>NC_137173.1:90888086-91503795 GCF_951804945.1 Podarcis cretensis
ATTTTTGAACTTGATTGAAATGAACACTAAAAACTCAAACCCCCGTTCTCATAACAAGATGTCATTCTGCTAAAGTCTACTGAAGTTGCCCAGCTTGCCATCTTTCAAATCACGGTGAGCAGCAAGAAATCAGGGTCATTTCATTAGCATGTAATAGTACAGCTAATGAACAGGATGCTATTCCAAGGAACTGGGGCAATGGTTTTAATGAAGGAATCAATGGCACCGTTAATATTTAAATTGAAAAAGATGGGGCCAAGCAAGAAACCCTGTCTAGCCCCTTTGCTGAGCATAAAAAGAACTATTCATGCCATTCAACCCAGTTCTGACCTTTAGCAAATGGATTTGTATATGCGTAGAAGTCTAATGAGAAATAACTGCTCAACATCTACACTTCTGAACTCCCATTTCCACCCAGGCAGTTCTCTATGAATAGAATCAATGGCACACAAAATCAAGAAATCAACTGTCTGTGCTTTAGAATAACATATTTAAATATCAAAAGATTAAGAATAGAAGCCTTCGTTTGAAAACCTGCCTTCACCTATCTAGGACCATTTCCTCTTACTTTTGACTCAACCCAGTTGCTTTTCCTAACAAGTGTATCTAAAGTATATACCTGCTACCGTAATGACTATAGCAGGATCGTTATCATCCCCTTAAAAAGAAATTTTAGCTAATCACAGTGCGAACCTATGCATGTTTACTCCAAAATTAGTCCTATAGGTCAGGCCAACTCTGTGTTACAAAGATGTTTGCAAATGTGACATGAAGTCTGGCAATATTAGCCCTGCCGTGTGGGAATCCCTTGCAGACAACCACAATGCCTGGGGACAGTTAGTCAGGTCATGCATCTACAGCAGTGACCAGAGGAGGAATGAACACTGGGAGGAGCACAGAAAGAAGGAACGCCATATTGCACCCTCATCAGCACAACTGGGCACCTTTATCTACATGATCTCTACAGCCAAAGTGGGGGCTGTAACTCTCTGACAGTTTGACTTCACTCTCAAAGGCTCACTCTTCCATCGTCTCCTGAGACAAACGGGTGCCAACAAAGCACAGAAATGCAGATTCTGCCTTTTAGCCAATTTATTTATTAATCAATTAATTATTCAATTAAATTATGCAGCTTTCCTATTGCCAAGATCTCTGTAAGAAATTTGTCACTTACCCAAATGGCCATAGATGCCTTTAGAAACACTGCAAGATGTGGGAATGTTCAGGGGTGCAGGAGAGGATATATTGACTAATTATATCCTTATCTAACTTGTGCTAACAAGTTCCCAAAATATCAGCAGAGTTTATAGACATTCCCCTTTAAGTTCGCAATGGTAACGCTTGCACAGGTTCGCTAGAACCTCTATAATAATTACTCTGGTAATTTCCCCTTTTGTTCCCTCTTAAAATACAAGACACGACACAGTCTTTATAAAAGTATAAAAGAGTTTACTCACGTTCTGTTCACAATATGATCCCAGAAGGCAGACAGATTTAAAAAGGTTACATACACTTAGAATCTATCTTATAGGAAGATAGTACTGTCCTCTCTTGGCTGAGAGCCAAGAGGGCATGTTGCTCCTTCAGAAGATGAAGATGAGAGAGAGAGATATGGCTGCCTGTCCTGTGCTTTTATCATTTACCTGCACAGGTGAGGCCACACCCACCTCTGGTCACATGCGGAGGAAGTCCGTCCCCAGGAAGTTTACCTGCTTGCTGGACAGACATCCCTCCCCATGTTCTAACATGTACACTCTAGGAATGTTGTCATTGACTGCTCCTGTGTTTACACCCCACACAAGAGGTATGAGATATTTCTGCATTTGGACTGAACATCAAACTCTATGTCCAGTTTATGTTAGCATGGGAGTTAGCATGGAAGCCACAAGGGTTTCTCCAAATTTCTTACATATAAGCACATGTAAGGAGACATCAGAATTGTACCTGCTCTTGGCTACTGGTCCTTATGTGGAGTTCCTGTAATGCCTGAAAGAGTATGAAATATACTCTGAGAGAATCCTCAGTTTCATGGAGTTTATTTCAGTTTGTAACAAAAACAGTCAGTCATTGGCTGAGTCAGTCAGGGCTTATTGTGCAGGGCCCCTCCCAGACCCTAGGCTATATATCCTGTGTTCACACCCCAGGTCACACCTGACAGACTGATTCAAACTTCTCTTCTGGGCTGGATTGGATGGCTCCAACGGCCAATCAGATTACTGCATTCTAAAATCCCAACTGCCTATTATTCTGGGATTAAAGCTCCAGACATACAGTAACACCCCTCCCCTCCAAGTTCCAATCACTACCGGGGGGTTAGCTTTCGTAGTCCTTGAAATATGCCGGCCACCTGCATATGCGTTGTGGCCTGAGTTGTTCCTGGGTCTAGGGTTCCATTTCTGCTGCGTTGGGGCCATTTGGTCTAAAGCCACGAGCTTGTTCACCGCCAGCTCACTCAGTCACGACTCTGGGTCCTGTGGCCACTCGGTTACCTCTTTGTTTACCGGCCCTGCCTCCTCTGCCCTCTCATCCTGTCCTACAGGTCTCCCCATAAAATATACTCAGAGTGGAGTGTGACTTTCATGCTCTTTATTCAGCTCATAGTAGCAATGAATGAAACTTTCCCCAAAATGTCTAGCTAGAAATACATTATTTACACAATGGGTCCTGCGTGATTGGCTAATTCCAGGCTGCTCCTGTAGGCCAATTAGGTTGCTGATTCACTTCATCCAGGAGCCTGATTGGCTGCTTCTGCAGGCCAATCACTTGGCTGATTCACTTCTACCTGGAGCTGGATTGGGTAGCTCCTGCAGACCAATCAGATTGCTGCATTCTGGATCCTATTGTTCTAGGATTCAGCTCAGTACATAACACCCCTCCCCACTGTTTCCTTGGAGTCCCTGGACCCCCTTTTCCATGATCAGGAATTGCTGAAAATGAAGAGAGACATTGTACACAATCTTCCCTCACTGTACATGCATTCAGACAAATGGCTGAAGAGTGAGCACAGAAGTAATGGTAAATTTGTCTTTTTCATCTTTGGCGATCACTCGTAGCCAAGTAAGATTGTTTTCCATGAACACAGTCTTAACAGTGAGTCTGTAAGTGACTGTGGAGGCCAATTCTGGATCCACAGGTCCTTTCACAGTGGGACATAGGTTTCCAGGCAGGAGTTGATCATGGTGAGGGTTTGCCAAGCGTGCCTTCCTCTTAGCATGTTTCTCCCTTTCGTCCTGAGTTTGAGTGTCTTCAAAGCCCATGACACCTCTGGTAAAGGCTGTTCTCCAATTGGAGCGCTCGCAGGCCAGTGTTTCCCAGTTGTCAGTGTTAATACTACATTTTTAAAGCTTTGCCTTGAGAAAACCTTTAAACCTCTTTTCATCCGATGACCACAGAGCAGTTCACGACATAAAAATTAAAAATGAGAAAAATGAGAACACAAAGTACATAATAAAACAAATACAAACCAATCGTTCGTAATGGCTCTATCCCACAACCATCTCCTCAGCCACCAGCTAGCATTGCAAATCAGGAGGCAGCAATTTAGCTGTGAGCTGAAAAGGTAAGCAGAGAGCCCAATGCAGCAGCCAATGCGTTGTAGAGCCATTTGGGCTCTCTGCAAAGGTGATGTCCAGAACTTAACCCCACAGAAACCATACACACATAAACACACACCGCCCACACATAGTACAACCTTCTACTTGCAATAAACCTGCTTTCACATTTCAGAATTATGCATCACTTCCTGCTTTGGGCTGTAACTCTAAACACCTTTCTCATTGAATTCAATGGGGCTTACATCAAATTCGAGGTGTATAGGATTGTGCAGCACGATTAACAGAACCTGTTTATGGAATTAAGAGCATATTTCAGTTTAATGTGGTGGCACATTCATATGCAGAATTAGCTCTTGCATTAATGAAATAGATCGATTTACCTGCCCACCCTGAGAAGAAAGGATGGGGAGAGGTTGATGGATCTGTCAATTACCATTATTTATCATTTCAACACACCATCAAGAGAATACTATTTCTTTAATTTAATTACTTTACCGCATAAATTAGAACACTGTATCAGGAGTAATAAATATACATCACATTTTCATGCTGAATACTTAAATGTGACTGCAATTTCAATACTCGGCATCCTCTGCCTGTTTGGATTTTCATGCACAGTAGCCGTATTTAAAATAATTTTATCTTCATTCAATTGGAACAGATGAGGGGAGGAAACAACAACAACAACAACAACAACAAAACACATTTCCATTACTAGGTTTGAGACCGGCAAGGTTATAGACCTTAGTTCTTATTGCTTTAACAAAGCACTAGGGGCAGGGGAAGAATTTATATATGAGAGGTGTATCAGGAAGTTTTTCACAGAGTGTTTTTTTTTCCTGATTCTGACAGCTTCAGTGTAATTCTTGTTTTTAAATTCCCCCTTATGTTCTATCAGAGTGAAAGAAACCAAGAGCCTTGAGCCTTGTAAGTTTCCCATGTAGTAAAATCGGTTAATCGAAAATGTCCCCCCCTCCATCTGTTCCAAGTGAGATGTGAGACAGCTATTTTGAATATGGCTGTGATGTGAAAGAGGGAGGTGGGACAGAGAGTGATCAGGTGGCAGTTTTATGCAGCCAATATCCATATCAGAACACCCTAGCTGTAAATTAACTTTACTTTACTCTAGCTAACTTCAGCCATGTCAGGATGCTGTCAGCGGCTCCCGGCTGGTTGCCCAGGAAAGTATAAAGATAAGGAAATTGTTCTTACCATCCTTTTTTATTTTAGTCTTTACAGAGAGAGGCTATAGAACCCAGCCTCTTGGATAATAGCATCCAAAGTGAATCTCAACCCCCATCTCTCCCAGTTCCTCATTCATCACTTCTACGGGTGCTGCCACATGTCCTCTATCTTTGAGCTCTTTGTTCTCCTACTTTTAAGGCTTGCTGGGTTCTGGGAGATGGAGGGTCTGGGATGCTTTCTAATGACAACGTGTCAGCCAGCTGCTGCTCCGGTTCTGCCTTCTCCTCTCCAACTTGCCCCCTCATCTGCCTCTGAGCTGTGACCTCCCACATCCCCCTGTTGTAAATCAGTACTGTCTTTCTCTACCTCCTTCCTGGAAGGGTTAGGATGGGGAGGCAGGCTCCACCGTTCCTCCTCTGCCCAGTCCCTGACAAGCCATTACAACAGCAGCAATGTCTAGGCAACATGATGACCATGTACATACACAATAGACAATCTTTGTAGAATTCCTTCAAACCATAACAGGTACAAACTGAAGTCTCTAGTCTCAAAGTCTCTGAAAATCTCTAAATGAAGCGAGGTACCAGACTTTGTATGATGAAAGACAAGCTGTGAAGCTTTGTGTATTCAGCAAATATGATGTCCAACACTGAACAGTGATTCTGGATATTGACTACAGTTTTGTAGAATTCTTCGTCAGTGTGGTGGGAGGATATAGAATTGCTTCATAAACCCATCTTATTTCGAATGAATATATGTAAATGAAAATATCAAATGCTGTGGAACAGTGCTCATGTAATAATGTAGTCACTTATTGCTGTACCAAAGTCATTACAACATGCAGAAAGCTTCGTTGACCCTCATTCCTTTGTGGTTCATCTCTGTTCTGGGCAGTCACTGTATGTTGCTTGGGGGGGGCTGCTCACAGAATAACCCAGGGAGGGGCAAGAGATTCTCTGGACAATACAGCTTTTAGGGATGGAAATGGACATAGCCCAGGAGGAAGGAGATGAAGAACTGCATAACAGTGCCCTCAGCTCCCAACTCCTCTTGACGGTCCAGAAGGATACCATGGTCTGTGGTATCAGAAGCTTCTGAGAGGTCCAGCAGAACCAGGAAACAGATTTCTCTTCGGTCCCTAGTCGACTGGAGATCATCAACCAGCACGACCAAGGCAGTTTCAGTCCCATGATGGGGCCTGAATCCCGATTGGAAGGGATCCAAATGGTGCGCATCCTCCAGGCATGCCTGGAGTAGTTCAGAGACCACCCGCTCAATCACCTTGCCCAAGAATGGAAGATTTGAGACTGGGCGATAGTTGGCCATAGCGGCCAGGTCCAAAACTATATACAATGGTACCTCAGTTTTCCAACATAGTCTATTCCATTTGACTTCTGAAATGTTCCAAAACCGAGGTGCAAGGGGGAAGGGCTGAAAATTTAATTGAGAAAATTGAGAAACACTCAATGGAAGCCGTTCAACTTCTGGGGCACGTTCAAAAATGGAAGCCTTTACTTCCAAGTTTTCAGCGTTCGAAAACCAAAACATTCGACTTCCGAGACGTTTGAAAACTGAGGTACCGCTCAGATTCGAACTGGAGTCTAAGCTGTGACTCAGACTCAGCACATGTCCTACCTCCCTAGTCATTGATGAAGCATCAAAGAGAAGAGATCACATAGCAAGGAGCAGAGAGGGAGCAGATCAGGGATGTGACCAGGTATAGGCTCCGCCCCTTTACCCGGCTGGACACAGAGGGAGTGGCTCTCACAGGGAGGATTTCCTGTAGACCCTGTGAGATCCAACTTCCTCTCCGTGTGTGCCTTTCTAGCAATCAGAAGCAGTTGGTTTTGACTGCCTTATTTTAGATATCCTATAGTTGTGTGGCTTGTCTGTAAAGCTGGCTACTAATAATAGAAGCACTATTACTGGCAGTTAAGTTCTCTCTCTCTCTCTCTCTCTCTCTCTCTCACACACACACACACACACACACAAATACATTCCTAAAATAAATAAATAAAACTTGTTACGCAGATTCTAAAAGATCCAAAGTCAAGAGAGGGGACTGAATTTTTTTATCTTCTCTATGGCAGTTTAGCTAGGGGAAAATAGTCTTCTGTGAGAGCACATATATTTCTGAACTTTGAAGTGATCTTTATTGGGATTCTGTTGCCTTAATTCCCAAATCTTCATCCCACTTAATCCTTAAATAATCAATATTAGGTTCGCTATAGGATGCCATATACACTCATAGAGGTGGAATAGGTTGGTCAGAGAAACCAATTTTAAGATGAAAGTAAATACATTGGTTGGATTTACAGTTCCTAAAGATCTGCTTCCAACATGATTGACCAGTAACTGATGGAACTGAAGATATGGGCACAGCACAGAGCAGTTCTGTGGTCAGAATCTGAGGAAGATTTAATGATTTTCTATGCTTCTTTCTCCCCCCCCCCCGCAATATTCTTTCTCCAAATCAAGGTATAAGGCAATGCCAAAGTCAAAATGGAGAATTTGTAAATTAAAGATAATGGTGTTTCAACGATTTTGCCACGTAATCTTGAGCCTGTATCATAGCAAACATAAAAAAAAATCAGAGAGATATTGAACCCAACAGAGCAGATGAATGAAGAAACTGGAATGCTTCCTTTTGATCCCCACCTCACTCCATTCTGGTGCTCTAATATTCCTTTATTCAAGCTGACATTAATCATATCGCCCAGAGTATTTTAACATGTAATTATGTGTAATTGTGAGAAGGCATGCCAATAGCAACATCAGTGTGGCATGCAGGGCAGAATCAAAATTTCTTCACAACATACCCTGACCCATGTTATCCCATGTGTAAGCAGCGAAGTTCAGGGTGTGACTCTGACAATTTTTGGAAGGAGTTGGAAAAAAGAAAACCACCAGCATAACTTCCTGGTGGTGATGGCAGTTGCAGTGTTCCCTTAAATACCAGCAGTTGCCTTAAATTCCTTTTGGGAATTATAGGAGCAGAACTACCCAAACTGTATAGAAATTTCTTCATGTATGCGACTACAGCGGCAAGAACGTTACTTGCCCAAAAGTCCTAGCAAAAGAGGAATGGATACGAAAACTTACGAAATATGCAGAAATGGTGAAACTTACTGGAAAAATTAGAAACGAACTTTTTATAAAAGAACGGAAATGATTTATGGAATATTTACAAATAAGCTGTAAACAGGTAAGAACATTGGCAGGATTATTGTAATAACCTGCAGTTTTATAAGAGTATATATTTCAAGCAGATATAATAAATGAGAAAATAAAGTTAATTTGGATATGCAAAAAATATTAAAAATAATTTTAAGGAACTGCAGAAAGAGGAAGAAGGAAGTCAAGTTTTGAAATATATATACAGTGAGGAGGGGAAAGTATTTGATCCCCTGCTAAATTTGCCCATTTGCCCCCTGACGAAGAAATGACCAATCCGTAATTGTAATGGTAAGTTTATTGTAGCTGTGTTATTCTGTCTCTCACAGCTACAATAAACCTACCATTAAAATTATGGACTGGTCATTTCTTTGTCAGAGGGCAAACAGGCAAAATTAGCAGGGGATCAAATACTCCCCCCACTCTCTCTCTCTCTCTCTCTCTCTCTCTCTCTCTCTATGTAATATCCAACAGTTGGCTGCCACCGTTGTTTCACCCCAATGTCAGAAGAAACATATACTCCCTCATTATGACAGTTCAAGCACCGTAATCTGCTCTATGTCTTCTGTTGTGAAGACAGGTGCAATGACTTCATTCAGCTTAATATGCAGCCTCCTTATCCTCCTCCTTTGACTCCTTTGTCATCCAAAGGTCTTACCACCTTCCTAGGTGTCAGGGTCAATCCCTTACAACAGGCAAATGGAATATTTGACTCTCTGGAGGTTGTTGAACCCCCAGTCCCCCAGTTTGCTGGATAGGGAGTTGAAGTCTAACAACATCTGAGGGTCAATAGGTTTCCTACTTGGAATCTATCACTTCAGACTGAGGCCCTCTGCAAGTAGAAAAGCAGAGCAGCCCCCATGATGTGGTTGTTTTGTTTTCTATTTTTATGGATTAAAAAAGAAACACGGGGAAGTCTTCTGAGGTAGAATTCCCCACCTATAATCTGGTGGTACAGTCTATTCTGTCATCTCATTCTGTTGCGCATGTGTAAGTCAGGTTTGTCTTTCTCCACATGGAGAGCCCACAAACAGAAACAGTCCTCTGACCTACATGTCATTTGGCAATGGCCACAACATTTAACACTCCACACGGAAACCTTTCTTGCCCAGTTGGTGCCATTTTGGTCCTCTGTATTCCATTCTCAATAATTTGTCCACACAAAACCATCCATAAGGATCTATATCTTTAAGTTCTGCTGGTGGTGGTGGGGAGCAGAGGACAACAAGGAGATTTTGCACAGACAGCTGACTGGGAAAGAATAGGTTAACCCCTATCTCACCCCCTGGTTGGTTACTCAGTCTTAGGGCATCCCGATCAGCTTTATATTCCTCAAGGAAGCATCACTATAGAGCTGCACCTACTGTATATTTCTACCTTAAGCCAATGATTGTTTGAAGTAAAAAGTGCTCAGTAAAGGAACACACACACAAATATATATATATATATATATATAGATAGATAGATAGATAGATAGATATAGATATATACCTGTGTGTGTGTGTGTGTGTATAAGTACTAAAACTGTAAACACATGAAACAAAAAAATGTTCCCAAGAGACCAACATAAATAATAGAACACAAAGCTTATAGCTTCGAGGTTTACACATTTTGTGTTCAGTGTCAAAGGAATATTGAGGGAAGTTTTGTGTCTCAGCTGCTTGGAGTGAAATACTTGCTCATAAACTCAAAGAGCTGGAACAGATCTCAGGGGTCACCTAGTCAAACTTTGCCAGAGTTAAATCATCCCTGATGGACAATGTCTATCACAAACTGCTCAGTGCAGCTTTTACTCTAAAACACACAAACACACACCAAACCCAGCAATGGATCTTTTATAACAGAAAGGAAATAGCTTTCTGTTGTTCGCAGGTGCACAAATACTGAAAGGTGAAGTGGAAACACAATTGTGACATTCTATTGAGACTTATTCTCACACTCAATGCTTCTAGCCCAGAGATGGAAGGAGGGAGAAGTGTTGAGCAGAGAAGAATGGCAGACTGAGTTAACAGAATATGCAGAGATGGCGAGACTGATGGGAAAGATCAGAAACCAGGAAGATCAAGTATTTCTAAAAGATGGGAGTAATTTTTTTAATAAACTTAAAAGACCACTGTAAACAGTTAAAATCATTGGCAGGGATACAGTGACACTTGTTATGTGAAATGAACTTTGGAAACTACGAATATATAACAGATAGATAATGGGAAAAGATGCAGAAAAAGAAAAAAGAATATATTTTCCTTGGAAATGGAACCCATGAAGGGAGGGGAGGAGGTCCGAAGGTTCGAAAGAACCTTTTTATCATAATATTTTGAAATGGTTAAAGCTAAAATGTATAAATTTATGTAAAACCAATATTTTTTTTTAAAAAAAGAGACTCATTCTCACACTGATGCTGTTGTCATCACCATGCATGTCCAATGAGGCTCGAAAAGAGGTACACAAAGAGATACAGGCAGAAAATTATGGTAGAAAACCTGTTGTTTGTTGTATTTTAACAGGTAATCCCTTTGCTCCTTTAAATGTCCCTCTGCCCATGCAGATACTTCGGACCCTCCTTAGATCAACTGGGGTTCAATATGAAGAGACACGAACACTAAAAATATCCACCTGTTCTATGCAAGTCTATTTTTGTTACTACCACATAGAAGGAAATATGCCTTATTTCCTTAGAGAGGGTTGACCACCCTTGTTCTTGCTGATGGAACCGTAATGGAAAGATTCCAGACCTTTAAAGTCCAGATAATATTAATTTTCCTTTTCAAAAGTTTGCAAAGCTAAGTAAACATTTGTTGCATGCATAGCTGCTGATGGAACCGAGGCAATTCTCCGTGACATCACTCTTTTGGTGATTGCCTTTTTATTGCTTCTTGTCAATTTCTTACTTCACAGCACCACGTCACAACTCTGTGACAGGCTCTAGCATCCAAAGCATGTCAAGATGTACGAACTGAGGGAGGAAATGTGTGCTCACTTGTGAGTACACTGTAAATGAGCTCCTAACTGGAAGCTCTCCGCAAGTAATGACCGCTCCCCACTTAAAACGGGGGGCGCCTTTTGCGTGGACGCGTGCAGCCCTGGATCTGGAGTGGCCCCATCAGCATAGGCTTTGCCTTCCCTCAGGTGGGATACCTGGAGGTCCCCGCCTAACCCCAGTGAGTTGTCCAATCCCACCTGGGGGAAGCGTTGCCAGGGCAACCAGGCCAGGTAAGGGGAGGGATTACCTGCCCACACAATAGAGGGTGGATCTTACTTGTTAATCCTCACTTGGCTCCAGAGCTTCTCCCACCCTACCCACCCTCAGTTAATGTCTTCTTTTGCAGGTTAACTTTTCTTCATAGGTTTTGCAGGTTAACCTCTCCACAGGTATGCGGGCGCTGCTACGATAAGGTCGCTGTTAAAGGGCCGGAAAGGAATTTCCCTGCATTGGCAGGTTTCGCCTTTCCCGTAGCAAAACGTCACAACTTTGGCGGTATCAGGCCTTGGGCGGAATCCTTTAGTCCATCTTCCTCTTTGCGGTGGCGATACCAGGGTTCCCCGTTAAAGGGGTTTTTGAAGGGAGGCTTTGGCCGTACGCCGAAAGGTCGTCATTGCTCTCCCCTGCGGCGGCGTAACGGGGGCGGCTATCTCTGCTTGAACATATGTTCTCCAGAGCCGGCCCATCCCCCCACACACACTGGATAACCCTGATGCTCCCTAGGTCCCCGGCTGGGGACTAGGGAGGGAGAACGCCCAATGCCTGAGCCAAGGTCTACCCACATTTGAAATTTAATAAAGTTGTGGCCAATTTAATCCCATAGCACGTTGTCTAGAGTCGTTATTCCACATGACGGGGGGGACCACTCGGGATCTGGGGACTCCGCCTGTCCACGCAAAAAAAAGTTTTGAGCTCGGTACAGTTGGCTCATTTACAGAGGAACCAAGTCTACCAAGAAAATGATGTGAAGTAATACAGCATCTTAAAAAGCAGAGACATCACCTTGCCAACAAAGGTCCGTATAGTAAAAGCTATGGTTTTCCCAGTAGTGATGTATGGAAGTGAAAGCTGGACCATAAAGAAGGCTGATCGCTGAAGAATTGATGCTTTTGAATTATGGTGCTGGAGAAGACTCTTGAGAGTCCCATGGACTGCAAGAAGATCAAACCTATCCATTCTTAAGGAAATCAGCCCTGAGTGCTCACTGGAAGTACAGATCCTGAAGCTGAGACTCCAGTACTTTGGCCACCTCATGAGAAGAGAAGACTCCCTGGAAAAGACCCTGATGTCGGGAAAGATGGAGGGCACAAGGAGAAGGGGACGACAGAGGACAAGATGGTTGGATAGTGTTCTCGAAGCTACCAGCATGAGTTTGACCAAACTGCGGGAGGCAGTGGAAGACAGAAGTGCCTGGCGTGCTCTGGTCCATGGGGTCACAAAGAGTCGGACATGACTAAACGACTAAACAACAACAATACTGGGCCAATAAATTATTATGCATTTCCCCACCAGTTAATGAGGAAATAAATTGCATGCAGAATGTATCGAAGAAAATCTTGGTCAAATACTCTTGGGTTGGGTGAAGAGTTTTTGCTGTGTTTACCTTACTTGGAGAAGGAAGGGATGCTTTTAAATTATTTTTTATTCATTCTACAAATCACTTCACCAGTGGTCTGCCCTTTGCAGCCTTCCTGGGTGCCAGTGTTTTGGTCAAAGCCCGGGTGAAGATATCATGAGGTGACTCCTCTTACGGTTGTGATTTTCTCCTCAAATTTATTGTTTTGTCTTTTTGTAACTGGGCTGGGTGTAAAAGGAAAAATCTATTGGGTGTCAGGAAGCTTTGAAAGAGATATAGAAAAATCAAATTTAGGACTATAGTGAAGGAGGGTTTAGTCAAATTGTTCATCAGATTAAACAGGAAATAGGTCAAGCTCAGTTACCTCTTTTTCAATATCTCCAAATCAAACACATCATAAACAGACTATTTTTATATGGTTCATTAAGGGACTGTAGAAGTTCTGAGTTATTAATTTCAACTGGTAACCAATCGCAGGGAGTATTAGGCCACATTGGTAATTATTTTATAAATCTAGAATTATCTTGGCACCAATATAAAATAAAATGGGAATCATCAATTGAAATATCATCAGATAGAAATGTATATGGAAGAAGGTTATATTTTCATATTCTTTGTGGACTCAAATTACAATATAGTTTAGTAGGTGGGAGGGAGGGAGGGAGATACAGTTGAAAAAGCAAGAGTTACCTTCATAATTAAAAATAATTTTCCTTCCTGAATTTGTAAACTCGGTGTTTCAGCATTTTCATTCTTTGTAGAGCTGAGTCCTATTATATGCTGTGCATATTTTGTTTGCTGTACAAACCCTCAGACCACTTTCCCTAAAGCAATGCCAATAAATAATATGGGAATCATAACTCAACAATCTGAGTTGCGTACTCACATATAAGCCAGTCAAAGACAAATGAGATCAAGTTAACATAAGCAGCTCATGAGCTGCCCCAGTTTCCATGCAATTTGCCCCTTTAATTTCAACTCTCCAGTATTTCCTTTAGGTGATGTTGTCTCTTAAGAGTTGAAGGTATTTAAACCAATTGCCTAGATGATTCATTGCCCGTAGGCTGAGATATTTCCTGGCACCGAGAAACTAACTGCATTTGGATGCTTGGTATATATCTCTATTTATGTTGACATTTAATGTTAAGGATGTGACATCACTATCTTAAAACAGAATTTAAGCTAGCCGTGTTTATTTGAAAATTCGGTCTGGTTGAATTCAGCAGGACTTCCTGTATGCAAGATTAAGATTAGGTATGCTATTAATTGGTTGGACATTATTGGACATTATATTATTATTGGTTGGACAGTGTTCTCGAAGCTACCAGCATGAGTCTGACCAAACTGCGGGAGGCAGTGTAAGACAGGAGTGCCTGGTGTGCTCTGGTCCATGGGGTCACAAAGAGTCGGACACGACTAAATGACTAAACAACAACATGCTATTAATGCCCATTTTGCACCAATTTAGCTTTCAGTTACATAGTCAAATGTGTTGCAGAGTAGGTTCTTTGTCTCAGTCCAAGGAAGACAGACAAATTTGTAAGGTTTAAATGGGACCTTTGACTTAACTCAGGAAGGCCACTTAGATTTCTGGGTCTTAGATACATTAACCCTGTAGTGCTTTTTTGCCCTTTCAGTGCAGTGCAGACTGTTGCCTATTCCAGCAAAATACGCCATGTTTCTTAAGCCAGATTTTCCCTATCCTCAATTTCTGTCCTGTGTAAGCTGTCCACTAACCAGCATGGTGCAGCAGTTATAGGGGTGAACTAGGATTTGGGAGTATAAATCCCCACTCAGCCATGAAGCTCACATTGGGCCAACAAAGGTCCGTATAGTTAAAGCCAATAGAGTGAGGCAGCAGAAATAAAAGCTAATCCTATTCTAGGCTGCATCAACTGAAGTATAGCGTCCCGATCGAGGGAAGTAATAATGCACTCTATTCTGCCTTGGTCAGACCACATCTGGAATACTGTGTCCAGTTCTGGGCACCACAATTTAAGAAGGATGTTGACAAGCTGAAATTTGTACAGAGGAGGGGAACCAAGACGATCAAGGGTCTGGAAACCAAGCCTTATGAGGAACGGTTGAAGGAGATGGGTATGTTAAGCCAGGCAAAGAAGAGATATACATTGTACACATAATCTAGTAAAGATTAAGATGATCCTGATGCCATATATTACAACTCCCCCGCCCACTGCCTCTATTCACTCTCATTGTGTGTGCTTCAGTCATCTTCAGAGGGCTTAAGAGAGCTTCAGCTATCCTGTGAAAAGTAGGTAGAATGTGGATCCTTCAATGGAGCTGCTGGTTCCAAAGTGATTGGATCAGTTCAAATGGGATTCAGAGTTCTGCAACTATTCCAGGAAGGCCCACATTCAGTTTATCATCCTAACCTCAGGTCGGCAACTTAATCCTACAGAAGCGCTATTACCTCTCCCACTGAAAGGTTACTGGCAAGCTTATTTTCTCAATGGAAGTGGCAAGGAAAAGAAGAGGATTATTCACCGGGGTTGAAGAGGCCTCACACTGTCAGACTGTGGAAATGATTAAGGCTGAGCACTAGCATTAAATTGTCATTTTTTTGGCAGGTTCTATTATCTCAGCAGGTAACCAGTTGTCTGAGAGCTACAAAATATACAAAGGAGTTTGTTTTTGCCTCCTAGCAATGTTTTTTTTTTGTTTTTGATTATTTTTTAAAGCTTGGGGGGGGGGGAAGAAACCCTTCACTGGAGATTTCAACTTCTTTCTCCTCTACTTTGATTAAAATATAATGAGTATGATCCCCCTGATTTCAACAGGCGAATTATGCACCTAGTCCTCTGTCACGGAAATGAAACTTACAGCACAATCTTATGCAGAGTTGCCGGGAAAGTCAGTCGCACTGTGTTTAATGGGGTTTAATCAGTGCAGACTCAAGACTTTTCATTGCCTAAAGTGAAGTCCTTGTCTCCTTACCAGGTCATCACATTTTAAAATGCATAGGAACATTAGAAGCTGCTATATATTGAGTCAGGCCATGCGTTTTTCTAACTCATTGTTGTCTACATTGACAGGCAGCGAATCTCCCAAGATTTCAAGCCTGAACCTTTTCCTATCTGGAGATGTTAAAAAGGTACAAGGTAAAGGACCCCTGGACGGTTAAGTCCAGTCAAAGGCGACAATGGGGTTGCAGCGCTCATCTCGCTTCAGGCCGAGGGAACCAGCGTTTGTCCACAGACAGCTTTCCAGGTTTTGTGGCCATTGTGGTGTAGTGGTTAAGAGCAGTGGACTCGTAATCTGGTGAACCAGGTTTGCATCCCCGCTCCTCCACATGCAGCTGTTGGGTGACTTTGGGCTAGTCACATTTCTTTGAAATCTCTCAGCCCCACTCGCCTCACTGAGTGTTTGTTGTGGGGGAAGAAGGGAAAGGAGATTGTTAGCCTCTTTAAGACTCCTTAGGGTAATAATAAAGCAGGATATCAAATCCAAACTCTTCTTCTGCTTCTTCTAAACTGCTTTTGGCGCAACGGAACACTGTGACAGAAACCAGAGCGCATGGAAATGCTGTTTACCTTCCCGCCACAGCGGTACCTATATATCTGCTTGCACTGGCATGCTTTCGAACTGCTAGGTTGGCAGGAGCTGGGACAGAGCAAAGGGAGCTCACCCCATCATGGGGATTAGAACCGCCAACCTTCTGATTTGCAAGCCCAAGAAGGGCCTTGGGCTTCCACAGCGCCACCCGCATCCCATTAATAACAAAACACCCCTATCCTCAAAGGAAGCATCTCTGCAGGAGGCGCAGCCCTGGATTTCTCACCTTCCCATCAGGAAGTAAGTACAGTGGTACCTCAGGTTACATACACTTCAGGTTACAGACTCCGCTAACCCAGAAATAGTGCTTCAGGTTAAGAACTTTGCTTCAGGATGAGAACAGAAATCGTGCAGCAACAGCGCAGCGGCAGCAGGAGGCCCATTAGCTAAAGTGGTGCTTCAGGTTAAGAACAATTTCAGGTTAAGTACGGACCTCCGGAACAAATTAAGTACTTAACCTGAGGTGCCACTGTATGTGCCTATCAATGACAGCCAGAACCACAGAGGACTGGGACCCTTGAAAACTGAACCATCCTTACTCTGAATGTAAGTCTTCAGTTTTCCTTCTCTATCTTTCTCACAGGTATGCCTGGAGTTAGACATATATATACCTGGCTCTTTTCCCCCTTTAATGTAAATTCTCACTGGGAAGAATTGAAGTATCAGATTGCAACCACAGTGGGGGAGGAACAAAAGGTTAGAGCTCCTCTTCCCTCCCACCCACGCATGCTAGGGTCCCAAGCACTTGCAAATTAGTTTTTAAAAGCTAACGGCGCAGTTGCTGATTGCACAATTGGTATCTTGTCTATTCTGGAGCTCAGTTCTCAGAAGTTTGGGAAAACACTGCTGTAGTCTCTGTTTTGCTAATCATTTCTCTATGGCTTACATCAATGCTCCATTTCAAAAAATGAGCTCTTGGTATCGGTTGTGTGTAGGAAGGGAATAAGAGAAATACACACCCACATCTTTCCTGCCCATTCAATTTGCGCTATGTAGCTTGTCTTTCTGCAATTGTTTCCAGCAGCTCTCTAGATATTGTTGTCTTTCTCAGAAAAAGCATACATATTTAAAGTCCCAGGCATTCCCAGTTTGTTTCAGCTACTGCAACGCTGATTAATCACCACATATACCCCTTCTCCCATGGTACTCATGAAGCCTTCATTTGGTCTTTTCAGTACTGAATTTCTCAGAAAGCCTGAATACAAATGAAGTGGGAGACTTCCATCACCATCAGAAAAAAAGGAAGACAGTGCAGCAGAATTAAAGTAGATCCTTGAAGAATAAATATCCCCAAATCTCGTTAATAATGGATGAGTTTAATCTCTGGGTGTGGCGTGGTCCAAAATGCATCAGCTTCCTTCATGATATTTTGTAAACCTTCAGACATGATGGGGGCAAGCATTTAGTGCTACAAGACACAGGGAATTTGTTGCTCGATTTTTGGAATGGATTTAGCATCAACCCATTCCCAGAAAAGTATGCATAGGGAGGAATGCTTGTAGAATCATAATGTCTTCCACCTTGGTGGCAGTGCCTTGAATAATCTGGTGGTAGGGGAGGGGATAGGGACGCAGGTGGCGCTGTGGGTTAAAGCCTCAGCGCCTAGGACTTGCCGATCGAAAGGTCGGCGGTTCGAATCCCTGCGGCGGGGTGCGCTCCCGCTGCTCGGTCCCAGCGCCTGCCAACCTAGCAGTTCGAAAGCACCTCCGGATGCAAGTAGATAAATAGGGACCGCTTACCAGCGGGAAGGTAAACGGCGTTTCCGTGTGCGGCTCTGGCTCGCCAGAGCAGCTTCATCACGCTGGCCACGTGACCCGGAAGTGTCTCCGGACAGCACTGGCCCCTGGCCTCTTAAGTGAGATGGGCGCACAACCCCAGAGTCTGTCAAGACTGGCCCGTACGGGCAGGGGTACCTTTACCTTTACCTTTAGGGGTGGGGATAGCTGTCCATGTCAATTTCTTGCATTTCTCATTTTTCCAATCTTAAACTTAGTTCTTCTCCACAGTTCCACATCACTTTTTTCTCTTAAAAAGAAGAAGTCCTCCTGAAAATTCCTCAGCACTTTAGGGCAAATTGCTTTTGATATGTCAATGTTTGTATGCAGTTTTGCCTGCTGCATTCAGATTTTTTGCAAAGCAATTTCCACAATGTAACACATTTTAACTACTTTATAGTTAACAAAATTTATATGCTGCATGTTTGTAAAATGAACCTGTACACAAAACCTAAACAAACTTTAAAATTGTTAGTAAAATGCAACTTTAAAACAGGTGTGTTTTTTGCTTTATAAAAATGCATGTTATTCCCCCCCCCCAATATATCCTTTTTCATGAACAATTTATCTGAGGATATGCATTTCTGTACACATTACATGGCTGAAGAACTGTACTTCAAAATTTGGAGAAGTGTGAATTTGACTGCCTTTTCATCCATATATTGTTTCGGACAGTATGAATTAAGTAAGTAAGCAAGCCTACTGAATCAATACCACCAGAATCCAATCTCTACTGGATACATATGTTCTAAAACCATGCATCTCAATTTAAACATTGTTGCTGCTGTCTACTAAGATACAGTGGTACCTCGAGTTACAAACTCCTCCAGTTACAAACGCTTCAGTTTACAAAGTCCGCTAACCTGGTAGAGTTACCTCGAGTTGAAGTACCACTTTAGTGCAGAAGTTCTCAACTCAAGGTAACTCTTCCAGGTTAGCGGAGTTTGTAAACTGAAGCATTTGTAACAGGAGGAGTTTGAGAACTTTGCCCCAGGATGAGAATGGAAATTGTGTGCTGGCGGCGCAGCAGCAGCAAGAATCCCGATTAGCAAAAGCATGCCTCTAGTTAAGAACAGTTTCAGGTTAAGTATGGATCTCCGGAACGAATTAAGTTCGTAACTAGAGGTACCATGGTATTTTTAAAAGCCTGGGAGAGTAAACCTGCCTGAAACCATGGAGAGCCTTTCAGAGTCACATAGACCAGTGTTTCCCAAACTTCGGTCTCCAGCTGCTTTCAGGCTATAATTCCCTTCAACCCTGACCACTGTGGCTAGCTAGGGATGATGGGAGTTGTAGTCCAAAAACAGCTAGAGACACAAATTTTGGAAACACTGACATAGACAGTACTAAGCCAGCGGGACCACTGATCAGGTTCCCTGTAAGATACAAGAAAGGAGAATCTGGATAAACATCAAGAACTTTCTGAAAGCAAGAGCAGTTTGACAGTGGAATGGATTTCCTTAGGAGATTGTGGACTCTCCTTCATTGGAGGTTTTTAAGTAGAGGTTGGACGGCTATCTGTCATGGGTGAGATTGCTGCATTCCAGGACTAGATGACATTCAGGGTGGCTTCAAACTCTGCAGGTTTGTGATACTAAGCCTGCTTCTTATGTTCCTGAATTGGGCAAGACTTGAAGGTCTAAAGCACAACTTGAGAACTGCAGCTTTGACACGATGTCACTTTTCTGTTAGAAGCACAGGATGACCACTGCCATAGTTATAGTTTCTCTCTCTCTCTCTCTCTCTCTCTCTCTCTCTCTCTCTCACACACACACACACACACACACACACACACACACACTTTTCTGTTCCCCCAACCCCCTGCCCACCCAAGCCCCAGGGAACCCATATGGAAAAGTCATCTTTTCCGCAGCAACCATGTCAGGAAGATGAGCAGATTACTTCTTATAACTCCTACCAATTCATTTGGCAACTTCAAGCTTTTAAAAATTTAAAGTAACTTTCAAATTATCTCTATTGCACAGGGGAGTGCAAATGAAATGCAAATTGATGAGGATGACAAAGTAATTGGATGATGTAGGTAGTTCTTTTTCCTCCCATCCTTCTTCTTGAGCTTCCAGACAGAACTCTCACTTTCATTTGAACGGGCTTCCACACGGACTTGTTTCTCATCACCTACAAAATTATATTTAACTTACAGAGCAATCCTACACTTACATTACACCAAGACCAGAGTTGCAGCACCGCTGTGCTAGCACAGAGGTAGCTGTATGTGATATGGGGTTATTCTACTGCATTGTAGGGCTGGTCCTGCAGGCAGAATTACCGTATTTACTCGAATCTAATGCTCACTTTTTTTGGTCAAATTATGTTGCGAGAATAAAGGTGCACATTAGATTTGATGTAGAAAAACAGGTGAAACTGAAAGACTTTGAGGAGATAAGGATTAACGGAGTGGTTATAGTTTCACCAGTTAAATGACATTTTCAAGACAGACAAAAAGAAAGGTTTCAGTCATGAGATATCAAGATTTCAAAAAGAGGAGGAAGAGGAAGACAATGTAGATTTGCAACAGTGGTTTGAGGGAGGTCACAGCTCAGAGGCAGATGAGGGGGAAAGTTGGGAAGTAATGGGAGAGGAGGAGCAGGCAGAGCCGGAACAACACCCAGCTGACACGGTGTCATTAGAAAGTATTCCAGACCCTCCATCTCCCAGAACCCGGTGAGCCTTGAAAGTAGGAGAGTAAAGAGCTCAAAGACAGATGGCACGTAGCAGCACCCATAGAAGAGACGATGAGATTGATGAATGAGGAAGTGGGAGAGAGGAAGTGTGTGTGTGGAGATTCACTAGGGACAATGTCATTATCCAAGAGGCTGGGTTCTATAGCCTCTCTCTGTAAAGGCTGAAATAAAAAAATATGGTAAGAAACTTGTCCTGTCTTTATACTTTCCTGGGCAGCTAGCCGGGAGCCGCTGATAGCATCCTGACAACAAGGCTGCCTTAAGATGTATTCTAAAGGTTGTATAGTTACTTATCTCCTTGGCTCAGGGGTCACATAACTCCACACCCTCCAACATTTCTCTGATAGAAATATGGACATACTACCATACCCGCCAACATTTATTAGGTGAAAATACGGACATACTAAGGAAAATTGGGATATTCCGGGATCGAATAAGAAACTGGGACTGTAAATCCAGGACTGTCCCTGGATAATAGGGACACTTTGATGGCCTGTAATCCTAAGTATTCACAAACACCCATTCAAAAGATCTCATCAACTATGTAGTCTTTTCCCATCCAGAATACATACATCATTGAACACCACCTCCTACCAAGTTGGCCATTTTCATATATTTCCAGCATCCAAAGCTTTATTCAAAGTAATTACTTTGTCACCCATCGTATTACAATATCACTTCTTGGGCAATAAACAGAATGTAAGGAAATCCAGAACTCTGCAGATTATTCATGAGTTTGGGGCTTATGCACTTTATGAGTTGGTTAAAAACTCCTCTCCCATAAGATTAATGCTGAACTAAAAGTATGAGAGTTACAAGATAATTGCTTCCTGCTTTCTTCAATGAGGTCCTTAATGGATCTTTTAATATGGCTGAGGCAGGTGTTTCCATCTGGAAGATGTATTCAGTCTCTGTGTTGGCAAAACACTTGACCAGTTTGTTAATCAAGAGATTAACACCCCACTGGTTTCTTGTCGTTCTCTCACCATTTTCAACAAATCACAGAGATTGTCTTGCCTTCTACAAACTGGCTTCAAAGAGGAAGCCAATAAAACTTGGTATCTGTCCAATCGCTGAAGGTTAGACATTTGGCAAGCAACGTCTTATCATTATTGGCAAAAGGGTTATTATCTTCATTGTACTGAATGGATAGGCTGTAAGCCTTAATTTTTTTAAAAAAATATATCAAGGCGTTCCACAATGTCTTTGTATTTATGTAATTTCATTCCTTTAATATCTACTATGTCGCAGTGCATTTGATTATGTGCAAATTGCTTTTCATTGGAGCAAAACACATGCCATCTTATACGTCTACAATGTTTCCTGACCCATCAAAAGAAGCGATGTGCATTGGTCATGCAATATTGTGGCACTCGCCATTTAGAATTTTGGATCTATTATTCCATTTTTAAAAGCAGATACAGATCTGCTGGCTTAAACTGTGCACCATGAAATTGCACTTTTGTGCTTCCAGTGGAACTTTTGCATATATATACTTCTTCCCCTCTACCTGTTTCCCTTAGGCCACATCTGCACCATACACTTAAAGCACTATTATACCACTTTCACAGTCCCCTTGCAAGAATCCTGGGAACTATAATTTGTCCAGGGTGCTGACAGATGTTAGGAGAACCCTATTCTCCTCATGGAGATATAATTGCCAAGGCCTTTTTTCATCTGGAACTCAGTTCTGACACCTCTCAGGTGGGCACCATTGCCATTCTAAGCAAACGAGAGGTGTTTATGGTGAGTTCCGGCACCCCCTTTTCAAGAAAAATAGCACTGATTCTTGCTAAAGTGATATAACAGTATTGCCTACCCTGATCAGTAGCTCAGCGCAGAAGCATGGAGCTGGCCCGCAGTCACAGCAGCCTCAACGCCAGTTCTTCGAACCAGAGGGAGATGCCTCAGTTCTCCCCCTCTACCTGGAAAACAATTTGATCCAAGCCTATCTGTGGGATCAACCAATGGCAGGCAGGCACAGGAGCGGGATCACTCTGTGGGGATGGAAATGACGGTTCCTGGGAAGTCTTCACTCAGGTCCATTCTCAGAGAATAAAAGTTGGCCCGACTCTCACAGGGCACCACAGATCTTGACTGGTTGTTGAGCTGGGGTTAGGTTGATAACCTTGCTATGGACTTAACTAGTTGCCATATTTGGGCCTGGGAAAGAATTTCTCCTACCAGGTCTTTAGGGGTTTCATTGCAACCACCACAACTTTGGCAGATAAGGCATTGGGTAACACCAGGTCATGGTTGGAGGGGTGGGCAGGTTGTAAGCCTCTGCCTGCCCTTCTAAGGGAATGGGGTATCCCATTAAAGGGATCCTGGAAGAGTTGCTTCTTTCTGGATGCTAATTGTTTCCTGCTTGGCAGGGGGTTGGACTCGATGGCCCTTGTGGTCTCTTCCAACTCTATGATTCTATGATTCTAAGTAGGGGATAGGACCATAGCACTCCTCAAGTTGGTGATCCAAGAGAGATGGTGACTATTTGATGCATGTCATAGGGCCTCCCCATGGTCAATTATCCAGGTTGGTTGATTAAGGTTGATTGCCTTAGCCTAACCTCTTACATCTGTAATCAATAAGGTTTTGAACTACTTTGAACCATGCAATGTTGCCACAAGTGGTCTTTGGTCAGTTATGCGTGGCTAGGCGGAAGGCGCACTGCACCTGGGCATGCAATAAACTTCCCCTCCCACGGAGCTTCATACAAATGGATTTCCATGTAAGAAATTGACCCTGTATACCTGAAGGAGTGTCTAAACGCCATCATCCAGCCTGGACACTGAGGTCCAACACCGAGGGCCTTCTGGTGGTTCCCTCACAGCGAGACATGAAGCTACAGGGAACCAGGCAGAGGGCCTTCTTGGTAGTGGCATCTGTCCTGTGGAACGCCTTCCCATCAGATGTCAAGCAGATAAACAACAATCTGACTTTTAGAAGACATCTGAAGGGAAGTTTTTAATGGTTGATGTTTTATTGTGTTTTTAGTATTTTTTGTTGGGAGCCACCTAGTCAGATGGGCAGCATATAATTAATAAAATTGTTGTTGTTGTTGTTACCCTGGTACCTTGGGTTACAGACACTTCAGGTTACAGACTCCACTAACCCAGAAATAGTACCTTGGGTTAAGAACTTTGCTTCAGGATGAGAACAGAAATCATGTGGTGGCAGCAGGAGTCCCCATTAGCTAAAGTGGTACCTCAGGTTAAGAACAGTTTCAGGTTAAGAACGGACCTCCAGAACAAATTAAGTTCTTAACCCGAGTTACCACTGTATATTAAATGAAGAATACCCAACACCAAGACTGCTATGTGATTATCAGTGCACATGGACTTAGTCCCTGCATGCACACACTGGTCTACATGCATACACTTTCTATTTTTTAGAAGAACTCACTTACACTGACCATGAAGCTGAGGCTGAGGCTGAGGCTCCAATACTTTGGCCACCTCATGGGAAGAGAAGACTCCCTGGAAAAGACCCAGATGTTGGGAAAGATGGAGGGCACAAGGAGAAGGGGATGACAGAGGACGAGATGGTTGGACAGTGTTCTCGAAGCTACAAACATGAGTTTGACCAAACTGCGGGAGGCAGTGGAAGACAGGAGTGCCTGGCATGCTCTGGTCCATGGGGTCACGAAGAGTCAGACACGACTAAACGACTAAACAACAACACATTGACCATAATGAAACATATGTTGTAGATACTTTCCCACATCTATTCTGCTATTTTTGTGATATACAAATGACGTGAGGAGAAATAATAATAATAATAATATGAAAAGCTGACAAATGTGATCTTGGAATAAGTTCTTTGGATTTCATCCCCAAATTATATAAATCCAAGACTCATTTCACCAGGCCCATGTAATAGATCTGTTAGAATTAAAGTTAAACTCCTCATTTTAATTTACTCATTTATGGGAGAATGAATACTAACACAAAGTATTTACATTTAAGCAGAATGAGATATGCCTCTTTCCTCTTCAGGAAGAGCAGAACGACATGCCCTATATCAGCGAATCTGGATCTTGCAATTAAATTTACTCAAATGGTAATCTTTTATTTCTCCCCGAATAACAAGGCTTTATCTTAACAGGGCATGGAGCCTCACTAATATACTTGGTGCCTCATTTATATGCACATAGGATCAGAGCCTATCTTGCCAAGAAGACTGGAAAGGGGGCTACTGCAGAGCTATCTGATCTGCAAGAATCCATTGCTTTGATTTTTAAAAAAGAAAGTCATTTTTGTCTGTCTTTTAAACTGAACTGCACAAAGGATGCCCAGCAAATTAATGAAGCCTCTGTTCTATTTATGTGCATTTAGAGACACATTTCACTTTCTATGGCACCCAGTGGTGCCATTAAAATGGCTTACCGTTCTGAACAGTGTGCGGGCCTATCATATGCTTCTGTCCTTTGACACAGCTTGCTTAATGGATGATGCTGAAGAGCCTTATTAGGCAAACCAGGAAAGTAATACCAGAATTGCCCCCTAGGGACCCACAGCTGCTTGGGTTCAAAGTGCATGTCAGTGTAATGGCTGGATCTCCAAACTGTGCAACTACTCAACTCAGCCAAGCCACTAGGGAAAGGAATAATCTCCCAGTTATATGAAACTGTTGCACAATTGGCTACCCTTCCTCTCACTTCATTAAGACTCAAATGGGGAAAAGATTTCAGGGAAGAATTAGAGGAACAATTCTGGGAACGAATTTGGAACCAACAACCATTTGGTTCCATCTCAACTGGAACTCGAGAAAATGCTTTAAAGATAGCACATTGCTGGTGCATGTGCCCAGCCAGTCTATATAGAATTAATAATAGCACATCCAAACTTTGCTGGCAGGAATAATACAAATTACCTGGCTTTCTAGTACACTCATGGGGGTTTTGCCCCCAAATTATCCCCTTTTGGGAAAGGGTTCTTCAAACAATTAATCAAATGTGACAGTCGTTACAACCAGACCCAAAATTACCCCTACTATCTTATTTAACTCCTCAGATTAAGAACATAACTAACAAAGACATCAACTTCCATTCATAAACAGCAGCTAGACTAGTGAGTGCAAAAAAATGGGAAAACTTTGAATGCAAATATTTTTGAAGCCTGGATTTCTCAAGAATGGGAAATTTTGCTTATGAACAAGTTAATCATTACACAAAAATAATATCATTGTGGAGGGGAGAAGACTCACACCTTTTATACAACATGATATCCTTTTATTATCTTTGTTCAGACAATCAAACAAGGTTTTCACCCTCTATTGATTCATGGAAGCTTGTGGAGAGATACTTCCATTTGATTGCCTTTCTTGGAACATCTAAAACTACAACCAACAGCTGCTATTTTTCTTTTCCCTCCTGTATAACCACTAAGATCTGTTTTCCTTGTATGGGCATCTTCTTCCCTGGCTGCTACCCATCAAACTCTTCTTCTCATGTTCCATCTGAGTTCTGCCTTGGGAAACACTATTCCAAAATGTGAGATATATGCTAGGAAAGTTATAAATTAGGATATGCTATGGAACTGAGACATTTTGTTTGACAACTGGAGGAAAACGGGGAACCAAATCTTCAGTCGGACTAAGAAGTAGCAAGCCTAAGATTATCATTCAAATGACTGATTGCCTTGTCAATGCAATTATAATGTTCTTTATATGCCATTCTTAATGCATATTATTTTCTAAGTACTATATTGCTATCTTACATTGCTGAATATTGCTATCTATTTTGTTTCAAAGTTCAGAATATCATTATCTTCTTTATGAATATAATAGTACGCTTTGAATGAAGCATTAAAAATAAACCAATTGATTTGTTTCAGTCATAGTCTTGAGTCTTTAGCACTGGTTATGCTTTACTCCCTCAACAACTGGGTTGCTAAGGAGCAAAACTGAACCCTGATTAGATCACCAAAATTAACACACAGAAAACTGGGGTATTCTGAAAGGTCAGTTCCTGAACTTATATGTACGCAGACTTTGGCTACTGAAGATAAACAATATAAACACATTAATGTGACAAGCCTTTAATACAAAAAAGAGACTGTCAGTTGAGGAGAGTTAAATATTGACTCAACCAGTAAGAAAAGCAGTGGTATTTTTTACTATTTACGGCTATACTTATGTGGTTTAAATGTGTCACAGTGCTTTTGTCCGCAGTAGAAATGCCCTGTGTTCTTTAACCAGAGAAGAAAAATATGAATTAAAGCAGTGAACCTCCTTGCAATTTAAATCAGACCTGCACAACTTGTAGCCCACAAAACTAAACAAAGCCCATCAGACTTCAGATGGTGGTTCCCCAGGGACCCAGTGAATCTCCAGTGTTTGATGTTTGCCTGGACCTGAAAAAAACAGAGGAATTCTCAGGAACCAGGACAATGCATCAGACCACCTGAATTGGCTAAGATGAGCAATGTTGAAAGGGAGACAACATTTCACTGGGACATTTGATGGCGCTGCGCACAGCAGGTCCCTCCTTTGTTGCTCTGAGGCTGCATCATTCAGCATTCTTTGACAGAGCAGAGCGCTCCAGTATATTCAATGGACTTTCCATTAGACTTTATGCATTTGGAAATCCTAAGGAAGAAAGAAAAAAGAGAGAGAGAGAGAGAGAGAGAAAATATGCCTGGGGAATGGAAAAGACAAGCAGCTAGGGAAGAGCACTGGGAAGCTCAGAACTCTTCGTCTGACAAAAAAAGAAGAAATGATGATGAAAGAAGCTTTGTTAAAAGAGCGGAGACTCAGACCCCGAGACAGAAGCAAGACTTTTGATCAGTGTATGTAGGTCAGGCCTTCCCAACTTCTGACCCATCAAACCAAATGCAGCTCACCAGGAGGCCTACCAGGGATTCAGTCAAACTCCAGCTTTTGCTGCTTGACTAGAATGACAAAGAAGGGGGTGAATTGGGTTCCTGGCAGTACAAAAAGACATAACTAGAGGGATTTCTTTGACCTGGCGGCTTCCCAGTTGCTCTAGCTTGTTGCAGTAATGAGATGCACCAATTTGTTTATTATGGTACCTTTCACTCAGTCAAAAGCTGTCAAGTTCACATGCTGCTGTCAAGCATAAGTTATTAGACAGCAAACAAACTGGTTACCTATCCAACTTATGTCTTACTTAGACTGCTACTCAAAGAGCTATGTTAGACTGCAGGTCATTGCACTTTGCCCCCCTTCCCCCTAAAGACCAAAAAATATATGCAGTTGTTGTCCACCCCATGCAAAGTAATGTTCCTGAAGCAATGAAGAGCAATCATTTCAGAGACAGCCTCTCATTACAGATAGCAACAAGATCCTTGCAGAATGTGCCATGTCATGATATCCTTGAGCCTTGGTGGAGGGGGAATACGATCTGATAATATTGTATGATCTGATTTGGCTTGCCTGCATAGATATGTGCTTGGTAATACTGTACTGTTTAGGGTATAAAAGTGAGATTTAAGCACCCTAATTATCCACCTGTTTATGGCAGAAAGCCCCAATGACATCTAGGGGCACCTATGCCTAGCTGATTTAGCAACCAAGCATGGAAATACATGCTCTCCAATATTTAGAAATAGGGACATCATCATCATCAACAACAACAATAATAATAATACCCTGCCCATCTCACTGGGTTTTCCCAGTCACTCTGGGTGGCTTTCAACACATATAAAAACAATAAAACATTAAACATTAAGAAAAAATCCCTATACAGAGCTGCCTTCAGATGTCTTCTAAAGGTTGTATAGTTATTTATCTCCTTGACTTAGCAGTCACATAACTCCATACCCTCCAACATTTCACCAATGAAAATAGGGACGTCCCAAAGAAAAGCAGGACATTCTGGAATCAAATCAGAAACTGGGATGGCTTCTATGAATCCAAAACTGCCCCTGGAAAATAGGGACACTTGGAGGGTGTGAAATAGCTGCAACGTAAACAATTCTGTGCCTGATCTAGTGCTGGGATGGCACAGGTTGTAATCTTGTTCAGATCACTAGTGATTGTGTGTGTAGGTCCCCAGACCACCCCTCAAATAATTTCACACATCACATGTAATTTTAGTTTTGGTTTTTGGGCACTATTTTGGCCACAACTTTATTAAAATACAAAATCAGTGAGTGGTTGTTTAGACATTGGTTATGACTATCTGTCCCCCCGCCAGGGACAGAACCGACACTCCGAGCTCCGATCGGAAGCCAGTAGAAGGGAAAGTCAAAGTTGGGAATCAGTTGAGCGTCAGACCACGGTGCTCACCCAAACAGCTCCCCAAGGCTTGCCGGCCCTGGTCCCATGACAGGGATTGGACGAAATCGTGGCAAGCCCCAGGATTCCTTTAACAGAATTCCCTTCAGTGCAATTGGAGGGGCAGGCACAGCCTATCCTGACCCCTCCACCACCAGCAATTTATAACCAAT
Organism: Podarcis cretensis; assembly: GCF_951804945.1. Lineage (NCBI taxonomy): Eukaryota > Metazoa > Chordata > Lepidosauria > Squamata > Lacertidae > Podarcis > Podarcis cretensis. The sequence continues at coordinate 90,917,017 of NC_137173.1, forward strand.
GCCTAACCGCAACCTTACAAGTTGTGATAAATTGCTAAGTAGTAGGCAAAAACCAAAAAGCACCAGCCAATCTGCCAAATGGCAAAATTCCTATTAGGCCCCTGCACCAAGGCAGACGACCCCATGACAGGCAAAGCAAGGTCAACCGGAAAACAGGACGGGCGGGCGGGTGATCCGATGCACTCTGCAAAAGAGAAAGGGAAACCAAAGATCCCCATATTTAAAGCCTAATGGTCCCACCCACCAACTTGCAACATGCAACTTGCCCCAGCAACCCGGTCATCCAATCAAATGCCCCGGGCAGCAGCCATAAACCTGCCCGGCAACACAGGGCTGACCTGGTGGCCCACACCGCAACACACACTCTCATTCAATTGGAGAATGCGCTTTGCACCAATGAGAGGGGTCACTCTGCCATGCTTTCTTCCATCAAAAATAAGATTTCTCATGCACTCCTATATATGTATGGTGTTGGATCATGGCCTCAATCAAGAGACACAAGGATGCAAACTTTTCCCTTTTTACAGGCAGTTTCCAACATGTGACGCATATAATGGCAAGGGGGATGTGATTGCATGCAAGCTTGATTTCTTACCTCTCTAAAGAGAAAATCTCTTCTCCCAAGGTTCCCTGGTGTTTCTTGCCCCAACCTTATGACTCCAGGTTGCTAAAAGAGGAAAACAGAAGTCATGCCGAGCAGACTCCATGCCATCAGAGAGCTCAAGCTGGGAGGGTAAATGATCTTTCACAGCAAGAAGCATACCAGTCAAGCAGCAACAACATATCCTAGCCTCTGCTTGGAGTCCTGAGGTGTGGAAGGAATGAAGAAGAAAACTGGATGAACTAGGTGAGTTGAAAGAGAAAGACTCCTACTGTCTTGATTTTTATTATACTTATATGCCACCTGAATTTATAGTCCTCCACAAGCAGCCTGATACCATGCATCATGGTTTCGAACAGTTCCTGTGTCATCCACTTGCAAGCATCCCCCACCCTAGCTTGTTCCACAGTGGGTGACGCTGTGGTCTAAACCACTGAGCCTCTTGGGCTTGCTGATTGGAAGGTTGGCAGTTCAAATCCCCATGATGGAGTGAGCTCCCATTGCTCTGTCCCAGCTCCTGCCAACCTAGCAGTTCAAAAGCTGGCCGGTGCAAGTAGATAAAGCGTGTTCTCCAATAAATGAGAGCATGTGTTGCGGTGTGGGCCACTCTGGTTTCTCTTTCTCTTTGCAGAGTGCATCGGATCACCCACCCACCCGCCCTCTGTCCGGTTGACCTTGCTTTGCCTGTCATGGGGTCGTCTGCCTTGGAGCAGGGGCCTAGTAGGAATTTTGCCATTTGGTGATTGGCTGTGCCATTTGGTTTTTGCCTACTACTCAGCAATTCGTCACAACTTGTAAGGTTGCCGTTAGGCATTGGTTATAATATGCTGGTGGTGGAGGGGTTCAGGCGGTGCCTGCCCCTCCTATTGCGCTGAAGGGAATTCCGTTAAAGGAATCCTGGGGCTTGCCATGATTTCGTCCAATCCCTGTTATGGGACCAGGGCCACCCAATCCCTGTTATGGGAATCCTTGTTATAGGACCGGGCAGGCAAGCTTTCGGGGAGCTGCTGGGGTGAGCGGCGTGGGTCCGACGCTTAGCTCAAATGACCCCCAGTTTGACTTTCTCTTCTACTGGCTACCGATCGGACCTCGGGATGTCAGTTCTGTCCCAGGTGGGGGGACAGATAGTCATAACCAATGTCTAAACAACCACTCACTGATTTTGTATTTTAATAAAGTTGTGGCCAAAATAGTGCCCAAAAACCAAAACTAAAATTACGTGTTATGTGTGAAGTTATTTGAGGGGTGGCCTGGAGACCTACACACGCAAATAGGTATTGCTGTGGTGGGAAAGTAAATGGCATTTCCATGTGCTCTGGCTTCCATCACAGTGTTATGTTGAGCCAGAAGCAGTTGAGTCATGCTGGCCACATGACCTGGAAAGCTGTCTGTGGACAAACGCCAGCTACCTCGGCCTGAAAGCAAGATGAGTGCCGCAACCCCATAGTCGCCTTTGACTGGACTTAACTGTCTAGGGGTCCTTTACCTATTTTGCAGATTATGTTTTATTATGTTTCCTGGATTTTATTGCTTTATGGTTTGTATGTTGCTTTGATTGTTGTTTGGCTGAGAATTCTGACTTATAACAAACTTTCATCACAATGTAATGGGTTGATTCAGTAGAGGGGTTTTCAAGACCCTAATAATAATGCAGAGATGTTGCAAAGCATTAAATGCCATCCTAAATATATTAGTAGAGAACCAACCCCATAGTCGCAACCCCATAGTCAACTTTGGTTTAACGTAACCATCCAGGGGTCCTTTACCTTTACCTTTATGCAATAGGCATTAGCAACCTCAACCATGCATTTTGGGGACATTCCACTGCACGTCTCTGCCCCCACTAAGCCCTCCCTAACCTCTATTGTTCTTCTTTCTCAACCACAAGTGTCATCCACTAAGATCGTTTCCTGTTGCTGCCTGGAAAAAGGTGTTCAGAGACGCAACCGTTAGCAGCTTAAAGGCAAGCATAACTACATTAGCCAGAATCAGCGCTAGATTTAGCCCTAGATTTTGCTTTGGCTTCTAGCTTAACTTATATTTCCACTTCAGCTCATCTATCTTGACCAGAGTGCCTCCATTTTCCAACACAACTCCCAACACAGCTGCTATCCAAGCAACATGGCAGAAAGCAGTGTCAATAGACACAAAAACCCGAGGAGCTGTTTCCGCATCAAATGTCTCAACCACTTGAAGGAGGAATATCCCATAGTTCCTCCTTGCCGTTGAACAGCCCAAAGACTCAATATGCAAGATCATCATCTTTTAGCAACAACCCAACCAACCAGTTAGAAACTTGTTGCCATGACAACCATATTATGAACACATCAACTCTGAATGCGTATTTTATTTTCTTCCATTCCCTCCCCACATTTTTAAAAAGAATGTGAACATTAATTCTAACATAGACAGGCAAAAAGTCAGTCAGAAGGGCAAGAGGGAAGTTGATGTATATAGCACCAGCTGTAATAAAAATTGATTTAAAGTGACCCAAATATTTACTTTATTATCTTATTTTGCTGTGCTATGCCATAGTACAGCATTTTAAAGCCAGCAGAGCCTTCAAGACATAATAGCAATTTGATGGGTGGGCAACAGCAGGTGATAATGTTTATATCCATACTATTAAAACCTTCACTGGCTGATTTCTGCAGACCAAGCTGTTGTTAAAAAAGCACATGAGATTAAGTAAAACACTTCTTCCTGGTCAGTTGGCAATCCCATCAATGACATATTTCAGGACATGGGACTGTTTTTTGTCATGGGAAACTTAAAGGACTTAAACCTCAACTGCACTATGCACTGAAAGCAGTGTCATACCACTTTAAACAGTTGTGGGTTTCTTGGGAGTATCTTGGGAACTGTAGTTTGTTTAGGGTGCTGAGAGTTGTAGGAGATGCCTGTTCCCCTCACAGAACTACAACTGATTGGATTGATTGTTAAACCACTTCGAAAACTTTAGCTCTGTGAGGGGAACAGGGGTCTCCTAACCATTCTCAGCACACGTAACAAGCTACAGGATTCTGTTAAGGATCACAGCTCCCATTTCCCTTGCCCATTGTCTGTGCTGACTAAGGCTGATGGGTGTTATAGTCCCCGATAATATTGACTACTCGTAAACTTCACATTTTAGAGCAGGGCTAGATAACCTGTGGCTTCTAGATGTCTTTGGGACTCCAAATCCCATCAGCTCCAACCAGCATGGTCAGAGATGATGGGAGTCAGAGTCAACAACATTTGGAAGGCCACACACTAGCCATTCCTGGTATATTGGGTGGAAGGATGGAATACAGAGCTACTGTTTTCAGTCTCAGCTGCATATTTCACTCAGAAACACAATCAGTGGTGGATTTTAGGCTCTAAAGTTACAGCAGTGCCCTGTGCGATGCTAAAATTGGGTGCCCCCATCTCTCACACTCCATTCTGCATCATTGTTGAGGTGCTCCCTGCAACACCAGCTGCCTCTGCCACAATATCACCTCACTTCACAGGCCTTACAGATTTTTCTAATGCTTCAAAAATCTGCACAACCTGTTTGATCAGGGATTGAACTAATGAAATTGTATGCCTTCTGCTGCATTCAGGCACAGCGAATTAACTGTGCACAGTCTCTTTAGCTACAGACTAACCTCCACTCCTTTGGACACAAAAATATTTCTTCCAGGTCTGTGTCTAGAGGTCTGCCTGGAAACTTTACATAACCCTGTCTAGCAAACCTGCTATACAGTGGTACCTTGGTTCTCAAACTTAATCCATTCCGGAAGTCCGTTCCAAAACCAAAGTGTTCCAAAACCAAGGCATTCTTTCCCATAGAAAGTAATGCAAAACGGATTAATCCATTCCAGACTTTTTTAAAAAATCCCTAAAACAGCAATTTAACATGAATTTTACTATCTAACGAGACCATTGGTCTGCAAAATGAAAGCAATAATCAATGTACTGTACTATAAAAGAAATAAGACAGCATTGTAGATGATAAAAATTAAAATTATTATTTTTTTCTTACCTGCACTGATGATAGTCATTATTTGGATGGGGGGCTTTTATCCATTTCCACAGTCACACAATCAATCAATCCACACAGTCACAAAAACAAATTAACCGAAAAAGCCTCAAAAACAAAAGCACAAAATAAATAGCAAAAACAAAGGCACCAAACTTAATCCATTCTGGAAGTCTGTTTGACTTCCAAAATGTTCAAAAACCAAGGTGCGGCTTCTGATTGGTGCAGGTGCTTCAGAAACAATAGCCGACAACTGTAACAGATGTTCGGCTTCCGAAAAGCTTTTGAAAACTGAACACTTCCGGGTACTTCCGGGTTTTCACCATTTGAGAACTAAGGCGTTTGAGGACCAAGACATTTGAGAACCAAGGTACCACTGTATTATCGGTGTATCTTGGATGCTGAATGAGTCAGCAAGGTTGAACAGGTAACACGTACTCCATAGAAAGTAATGCCAATAGAGCATCATGTTTAATTTTCATTAAAACGATTGCCTGTCTTCAGTCCCACATTCATATCTATGTTTATCTGTTCTTCTTATGGAAAATGTCTGAGAGTAATGGCAAATCAAGTGAGCTTGCCTTCCAGCAGCCACACTTTTCTATCCCCAAAATGTGTTGTAATCATTTCTAGATTATTCCTCGGTTTATTTTCTGCCTGCCTCAATAAAGAAAACTATATTTCCTTTTATCTCTGCATATACAATGTTGAAATTGAGTATGCAAACAACTGTCTCTGTAGGCTAGTTGTCACTACCCTTGAATTATCTCCATCCTTGAATCCTGCTCTACATAATAAATGTTTCTCTCACTTGAACACCACTTACTGCTGACCAGCCGAAGGCCAGCTTATCTTTAGAACCAAAACCGTAGGCAGTATTTGTGTAAATAAATCTCAATTATGTAATTGCTCGTCAGTGGTGAGCTGTTCAATTTACAAATCCAGCATGAGAGACAGCAGCTTAAGTGGTTTTCAACACCAAAGGGCAATTAAGTAATGTTGAGTGCACAAAATGAAGTGTTACTTGAATTTGCGCAAAGAAGTACCGAAAGGCCTTGGAAGCAACAAATGTTTCACTTCTTTCCTTACACAGCCTCCTCTTGAGTGGTAATTGCAGTCCAGTGATAGAGCACATGTCTTACATAAACGGTCTCAAGTTCGCGAGAAGGATTTGTATCTGAAACCCTGGAAATCTGCACTGCCAATCAAGTGTACATAGACCAAGCTTCCCTAACCTGTCCTCCAGTCATTTTGAACTACATGAGACCGAGCAATGCAGAAGAGCTGAAGGCTGCTATTGAAGCTTCCTGGTCTTCCATAACACCTCAGCAGTGCCACAGGCTGATAGCATCCATGCCACGCCGCATTGAGGCAGTAATTGATGCAAAAGGGGCCCAAACCAAGTACTGAGTACATGTGCATGCTTCTACTCAGAGGTCCAATATTGCTCTATTTGCAGTCGTTGTTTTGCTGATTTCATTTAATATTCCAATTTTCTGAGATTGTTAATTTGGGGTTTTCACAATTATAACAAATAAAGGCCTGACATATCTCGCTTTGCATGTCATGAGTCTATCTCATATATTAGTTTCACCTTTTAAGTTGAATTACTGAAATAAATGAACTTTTCCACAATATTCTAATTTTCTGGCTTTCACCTGTAAAGTTATAACAATACCAAATACATATCCGTTTATGGAGATTTCTCTGAATCTCTAGACTTCCCACCCTCCCCTCCATGGGTCTTATTGTCAACATTTTCAATAATCCATATTTTGTTTCTGTCCATATTGTCCACAGTGTTGGTTACATTACAAGTGTTATTAGAATCCTGCTAGTGTTTTCATCTGCTTACAGTGGTCTCCTAAACAAATCATAATCTCCCTCCATTCTTTCTTGAAGTTGTTGTCTTCTTGGTTCCTGAGCTTTCCGGTCAGTTCTGCCATTTCGGTATAGTCCAACAGTTTGGTTTGCCATTACTCTCTGGTAGGGACTCTTTATTCGTTCCATCTCTGAGTTAGTAGCATCTGTGCAACTGTTGTCGCATACATAAAAAGTCTTTTCTGCTCCTTTGGAATGTCTATTATTCCTAATAGAAAAGCTTCTGGGTTTTTTTTAACAAAAGTTATTTTAAACATCCCCCCCCCCATTTCATTATGCATCATCTCCCAGAAAGCTTTTATTACCTTACACAACCACCACATATGATAAAAGGTACCTTCTTTCTCTTTACATTTCCAGAAGGTATTTGTACTTGTTCTATACATTTTAGCTAACTTTCTAGGAGTCAAATACCACTGCTACATCATTTTCATATAATTTCTTTCAGCGTACAACATGCCAAGAATTTCAAGTCGGTTTTCCATAACCTTTCCCAGTCTGAAAGCAGAATATTATGCCCGCAATGCAGTTTCCTGTGTTCCCCTGATTAACTCCACTTAGTCACATTTTATTGCTCTGGATATAGAACTTCGGTGGGGAAATGCATTGAATGAATTGGTGCACAGCAGTTTCCATGATTATGGCAGTTTTCGGAAGCTGCCATTATAACGGAAATCACAGTGGGAATGTATCCATGAGGATCTGGGTTCCACAATATAGCTTTCAATGAAATATCTACCTGCAGGAATTACCGTATTTTTCGCTCTATAAGACGCACCAGACCACAAGACCCACCTAGTTTTTGGAGGAGGAAAACAAGAAAAAAAATATTTTGAATCTCAGGAGCCAGAACAGCAAGAGGGATCGCTGCAGAGTGAAAGCAGCAATCCCTCTTGCTGTTCTGGCTTCTGTGATAGCTGTGCAGCCTGCATTCGCTCCATAAGACACACAAACATTTCCCCTTACCTTTTAGGAGGGAAAAAGTGAGTTTTATAGAGCAAAAAATAGGGTGAATGGATCTTGCCTGTTAATGACATGGCCCTCCACTAAATGTTATTGCATATGGAGATGCTAATTGCATTTTTTGTAGACCAGGGTTCAGCAAACTATGGACCATGGGCCAGATCCGGCCCAATTGCCCTCAGGATCCGGCCTGCAGACGTTCTGTAGATTGGCGAATCTGTTTGTCTGTTTTTCCTTGTTGTTTTTCTGTGCCGCATTTTTCCCCGGTGCCATTCCCCCCCCCCCACACACCACAGTGCCTCCTCCCTCCCTCCTCCTGGCTTCTCCCTCCCCTTCTCCCCTCCCTGCATAGTGGAGGAAGGGGGCTGGGCTGAACTGGCTGAGTGCCATTTTGGGCAGCGCCTCTCTGGAGCCAATCAGCCCTTTCGGGCCACTTGTCCCTCCGCCACCGCCAGCCTATGCCCCTCGCAATGGCAGGCACAGGAGCCACAGTTGGGAGAACACAACGCCGATGGCAGCTGCATAGGTAGGCAGGGGAAGGGGAGGGGGAGAGAGAGAAGCCCCCTCCGCCGTGTGCACGGTCAGGCCTGCCACAAGGTCTGGGGGACGGTGAACTGGCCCCCTCCCAAAAAGGTTTGCTGACCCCTGTTGTCGACTCTGGACTAGGCATTCCCAAAATGTGGTCCACGAAACACCAGTGACCTGCAAGGATTATTCTGGTAGTCCATATTGTATCTCTAGCTTTGTGGTCAAAGACAGGACACAGCACATCCATCACTTTAATATTAATATTTATTTTTATTTCTTATTTCATTTCATAGGTATTTGCTGGCATCCATCTGTCTCAGGCCATATGACCCGAAAGCTGTCTGCGGACAAACACCGGCTCCCTCGACCTATGGAGCGAGATGAGCGTGCAACCCCAGAGTCGTCCACAACTGGACCTAACGGTCAGGGGTACCTTTACTTTTTAAACACCCCGAGCTCTTGATAAGTATCAACTTAGTTGATACTTAGCAAGAGCTCAAAGTGTTCACCTTGACTTCAATATAGCCCCATGAAAAAAACATCATGTTAAACCTTCTGCAATATACATTTAGATATTTTTCATTGATGTGCCAATTAAACAATTCATATTTAACAGGACTACAATGCTAAGTTCAAAGGTAAGCCTGTGATTGCTCAAACTTTGAATCATCTGGTGTGATATGAGGATATCAAGTGATTGATGGGTAGATGGGCATTTGCACCTCTCAAAAATGGTCTGTGAACAATGAACCAGTTCTGGATTCGACGCTCAAGTTGCAAAAGGTTCTCCATCCCTTGGTTAAAATTTGGTTTTATTTGAAACATGTTGTTGTTTGTTGTGTTTGTTGTGATTGCATTAGCTGAAAGAAATGGAATATGGAAGGTCACCTTGAGCAATTTTTGTCTTCAGCTGTGGAACTGGTTTTTCCTCCTTGTCTTTTATTGCTCACAACTGGTTTCCCCCTTTCTTCTGTTCATCTAAAGACATGAAGATCACTTTGTGCTGGGAGCCGACTGTTCTCTCGGTTGACAGCTGACATTAATACCAACATCATATCACGTTGGACATCATGGCTCTGAAGATAAAATAATATTAAAAATTGGTGCCAGAGGCCTTTTACATTTCCAGACTTTGCAGACAGTAGTTAGGATTTTTTTTTAATGTTTATTTTTTATAAAAACTCAGTCTAAGCATTTCAATAGATTGTGGTTATTCCCCCCCCCCACAGAAATAATTTGTCTAAATAAATGTCTTGTGTACTTTCACTATAATTTATAGTTGTTAATAGATGTTTCTGCCGAAGGACTAGACAAAAATATAAAAAAGTTAGGCAAACATATTTTGATTTATGCCATTTGTTCCATAGACTTCTGCTACAAATGCAAATTCACTAGCTTAGCTGAGGATTTTGTTATTGCTCTGCTTTGAAGACCATCTCAAGGCCACATTGCATTTAAAGCACCTATCTTTTTGGAACTCATTTGAAGCCATCCTGTCCACAATTACCCAGGAGATAGTCTCATTCAGTTCAATGGGACTTTCTTCTGAGTTGGGTGCATGGGATTCCTATGTCACCTTGTTCATCTCCAATGACAGAATTGTTTTTTAATGCTGCAGCTGAAGCATTTTATAATACAGGACTGAAAGAATAGATAGTGTTCAGGGACCCATTTCACAGGGACAGCCCATGTGCACAAAATAGAAATGTTCAACAAGAGAACTTTGGTTTATTATTACCCCCATAGAAAACATGTGTGCAACCCCAGCGGAATCCAAGCATGATACAAAATTGTCCATAGGCATTAGATAAATTTGCATATAAAGGTGAATATTCCAAATTTTCACTTTCACAAACAAAACGTGAACCAAAGCACAGCCATCCTGTGAAATGTGCACTTCTCTGAATTTTGCAATGCAGTTCTCCAGCCTAGTGATGCACATGCTGAAATAGAGTGTTCTTACAATCCAAATATTGGTGAAAATAACATTCAGAAATGCATTATATTAAGGGAAATATAAACATTAGGGGCAATGTCCTTGGGGCAATGTGTATTAGACAAAATTACATACAAAAATGTGTACCGTATATTTGCACCCAAATCCTGATGGATTTGCATGAGCATGTTTTCTTTAAAGGTAAAGGTACCCCTGCCCGTACGGGCCAGTCTTGACAGACTCTAGGGTTGTGTGCTCATCTCACTCTAGAGGCCAGGAGCCAGCGCTGTCCACAGACACTTCCGGGTCACGTGGCCAGCGTGACGAAGCTGCTCTGGTGAACCGGCACCAGAGCAGCACACGGAAACGCCGTTTACCTTCCCGCTATAAAGCGGTACCTATTTATCTACTTGCACTTAAGGGTGCTTTCGAACTGCTAGGTGGGCAGGAGCTGGGACCGAACGACGGGAGCTCACCCCGCCGCGGGGATTCGAACCGCTGACCATGCGATCGGCAAGTCCTAGGTGCTGAGGTTTTACCCACAGCACCACCCGTGTCCCATATGTTTTCTTTACCAAATCACAAATATATATATACTGTATGGGGAATTGAACCTGGGATTGGAATATTATCATTACTATTATTTTTTAAAAGGAAAGAAACAGAAATTGGGAGAATTGTCCTTTGCTAGCATCAGATGAGGATGATGGCCTTTCCCTGTTGGACCACAGCACCTGATATCCAGAGCTGCCCAGCCTTACCCTCCAAACACGGAATTCACATTCACATTACATAACTAATAGCCATTGGTTGATCTATCCTGCATACCCATACCCAATGCTCAATCATCAAACATTATGCAGAATTCTTTCACAATCATGGTCCTGTAGTCTCCATATCCCATGCTCCACCGAGATCAGTGCAATACATTACTGAAGCATGTTGGGATTTTCTTTTTTTTTCTTTTTTTTTAAAAAAAATCTAATTCTGCTTTCAATTGTTGCCTTTTAGATGCTTTGTGGTGTTTTATGTACATGCACGCAACATTTAGAATAGGACAAATTGTTTCTGATTGCTCCTTTCTCTTGCTGAAATTGGCATTATAAAGAAGATTCACTATATCACAAATGTCAAGGCCTTGCACAGAAAAACTTTCAAGCAAATAACATTTTAAAACCAACTGTTACAATTGATTTCTTTTAAAAAAGAAATACTGTGATTATTTAAATGAATTAATGATGCTTGTTTTCACTGCATGACACAGAAGACATAATCCTTCTCTGCTTAAGCACAGTTTGAGAAAGATCTAATTACGCAAGTAACATGTTTTTTATATCTTCTGCCTTGCTTTTATCTACTCTCCTGATTTGTTTATGTGGAATTAAAATGCATCCTAGAATGTTTTATGAAGCTAGTGCCTGAAGTATTAGGAAGGGTTTGCCCTTTTTTGCAAATTTCTGCTAAGTGAAGGCTGCTTTATAAAGAGGCAGTAGCGTCTAATTCCATTGTGGCCCTGCTTTTCCTTCTACTATATATGTCTTACATATAATAATCATACTGCAGTTTGCTTGGCCACCTACAGGGGACACTGTGAACTGCAGCAATGAGGGATGAGAGAAAAACCCAGAAGTAACATGATGGGTGATAGGAGGAGCACAATGAGGACAAGGAAGGTGCCCAGAAGTGATGGTGTTTGGGTGAACGGAATCAGGAGAAGTGGCTCAGGGTTGAGGTAGATGCCCAGAAGTGAAAGCTGGTCAGCATATGGATCTGCAGCGGTGGCGGGATAGTGAAGGGGAGAGAGGAGTTTGCATATGGAGCGAGCAGAGGTGCAGCCCCTAGTTTTTCAATAATAATATAGCTTCATGAGCACAGATCAGAATTCAGAGTAAGGCTGCAAATTCCATTCATACTTACCTGGGGGTAAACCTCATGGAATCCAGTGGGACTTACTTCTGAGTAAATATGAATTGGGTTGGACTGTAGGCCTGCAATATAAGCAAACTATAAACCCCAAACCCAAATGTGTCATCTTAACAAGCTTTAGGAGACTGGGTTGTGAAGCTACTTTTTAATTTCCCTAGTCTCTCAAATTTATACAGTGGTACCTCGGGTTACATACGCTTCAGGTTACAGACTCTGCTAACCCAGAAATAGTACCTCAGGTTAAGAACTTTGCTTCAGGATGAGAACAGAAATCGTGCTCCGGCGGTGCAGCGGCAGCAGGAGGCCCCATTAGCTAAAGTGGCGCTTCAGGTTAAGAACAGTTTCAGGTTAAGAACGGACCTCTGGAACGAATTAAGTACTTAACCCGAGGTACCCCTGTATAACCAAACACAAGCACCCATTTGAACAAGACAACTTGTTAGCAGAGGAATTTCTGCACTAACTTTCTTTAACTACGAAGGACACAAGACTACTTGCCTGTTCCCCAAAGCCATGTACTGTTACATAATTGTATATCCAAGCCAAACTCAGTGAATAGGCTATTGCTCACCTCTCTGTAAGCTTATGTTCGTTCTTGAGCATTTATTTCCAGGCCTGTAATGTAGCATAATCTTTACAATGTGTCATTCTTTGAATGCAACATTCTTAAAATGTCTAATGCATCATTCTTGGTAATTTTAGCCTTTTACAGTACTTGTGGCTTTGTTAGTTTAAAGTGAGGGTGATTTGGTTGCTAGAGAATCTTTTGAATTGACAACCTGGCACACATAGTTCTTGTAAGCCCATTAGGCCGAGGGTTTTCCTTAAACATCCCAACAGTCATGGCAAGAGGGCAGAGAAGGGGGTTGCTGCCATCTTAAAGGCTTGGACCTTTGCATACACAGAATGTCTTGATTTCGTTTTGCCATAGTAGTTCCTAGGAAGAAAAAAAAGTCTTTCTCATATGATGATAATGATGATGGTGGTGGTGATGATGATGATGATGATGATGATGATGATGATTTACTTATACCCCGCCCATCTGGCCGGGCCTCCCAGCCACTCTAGGCTGCACCCAACAGAATATTAAAAACACAACAAAACATCAAACATTAAAAACTTCCCTAAACAGGGCTGCCTTCAGATGTTTTCTAAAAGTCAGATAGCTGATTATTTCTTTGACATCTGATGGGAGGGTGTTCCACAGGGTGGGTGCCACTACTGAGAAGGCCCTCTGCCTGGTTTCCTGTAACCTCACTTCTCGCAGTGAGGGAACCGCCAGAAGGCCCTCGGCACTGGACCTCAGTGTTTGGGCTAAACGGTGGGGATGGAGACGCTCCTTCCGGTATACTGGGCTGAGGCCGTTTAGGGCTTTAAAAGTCAGCACCAGCACTTTGAATTGTGCTTGGAAATGTACTGGGAGCCAATATAGGTCTTTCAGGACCAGTGCTATGTGGTATTGGCAGCCATTCCTAGGTGCCAGTCTATCTGCTGCATTCTGGATTAGTTGTAGTTTCCAGGTCACCTTCAAAGGTAGCCCCACGTAGAGCTAACTAGAGCATGCACTACTCTGGCAAGACAGTTTGCGGGCAGGTAAGGTCTCAGCCTGCATACCAGATGAAGCTGGCAGACAGCTGCTCTGGAAACAGAATTGACCTGTGAGTCCAAAATTACTCCCTGGTCCTTCAGGGGCACAGTTACCCCATTCAGGACCAGGGAGTTCTCCACACCTGCCTGCCCCCCTAAAACAGTACTTCTGTCTTGTCAGGATTCAACCTCAATCTGTTAACTGCCATCCATCCTCCAACCACATCCAGATATTAACACAGGAAATTCACTGCCTTCACTGGTTCTGATTTAAAAGAGAGGTAGAATTGGGTATCATCGGCATACTGATGAACACCCAGCCAAACCCCTGATGATCTCTCCCAGCAGCTTCATGTAGATGTTAAAAAGCACGAGGGAGAGGATGGAACCCTGAGGCACCCCACAAGTGAGAGCTCAGGGGTATGAATACTCATCCCCCCCCCCACTTTCTGGACATGGCCCAGGAGGAAGGAGCGGAACCACTGCATAACAGTGCCCGCAGCTCCTCTAGATGGTCCAGAAGGATGTCATGGTTGATGATATCAAAGGCCACTGAGAGATCCAGCAGAACCAGGAAACAGCTTTCACCCTTGTCCCTAGCCCGCCAAAGATCATCAACCAGTGTGACCAAGGCAGTTTCAGTCCCATGAAGGGAAGTTGCAGCCCGATTGGAAGGGATCCAAATGGTCTGCATCCTCCAGGCATACCTGGAGTTGCTCAGCAACCACCTGCTCAATCACCTTGCGCAAGAATGAAAGATTTGAGACTGGGTGATAGTTGGCCATATTGGTCAGGTCTAAAGATTTTTTTTAAAGAAGCAGTTTAATGACCGCCTCTTTCAGTGCCTCTGGGAAACCTCCCTCACAGAGGGAAGCATTAACCACCCCGCAAAGTCCATCACCCAGCCTTTCCCGGCTCACTTTTATGAGCCAGGATGGAAGGATCAAAGTGACAGGGGTTGGTTGGTTTCACTCGTCCAAGCAGCCTGTCCACATCCTTGGAGGTAACAGATTGGAATTGATCCTATGCAACTTGCTTGGATAGTTGATCCTATGCAACTTGCTTTATTTGCAAAAAAACCTTTGCAAAATTTGCAGGAGATCTTGGGGTCCTTATTGGGCCCCGATTGCACAGGTGGTTCAGTTAAATTGTGAACCACTTGAAAGAGTCTCCTGCTGCTGTTTTCTGCAGATGCAATAGAGGTGGTGAAGGAGGTCCTCTTCACTTTTGCCATCGCCACTTGGTAGGCTCAACGTTGAGTACCAAGGCATTTAAAAACCAAAGTACCGCTGTATCATCATAGTGTAACTTTGAATTCTTCCTTGTGACTAATGGATATGTCAGTTCCAGTTTCCCTCTGTTTTATCTTTTTTCCATTCTTATATTCAAGTCTTCATGAAAAGTCATCAGCATATCAGTACACGTTTTTCCTAATATATAGTTTTTTTAATCAATCTTCCCCAATTCATGTGTTTACTTATTTTTGGTATACATTATTTGACTGGGGAATTACATAACTAAATTCATAGAAGTACAAATGTCAACACAGTAGGTTTGAGTAAAGTGTGGATAAGATAGAGTTACATTAAAATTTCTCCTCCATCCCAAATAGAACCACCCATGAGTGATAACTCACACAGCTTAAGCAGTTAAAATTGTCGAAAGCAATCGTTTACACAAATCATGCATAAATGGAGGTTTCCATAAGAACTTGCAATTTACGTCACATTGGCAACATTTCACAGAAACTGCGATGCTATAATGAGTGTGTTAAGAAACATACAGCTTTACAGCTCTTCTTGTTATACAAGTAATGTAGAATAGTCAGAGTAATCAGCCCAAGTTTCTTTTGCTGCTCATTATTTAACAAAATACTGAAATACTGTTGGGGGGGGGGAGCAAAAACAACGTCTGTAATTTCCAAGACAGCCAATTATTCATATACTTTTGCAGTTATTTGAATAATAAAAAGGGAACCTACACAGACTCGTTTAGTTTCCAGAACAATTTGATTTGCACGCACAGTACATATTACAACACATATTACAAGGTGTAATGAAACTGCCAGCAGTTCCTATATAAAACATAATTGTGCTCGAAAAACAAGAAAGATGTCAAATTAAATAGTCATGATTATATTGTAATTGTCTCATAAAAATATATGGCTTGTCCCCCAAATGACCATAGTTTTCAATGGCAATGTTTATATCTATAGAACTGCTCATCCTTCTCTCCTTGTTTCATTTGTTCTGGACTGAGATCCAAGTTAGGACTGTGGTCAACACAACCACAGATGTTTCTGCTTTGCTTCCTTATTGGCAGTTGGTAGACCCTGGTGTGATTGGTTGGGAGATAAGGAAGAAATAGAAGTGCTCTTTTCTCTGGGTGACCTAATAAGGGGGCAAAATGAATTGGTCTTATCCCTTTATAAAGTCATCTAAGTTGGTGGCCATTACTTCACCTTGTGGCATTGAATTACAAAGTTTAACTATGACTTGTGTTGCAAAAATGACAAACCAGCAGAACAGGGAATAAAATGCAAACCAGGCCAAATTTTCCCACCTATTCCCATTGCCAGCCTTGTCTCAGCAAGCCTTGGCAAAGGACTTTAAATATACAAGATGAACAAAATACCTTAGTTATGTTAGTTCAGACCCTTCAAGTGTCACCATTTTCCAGGGACAGTCCTGGATTTACAGAAGACATCCCAGTTTCTGATTTGATTCCAGAATGCCCTGCTTTTCCTTAGGATGTTCCTATTGCCATCAGAGAAATGTTAGAGAGTATGGAATAGGACATTCCTATTTTCATTGGAGAAATGTCAGAGGGGGCACCCATATTTTCATCAGAGAAATGTTGGAGGGTATGCTAGCTTTCTCCACATCTCTCTTCTTGCCCTTTGAAGCAAATGGCAAAGCCCAAAGGTTTTTTTTACCAACAATCCACTGGGTTGAATCAAATGGTGTCCCTCAGCTGACATGCAAGCAGAACTTGGAGGGAAGGACTTTCACTGATCCCCACCTCTAGAACTGCTCCAGAGGGTTGAGGGACTCTGCAGAAGAGATTTGGGGGCAAGAACGATGGATTGCAGGCCGTGAAAATTGGTCGCCTCTCTTTTCCACAGACAGAAGCCTTCCTGTCAGCTGAGCACACTGTAGGATAAAAACCCTTAACGTTAAATGCAAATTAGATACTTTCCCTACAAAAGCTACAAGCAGAGAGCATTACTATTTTCTTTTTTAAAAAAAGATGATTTCCAATTCTATTGCTATCATTCTCTGGAGAACATTGCTCATTTATGTGATACTAAGTTGAGTGAATAAGTCCATTTTTCAAAAAAAGAAAGAAAAGGCCCATCTCCCCCTCAATATGTGTTGAGTGGCAATAGAGCCAATTGAGAAAAAGATTAGAAGCAAAGAGTGAAATGCCTAGGAGACTTTAATTTGGAAAAGGAGACAAAGGAGAAGAGACACGGCAAGATGTACAGAACAGTGAATGACCAAGATTTCACTTCTCTGCTGCTATGTACTTTCAGAGATGAACAGACATTGAGCAAAAGACATGCGGTGAATTCATACTGGGTACAAGGAACCATTTCTTCCCTCAGAATGAACCAGCCATTATTTACACCTCTGGGACACACAAGACATTCTACCAGTTAGAACGTATTACATATGCGTTTCAGTGGCCAAACTATGAAGCTATTTTATACCAAATCACACCATTGGTGCATCCAGCTCAATATTATCTACATTGATTGGTGGTGGTTCTTCCAGGAGATGCTGAGGGTTCAGCCTGGAGCCTTGTGCACCCAAAGCAGATGTTCTGTCCCAGAGCTGTGGTCGTTTCCCTAGTGAAATCAAGGCACCAATAAACTTTCCCCGCTGCAATGAATGGGGACTTCTGTGAACCCATCTGATGACTGATTTGTTCCAATAATGCCAAGAAAGGCTTGCTCATAGATGATCCTCAACTTGGCAACAGAACATTGAAATAGTTTCTATTCGAGATCCACCAGTTCTCGCTGCATTTCTGAAACAACACAGAAGATTGTTGTTTAGATATGCTTTTAATTGTTGTTGTTTTTGCAGGCTATATTACACTGTTTTGTTTTATGGTTGTTGCTTTAAAAAATGAGGTCAATTTGCTATATGCTTTCTGGATAATTCTGCCAGGCTGCACATTTTTAAATAACTATAATTGCTACAATTATTCTAAGAGGAACTATAGGCACAAGCCAACCAAAGTGAAGGGAAATTAATTTGAATTTCTTTCAGAGGTTGAAATTTAAGAATTGAAATAAATGGGCACAGTTGAAATAAGCATGCCATTAAAAGAAACATGGATAGTTTCTTCTTCATCCTAATTTTTGTGAAAGATTGTGTAAACTGGCATCACCCATGTCATAGGTTATCTTGCAGATGGTATGCAGCCAGATAAGGGTGTGACCTACGGTTGGATGAATTGAGTGGTACCCAGCTAGGTTTTTCTCATGAATGACCCTTAGTCATGTTTCTTAATTTCACTGGGTCTACTTTGATTAAAACTTAATTGAATACCACCCACTGCTTCCACATGTGTTCAGTCATTAAATCCATTCCACCCTGTTTCTGCATTTAAGATACCAAGCAAACCATAGCATCTGCAGTAGAAACAATCCCTGCTGAGAAGATTCAGCAATTGATTGGCAGGGTATGCTCACACACACAGAGAGAGACAAGGCCTTGGAAGCATAGGTACAAAACATATCTTCATAGTAAAGGTGAAGGGACCCCTGACCGTTAAGTCCAGTCGCAGACGACTCTGGGGTTGCAGCGCTCATCTCGCTTTAGTGGCTGAGGGAGCTGGTGTTTGTCCGCAGACAGCTTTCAGGTCATGTGGCCAGCATGACTAAGCTGTTTCTGGCGAAACCAGAGCAGTGCACGGAAATGCCATTTACCTTCCCGCCAGAGCGGTACCTATTTATCTACTTGCACTTTGACGTTCTTTCAAACTGCTAGGTTGGCAGGAGCTGGGATCGAGCAATGGGAGCTCACCCCATCGTGGGGATTTGAACCGCTGACCTTCCGATCGGCAAGCCCTAGGCCCTGTGGTTTAGACCACAGCGCCACCCACATCCCCGTCTTGATAGTAGGGAATGGAAAATCTAAAGCACAGAGTCCTCTTGAATACGTTCAGGACTACATTGTCATAAAGGATTTTAGAGTAAATGCACACATCCGGGGGGGGGGGGTGCACACAAAGTAGTGCCTCTGGATGTTGTCATACTGCAACTACCTATAGCCTGGCCATCAGCTACAGGCTGAGGCTGGCAACAGCTGGCATAACAACATATGGTGTGCAGGATTGGCTCCCCCTGCTCCAGACATACACTTGAATGTACAGCTATTGCATTCAAATGTGCCCACTTTCTAATGCATGTGCTTAGGATTGCAGCCTCAAGAGCATTTCATTTGGGTTGCTTTTTTAATACCTCATAATACCCCATCCTGATCAGGGGTGCCAACTTGAATAAAATATGGGGGGGGGGGCAGATAAGTTCCGTACCGCATAATCGATCACATGATGCACACACGCATTTGAATGTCAATTTGAATGTCAATGCTCATCAACTGGGATATGTGTCCCAGCCTCCTCAAATATTTTATTGGGGGGTGGAAGGTTGAAGGGACCTCAGCCCCTGAGAGATGACTCCTATGATCTCAAATAGTCAGTCAGCATCTTAAGTAGCCAGCCTTGCAGAACTCACGAGTAAGATAGAGTCCGGCCCCCTCTGCCATTGCAGCAGCTTTTGTAGGTGGAGTCAGTCAGGCCAGGTTGGTAACAGGTCAGCGAAGCAGGAAGCAGATCTTGTAGGACTTGCAGCAAAGACGGTAGGGGTCAGCTAGTTGGTCAGTCTGTAAGTCCCGGTCTCTCTCTCATTATGGCAATATATGCAATACAGTAATTGGGAATTGATGCTTTTGAATTATGGTGCTGCGGGAGACTCTTGAGAGTCCCATGGACTGCAAGAAGATCAAACCTATCCATTCTTAAGGAAATCAGCCCTGAGTGCTCACTGGAAGGACAGATCCTGAAGCTGAGGCTCCAATACTTTGGCCACCTCATGAGAAGACTCCCTGGAAAAGTCCCTGATGTTGGGAAAGATGGAGGGCACAAGGAGAAGGGGACGACAGAGGACGAGATGGTTGGATAGTGTTCTCGAAGCTACCAGCATGAGTTTGACCAAACTGCGGGAGGCAGTGGAAGACAGGAGTGCCTGGCGTGCTCTGGTCCGTGGGGTCACGAAGAGTCGGACACGACTAAACAACTAAACAACAACAACAATTGGGAAAGGAATTGTTGCAAAGCTTTCCAGAGTTTTCTGCCCTCCCCCTCCCCCCTAAAATGAGGGGGTGTCTTACCATGTTGTGTGTGTTTCTATTTTTTTTTTTTTTTAAAAAAATAAAACTTCATTTCTTGGATCAGCAAGCTAATTTCCTGTTTACTCAGCTTATTAGGTAGGCAGTGTCTCTTCCTACTCCCCTTATGTTTTTAATTGCCTGCTGCCTAGTTAAGCCTTAGGTGACAGAACTCACATAATGTGGCAAAGCAAGCAATAAACATTAAGCAGGAGAAAAGAGCTATAGGAACCACAGGTCTCAGCCTAAAAAGTTACTTCTAACCCAAAAGCACTAAACAAAACTCATGGAGTCCGGAATTAATGTTTTTGTCTTTGAGATCATCAAATCTTTGCCAGGCTTTTGTCCCTTTTCACACAGAATTTTGCAGTATACTTGGTAATTTTACAGCTTGCTCTGTTTACATACAGTAACTCAATAACACTTAGAACAAGTCTGTAAATCAGAAAGGCCAGCACTTACTACTTGCGTACGAAAGATGGGACTGTTTCTTCAGCCTGAGTTCCATTCAGTTTGTTCCCAAGTAAGGGACGCGGGTGGCGCTGTGGGTTAAACCACAGAGCCTAGGACTCGCCGATCAGAAGGTCGGCAGTTCGAATCCCTGCGACGGGGTGAGCTCCCATTGCTTGGTCCCTGCTCCTGCCAACCTAGCAGCTCGAAATCATGTCAAGTGCAAGTAGATAAATAGGTACCGCTCCAGCGCGAAGGTAAACGGCATTTCCGTGCACTGCTCTGGTTCGCCAGAAGCGGCTTAGTCATGCTGGCCACATGACCCAGAAGCTCTATGCCGGCTCCCTTGGCCAATAAAGCGAGATGAGTGCGCAACCCCAGAGTCGGTCACTGTTGTATTTGCAGAGTCTTTTACACAGCGGAATGATGAGCAGTACGTGCCACATACTTTACTTTATTTACACTTCAATGCTGAGAGCTTACAAACATGCATCTTGCCTCTGCGAGAGCAGAGAAGCAACTCCTCTCTCCTCGGAAAACACCGAGAGAACTGTGAAAAACAGGAAACCAGTGTACGTCACATCCAGTCTCCTATTCCCGTGGGAAACCCAACAGCACGCTGACTGTGGAATACAAAACATTGTCCCGTGACAAGCACTTCGCTGCACAGTGAAGAAAGCAGAAACCAACATCCTCCCCCTTTCTGTGAACATCACTGGGCAGCGTGTTCGTACAATATCAGTACAAACCCAACTTCTGCACATAGGTACAGTGTTGATGCCTTGATACAATCTTGGACAATACATCAGCAGGAATTTCATTACCTGGCATACAGGACACCGTTACGAGTCCCTTCTGAATACATTCCCTAGCATGTTGCAACTTCAATTGCAAGTGCTTCGTGCTTTGCTTACAACCTTCAGAATTCAGCAAAGCCAAACATGCTTTGTTGTCCTGGTAAACCTGGATTGGACATTTGACAGGAATTTTCATGTCTTTGCACAATTGTAACAACCATTCACAATCCTTAAGTGAATAAGACAGTGCATTCAGTTCAGCTTCACAAGTACTTAAGCTAACTGTTGTTTGTTTCTTGCCTGACCAATCAAATAGACCCTGATTGTACATGTAGCAAACTCCAGACTTACTTTTCCTGTCTGTAGTGTCACTTCCAAAACTTGCATCTGCAAATATCTCAAGACCACCAGACTTCTGATTGTTAAATCTCAGTCTGTAATGCATAATGCCTTTCAAATACCGCGCTATGCGTTTCAGAGCTTTCCAATCCTTAACAGTAGGATTGTTGACTTGTCTGCTTAGCAAATTACAGCTAACAGCAATGTCAGGTCTTGAACATCTGGCAATGAAGTTTAGCTTGCCTAGCACACTTCTGTACAGTGTAGGGTCAGAAAATGCTTCTTCAGTGTCATCTACCTGATAACCTGTTGTCATCGGTGTGTCTACAGGGTTAGCATCCATCAGGTTTAGTTTGCTTAACACATCAGCAATTTTCCGTGACTGGTGTACTAGAATGTTACCATCTTGATCTCTCTCTATTTCCAGAGATAGGTAGTTGTTTACCTCACCAAGATCTTTCATGTCAAAGTGCTCTTTCAGTTGAGCTAGGGCATTATTGTACATTGTGACATCTTTCCAAAAGAATAAAATATCATCAACATAAAACAAGCAATACAGCTTCTTTTGCCCCTCCTCTTTGACAAATACACATGGATCAGCTTTCCCTTGCTTAAAACCTAGAGAAAACAATACTTCAGTGAGTTTTGTGTGCCAACACTGTGCACTTTGTTTGAGACCATAAAGGGACTTCTTCAGAGCACAAACAAATCCCTGTTTCACCTGTACGCCATCAGGTGGAAGCATATAAAGTGATTCACCTAGAGATCCGTACAAAAATGCTGTATTTACATCGTGGTGACTAACGTGTAGATTCTCCTCTGCAGCAAGCTTGAGCATAAGCCTAATGCTCTCATACCTCACTGTGGGTGAGTAGGTCTCGTGATAGTCTTCACCTAGTACCTGTGCAAAACCTCTGGCTACCAATCTGGCTTTGTGTCTGACTATCTTGCCATTTTGATCAGTCTTCACTTTGTTTTGTTTTTTTTTTAATAAATATTTATTAAGCATTTTTTAAAACAATCAAAGACATAGGTAATAACATAGTATTTTCAAATA
Organism: Podarcis cretensis; assembly: GCF_951804945.1. Lineage (NCBI taxonomy): Eukaryota > Metazoa > Chordata > Lepidosauria > Squamata > Lacertidae > Podarcis > Podarcis cretensis. The sequence goes on from NC_137173.1 coordinate 90,939,486, forward strand.
TCCATATTTCATGCACCTCCTTGGACTTCCTCTCAGCTCTTGCTCCTGCATTCTAGACTTATAAATTTTGCTAGCAAATTATTAAATTAGTTCCATTCATATGATAAAAATTCCCCAAATTAATTCTCAAATTTCGGAATTTAAAATCACACTTATAAAATACTTAATTATAAAATACTGTTTAACCAAAATTTATCTTTTCTTCCAATTACGCTTAAATTTATGTTTTTTATATTTGATTTGTTGAAGCCATACTGTTACTAATCTTACATCTTTCTTAACATTCATACAATTTACAATATTTTTGTAAATAGTCCTTAAATTTGTTCCAATCCTCCTCCACCAGTTCTTCTCCCAGGTTTCGGATTCTGCCCGTCATTTCCGCCAATTCCATATAGTCCATCAGTTGCATCTGCCATTCTTCCAGTGTGGGCAAGTCTTGAGTTTTCCAGCATTTAGCGATGAGTATCCTTGCTGCTGTTGTAGCATACATAAAAAAGGTTCGATCCTTCTTTTGCACACTCTGGCCGACAATGCCTAAAAGAAAGGCCTCTGGTTTCTTAGGGAAGGCATACTTAAATACCTTTTTCAGCTCATTATATATCATTTCCCAGAAAGCCTTCACTCTAGGGCAAGTCCACCAGAGGTGAAAGAATGTTCCTTCAGCTTCTTTACACTTCCAACATTTATTATCAGACACATGGTATATCTTTGCAAGCTTGACTGGAGTCATGTACCACCTGTATATCATTTTCATAATGTTTTCTTTCAAGGCATTACATGCCATAAATTTCAAACCTGTGGTCCATAACTTTTCCCAGTCAGCAAACATGATGTTATGCCCTATGTCCTGTGCCCATTTTATCATAGCTGATTTGACCGTTTCATCCTGTGTATTCCATTTTAACAGCAAGTTATACATTCTTGAAAGTGTCTTAGAGCTGGATTCTAACAGTTCTGTTTCTAACTTTGATATTTCCACCTGGAATCCTATCTTTTTGTCCAACTTGAAAACTTCTTTAATCTGAGCATAATGTAACCAATCTCGCACTTTATCTTTTATTTTCTCCAAACTCTGCAACCTCCAATTATCTCCATCTTTTTCTATTATTTCCCAATATTTCGGCCATTTGGCCTCCATATTGAGTCTTTTCGGGGCCTTAGCCTCCATTGGTGATAACCACCTTGGGGTCTTGTTTTCCAATAAATCTTTATATTTCAACCAGACATTAAACACTGCTTTTCTGACAACATGATTCTTGAAGTTCTTATGTATTTTAACCTTGTCGTACCACAGATATGCATGCCAACCAAAAGCATTGTTGAATCCTTCCAAATCCAAAACACCAGTGTTTTCAAGAAGTAGCCAATCCTTCAACCAGCAAAAAGCTGCTGATTCATAGTACAATTTTAAGTCTGGCAGGGCAAAGCCCCCTCTTTCTTTAGCATCAGTTAGTATTTTAAACTTAATTCTGGGCTTTTTGCCCTGCCAGACAAATTTAGAGATATCTCTTTGCCACTTCCGGAAACTTTCCATTTTATCCACAATCTGCATAGTTTGAAACAAAAACAACATTTTTGGCAATACATTCATCTTAATAGCAGCAATACGTCCTGACAAGGAAAGTTTCAATCTTGACCAAACATCTAGATCCCTTTTGATTTCAGACCAACATTTTTCATAGTTATCCTTAAACAAGTTTCTGTTCTTCGCTGTTATATTTACCCCTAGATATCTTACTTTTTTGACCACATTTAATTCTGTCTCTTTCTGAAAACTTTCTGGTTCTGAAAAAGTCAAGTTTTTTTCGAAAACCTTGGTTTTTTGCTTATTAAGTTTAAATCCCGCCACTCGACCAAACTCATGAATCAATTGCAAAACCCTTTTAGTACTAGGCTCTGGCTCCTGTAAGGTCAATACTAGGTCATCTGCAAATGCTTTCAGTTTATACTGTTTCTCTCCGACCTGAATACCCTCTACCAACCGGTCTCCTCTAATCATATTTAAGAGCACTTCCAGGACCGATATAAATAACAAAGGGGATATAGGGCAACCTTGTCGTGTACCTCTTTCAATTCTAAACTCTTCTGTCACCACATTGTTCACTATCAGTTTAGCCTTTTGCTCCGAATAAATTGCCTCTATCCCATTCTGGAACCCCCGCCCCACTCCCATTCCTTCCAAATTCTTCTTCCTAAACTTCCAGGAGATATTATCAAAGGCCTTCTCCACATCTATAAATATCAAAACTGCTTTCGTGTTGATATTTGTTTGCAAGAGTTCCAAAATGTCAATAATGTTCCTTGTATTAGCAAACAAATGTCTACCTGGGAGAAAGCCTGCCTGGTCCTTATGAATTACTTCATTCAAAACTTTTTTAAATCTACTTGCTAAAATGTCTGCAAATATTTTGTAATCCACATTTAGAAGGGAGATGGGGCGGTAATTCTTAAGTTGTGTCTTTTCAGTTTCTAATTTAGGTATCAATGTGATGAAAGCTTCTTTCCACGACTCTGGTGCCTTCTTCCCCTCCATGGCTGACTGACCGAACCCAAAGGGTGCTCATCAATGGTTCCTCTTCATCCTGGAGAAGAGTGACTAGTGGGGTGCCACAGGGTTCTGTCTTGGGCCCGGTCTTATTCAACATCTTTATCAACGACTTGGATGATGGACTCAAGGGCATCCTGATCAAATTTGCAGATGACACCAAACTGGGAGGGGTGGCTAACACCCCAGAGGACAGGATCACACTTCAAAACGACATTGACAGATTAGAGAACTGGGCCAAAACAAACAAGATGAATTTTAATAGGGAGAAATGTAAAGTATTGCACTTGGGCAAAAAAAATGAGAGGCACAAATACAAGATGGGTGACACCTGGCTTGAGAGCAGTACATGTGAAAAGGATCTAGGAGTCTTGGTTGACCACAAACTTGACATGAGCCAACAGTGTGACGCGGCAGCTAAAAAAGCCAATGCAATTCTGGGCTGCATCAATAGGAGTATTGCATCTAGATCAAGGGAAGTAATAGTGCCACTGTATTCTGCTCTGGTCAGACCTCACCTGGAGTACTGTGTCCAGTTCTGGGCACCACAGTTCAAGAAGGACACTGACAAACTGGAACGTGTCCAGAGGAGGGCAACCAAAATGGTCAAAGGCCTGGAAACGATGCCTTATGAAGAACGGCTAAGGAAGCTGGGCATGTTTAGCCTGGAGAAGAGGAGGTTAAGGGGTGATATGATAGCCATGTTCAAATATATAAAAGGATGTCACATAGAGGAGGGAGAAAGGTTGTTTTCTGCTGCTCCAGAGAAGCGGACACGGAGCAATGGTTCCAAACTACAAGAAAGAAGATTCCACCTAAACATTAGGAAGAACTTCCTGACAGTAAGAGCTGTTTGACAGTGGAATTTGCTGCCAAGGTGTGTGGTGGAGTCTCCTTCTTTGGAGGTCTTTAAGCAGGGGCTTGACAACCATATGTCAGGAGTGCTCTGATGGTGTTTCCTGCTTGGCAGGGGGTTGGACTCGATGGCCCTTGTGGTCTCTTCCAACTCTATGATTCTATGATTCTATGATTTCATTACAAACCTCCATTAGTGGGTGTATCAAATAATCTTTCAATGTCCTATAATATTTGGAGGTAAGCCCATCTGGCCCTGGAGATTTACCCAGTTGCATATTCTGAATGGCCTCTTCGATCTCTAATTGTGTTATTTTATGATTCAGGATTGTTCTGTTCCGCAGAGACAACCTTGGTAAACCATTCTCCTTCAAAAATTGTTCTATCTCTGATTCATTTTGCAGCCCTTGTGTATATAATTGCTTGAAATATCTATGGAAGCACTTTCTGATGTCCACTGGGTTCTGTATGTTTCTTCCCTCAATTTCTAAGTTTGTTACTGTATTCAGTTTTTGTCTCTTTTTCAGCTGCCATGCTAGCAGCTTTCCACATTTATTTGCCGATTCAAGCGATCTTTGTTTCATTAACTTGACTTTCCATTCCACTTCTTGATTTATTAATTTTGAATATTGTGCTTGGTAGTATTTGATTTCTCTTAGAATCTCCTTTGATTTCGGTTTCGATCTTAATTTCTTCTCGCCTTCTTTAATTTTCTCCAAGATCTTATCCTTTTTATCATTCTGTGCTTTTTTCTTAATGGTATTCTGCTGTATCAGAAACCCCCTCATAACCGCCTTGCTTGCGTCCCATACAATTCTTTTTTCCACCGTAGTGTTCAAATTTATTTTGAAATAATCCTTCAAAGCTTTTTGGGCCTTTATACTAATCTCCTGATCTCTAAGCAGATTGTCATTCATCCTCCATCTAAAGGAGCTGGTTGGCATTAATTTCATATCCATCTTTATAGCGTTGTGGTCGGAGCAGGTCTTTGGGCAGATTTCCACTTTTTTTATCTTGGGTGCCAGGCCTCTAGTTGTCCAAATTTGGTCGATTCTTGTCCAAGTCAGTTGGGCTTCAGAAAAAAATGTTCCTTCTCTTCCTAGAGGGTTCTTTGTTCTCCAGATGTCAATCAAGTCCATATTGTCAGTCAGTTCAAAAAAGGTTTTAGGTAGTCTACCTTCTTTTGTTACATTTTGACTGTAATTTATCCATGTTCGTTGAAACCACCCCATTCATATCTCCCATCATTATGATGTTGTCATAGTTCAGATAGTCCAGCATAATCTCATGCAGCTTCTTATAAAATTCTGATTTTCCTTCATTTGGCGCATAAATTCCTAATATCAAAAACTTTTCTCCTTGAGTTTGAATCTCAATTGCCAGAATACGTCCTTGTTCATCCTTGAATAGAAATTTTGGTGACAGGCTCTCTTTTGCATAAATCACCACGCCTCTTTTCTTTACTCGATCCGAAGAGATAAATTCTTGGCCTAATCTTTTATTTGTTAATACTTTTCTATGTAGCCTGGTCACATGCATTTCTTGTAAGCAAATAATGTCCAATTGTTCTTTTTTCAAAATATGAAATATCCTTCTTCTTTTCTCTGGGTTGTTGGCGCCATTTATATTTCAACTAAGAAGTTGCAGAGACATCCTGGTCAAATCTGTTATTGTTCTGGTGGTGGTGTCTTTTTGTCCTGGCCTTCAGGCCCCAAAGGTGTAGGTGTAGGTGAAGACTGTGGTCCAGCCCCTGGAGGTGTTTCAATCCCTTTCTGAAGGTCTTCTCCGTAGATATTCAGGAATTTATCTCTGTCTTCAGCTGTTTTGATTTTTACCTTCTTCCCTCTGAATGTAAAAGATAGTCCTTGTGGATATTCCCACCTAAAGACAATTGAATTACTTCTCAACAGCCTGGCTAATTCAAGATAGGTGGATCTAAGGTCCAGAAGTTGTTTAGGAATATCCTTGTAAATCTCTGCTCTTTTATCCGAAATTTGAAGTGACTTTCCGTAGTGCAGTCCTAATATTTTGTCCCTTTCCTCCTTAGATCTCAAAGTAATCAAACAGTCTCTGGGCTTGTCCTTCTTTGTGAATTTCCCAAGCCTAAAGGCAGTCACAATTTTAAAATCTTTTTCCTCCTCCAAAGGCCACCACTTGGAAAATTCTTTTGTTAAAAACTCAATTAGGTTCCCTTGTTCGGATTCAAGTTCTGGTATAAACCTCAATTTTAAGTTGTTTTCCCGAGCTCGAAGTTCAATCATAGACAGATAGGCCTGTTGTTCCCCAACCTGCTTGTGCAGTGGTCTTACCCCCTGCTCCAGTGCCTCAGTTTTCTGATTTTCTACAGTGGATTCAGATAAATTGCCAATTGCTTGAGCGTTCGAAGCAACTTGTTCAGTTAACTTGTTAACACAATCTCTGGTCTGGTCAATCTTTGCCGTTTGTTCATCCACTTTTTTATCCAGTCCTTCCAATTTTTCAAGTATTTTGTCTAAGACTGAAGCAGATCCACCTGATGCCATATCTTCTCCCAGCAGGTGTTCACTTTCCTCTAGTTCCAAAACATCAGGAACAGATGATCTGCGCGGCTGTGAAAGTAAGTTCAAAGTTGTTTGTCTTTTCCCTTTAGCCGCTCTTGTTTGTCTCCCAGTGCCGCTCATTCCACTTCTATCTGCTTAGTCAAGGTCAAATTGAATATGTTCTCATGGGAATCCACAAGCCCACCAAGTAAACAGGAGGAAAGGAAACCAAAGGGAAAGTCACATATAATTATAATTCCAAAGTCCTCTAGAGGGAGCCACTTATGTTGCAGGGAAGAAGTCAAGTTGTTAATATCAATTATTTAAAATATTCCAAACTTCAATACTTCAGAAGCTTTAAAAACAATATCCAAACAGCCTTTGATTCCCTAGAGACCTTCAACTAAATTGTATCTGGCAGAGTTGGTCTCAAAGTATAATAATATCTCAATAAGTGCAGGATGTAGCAGCACAATGCAACAGTTCCAATAAAGCTCAGCAAATAATAACTCCAACAACAAAGTATCAGAGTCTTGCAATCTGACAGTTCTGTTATTTAGACAGTCCGACTACCTGGGGTTCTTTGTTGATTTGTAAATCCAGCAGGGGAGGTACAGACACAGTTCATATTTGAAATAAAACTTTTAAAAAGTTGAGTCTTAAATAGCAACTTAAATCGATGTGAGAGTCAATTGCCTTTTAACACCTCTTCAAAGACTTCAAACGTCAAAGTCTTTGCTTTAGATCTTAAGCAGTGACAAGAGACGGACTTCCTGTTTTCGTCTCTCGCTTTTAGCTGAATTAGCAAAAGATTTATCCACCAAATCCTTCTTTCATTTCTTACTCACGAGTTGTTGGTTTCAAGCCGAATGTTTCCAGGAAAAGAGGACAGCGCTCACCGACAGCAGCTACGCGGCTTCACTCCACAGAAAGAGCGATTGACTCACAGCACCGCACCCCCTTCTATGTTCCGGAGCCTCTTACGAGGTCCCTTCTGCGTTTCGGGGAGCGCTCCTGGTGCTCGCCGAGTCCCACGGCCACAGGCTTACGCTGCCTGTGGTTTTCCGATGTGGGTCTCCGCTGCGCCGTAGCGGACGACCCGTTCCTGCGGAGCTCCCTCTTCGCAGTTAGAAGAGGGCAGCCATTGCCGGACGCGCCGCCTCCGGAAGTCTTCACTTTGAAGACCCATTTGCTTCCAAGCAGTTTCATTCCTGGAACTACTGGAACAAGCTCCCATGTTTTGTTCCTTTCTAAGGAATCAAGCTCAGCCTTCATGGCATTTAACCATGGCTCAGCATCCTTTGAATCCAAATCCTGGATTTCTTGGAAACTTGAAGGTTCAAATACCTTCTTGGAGCTTTTAACAGCTGTTACTGCTATCTTAGCAAACTCATCAGCAAATCTCTTTGGAGGTCTGCCTTTTGTGGTTCTTTGTGACCTGCGAATTAGCTGTAGGTCTTCAACACTCTCCTCTTCCTTCTTAGGAGAAAAGTGACCTATTGTGAACAATGGTTCTTCCAATTCTTGATCGGAGCTTTCAGAGGGTCGCATAGAGGCTTTCACACTCTTGAAATCCTCTGAATCACCCGACTCAGTTTCAGACTCAGAATCAGAACCTTCATCAATGGGTGTGGGTTGTTGCGGCTGCTTTTGACTATCCTCAGTCTCATCAGTGTCATCAGGATAACATTGGAAAATTCCCACATTCTCCCCCCACTTGGCATTGTACTCAACACTTCTTGTGAGCTTAATCGTCTTAGAGTCAGTCATCATTATTCTGTAAGAACCTTTCTGATAACCTAGAAAGATAGGAGCATTCTTTGGCACTGCCCTTCTTTGGGATTGGGATGTAGACTGATCTTCTCCAATCTTCTGGCCACTGCTGAGTTTTCCAAATTTGCTGGCATACTGAGTGTAGCACCTTAACAGCATCCTCTTTTAAAATTTTAAATAGTTCAGCTGGAATACCATCACTTCCACTGGCCTTGTTATTTGCAGTGCTTTCTAAGGCCCATTTGACTTCACTTTCCAGGATGTCTGGCTCAAGGTCAGCAACCACACTACCTGGGGTGTACGAGACATCCATATCTTTCTGGTATAATTCCTCTGTGTATTCTTGCCACCTCTTCTTTGTGTCTTCTGCTTCTGTTAGGTCCTTACCACTTTTGTCCTTTATTATGGTAATCTTTGTACGAAATGTTCCTTTCATATCTCCAATTTTCTTGAACAGATCTCTGGTTCTTCCCATTCTGTTGTTTTCCTCTATTGTTTGCATTGCTCGTTTAAGAAGGCCTTCTTGTCTCTCCTTGCTATTCTTTGGAAATCTGCATTCAATTTCCTGTATCTTTCACTATCTCCCTCGCATTTTGCTTGCCTTCTCTCCTCCACTATGTGTAAGGCCTCGTTGGACAGCCACTTTGCTTTCTTGCATTTCGTTTTCATTGGGATGGTTTTCGTTGTTGCCTCCTGTACAATGTTACGAGCCTCCATCCATAGTTCTTCAGGCACTCTGTCCACCAAATCTAAATCCTTAAACCTGTTCGTCACTTCCACTGTGTATTCATAAGGGATTTGACTTAGATGATATCTTACCGGCCCAGTGGTTTTCCCTACTTTCTTCAGTTTAAGCTTGAATTTTGCTATAAGAAGCTGATGATCTGAGCCACAGTCAGCTCCAGGTCTTGTTTTTGCTGACTGTATAGAGCCTCTCCATCTTTGGCTGCAGAGAATATAATCAATCTGATTTCGATGCTGCCCATCTGGTGATGTCCATGTGTAGAGTCGTCTCTTGTGTTGTTGGAAAAGCGTGTTTGTGATGACCAGCTTGTTCTCTTGACAGAACTCTATTAGCCTTTGCCCTGCTTCGTTTTGATCTCCAAGGCCAAACTTGCCAGTTGTTCCTCTTATCTCTTGCCTCCCTACTTTAGCATTCCAATCCCCTATAATGAGAAGAACATCCTTCTTTGGTGTCACTTCTATAAGGTGTTGTAAGTCTTCATAGAATTGGTCAATTTCAGTTTCTTCAGCACCAGTAGCTGGTGCATAAACTTGGATTACAGTGATGTTAAAAGGTCTGCCTTGGATTCGTATCGAGATCATTCTATCATTCTATTCTTTGTATAACTCCATACCATCCAACATTTCTCCCATGAACATAGGGACGTCCTAAGGAAAAGCAGGATAACATCAGAAACCAGGACAGCTTCAATAAATCTGGGACTGTCCCGGCAAAATTAGGGACAACTGGAAGGTTTGCAAAAGTGGGGAAGTTAAGATCAAGGAACAAGAGAGAAGTCATGAGTGAAGGACAAGCCAAAGGAGAGGTAGAGGGAGGAGGCTTATTGGTTTGTTCTTGTTCTTGTTTTTATTGTGTATTTTGTGTTTTTTACCTTGCATTTTTAAGTTGCAAACCAACCTTAAATCTACGGATGAAGGGCAATATATAGAATTAATAAAATAGTAACAATACTATTTGTTACTATAGACAGGCATGCCATTGTTGAGGAAGGTCTACTGTATAAATAGGGGTATAAATAGTAAAGTAGTATAAGTAATAAAGTAGCAGTAGTAAAGTGGAAGTAAAGTGGTAGTAAAGTAATAGTAAACCAGTAGTGAAGTAGCAGTTAAGTAATGGTAAAACAATAGTAAAGTGGTGGAATAGTAGCAGTAAAATAGCAGTATAGTAGTAGTAATGCAGTAGCAAAATAGTAGTAAAATGGTAGTAAGGCAGTAGCAAAATAGTAGTAAAATGGTAGTAAGGCAGTAGTGAAACAGCAGTAAGATAGTAGTAAAGGAGTAGTAAAGCGGTAGTAAAATGGTCCAATAGTAAAGTGGTGGAATAGTAGTAAAATAGCTTTAAAGTAGTAGTAACGTTGTAGAAAAATTGTAGAAAAATTGTAGTTAAATGATAGTAAAGCAGTAGTAAGGTAGTAGTAAAATGGTAGTAAAGTAGTAGTAAAATGGTAGTAAAGCGGTAGTAAAATGGTAGTAAAATAGTAGCAAAGCAGTAGCAAGATGGTAGTAAAGTAGCTGCAAAGTAGTAGTAAAGCGGTAGTAAAGTAGTAGTAAAGTTGTAGTAAAATGGTAGTAAAGTAGTAGTAAAGTTGTAGTAAAATGGTAGTAAAGTAGTAGTAAAGCAGTAGTAAAGTAGTAGTAAAGCAGTAGTAAGAATTACCTCAGAAGTGTTCGTTGTACAAAAAGGCACCATGTTGGTAGCCTCAATCACAGAGGTTTTTCCAGTTGTTTCCATATAAAGTAGTGGGGCGGGGGGAATGGCTTCTCAGTGTTTGTATGTTGATCCCTGTTTACACTATTATGTTAAAAAGTACACCAGAATTTAGTGGCGTTGGATATTTTGGGTCCCAAAATGTCCCCGACAGCAGTGGCTGCATAAAATCCTTTAGTCAGAACTGAGCTATGGGCAACACACTGTTGTGAGTCAGGAGCTGTGTGAGGAGCCCGTAGTCAAAACTGAGGTGAGGACAAAAGCATACCCTCCCACATTTCTCCGATGAAAATAGGGGTGCCCTGTTCTGTAACAACAATTTTACTACAGTGGTACCTCAGGTTAAGTACTTAATTCGTTCCGGAGGTCCGTTCTTAAACTGAAACTGTTCTTACCCTGAAGCACCACTTTAGCTAATGGGGCCTCCTGCTGTCGCCGCGCCGCCGGATCACAATTTCTGTTCTCAGAAGCAAATTTCTTAACCTGAAGCACTATTTCTGGGTTAGCGGAGTCTGTAACCTGAAGCATCTGTAACCTGAAGCATATGTAACCTGAAGCATATGTAACCCGAGGTACCACTGTATTTATACCACATCCATCTTCCTGGGTTGCTCTAGCCACTCTGGGCGGCTTCCAAAACATATACAAAGGTAATAAAACAGTAAACATTAAAAAACTTCCCTATGTTGTTGTTGTTTAGTCGTTTAGTCGTGTCTGACTCTTCGTGACCCCATGGACCAGAGCACGCCAGGCACCTCTGTCCTCCACTACCTCCCGCAGTTTGGTCAAACTCATGCTGGTAACCTTGAAAACACTATCCAACCATCTCGTCCTCTGTCGCCCCCTTCTCCTTGTGCCCTCCATCTTTCCCAGCATCAGTGTCTTCTCCAGGGAGTCTTCTCTTCTCACGAGGTGGCCAAAGTACAGGAGCCTCAGCTTCACGATCTGTCCTTCCAGTGAGCACTCAGGGCTGATTTCCTTAAGAATGGATGCGTTTGATCTTCTTGCAGTCCATGGGACTCTCAAGAGTCTCCTCCAGCACCATAATTCAAAAGCATCAATTCTTCGGTAATCAGCCTTCTTGATGGTCCAGCTCTCTCTTCCATACATCACTACTGGGAAAACCATGGCTTTAACTATACGGACCTTTGTTGGCAAGGTGACGTCTCTACTTCTCAAGATGCTGTCTAGGCCTGTCATTGCCCTTCTCCCAAGAAGCAGGCGTCTTTTAATTTTGTGGCTGCTGTCACCATCTGCAGTGATCATGGAGCCCAAGAAAGTAAAATCTCAATCACAGAGGTTTTTCCAGTTGTTTCCATATAAAGTAGTGGGGCGGGGGGAATGGCTTCTCAGTGTTTGTATGTTGATCCCTGTTTACACTATTATGTTAAAAAGTACACCAGAATTTAGTGGCGTTGGATATTTTGGGTCCCAAAATGTCCCCGACAGCAGTGGCTGCATAAAATCCTTTAGTCAGAACTGAGCTATGGGCAACACACTGTTGTGAGTGAGGAGCTGTGTGAGGAATGCCATTGTTCAGGAAGGTCTACTGTATAAATAGGGGTATAAATAGTAAAGTAGTATAAGTAATAAAGTAGCAGTAGTAAAGTGGAAGTAAAGTGGTAGTAAAGCAATAGTAAACCAGTAGTGAAGTAGCAGTTAAGTAATGGTAAAACAATAGTAAAGTGGTGGAATAGTAGCAGTAAAATAGCAGTATAGTAGTAGTAATGCAGTAGTAAAATAGTAAAATGGTAGTAAGGCAGTAGTGAAACAGCAGTAAGATAGTAGTAAAGGAGTAGTAAAGCGGTAGTAAAATGGTCCAATAGTAAAGTGGTGGAATAGTAGTAAAATAGCTTTAAAGTAGTAGTAAAGTTGTAGTAAAATTGTAGAAAAATAGTAGTTAAATGATAGTAAAGCAGTAGTAAGGTAGTAGTAAAATGGTAGTAAAGTAGTAGTAAAGTAGTAGTAAAATGGTAGTAAAATGGTAGTAAAATAGTAGCAAAGCGGTAGTAAGATGGTAGTGAAGTAGTAGTAAAGTAGTAGTGAAGCGGTAGTAAAGTAGTAGTAAAGTAGTAGTAAAGTAGTTGTAAAGCAGTAGTAAAGCAGTAGTGAAGTAGTAGTAAAGAAATAGTAAGAATGACTTCAGTGTTCGTTGTACAAAAAGGCACCATGTGGATAGCCTCAATCACAGAGGTTTTTCCAGTTGTTTCCATATAAAGTAGTGGGGCGGGGGGAATGGCTTCTCAGTGTTTGTATGTTGATCCCTGTTTACACTATTATGTTAAAAAGTACACCAGAATTTAGTGGCATTGGATATTTTGGGTCCCAAAATGTCCCCGACAGCAGTGGCTGCATAAAATCCTTTAGTCAGAACTGAGCTATGGGCAACACACTGTTGTGAGTGAGGAGCTGTGTGAGGAGCCCGTAGTCAAAACTGAGGTGAGGACAAAAGCATACCCTCCAACATTTCTGAATGAATTGCCGAAAATCAGATTTTTGCTAAAATTGTGACCCCGGGGCTTAGGGATTCTTTTTAAAAAAATCTTTTTCCGCCGGTAAAGTTGTTGCGGGCTGATTTCTTGTTCTGTGATAAAAAGCCTTCTGTTTCGACCGCCAAACCTTGCACGGGAGCATTTGCAACCGTTTGGCACCATTATTGAGTTAATTGCCGAAAATCATATTTTTTCTGAAATTGTGACCCCAGGGCTTAGGGATTTTTTCAAAAAAATCTTTTTCCGCCGGTAAAGTTATTGAGGGCTGATTTCTTGTTCTGTGATAAAAAGCCTTCTGTTTCGATCGCGAAACCTTTCAGGGGAGCATTCGCAACTGGTTGGCACCAATTTTGTGTGAATTGGAGAACGTCACATTTTTTTCTGAAATTCTTAAGCTAACTGTTGTTTGCTTCTTGCATGACTAATCAAGTAGACCCTGATTGTACATGTAGCAAACTCCAGACGTACTTTTCCTGTCTTTAGTGTCACCACCAAAATTTGCATCTTCAAATATCTCAAGACCACCAGACCTCTGATTGTTAAACCTCAGTCTGTAATGCACAGTGCCTTTCAAATAGCGAGCTATGCGTTTCAGAGCTTTCCAATCCTTAACTGTAGGATTGTTGACTTGTCTGCTTAGGAAATTACAGCTAACAGCAATGTCAGGTCTTGAACATCTGGCAATGAAGTTCAGTTTACCTAGCACACTTCTGTACAGTGTAGTGTCAGAAAATCCTCCTTCAGTGTCATCTACCTGATAACCTGTTGTCATCGGTGTGTCTACAGGGTTAGCCTCCATCAGGTTTAGTTTGCAATTTTCCATGACTGGTGCACTAGAATGTTACCATATTGATCCCTCTCTATTTCCAGAGATAGGGAGTTGTTTACTTCACCAAGATCTTACATGTCAAAGTGCTCTTTCAGTTGAGCTTGGGCGTTATTGTACATTTTGACATCCTTCCAAAAGAACAGAATATCATTAACATAAAACCAGCAATACAGCTTCTTTTGCCCCTCCTCTTTGACAAGTACACGTGGATCAGCTTTCCCTTGCTGAAAACCTAGAGAAAACAATACCTCAGTGAGTTTAGTGTGCCAGCACCGTGCACTTTGTTTGAGACCATAAAGGACTTCTTCAGAGCACAAACAAATCCCTGTTTTCCCTGTACATCATCAGGTGGAAGCATATAAAGAGATTCACCTAGAGATCCGTACAAAAACGCTGTATTCACATCCTGGTGACTAACATGAAGATTCTCTTCTGCAGCAAGCTTGAGCATAAGCCTAATGCTCTCATATCTCACGGTGGGTGAGTAGGTCTCGTGATAGTCTTCTCCTGGTACCTGTGAAAAACCTCTGGCTACCAATCTGGCTTTGTGTTTGACTATCTTGCCATTTTGATCTGTCTTCGCTTTGAAGACCCATTTGCTTCCAAGCAGTTTCATTCCTGGAACTACTGGAACTTGCTCCCATGTTTTGTTCCTCTCTTAGGAATCAAGCTCAGCCTTCATGGAATTTAACCATGGCTCAGCATCCTTTGAATCCAAATCCTGGATTTCTTGGAAACTGGAAGGTTCAAAAACCTTCTTGGAGCTTTTAACAGCTGCCACTGCTGTTTTAGCAAACTCATCAGCAAATCTCTTTGGAGGTCTGCCTTTTGTGGCTCTTTGTGACCTGCGAATTAGCCGTAGGTCTTCTACGCTTTCCTCTTCCTTCTTAGGAGAAAGGTGGCCTATAGTAAACAATGGTTCCTCCAATTCTTCTCAGTCAGAGCCTTCAGAGGGTCGCATAGAGGCTTTCACACTCTTGAAATCCTCTGAATCATCTGATTCCGTCTCAGACTCAGAATCAGGACCTTCATCAGTGGGTGTGGGTTGTTACGGCAGCTGTGGCTGTTGCTGTTGCTGTGGCTGTTGCCTATCTGCAGTCTCATCACTGTCATCAGGATAACATTGGAAAATTCCCACATTCTCCCCCCACTTGGCATTGTACTCAACACTTCTTGTGAGCCTAATTGTCTTAGAGTCAGTCACCATTATTCTGTAAGAACCTTTCTTATAACCTAGAAAGATACCATGCAATCCACGCTTGCCTAACTTGGAGCTTTGTGGTGTGTGAACCCACATGTCAGAACGAAAAATTTTCATGTGTTTGATGTATGGCTTCTTGCCAAACATCTTCTCATAGGGGGTACAACCAATCGCTGAAGACAACATGCGATTATAACTGTAAGTAAAACACGAGAGAGCTTCGGCCCAATAACTCTCTGGAAGATTGGCATCATGCAGCAAGGTTTTTAACCCTTGAAGTAATGTCTGCTTTACCCTCTCGCAAAGTCCATTCTGCCATGGCGAGCGAGGACTAGACAAATCGTGTTGAATTCCTTTCTCAGTCAGAAAAGCTTCAAACTGCTGAGAAGTGAATTCCCCCCCCCACGATCAGTGAAAAGAGTCTTTATCTTCTTACCATGCACATTTTCCAACCAAGCACAGAATTCCTTGAACCTTGGAAAAGCCTCTGATTTCTACTTGAGATTGTACACATAAATATACCTGGAAAATGCATCAATAAGAACCATGAAGTACCTGTTTCCACCCAAAGAGGGCGATAGTGGTCCAACCAAATCAGCATGAACAACCTGGTATGGTTCTGTAGCTTGCCTACTAGACACCTTACCTTTCGCAGCCATTTTCACCTTGTTTGCTGCGCATGCCTTGCACTTCATGTGGTACCTGCAGGGTTTAATAGTCATACCTTCAACCAAGGCAGGCATTTTAGATACTGCCTCAAAATGCAAATGACCAAATTTCCTGTGATAATCATGAATACATCCTGCATGCAAACTTTTTTAGAACCTGCAATGCAACAAGTTTCATCCTGCACAACATCATCAAAATATAAAACAAACAAACAATCAACATATTCAGCATGCAATACATAATCGTTTTTCTTTGTGATGGTGCATTTCTTGTTCTTGAAGGAAACGTCAATGTTCCGTTCATTCAGCTGTGCAACACTGAGTAGATTGTGTGTGGCATCTGGTACATAAAGTACATCTTGTATCGATAAGTCCAAACTGTGAAGAACAACAGTTCTGTAGCCTTGACTGGGGATTGTGTGGTCATCCGCCTAGTGAATCGCACCTTCCTGCGGTGTAAAAGACACGAACAGTCGCTTATCGTTGCACATGTGGTGCGTTGCAGCCGAATCCAGCACGAAGAAAGATCTAGACGTCTTCTGGACCTTTGCAACCTTTGGAGTGAAGCGTGAGACCATTGCCTTGTGCTGCGTTGTCCTGGACACCGGACCTTTGCCTTTGCCTTGGCCTTTTCCACGCGATGAGCTTTCGCTGCGCTGCTCTGTCTTGGCCCTGGGATATCTGCATTCCCTCTTCATATGGCCTAGACGTCCACACGAGTAGCATTTCACTGCCTTCAAAGCTTTGGCGCCATCTGGTGGTTCCACTGCACTCTGGGATGACGTCTGTGAAGACTCCCCCTTACCCATGCAGCTAGCATCCCGGCGGTCTGCTTCATTCTGAATCACGGCAGTAACATAGTCTACTGTGAGCTGAGCAGTAGGCTGAACAGCAATCTGAGTGGCAACAGACTCCCAACTTGAACCCAAAGAATGTAGTATCATGAAGGAATACACAGCCTCTGGAAAGGTGAGTCCTCTCTGTTGCAGCTCATGTCTCAGATTCTGCATCTCCATCAGATGTGTACGCACATCTCCACCTTCTGCAAGAGCCATATTATGCAGCCTAGTATAATAAAACATAGTGGACCCAGCTTCTGTCCTCAAGTGAGCCTCTCTCAAAGCGTCCCAAATTTCTCTGGCTGAGGTCTTACCACGCAACAGACAGAGCTCTTCTGGGGATACTATCAATGTAAGAGTTCCCCTCACTTTGGAATCTTTAGCTTTCCATGCATCTGTCATTGGAGCTGGGGGGTTTTCTGTAATCACCTCAAACAGACCCTCTTTCCACAGAACAGCCTCTGCATAGAGAACCCAGTCCGCGTAGTTTTTCTTATTGAGCTTAGGAATCCCAAAAGCATCAGCTAGCTTTGCATTCGCCATTTCTGCTGCGTTAAATAGGCTGCGTCACTGCTGCTTCAAACCTCTTTCCAAAAGCAATTTTAAAAGTACTTTCGGTTTTCAAGCCTCCAAGCCTTTGCCTTAGAGCCTTTGCATGACCGCAGCAAAACAGCTTTAAAAGTTCAAAGTCCAGCCATAAAGCCATTAACTAGAAGCTGGCAGGTTGCCCGGAGCATGAGCACATACTTCTCATCAATCATCTTGACGTGCAGAGCAGATAACGTCCGTCCGTTTCTCTGTTCCCCTGCCGGCACTCCGATTCTTTGCTCCTTTGTTCCTTTGCCAGGAGCCCGATTCGACTTCTGGAGCTCATTCTTCAGTTTGACTGCGTTTTTCTGGGCCTGGAACCAAAAATGTTGTATTTGCAGAGTCTTTTACACAGCGGAATGATGAGCAGTACGTGCCACATACTTTACTTTACTTTATTTACACTTCAATGCTGAGAGCTTACAAACATGCATCTTGCCTCTGCGAGAGCAGAGAAGCAACTCCTCTCTCCTAGGAAAACACCGAGAGAACTGTGAAAAACAGGAAACCAGTGTACGTCACATCCAGTCTCCTATTCCCGTGGGAAACCCAACAGCACGCTGACTGTGGAATGCAAAACATTGTCCCGTGACAAGCACTTCGCTGCACAGTGAAGAATGCAGAAACCAACAGTCACGACTGGACCTAATGGTCAGGGGTCCCTTTACCTTTAAATGGGTATAGGATTGCATCCTGA
This sequence comes from Podarcis cretensis, assembly GCF_951804945.1. Taxonomy (NCBI): domain Eukaryota; kingdom Metazoa; phylum Chordata; class Lepidosauria; order Squamata; family Lacertidae; genus Podarcis; species Podarcis cretensis. The sequence continues at coordinate 90,956,947 of NC_137173.1, forward strand.
GATTGAAACTTGTCTGTGAGTATGGCCATTTATGTTGAAGCTGAGATTTGGAATTCTTTACTGATGATAGGTCACATGCTTAATATTTGTGCTGCTAGTTCACACACTTAGTACAGTGATACCTTGGTTTAAGAACAGCTTGGTTTATGAACAACTTGGATTAAGAATGCTGCAAACCCGGAAGTAGGTGATTCGGTTTGTGAACTTTGCCTTGGAAGCTGAACATGTTCTGCTTTCCTGTTGAGTGTGTTCCATTTGTAAATTGAGTCTCCCGCTGCTAATCAGAGGCTTCCTGTTGAGTCTGTTGGCTGCTGAGTCAAGAGGAAATATTTGGAGCTTTTGTTTTTGCTGTTTTTTTTTTTGCGTTTTTGTTTGTGTGGCTTTTTCAATTCTTTTACTGTGAATTGTTCTTTGTTTTATGGGACTGACTTGTGACTGTGGCTTGTGACTTCGTTTTTGTGACTGTGTGGAACCCAGTTCAGCTGCTGATTGATTGTGTGACTGCAGAAATGGATAAAAGCCCCCCCCCCATCCAAACAATGACTATCAGTGCATGTAATATTTTATTATTATTTTTAATCATCTACAATACTGTCTTATTCATTTTATAGTACAGCACACTGATTATTGCTTTCATATTCTGGATCAATGGTCTCGCTAGATAGTAAAATTCATGTTAAATTGCTGTTTTAGGGGTTATTTTTAAAAGTCTGGAACAGATTAATCCATTCTGCATTACTTTCTATGGGAAAGCACGCCTTGGTTTTAGAACGCTTTGGTTTTGGAACAGACTTCCGGAACAGATTAAGTTTGGGAACCAAGGTACCACTGTATATGCTGCATCAGTTCTGAGATCCACAGCAAAAATAGGTAGTATTACGTGGTGACCTTTAATACTAAGAGTAATAAGCATGGATATGTATTCTGCAACTCCTTTCAAGCCAGCACTTCCATTACTGCATTTAACATACCCTCCAACGTTTCTCCGATGAAAAAAGGGACGTCCTATTCAATAATAATAATAATAATAATAATAATAATAATAATAATTTCCTTATTTATATGCCAGTCATTAAACACTGAATAACTTCACTATACTTTTCTGCCTTCAGATGTCTTCTAAAAGTTTCATAGTTATTTACCTCCCTGGCTCGGGGAGGTTGCATAATTCCATACTCTCCAACATTTCTCCGATGAAAATAGGGATGTCCTAAGGAAAAGCAGTATATTCTGGGATCCAATCAGAAACCGGAACAGCTTCTGTAAATCTGGGACTGTCCCTGGAAAATAGGGACACTTGGAGGGTCTGGTTTAATGTCTGCCTTATCACTGATCTTTAAAGAAGGCCTGTCACAATTTTGCTATTTATAATTTTTGACTTTGCACATGTCTATTTATTTTGCTTTTTATAGTGATGGCATCTTTTAACCATCTCTCTGTTAAAAACACACATATGCATAATACCCTCAGCAGTGTTAGCAGTAGCTAATCAGAACACATGAATATCTATGTCTAAATCAATGGTTGTCAACTTGTGCTTCAGGGAATCTTGGTGGACATTCTTGCTGGGAGTAGACCAACATGCATCTTCTCCCGAAAGAAGGTTGAAGTGGCAAATTCCCTCCCTCCAAAAGAGGGAACACATTAGCCAAGCAAGCCCTCTGTGTTCCGAAAGGTGAGACCAAGAATATGCCCTAGATTGTTCTACCATTCCATTCCAGGGGTCCTTCACAGATGAACCAATGTGAAAAGGCATATCTATCTATCTATGTTTGGAGGCAACAGTGGTACACACTTCATAAACCACACCTGCCGCTGTATTTCATTACATCTTCTGGGATCACAGCAGCATGCAATCTCTGCCTGGTCTAATTCACAATGACTCAGGCACTTTGCTAATTATGTGCATTTCTAGAATTCTTCTAACTCACCTCCCACACACAGCAGACTTTGATTAGATGTGCCCAAATGGAAAATAATTTAATCAGGATATCATTTTTAATAAACCTCACAGGCTTATTGCCAGCACATTATAGGTGCCCAGTCATTTGGCAAAGCAACACCCTTCTGAATGGCACACACACAAAAATCTTTGCTGTAAGGTTAAAGGCACACCCCGCATATAATTCTGGTTCCTTGTATATTTCATCAAATGGAAAATGAAAGGTTTTGCTAAAGCTTATGATATTTATATGGGACAAATGTGTCTCTAGCTTATTAAACAACAAGAGATTTGACCGGGGGGGCGGGGGGGGACGACTCATTTGAATGTACTGTATTTCAGGGGGTTCTAATAAAATCAGCTGAAATTGGCAAAAAATTCATGCCATTAATTCAAGAAGAGCTTATGATAAAATGACAGCTGCATTGCTGTTCATGAGCAGCCACATCTGGCCACAGAAACCTACACTGTAGATACAAGTATTTATGTCAGGGGATAGACAGCAAAAGCTCCAGATCCAAAAACAGCTGAATCTGGAGCCAAACCAGGGCTTAAACTATGTTAGCCCAAGCCCGGGTGTGTTTTTGGTGTGTGCTCCCCCAATATACACATACTCCTACAAAGCAGAAGCTAGTGACGTTCACCTCATTGTCAGGGAATGTTCTGCAGGCAAGCAAGGAGCATTACTGGAGTTCAACGACAAATTTTCTCAAGGAAAAAACACTCAAGGAAGGTGCGTGGCAATGCTGGTGAGGCCTGCGGAGAAAGAGGGTGGCTGTTGGGAAGTGGAAGCCTGGGAGAGTCCCGAGGGCCAGTACAGGGGCTACATTTGGCCCCTTGATCTGAGATTGTCCATCCTTGCTTTACACAGCAGTGAGTATTAATCTAGGGTTACCAGACGTCCCTGGTTCCCGGGGACAGTCCCCAAATTTGCAAATCTGTCCATGGACAAATTCCGTCCCCGGAATGTCCCCAGATTTGCAAATCTGTCCCTGGAAAATGTGGCAGCGGCAGCCTCAGCAGCCTGGAGCCAGCCTGGTAGCGCGGTTGGTCTGGCTGGCTTCAGGAGCTGCTCGCTGCCGTGGCTCCCGCCATTTTTCCTCGCCAGAAGTCCTCATATGATGTGTATTTTGCCACTGCCAAAGGGGAAATGGGGATGTATGGCAGTACAGATCTCCTGCCCCCTTTGTTTTGACTGATCGGGGAAGGCTTGGGAGCCATGGGTGGGTGGCACGCCATTGCCCAGGAGGGGTGCAAGGCATGCGGTTTCTCTGCTGGGCAAGGTGCAAAGCCCTTCTTTTGCACCCTGTGAAACATAAATGTGCAGAGTTTTTTAAAAAACTGGGCAATAGCGCACCACCCGCCCATGACTCCCCTGATTTCCTCCCCCCTTCCCCCTTTGTTTTGACTGATCGGGGGAGGCTTGTGAGTTGTTGCCCAGTTTTTTAAAAAAAACCTGTGCATTTATGTTTCACAGGGTGCAAAAGAAGTGCTTTGCACGTTGCCTGGCAGAGAAACTGTGCGCCTTGTGCCCCTCCTGGTCAATGGCTTCCTGCCCGCGACTCCTGAGCCTCCCCCAATCTGTCAAAACAAAGGGGGAAGGGGGCAGATCATCGGGGAAGGCTCGGGAGTTGTGGGCAGGTGGCACACTGTTGCCCTTTTTTAAAAAAACAACCTGCACATTTATGTTTCACAGGGTGTGAAAGAAGGGCTTTGCACCTTTATACAATATGCATGTGAGCTTGGGCCCAGGGTCTTTTGCCTCACCATCCCCACTACTGACTCCCTGTTGCTACTCAGCTTTAAAAAAAAAAGTGTCCCTGGATTCATTGAAAAAAATCTGGTAACTATATATTTATCCACTTAATTTGAAAGGTGATAGAAAGTCACCTGGGACTTTCCTGTTCTTTCTTCTATGTCCCAACGTCCTGCTCTGACAGCACTGCTGGATGAATGCTCGAAACACTTCAATCTTCTCTGCCTGTTGTATGCTGCCTGAACGTGAGACCACATTGCAAAAAAATAAAATAAAATAAAATAAAATGATTCCACTCCCATTGCCCGATCTGTGGAAACAGGCATCCAATCTCTCTCAGTCTTTGCTCGTCTTTGAACTTTCTTCAAAGTCACTTTCCATTGTCATTAACTTCCCATGACACTGGTGCCATGTTGCAGTGAAAAATGAACAGGAATCTTCCTTCAGATGTAGGACATTTGTCGTCACAAAAATAGTAATAATACAAAGGGAACAGGGTGCCCTTGCTTTAGGTCAGAGAAAGCCGTCTCTGAAAACATCCCAATGTTAAAATGTTCCCAGTTTGTGGCACAGCCCTTCTGAAACTTAGATTCAGCTCATGTTAGAAGTGTTGTGGGGAGTGGGGAGCAGAACTCCTGATTCAAAACATTAGCCTTCAAAGCAAATTGCTTGCATTTACCATGGCTACTGGTGGCTTGAGATGCTGTGGTACATGATTGAAATGGTGCTTGGCATGCATATCTGTGGTATGACAAGGTTAAAGCACATAAGGCATTTAAAAATCATATTGTCAGAAGAGCATTGTTTAATGTCTGGACAAGATATAAAGACTTACTTGAAAATAAAACCCCAAGGTGGCTATCACCTATGGAAGCGAAGGCTCTGAAAAAACTCAATATGGAGGCCAACTGGCCAAAATATTAGGAGATTTTGGAACAGGAGGGTGACAAATTGAAATTGCAGAGTTTTGAGAAACTTAAGGATAAAGTGCGAGACTGGCTTCATTATTTTCAAATAAGGGAGGCCTACAATTTAGATAAAAAAATTGGCTTCCAGGTGGAAAAATCAAAATTAGAAACAAAACTGTTAGAACCCAAAGCTAAGATACTATCAAGAATGTATAACTTGCTGTTGAAATGGAATACTGAAGATGAAACGGTAAAATCTGCTATGATAAAATGGGAACAAGATATCGGACATGACATTATCTTTGCTGACTGGGAACAGTTGTGGACCACTGGTATGAAATTTAAGGCATGTAATGCCTTAAGAGAGAATATTATGAAAATGATATACAGGTGGTACATGACTCCAGTCAAGCTCGCAAAAATCTATCATTTGCCCGACAATAAATGTTGGAAATGTAAAGAGACTGAAGGTACATTCTTTCACCTTTGGTGGACGTGCCCAAGGATTAAGGCTTTCTGGGAGATGATCTATAATGAAATGAAAAAGGTATTTAAATATACTTTCTTGAAGAAACTAGAGGCTTTTCTCCTGGGCATGGTCGGCCAATTGGTGCCAAAGAAGGATAGAACTTTCTTTATGTACGCTACAGCAGCAGCAAGAATACTCATTGCAAAGCATTGGAAGAGACAAGACCTACCCACCTTGGAAGAATGGCAGATGCAAGTAATGGACTACATGGAATTGGTGGAAATGACTGGCAGAATCAGAGACCAGGGAGAAGAGTTGGTGGAAGAAGACTGGAAGAAATTTAAAATCTATCTACAGAAACACTGTAAAATTATTGAATGTTAATGACGTTGGAATGAAACGAAGTGGTTCTAGTAATAAGGTAAAACAAGAATATGCAAGAGTGGATTGATATTAGATGAAAATTTGAAGTTATAATATGTGAGGTTAAATAATTAAGGGTAAACTAAGAGGGTATGAATTTGCTGAACAAATTTTTAAATGGAATACAAAAAGGGGAGGTGTGAGGAAGTCATGAAAACAAGTAAATGAGTGGTAAGATATCAGAAAGAGGGATTTTTATTTTTTATTTTTTATTTTTATGTTTAATTTTGGTTTTTGTATTTTTGTATTGTATCTTTTTTTACTGTTTTGTAACCCTTTTCTTGTTAAAAATTTAATAAATATTATTATAAAAAAAGAAAAAGAAATGGTGCTTAAGGCAGGGATAGGGGACCTGTGGCTCTCTAGGTGTTGAATAAAATTTAGTTGAAACCTAGTGAACCAGCCAAAGTGCAATGTGGGTATTAAGGTAAGTATAGGATGCGGGTGGCGCTGTGGTCTAAACCACTGATCCTCTTGGGCTTGCCGATCAGAAGGTTGGTTCGAATCTGTGTGAACGGGTGAGCTCCCATTCCTGTTTCCCAGCTCCTGCCAACCTAGCAGTTCGAAAACATGCCAGTGCAAGTACAGTCAAACCTTGGTATGCGGTCTGCCTCTGCTTGCATCCTCTTCAGCAAATGTCCACAGCAAACCCAGAAATACTGGAACAGGTTACTTCCAGGTTCGCTGCTCGCACAAGTGCAGAAGCGCTAAATCGTGCCATGCACCTCACCGTGCGTAATTTTAGGCTTGCGGACGGGCCTCTGGAACGGATCACATCCGCAAAATGAGGTTTGACTAGAGATAAATAGGTACCACTGTGGCGGGAAGGTAAACGGCATTTTCATGCACTCTGGTTTCCGTCATGGTGTTCCGTTGCTCCAGAAGCGGATTAGTCATGCTGGCCACATGAGCTGGAAAGCTGTCTGTGGGCAAACGCCGGCTCCCTCAGCCTGAAAGTGAGATGAGCGCCGCAACCCCGTAGTCGCCTTTGAGTGGACTTAACCGTCCAGGGGTCTTTTTTTAATGTGGGTGTTAAGGTAAACATACATACTGAAATAAACTTACTATCATTTGTGCAAATAATGAAAAACGCAAACTATAACATTATAAAAAGAAAGCCAGTGATTCTAAATAATCAAAAATGTATCATGTTTTGTCTTTCAGTAGGGTAAGTACCTTGATTTTCTGTGTTCAGTAAATTTTCATGAGGAGATTAAATCTGAATGGTTGAAAAACAATCCAGTATATTTGGATCAATTGCATTGCCTTTGCAATAATCGAGGAAGCCTATCCAGTTTTCTGAGAATCCTTGCTTTCCTTCAGTCATTCTGATATAATGTGTTAATTTTTCCATAAGGGCATACTACCAGCCAGAGGGCATTTAAGAGCAGGCTGGCTGAAGCGAAGGAGGGCTCCCTTGTGACTCTTAAGGATGGCTGGCACAGGGAGGAAATGGCTGCCCCAACCTAATTTATTGCATTTATCTATCCCATGGATCTTAATGGTGTTATCTATACAGTTCCCTGGCAGTCTCCCAGCCAGACGCCAACCAGGCCAAATCCCTGCTTAGACTCAGCATGGCTGCTGCATTATGCGTTCTCAGACCATGTGCAGGGCTAATGTGAAATAAATTTGTATTTAATATAGATTAATATTTTGAGATAACAAAGTGTGTGGTGCGGAAACTTACAGTGGAGCGAAGCACCATTCATATCGAGAAGGAAAGGTCATCTTCAGCACGTTGCTTTTCATTCCAAATTGCTGCAATATATCTGAACGATAAACATCATCACAATTAAAAAGTGTGCCTTGAACTCAGGACCCCGCAGTCAAAATTTGACCTTCTTTGATTGGGGAACTGGAGTTAATTCACCTACCAACGAAAGGTGCAATCAGTTATACACATACCTGCATGTAAGCCCCACTGAACTCGCGGAAATCCTCTTGTGAGTAGACTTGCACTATAAATCTATGAAAGCCACAGAGAGGTATCCTGGCCCAGCTAGGAGCCTTGTTCATGGGAAAGAGAGCTTATGCACACATTTCCCTGGTTGGTGAGGAACTGCATCATGAACCCCATGGGGTTGCATGTGCAATCCTCTAGCATCATTATGCCTGATAACTGGTGACAGAACTAACAAGCTGTTGAGGTGTTGGTGGCTCCTCCTCTGTGTCAGACAGCTGATTGGCATGATCTGACAGGTTTGTTCTTTTATGTTCAGGATAGCCATTGACTCTACACATAAGAAAAAGCAGCTCATTCATTCCAGGGTATCCATTCTTCTGCCACCTTTTTGATACATAAGAATAATATTAATTTATTCCCCCCCCCCCCCCGCTTTCTTATGTATATTTATTTTGTACTTTTCAAGTTTATACATCTCACTAATTTTACACATTTCAATAATTTTACAATCATTTTGACATTTCAAAACTTGGCTTCCTTCCCCCTCTTTCTGCAGTTTATTTTTAATATCGTCTGCATATCCAAATAAACTTAATTTGCTCATTTATTCATCTTCTTTCTGCAAACTCCCTAAGTTTTTGTATCCATTCTTCCTTTGCTGGGACTTCTGCTTCTTTCCATTTGGGGGCAAATAACATTCTTGCCGCTGTAGTAAAGGTAAGGTTAAAGGACCCCTGACAGTTAAGTCATGTCATGAACGACTCTGGGGTTGCGACGCTCATTTCGCTTTACTGGCCAAGGGAGCCAGCATTTGACTGCAGACAGTTTTTCTGGGTCATGTGGCTAGCATGACTAAGCTGCTTTTTGCGAAACCAGAACAGCGCATGGAAACGCTGTTTACCTTCCTGCCGGAGTGGTACCTCTTTATCCACTTGCACTTTTGGGGGTGTTTTTGAACTACCAGGTTGGCAGGAGCTGGGAGCGAGCAACAGGAGCTCACCCTGACATGGGGATTCGAACCGCCGACCTTCCGATCGGCAAGCCCTAGGCTCAGTGGTTTAGACCACAGTGCCACCTGAGTCCCATACATGAATAAGTTTCTATACATTTTAATTAGTTCTGTCCCTATAATTCCCAAAAGAAAAGCTGCTGGTTTTTTGTGTGTTTTTTTTAAACAAAGATTCTTTTAAACATCCTTTTCATTTCATTATATAGTCATTATATTTCATTCCCCAGTAAGCTGTAACCTTTCTACAAGATCTTGTAGAGATTAATTTATTCTTGACCCCCAACCATAGGAGCCAACTCCTAGGGGCCAAGGTCTCTTCGGCCCCCCAATAAAATATTTGAGGGGGCTGAGCTCCCCCTCCCCAGTTAATGGGCATTGCCATTCAAATGGTGTGTGCACACCACATCATATGCTTGATTATGTGGGGTAAAGCTTACCTGGGGCCCCCAAAATTTTATTCAAACTGGCAACACTGCCCCCAACCCATGTTTATAATTAGAAACAATTTGCTCCTTTCAGCAGCTGCACTGTGCCCTAAAATTTCTTGATGGATAATCTGATTTGTTCTATTTAGATAATAAATTTTGATTTGCTGGAGGGATTTCCAAAAGGTGTGGTGCCCCCGAGAAGCAGAAAGGTGGAGAATTTCCTCCCTTTCTTTTATGAGGCCTTCATTTCCCTCTGACAAGTGATCTATGAGAATGACATTACTCAATGTTTATTTTATCTCAGCAGTTTCCAGATCAAAGCAAGTAATTTTACAAGTACACGCTGTCTCTTGTCTAACTAGCATTTCAACAAGCTCTGGGACTTCTTAATTTTAAATTCTGAGCATAAATTTGTATCAAGTGTTCTCAAATGCATCGTCGTTAAAAAAATCACAGACATCTGCCACTTATCCTCCCTTCTGTCAACAGAGCTTAAACTTTCCAAAGCAACTCTGAACTTCCTGGCAAATTCTTTGCTGAACTCTGTTCTCTACCAGGCTGAACTGAACTGAACTGAATGAATGAATCTTTATTTGCATCAGAAACTGGCCATAGCAACAAAACAACAATACGATATACAAAGAATAGAAATAAAAAGTCAGTTATATAAAATACATTTTAGGGTTTTGAATCAGTAGTCAAATACTGGATCTTATTCTGATTGCCCCAGCTAAAAACCTTGCAACCTTTGCTGTCACCTTCTCATCTTGATCTGCCAAGAGAAAGAACATCGTGGCAGTGGTTGGGCAAGCCAGAATGGACAATAAAAGTGGGGTGATAATCTCATTCCTCAAGTCTTTATAAAGAGTGAAAGCCAGAAGGGCATGCGCCACTGATTCGCCACTGATTCGGTACTGCCATCTCCGCAGGGACATAAGCGTTTTCGTGTGGAATCTGTTGGAATCGTCCCTCAAGTACAGCTGAGGGCAATACATTCAATCTTGCAAGAGTAAAAGCGTGTCCATATTTTAGAATTGCTAGGTTATGCAGATAGGGTGCCAGAGAGTCAAAATGGGAAGGTGGAAAATAGTCATACCTTGGGCAAAATTTCCTTATTGTGGCCAAGTTGTTCTGACACTTGATATCATTTAGGCGCTGACAAATTAGACTGTTTGCTTTACTAAAATCCAAAGTGAGTAGCTGTTGTGGTGATAAACCACAAGAGTGAAAATTTTGATGGACAGTTTTAGTCCAGGTGCTCTTGTGACAATCTTGCAGCACTAGGGATATTAGACTGGGGGGATTTGAGTTTAGGTGAAGCCAATAGTTAAGTGTTCTATGCCAGATCCATAATTCTACCGAGGGAAGATTAGCCTCTACCAAGCAATTTTCTTTTATGTGTTTCATCCTTCTAGGCAGGTAAAGTCTCTTTCTACTCAAAGTCTTTTCAAGTTGTGTGGCCTGTTGAAGTTGAGGGTTGTTTTGCTGCTGCTATAGTATGGTTGCATTGGCTGGTGGGTGTGATAGACAGATAGATAGAGTGCTATTTTTTCCCAGAAAAAAATAGTGCTGGAACTCACCATGAACTTAAAATGGCAATGGTGCCCATCTGAGAAGTGCTGAAATGTGAGTTCCAGCTGGAAAAAAAGCCCTAGATGGATAGATGGAAAGAAAGAAAGAAAGAAAGAAAGAAAGAAAGAAAGAAAGAAAGAATCCTTCAGCCCAACAGCTGAATGAAGCACTCTATGTCTGTTCCATAGAATTCTCACCTGGCACAACTCTGAACCCACCTTGAGTGCTTTTGCTTGGTTAAGAGGGGCATAAACTGCCATAATGCCTGTTGCTAGCCTGGATGGAGTGAGTATGTTGAAACCTCTGATTTTTGTATGGCGGGAATGTATACAATTGTTGAATCCACAAGACAGAAGTTCTGTTTTTTGGGGAAAGGGGGCTGGCAGGTGTGGAAGACTCCCTGGTACTGAAAGGGGTAACTGTGCCCCTGAAGGAGCAGGTGCGCAGCCTGGGAGTCATTTTGGACTTACAGCTGTCCATGGAGGTGCAGGTCAATTCTGTGTCCAGGGCAGCTGTCTACCAGCTCCATCTGGTATGCAGGCTGAGACCCTACCTGCCTGCAGATTGTCTCGCCAGAGTGGTGCATGCTCTAGTTATCTCCCACTTGGGCTACTGCAATAAGCTCTACATGGGGCTACCTTTGAAGGTGACCTGGAAACTAATCCAGAATGCAGTAGCTAGACTGGTGACTGGGAGTGGCTGCTGAGACCACATAACACCAGTCCTGAAAGACCTACCAGTACATTGGCTCCCAGTACGTTTCTGAGCACAATTGAAAGTGTTAGTGCTGACCTTTAAAGCCCTAAATGGCCTCAGTCCAGTATACCTGAAAGAGTGTCTCCATCCCCATCGTTCTGCCTGGACACTGAGGTCCAGCTCTGAGGGCCTTCTGGCAGTTCCCTCACTGCAATAAGTGAATCCACAGGGAACCAGGTAGAGGGGCCTTCTCGGTAGTGGCACTGGCCCTGTGGAATACCCTCCCATCAGATGTCAAGGAAGTAGACAACTATCTGACTTTTAGAAGACATCTGAAGGCAGCCCTGTTTAGGGAAGTTTTTAATGTTTGATGTTTTTATCGTATTTTTAATATTCTGTTGGGAGCTGCCCAGAGTGACTGGGGAGACCCAGCCAGATGAGTGGGGTATAAGTTATTATTATTATTACTACTCCTACTCCTACTCCTACTACTACTACTACTACTACTACTATTACAAAGGCAAGAGTCTCATTCATTGCTCCACCTGCATACCCTGTGGCCCGTAGAGGTGTCCTCATGGTGCATTGCAGCCCTCCAAATGAAAAAAGACTTCCTACCTCTGGTTTATATAAGCTCTATTTTTAAAGACTTTCATATCACCTTGAACGACTACAAGAAATGTCCTATATACATTTACTTGGAATTAAGTGCAACTGAGTGCAAATGTGCATAGGCATGGCCAGTACTCTTTTTTCTGGAAAAGGGTGGGGATACTCACCACCAAGTTTGTTTGTTTGTTTGTTTGTTTGTTTGTTTGTTTGTTTGTTGTGGGCCCAGTCACAGTGCCACCCTGGCTAAAGGTAAGATGTGATTAATAAACTCAAGCAGAAAATGATCCAGATTAGAAATGGCCACAACTTTATTGGTCACAGATATAGGTGGATTTTTGGCTCAGGAATTGGGTACATATCCATGCCAGTCCCCCAGGACAAAAAAAAAAAATATTATTTAATTTTAAAAAGGTAAGGGCCTGCTCAAAACACACACAAAAACCCCACCCTGGACATGGCAGCCATTTCCTAAAACCTGTAGATTTAAGCAGTCCCCTTCCCCTGATAAAAGTGTTGTCTTCAAGGAAGGATGCTGTGCTGTTTCCTGAATTTTTCTGTCCCCGAAGGAAGAACTGCAACTGTGATTCTTCCTAGCTGCTGCTTGCTGCTTTTGGTCCTCAGGTTGAAAGCTTGGAAACCAGTGGATGGATAAAGCCTCTCCTCCTCAAGGAGGGGAGGAGTTGTGAGCGGGAGCCGTTTCCCACGTTGGCAGGGGGCGTTCTGCCCCCTGCTCAGCTGCTCCAGCTGCTGCGCCACAACCCCAGGTAGCCAGCCAATCAACTGGAGGCTTGCGGCGGGGTTTAGCCGCTCAAACGCAGCTGTAGCGGTGTTTCCCAGCCATTGTGCTGCTGCTTCTCGTCAGATCAAGACGTTCAGGAAGGACCTCCTTGACCACGTACAGGCTGAGCAAGCGTTGAGGCTTTCAGTTGTATTTGCATCAACAGGCTCCTCCTACTGGTGGTTAACCCTTGATAGACTCACCCCTCCCTGAGGGGGTGGAGTCACGCTCTGTTGTTTTATCCAATGCCTAAGCCAATACCTCTCACAAGTTGTAATCAATAAAGTTGTGGCCTTTTTTAGCCCATTAACCTAATATACCGTGTCCTTGTGTCTTTCCTATCCTCAAGCGGGTGGCGGGTCCTCGAATCACAAAAGACATTCAGGCACAAACCTGAAACTTTGTTTTCACCTACATTTCTCTACCAGTATTAAAAGCCCCAATTCTTGTGTTAGCATACGGGTGAACGCATTTTGAAACAGGTAGAGCCTTTTTTAAAAAAAAGGGGGGGTGAGAATAGAGAGAGAGAGTCCATCTTTTAACCCATCTTACGTAAAAGCCCTTCATACAATACATGAGAAGATCAAATAAGGCAAAGCATATTTCCTGATGAGTCTTTGTTTCCATGAGTTTTGGGGATTTTTTGTTTAGCCGGTTGGTGCACTACAAAGGATGTAAAATATTGATTAAGACGGAGGTTGGTTGGTTTTTTTGGGAAAAAAGAAGGAACTGGATTTGCAGAGGTTGGGCAAGAAGCCAAAGCTCCCTAGTGGAGTTGTCAAGTTGCAAGAAAAGAAAGCTAAAGGAGGAGAAGCAGTGAACAGGAGATGGCAAGTCTGCACAATAGATTTGGAAGTTGTAGCAAAATGTGCGATAAAACCTTCACAACTGAGGTGACTATTGAGTTTTCTAAAACACCACACAGATAAAAAGAAACAATTTCCGCATCCTGGGGTTGGGATATCTGCGAGATGTTGTTTATTTTCTTTAGAATCACGGTGCTTTTTATTTTTCTTACCAAAAAAAAGAAAAGAAATTAATTTCCAGTTTCTAAAATAGTAATAGCAAAGGCTTCACAATGATGTAAAGGCAGTGGCACATCTTTGAAAAAGCTGTTGCAAAGAACCAAGGGCAGCTGCACGCAAGAAGATCCTGGACTCTTCATATTACAAGGCATACATATTTCTTTGCTTTTCCATTTTTTATTTTTTATTAATTATGGCACTTTTGGGAACTGTTTCTAAAGGAACCGCTTTGCTGCTAGGGATGTCAGAGAATTTCAAGGGAAACAGAAGCGGAGATTGTCTAGGTTTGCTTATTTGCCCAATGTCTAGAACAGAAATAAATGCAGTGAATACAATCAGTATTTGCGTCTGTTGTTCCTTTCAGTCCGCAAATGATACATAATTATGATTTCCCCCATGTGCTTCCTTTGCATGGAAATAAATGGGGTGGAATTGCATAATGACAATGTAATTTATGTGATTTATGCAATTTGTTTAGTTTTAGTTTAGTATAATAAAAACACAATAGAAATGATATAGAAAGCAACCGTCAATTCCACATTTTGGAGTAGTAAATACTATGTTGTTGTATAGTTCCTTTAAATGTTATACTGCCTTGTGAGGTTCCTTCTGGTTTCCCATAATTTTACCCTATTGTGCACACGATGTACACACCATTTTAATGTAAAACACATACTTTTCACTGCTTTTCAGTGCATTCATCCATAAAATAGTCTCTTTGTATAGAACATACATACTTGGGTACAAGCTTTTTGTACTGCAAAAATGCATAGCAAATTCTGAAATGGGTCATGAAGTTGGGGTTTTCATTCTTGATCCACAAACATTGGATCAGGTGAGTCCATTGTGAAGAGCAGACCAAATAAATTCCTCCTTATGTCTGGACTCTGAGTTACTTTATGGTTCCATCGAGTCATTATTTTATAAAGCGTGTTCTCAATAAAGAGAGAGCACGTGTTGCGGATGGGGCCAGACAAAACATCCTATAGTGGCCAGCCAGGCTGGAGCAAGGTACTTGGGCCAGATTGGTGGCTGTTGTTACTGGGGAGAAATTGATGTTGCCAATTTAGGGGTGGGATCAGAGGGTATTTATTTTAGGTCCACAGCTTGTTCCTTTCTCTTTCGCTGTGGACACCGGATCATCAGCACCGGAGTGATTACAGCGAGAATTGGTTGTATACTCTTTCCTAGTTTTTTCCCCTCGTTCTTCCTTTCCTCCTAGTTTTATTATTACTATTCCTCCTCATTTTATTTTTTCCGTTTTCTGACCCCTCCTATTGCTCCTAGGCTTTTGTTCCCCCAAGGGGCCTGAGGGCTCCGGGGAGCGCCCCGCGGCCTAGATTGGCCCGGCGGGGGGTCTTTTTTTCCCTTCTTTATTTTATTCAGAAGGGCCCCCAGGCACGCCCGGGGGCACGCTGCGCCGCGCCGCGAGTCTCCGCCTTAGCCCCCCGTGCCCCGCGGTCGCGAGGCCCGCCGCCGGCGGGGCCTCGGGCAGGGCCGAGCGCCCAGAAGGTGAAACCCCTCGCGCCCGGTTGGGCTCCGGGGGCGCCGGGGGAGGCCCTGGTCCCCGGGCGCGGCGCGCGCCCGGGTTGTTAGGCCCGGGGCGCGCGCGGCGCTTCGAATCGCCAGCCCGCTCCTCGGGTGGCCTGTGGGCGCAAGGGATCATCGGGAGGCCGCTGGGGATCGCCGCGGCCCCCCCCTGGGCCCGGCTGGGCCTTCTCCCCTACCTCCTTGCATTCGGCGCCGGGGGGGCCTGATCCCCGCGCGCCGCGTGCGCGCGAGATTGTGGGACCCGAGGGGCGCGCTTTGCCGGCGCGCTATTCGGGCCTGGCTTGGCTTGGCGGGGCCTTTTCGTCCTGCAGCCGCCGGAATCGCTCCGGCGGCCTGCTTTGGCCTGGCTGGGGCTTTTTTCCTCCCTTTCTTTTTGGGGGCGCAAGGGGAGGCCATCCGTTCTGTGGGCGGCTTACCTCCTTTTTTAGGTCCTTTGTGGCTGCCTGGGGGGCTGCTGGCTGGTTGGGGACGCTGCTGGAAGGGGCGATTGTAGGCCTTACAGCCTGAGGATTTTGGCGGGAGCGCCATTTTGTCTCCTGGTTGGGCCTAGTGGAGGCATCTAGTGGTCAGGCCTTGCAATTGCAGGCCTGGCCTGGAGCTCCGTGAGGACCTCTAGTGGTCGCTTTGGGTAACGACGGGGCATTATTGCTCCCTTCCCCTTCTAGTGGTGGTGATATTTGTTGTTTGTATTTTACTCACTGCTGGAGATTTAATTTACTTAATTTTGTATTGTTTGCTTTTCTTTCAGCTATTAGCTTCTGTTTCCTTATTATTATTAATTTGTAGTTAATTTTTCAATTCTTATTTTGATTTTAATTTTTATTTTATTTTACTCCAGTAGTAGGTATGGCTCCAAAGAAGGCAACAAGGAAGCCTGGCTCGGCCGTCTCTGCGAAGCGACCGATAAAGGGCCCGTCTCAGGCCTTACGTTCTCCCGAGCCCGGCCAGTCATTGAAACGCATTCAATCCATGGTTTCTAGTTTGGCCGGCGACCCGATGGCACTAGCAAGGGTGGAGGCGGAGATGGATGGCTTGATGCATCGTTGCTCTACCCCGTCGACCTCATCAGCATTGCTGGCTCCTCCTGCGTGTGCCTCTTCTCCAGCTTCGTCATCTGGTGAAGATGAGAGAGGATATTTGTCGGCTGAGGGCTTATTACCTGTCACGCAACCGGCACCGTCCCCGGTCCTGCCTGGGCCGCAGGTTGTTTCCCATAGGGGGCGAGGGCGTGCTAGGGTTGGAGCCAGAAGGAGGGCTTCGGCGCGGGGCCGTGTTGGGCGAGGTTCCTCTGCGCAGTCTTCTGTGGCGCCGCTTTCTACCGTGGATCGTTCTCAGGTTGTCTCTTTTCAGTCACTTCCAGGCACTGGGCAGCATGATGAAGTCTCTGAGTCTTCTGTGGAGGACAGCCTTCCTCCACCTCCGAAGACTTCTTCTGGTGGTCACCGGCGCCACAGGAAGAGTTCCAGGAAGCGGTCTAAGAGGAGGCGGAAGCACACTTCGTCCTCTTCTTCAGGTACTTCTTCCCAGAGTTCCAGTAGCGATGATGAAGCTTCCCTCAAACTTTATTGGGGCTTTGGGGAGACTTCGGGGCTCCCAAAGTGGGTGTGGGAGCGGAGGGCAAACTCCCATAGGGCCAGGTATGGGGCGGTGCAGGACTGTAGGGAAGGGGTTTTGGTGCCTGACGTAAAAGCCTCCACCAATTCGGCTAGAGATATTATTCCCGGTGCCCACCTGTCTACAAGGCTGCGGTCTAGGATTCTGAATGGCCGTTATGTGGATATTTTTAGCCTTGCCCCACCGCTTGATGGTCAGGAGCCCTTAGACAGGGGGTTTCCTCCCTCTAAAAAACGAGTCCTCGTGCCCAAGGCTGAGAGGACTTTTGAGCGATGGTTAGACAGTTTCCAAGTCTTTGCTGGCGTGGTTTCTGCAGCCTATCCGCGGAGATCTTTGCATTTATGGGTGTATCTGTCTATAGTCCGCTCGGCCTTCACGATGGCTGGAGAGACGGCTGCGTTGTCTTATGACCAAAATTTTAGGCGCAGAGCGGCCAAGATTCCCACTGCCCGCTGGGACCGAAAGGACTTGGATGTCTGGACCACTTACGTGGCCCCACGTATTGATAAAAAGGCCCCTGATCTGCAAAAATTCAAGGCCTTACCCCAAAGGACGGGCCGCAAGCTGTTCTGTTGGGATTTCAATAAGGGTGTCTGTCAACGCCAACCCTGCAGGTTCTCACACTTGTGTGAAAAGTGCTCAGGGAATCATTCGGCATCCGTGTGCGCCGGGGGGCGGCGCCCCTTTCGAAAAGGAGGGGGCTTTCAGCAGCCCCCAAAAGCCGCTACCCAGGTGCCAGCCGCCGGAGCAGGAAAGTAGTATCCTGTACTCATTAGCGTATACACCGGTTCGGCTGCAGCCGTTACTGTCCTTATTGAGTTCTTACCCTAACAAAGAATCGGCGTCCTATTTGCGCGATGGTTTTTCCCTAGGCTTCAGGATCCCTGTGGCTTCGGCCCCCACAGCCGGAAAACCTGTTAACCAGAAATCTGTTAAGGATATGCCAGAGGTGGCGCGCAAGAAAATCAGTAAGGAACTGGCTTTACATCGTATGGCCGGTCCTTTTTCCGTCCCTCCTTTTCCTAATCTGCATGTTTCTCCCTTAGGTATAGTACCCAAGAAAGCCCCGGGGGAATTTCGCCTCATTCATAATCTCTCTCATCCTAGAGGCACGTCAGTAAATGACGTGATTCCCCCGGAGCTTTGTTCGGTGAAATATGCTTCTCTTGATCACGCGATCAAGATGATACGGAAGTTTGGGCCTGGTGCCCTATTGGCCAAATGCGACATTGAGTCGGCATTCCGGCTGCTTCCAATCCACCCCGATGATTTCTGGTTGCTTGGTTTTCAGTTTGACGGCGGATTTTACTTTGACAAGGCCATGCCCATGGGCTGCTCGGTGGCCTGTGCAGCTTTTGAGTGTTTTAGTTCCTTTTTGGAGTGGGCCTTGCGTAATAGAACTGGTTTGGGCGGAGTCACGCATTATCTGGATGATTTTTTATTGGCCTCAGCGAACAATACAGGGGACTGCGTCGTATTGTTGCAGGCTTTTGCTTCCTTAACGGAAGAGCTGGGAGTTCCATTGGCGGCAGAGAAGACTGAGGGTCCCTCTACGGAACTCACTTATTTGGGTATCTGGCTGGATACCGTGGCCCAAACCTCCAGCTTGCCGGCTGATAAGATAACCACTTTGAGAAGGGTCATCGAAGAATTGCTTCCCTTAAAGAAGGTCACCTTGCGACAGCTGCAGTCGCTGTTAGGCCATTTGAATTTTGCTTGCAGGGTGGTCGCCCCTGGGCGACCATTCTGCTCCCGTTTAGCCAGACTTACCGCGGGATTGCAAGCCCCGCAGCATAGGGTGCGCCTTTCTAGCCAGGTGCGTGCTGACCTTCGCATCTGGTTGGAATTCCTGGGTGAATTCAATGGGGTGTCGTTGTGGCAGGACACCATGAACCTCCATAATGACTTCCAGGTACACTCTGATGCAGCGGGGTCCCTTGGGTTTGGTCTGTTCTGGAACGGGAGGTGGTGTGCGGAACGATGGCCTCCTGCTTGGCGGGGGGAGGCTATCACTCGGGATCTAACTTTTCTTGAGTTCTTTCCCATTGTAGTGGCCGTGCACTTGTGGGTTGAGCATTTCAAGGACCATCGTGTTTGTTTTTGGTCTGATAACCAGGCAGTGGTGAATGTACTAGCCAAGCAGTCTTCACGATCTCCTAGGGTATCAGCCTTGTTACGGGCCTTTGTCTTGCATTGTTTGCGTTTTAATATTGTATTTTCTGCTCGTTTTGTTCCGGGCATTTCTAACGAGATTGCTGATGCTCTGTCCCGTTTTCAGATGGAGCGATTCAGGTCCCTGGCGCCACTGGCTCGAGACCGTCCGGAAATTTTCCCGGATCATCTCTGGAACCTTGGCAGCACTTAGTTTTACAGGGAGTAGCTGCATCTGTTGCCCCATCTACATTGAGGTCCTATAAGAAGGCCTGGGCAGATTTTTTGGTATTTAATGGGCAGACGGTCGTTGGGGAGGTTACTGCCCCCCATTCTACCTCTCAGGTCCTCAAGTATTTGGCGCATCTATTTCAGATGCGTCGGGCGGCCAGGACGCTGCGACTTCATTCGGCAGCAATTTCCTTTTTTAGCAGGGCCTATTTTAATAAGGATCCGTGTGGGAAGTTCGTGGTGCGCAGGGCTTTGGAAGGTTGGGGGCGACTTACTCCTTCTAGGTCTATTCCCAGACGGCCCATCACATTGGAGTTACTGGCACGGATGCGCAAAAAATTGCGTAGCATCTGCTGGTCGAGCTATGAGGCTCGTCTATTCTCCGCAGCCTTCTCGTTAGCTTTCTTTGGGGCCATGAGAGTAGGGGAGGTGGTCCTTGAACCTAAGCGGGATGGAGGTTCCAGGGGCTTGTTGATGCAGGACGTGAGTTTGTCTTTGTCCGACCTGCAGGTTAATATCAGAAACTCCAAGACGGATCAGCTAGGCAGGGGAGCCGTTATCAGGCTCCCGGCAGCTGGGGAAAGGGGCCCTTGTCCGGTAAGGGATCTTAGGAAGTATCTGGCACTGCGTCCTGCGGGGGAAGGGCCCTTGTTTATTCATGAAAATGGGCACCCGTTGGTGCGGCATCAGTTCACCAGGGTGTTGCGTAAGGTCATTGTAGCATGTGGCCTTGAGGCTTCGGAGTTTGCTCCTCACTCCTTCCGGATTGGTGCTGCGACGACGGCTGCCCATTGGGGCTTATCTGTAAAGAGGATAAAAGACTTGGGTCGGTGGAGGTCGGCTGCATTCAAAGCTTATGTGAGGAAATAATGTGCTTGGTATACTTACAATTCTGTTTTAACCCTAGGTCCGGGCACTATTCGTATCTGGATAGTGGGTCACAGTATTGTGCATTGGGCCGCTGTCAGAGCTCGCCAGTCTGGATTGGGAGATGGCCTGGGCTTTCCACAGCACGTGCAGGTGTCCTGGATCTCCAGAAGGGGGATGCGTTGGAGGGAACTCTTACCACTCATGCATAGGCGTGTCCTCCTGGTTGGCCCTCCTTCAGCGATTGTGTTGCAGTTGGGGGAAAATGATCTGGTTTCCACTCCCTGCTATGTGCTGCGTATGGCTATGTTACAGGACCTGAGGGATCTTGCGGCTATGGTGCCTAATGCTAAATTGATTTGGTCGCAGTTGCTTCAACGCCGCATTTGGCGGGGTAGTCCCAGCCCAGCGACCGCTGAACGAGCCAGGAAGCGGATTAATTCCGCAGTGGGCAAGTTGGTTGTGGGCTTGGGTGGATTGGTGATTCCTCACCCTCTTATTTCATTTAAGGCTGCGGTCCTATTCAGGGCTGATGGGGTTCATTTTTCTGCAATGGGGAATGATGTTTGGTTGGATGCAGTGGTGTCCAGGTTGAGGGTGTGGCTTGGTAGGTGAGTGGTTGGCGGCGAGCGTTAGGGCTCGGGTGGCGGTTAGGCATTGGTTAAATTGGTTGGTGGAGGGGTATGGATTGGCTGTGCCTACCCCTCCAATGCTGCTGCTGCATGGGAATTCCGTTAAAGGAATTCTGGGGCTTACCATCCCCTTGTCCAAACCCCTGGAATCGGGTGCGGGCCGTGTAAGACCCCAAGGAGCATGCGGGGAGGAACTGAAGGGTCTGTAGCTCAGCCCCAGTTGCCCTGATCTTGTTCCTCCACACTGTCTCTCGCTGGAATCCGGGAGTCAGTGCTATCCCCCAAGGCGGGGGGGATAGCTAGTCATAACCAATGCCTAAGCAACCACTCACAAAAATTGTATGATAATAAAGTTGTGGCCAAAATTATGCCAAAAACCTTAAACAAAAATTATGTGTGATGTGTGAGTTATTGGGTTAGGGGTGTTTTGGGGACCTCAGCACGCAAAGCGTGTTCTCAATAAAGAGAGAGCACGTGTTGCGGATGGGGCCAGACAAAACATCCTATAGTGGCCAGCCAGGCTGGAGCAAGGTACTTGGGCCAGATTGGTGGCTGTTGTTACTGGGGAGAAATTGATGTTGCCAATTTAGGGGTGGGATCAGAGGGTATTTATTTTAGGTCCACAGCTTGTTCCTTTCTCTTTCGCTGTGGACACCGGATCACCCGCCCGCCCTCCCTTGAATGGGCTTCTCCTTGACCTTGCTATGCCTGTCATGGGGTCGTTCGCATTGGTGCGGGGGCCTGGTAGGAATTTACCTTTTGGCTGATTAGTGTGTGCCAATTGGGTTTTGCCTACTGCGTAGCAAATCGTCACAACTTGTAAGGTTGGCGGTTAGGCATTGGTTAAATTGGTTGGTGGAGGGGTATGGATTGGCTGTGCCTACCCCTCCAATGCTGCTGCTGCATGGGAATTCCGTTAAAGGAATTCTGGGGCTTACCATCCCCTTGTCCAAACCCCTGGAATCGGGTGCGGGCCGTGTAAGACCCCAAGGAGCATGCGGGGAGGAACTGAAGGGTCTGTAGCTCAGCCCCAGTTGCCCTGATCTTGTTCCTCCACACTGTCTCTCGCTGGAATCCGGGAGTCAGTGCTATCCCCCAAGGCGGGGGGGATAGCTAGTCATAACCAATGCCTAAGCAACCACTCACAAAAATTGTATGATAATAAAGTTGTGGCCAAAATTATGCCAAAAACCTTAAACAAAAATTATGTGTGATGTGTGAGTTATTGGGTTAGGGGTGTTTTGGGGACCTCAGCACGCAACAGACATGGGTTTATTATTTTGCAGAAAAGGGACACGGGTGGCGCTGTGGTCGAAACCACTGAGCCTCTTGGACTTGCCAATCGGAAGGGTGGCAGTTCGAATCCCTGTGACAGGGTGAGCTACTGTTCTGTCCCAGTTCCTGCCAACCTAGAAGTTTGAAAGCACACCAGTACAAGTAGATAAATATGTACTGCTGCAACAGGGAGGTAAATAGCATTTCCGTGTGCTCTGGCTTCCACCACAGTGTTCCGTTGTGCCAGAAGCGTTTTCGTCATGCTGGCCACATGACCTGGAAAGCTGTCTGTGGACAAACGCCAGCTCCCTCGGCCTGAAAGCGAGATGAGTTCTGCAACCCCATAGTCGCCTTTGACTGGACTTAACTGTCCAGGGGTCCTTTACCTATTTTGCAGATTATGTTTCCTGGATTTTATTGCTTTATGGTTTGTATGTTGCTTTGATTGTAATTTGGCTGAGAAATCTGACTGATAACAAACTTTCATCACAACATAATGGGAAGATTCAGTAGAGGGGTTTTCAAGACCCTAATAATAATGCAGAAATGTTGTGAAGCATTAAGCGCCATCCTAAATATATTAGTGGAGAACCAATAGTCACCCCATAAGAGAACTGTGCAGATGGCCCTCTGTCCCACTAGTTCACTGATCACACAAACCCAGGGGCAGGTTAGTGGTTGTTAGCTTTACCCGTGCTAACAAGGAAGCTCATTGGCACCACCTTAATATTCAGCACTGGTGTGATAGGGGCCTTTATGGATGCAACACTTCCACAATAATAATGAACATGCAAATGTTGAGGGGACAAGTGGGTGCAAATTACTCCTCTTCTGCATGTTCACTATGCACACATGCATATGCCCTTGCAATTGTCCAGTGAACTGGAATAACATGAGGGTATCCCCAGCCATAAACCCATCCAACATCCCTGAAGGTTCAGCAGTTACAAGACATTTCTGACTTCTGCAATCCCAGAATTTCATGACTGCAGACACACTGCTCTGCAGTGATAGCATCACTGTTTTAATGTGATGTCACACTGTTTTAATGTTGTTAGCCGCCCTGAGCCCGGCTTCGGCTGGGGAGGGCGGGATATAAATAAAATTTATTATTATTATTATTATTATCATCAGGTGCATACTTCAAACCTGTGCATTGGCTGAATTCTGGAAATAATACTTTAATATCCTGTGCCTTTCCTAAATATTCAAACTGCATTATGCATGGTAATCCTATCAGTAATGCTCAGAACAACTTTGTTCACCAGGAATGGGGAACCGGCAGCTGCTGCTGAACTCTGATCATCCCTGACTACTCTCAATGCTGGCTGTGGTTGCTGGGAATCAGAGAACAGCAACATCCAGAGGACCACAGGTTCCCAATCTTGGCTGTAAAATAAACCAGTGTTATGATCCTCATATTACAAAGAGATGATTACGTTTTAGATCAAGGATGAAAATCCTCTGTTCCAGTGGTGAAATCCAGTCCTCCAGATGTTTTTGTCTGGGCCTTGAAACTTTCCCCAGGCCACCCACCTTCCTGGCTTTGCTTTGCATCCTCCTTGAATGTTTTTGCCTGGTTGAAAAGTGTTCTTGTATGGTGATAATCCTTACCTGGATGGAGTATAGAGAAAGGTAAGCAGGTTTGTGCAGAAAGTAGTGTTGGAGAAAAGCAAATACACTTCCTTGCATGTGCTACTTTAAACCACACAAGGACACTGTTTGTCTAGCAATTTAGCCTGCAGTTGTTTGCAGATTCTCTAAGTAAACTCCACCCTGAAAAGCTGATCCATTTTTGTCATGTCTTTCTCTCAACATATTGAGCTGTTTTTTCTCTCTCTCTCATCTCTACTCATCCTGCAAATAGTTCCTGCTCCTGCATGAATAATGCCTCTGAACTCCAGAAACTGTACATGATCATTTCAGTCTAAGATACAAGTTCTCCTAACAAGTAGCACATTTATTGCTCTGCCTGCTTTTGCCTCTGGCACCACCCATCACTGTAAGCTTGCCTAGAAGTCAATGCAGTCCTCAGGCTGAAAAGGATTTCCCATCCCTGACCTAGAAAGAGTAGCTTTCCCCAAACCATCCTGTGTGTAAATAGTGAATAATTCAAACCAAGGACATCTCAGCTTGCAGCATATACTCCAGTCTGTAAACTACCCTGTATATCCTCCCTGCAGCCAGAAATTCAGACCTAAGCTGTGTGCTACATCCCAGTGCTGCTAAATTGTGAATTGGAACACGTCACCAACTTCTATCCTAAAAAATGAACAAGCCAAGCCTCTGTATCAACATTTCTTGCAATGCTTTGATTTCAAACAGGGTGGGGAACCTGTGGCTCTCCAGTAATTGTTGGATGCCAATATCCAATCACCCTGGACATAATGGCCAATGGTTAGGGATAATAGGACTCAAAGTCTAAGAACACACAGAGGGCCACCATTTTCTTTTCTTTTTTTTCAAAAGATTTTAATTAAAATTTTAAAGGTTAAATAAGTCACAATAAAAAACACACCCAATTTAACAAAAAAATAAAGCAATACATAAAAACAAATCACATCAAAAGAAAAAGATAAAAAATGGAAAACAGACAAAAAACAAGCAAAAAAATGCGTAGAATCAAGAGAAAAAGAAAAAAAAGAACAAATCAAACCTTTACATGACTTTCCTTCTTTAACTTATTTCCTTGACCTCCTCACACCTCCCCTCTTTGTATTCTGATTCAGTTAAATATTCCAGCAAATCCTTCATCCTTGTTTTTATCCTAATAATTTATCTTAATATACTGTAGTTTAACATTCTCTTCTTTCACCAATTAATCATCCATTTTTTACTTTATTTAATCTTATTTCTCATTAAAACTAATATATTGAACTTAATCTCTTAAGACATTTCCCCTAGGGTCATAAAAATTTCATTCCACAATTTTTCCATTTCTCATTAATTAAAAAAATAAAAATAAAAAAATTCCTTATATACACTTTAAATTCCCAATTTCTTTCCTCCGTCTCCCCTCCCCGGTCCCGGCCCCTGCCCTCAGTTCCATCAACCTCCCAGCGTCCATCAACCTGGAGATCTGATATCCGAGGCTCTTAACTCTTCTTCATTTCCCTTCTGCCGATCTTCTTGATAAACTTTGGTGCTAAAAAGCAGATCTTGGGGGAGCTCCAACCCAACAATGCTTATATTCCTTCTTGACAAGTCTGCCAGGTTTCCATAATTAAAGCTAGGGCCCATAAAGTATTCCAAACCTTGTTTCACAGTTCTTCCAAGTCCAAAGGCCCCCGAAGCTCCAATCTCCTCCTGGCTCAAATTCATATTCCAAAAGTCATTTGATCCCTGCATAAAGGGATCTCTCCACTTTTCCTTTTCCAGATCAGGCCAGGCACCCATCTTCAAAAACTGGCATCTCCTAATTACAGTCATATAAGGCCTCAAGTTGTAATCTTCCATTTGCCTCTTTAGGGTTAAAGCTTCCCCATATTTTGCTTTATATTCAACAACAGCAACAACAGCAACTTTCTCCTTCTCTAATTCATCAATTTGTTCAGTTAAGAAAGATTCTTGTGCCGGGTTCTTGTCGACTTCTATGCTGATGCCCACTTTTGTTCCCAAAAAAATCAATATTAGTAGCCATGACATCTATCTGTTTATGCAGCTTTCCCAGCAGATAAATTGTCCTATTCTGAGCAGACGCTACTTCTTCCTTTACTGACATTCTTAAGAAATTCAAAGTCAAAACTAGTTTCTCACAGTCCTTATCTTCAAAGTAATTTCGCAGCTGCACACTTGTAACAATGTCCCAAAACTCCCTCTAGAGGGAAGCAGTCTCAATTTGTATCAATCCTTTCCAGCACAATTCCAAAAGTAAATTAATAACAGTTCCCAGTTACTTTTTCTTCTTTTTAAGTGCAGAAGCAGACAATAGAAACAATGTCTTTCCTTTAAAGCTAGCTGTCAAATTAATGCCAACTGTCAAATTAAAGCTAGCTGTCAAATTAAAGCTAGCTGTCAAATTTGTCCTGTTTACCATCGATGGACTTTTTGCAAACCGTTCCCAGGTTCAGAGACGTGATGCTTCAATCTTTAATTTTCCACCTTCTCCTGCAAGTTCACTTGGTCAGAATTGATGGTTTCAATCAGTGGAGTTTTAATCCTTTACGCGAGACTTTCCAAAACCTTAGTTAGTAACTACTTTGTTTCAGTCTATTTACAGAAAGGGAAGGTGGACTTCCTGTTTAGACCTTCCCCGTTCAGCGCCAAATTAAATTATTTAAAAGCTCAATTTCCCATTCTACTCACGGGTTGTTGTTTAGAATCCAATTGTCCACAGGAAAAAAGTCAGCGCTCTCCGACAGCGGCAATGAGGCTTCGCTCCGTGAAATAAGCGGTCGATTCAAAGCACCGCGCCTCTCACCCCATGTCGCTCCGGATTCCCGATACCGGGTCTCCCCGTGAGTAGGTGGGCGCTGAAGGTGCCAGCCGAATCCCAGGTTCACAGACTTCTCCCGTCTGTGATTTCTAAGGGTCTCCGCCTTCGCAGTGGCGGTCAGACCCTGTTTTTCACGGAGCCGGTTCCTCCCTATCGGAGGAGCTCCGCCATTGCCAGAGGCGCTAACCCGGAAGTCCCCACCATTTTCTCATTCCTGTTCTAGGTCCAGTAAAATAAGCTAGAGGAATTCCAGCTACACTGTGGAGTTTAAACCTGGATCCATGTCCCCCAGGTTACGACCTGTCCATTTTTTATCAGATCAATGTTAACGTTGCAGCATGACTCTCTATTAATTTTTCTAACATCGCTTGTATCAAAGCACCAAAATAAGTTACTTTAAAAAAGTCAATTGACTGTGCATCAGAAAGATTCCACTTGAATGCCTTTGCCATAAAAGTGCTATAGCTCTTGAAAGATGGTCCTTTTTAACTTCATATTTATGCATTCATGGTTTATTAATGGCAAGGAATCACTGAAGGGTAAAGATATACAAAACGGAAATGAAAACTGAGTGGGTAAAATATATTTACAAGGTACAGCATGCCTAGAAGTAACCTTAAACAACCTTTGGGGTTTATGTGGTGTTATGATTGCACGGGCCTTCTGCTGTCTTTTAGCAGAGAGGATTTAAGATTGCTTTGTTACCTAGAAATATATGGCCAACAGTTACTGTATACATCATAGTGGTTTGTATTCAGTGCTGCCACAGGTCATCTGTGGCAAGAGACAGTTAAATTCATCACCAGAGTTCTGCCTGAAGAATCTGGTAAGAAGAACAAATAGAACAGTTTGCTACACAGTTCACTGACCTGAAAGGCACAGCTTATTCCAACCTCCTGCAATAAACATCCCCATGAGTAGTGGAAGCAATGATAAATATGCAGAAGAAGTAGCCATAATGGTGCCCTCCAGATGACACCCCCCCCCCCCGATGTTGTTGGACCCTGATTTCTATCAGGCCAACACAGCATCTAGATGGAACTACTATGGCTATCCCTGGTCAGTAACTGACAAGAAAGGAATTACCCCATCTCTTCTCTATCCTTCTCTCTCTCTCTCTCTCTCTCTCTCTCTCACACACACACACACACACCTCAAAGCCAAAATATCTGGCAACAGGCTCTGGGTAAAGCATGACTGTTGGATTTTTGTATTCTCCATGCAACATTTTCACTTCATACATTCAGTTAAACTGTATAGGGTGTCTACCGTCAGACAGGGATGCTTGAGGAATTTGATCGTTGTGGGTACCAATGAAAAATGACCTCATCCACAATTCCTGGGCTAAGCTGTGGATCGGAACTCAGTGTTCACACTTCCTGATTGCTCTGATAGAGCTCTCGGCTCAAATCGCATCCCCAGTACAAAATATGTTTTAAATGGCATATTTTGAGAGAAGTAACATTTACAGCAGTGTATTCAAAGATGCATTTAAGTGCATTGTGTGTGTGTGTGTGTTTATTAAATGATCAGTCCAACCAGAGGTTAATGCAGAAAGAGGACGGGACAGGTGGATTTTGGGGTGAAGGCATGGGAAAGGGACATGGGGAAGTTTGCCAGTTTGCCAAACTGAGTTCCAGATAGCAGTGAGAAGACTTTCCTATCCCCTTCCTTTAAATTGCTCCTCTGGTTTACTCTGCCCAGAATCCCCACTGGATTCTGGTTGAACCAGAGTCCTGTTTGGCCATTATTGTCCATGAAGCTACAATTGTAGAATGAAAAAAACCTAGGACCAAAATCGCAAAGAGAACATCACTGTTCTTTGAAACAACTGAAACACTCTCTTTCCCATTTCTCACACAAAGGAGGGAGCAACTGTCTCAAGATGGGAACTGATGTGCTTCATTAGAAAATGTCTTTCATAATATTTAACAACAAGGACAAAGGGATTCAAATCCCTGGTCCACCACACTGGGGAGGGTTTGGATGAGGCAGATATCTCTCACTGATGAGGAGCATCTGCTGTCACAGAGGCCCCTGCTCTAACCATCAAAGATGATGAGAGGCAGAAGCTACCACATTGCCTACTCCAACAACAACAACAACAACAACCTTGAAGCTCCAAAGTGGAGCATTTTGGAAGTGGGAAAGGGCAGAACTGGGGCATTTAAGATTCACTGAACCCCAAGCTGGCCCTACAAGCCAAAAGTTGCAGCAAGAGAGCTGATCTGGGTCCAATTGTTGCTCCTCTCTCTGGAACTAGCATAATAAAACAACTTTCTTTTCCGGCTGCATGAAAAGCAGGATTCTGTGTATGGCAGCATCACCATCACTCTCTCAAGTCCCTCTGCTGCCTGGCTGGGGTGAGGATTGCATCCTTAGTTGTTGAATAACGTACAGTGATCTAATTGTTATTGAATATTTCGATCCCTCATAAATGCAGACATACATTGCTCCAATAAGGTTAACTATTAAGAGAGCCATTCAGATATGTGTAGGGGAAGAAAGTGGAGGGGTGCAAAGGGTCTAAATCCCCCTTCAAGTCAGACAAAGAGGGCAAATTATTTTGGGGTGTTTTAATAGTTACAAAACATTCATCTTTATGGTGAGTCTGTGGAGAGAGATGGCTTGCATTGCAGCTGCACATCTGCCACCCCACTTGCCCACAAACACGAGAGACCTGTCAGTAAGAGACCTGGGTCAGTTTTGCCTTAGTCACAACATTATTACAAAGAAGTGGTCCACATTCTGTTTGAGTGGCCTGGAGTGTGATTCCTAGGAATGTTTACATGCCAGAACCTCCAAGTACCCCTATTTTCCAGGGACAGTCCTGGATTTACAGAAGCTGTTCTGTTTTCTGATTTGCTCCCAGGATGTCCCGCTTTTCCTTAGGACATCCCTATTTTCATCAGAGAAATGTCAGAGGGTATGAAGTTATGCAACCCCACAAGCCATGGAGATAAATAACTATGAAACCTTTAGAAGACATCTGAAGGCAGCCCTGTATAGCGAAGTTGATTTATGTTTTATTATGTTTTTATATACAGTGAACCCTTAGGTTACGTTACCTTCGGATAACGTAACTTTCACGTTGCGAATGTGGCAGAAGCGTTATGTTGCGCCACAGATGTGTGCAGAAGTGGCACCTCTATATGCAGACTTTTGGGGGCACATACGGACCCCCGGAACAAATTAAGTTCATATCCAGAGGGTCCACTGTATGTTGGAAGCTGTCTAGAGTAGCTGGGACAACCCAGTCAGATGGGTAGGGAATGAATGAATGAATGAATGAATGAATGAATAATAGAACAGGACATCCCTATTTTCACTGGAGAAATGTGTGTGTGCTTGTGTGTTTGTGAAGCTGTGAGCATGCAGTATATTACTACTAACAGATCTGGCAGCAAACCAAAGATCATTTATACTGTGGGCTTGGTGTGTATATGTGATGAACAAAGGAATATGTTTAGAAGCATCTTGGAATTAGGCCAGAAGGGAAGGTGATACTGCTGGTTTAAGTGTTTGTGTTTGTGTTCTTCTGTTGCTGGTATCACATTCTCTTTTGATTTACTAAAGATCTTGCTGTGTTTCAAAATTCTAATCGCTTTGTTTTGCCATAGAAGTGGACGTCACATTATGAATGGCATTTTTTTCTACTGATAAGGGCTTCTCTTTTCAGAGTACTATAATGCAGAGTGGTTTGGGGGGGGGCTGTTCCCCACCAATAAAAAATCAATCAGACACACTCTTCATATGTGCACAGAAGATTGCTATTGATGTAGGCATCTAGACAGCACCTTTGTGCTAGTTAGAAGCCGACTCTCTGTCACTTCCTTAAATACATTCTTAAGAAATGCCCTGTTGCAGAATGCAAGCCGGAGGCAATTCACACAATCTGCATACAAATCTGTACCTAGTGCCATGCTAAATATTGAAATCCTCCCCAGCTGTATTTACTGTGCTGTGATTTCTGACAGCTTTAATATAGCCAAACAGGCGACATTAGCATTGTCGCCGCAAAGCCAATATGGAATTTGGGGGGAAATACCATTCATACAAATTAGTTATGCCCACTATCAACAAAGTTAAATATTTCATTTGCCTTTAACTTTTTTTTAAAGTCTCTGGAAACTTCGGCTGCTGCAAAACAAGGCAGTTAAGGTTGCAGCCAGGCCCTGCATTTTGGAACATACTGTCAGGGAACTGCCATCGGAGCCAGAGGGAGAGGGAGGGCTCCAGAGGGATTACGGAGAGCGTCCCAGGAGGGAGAGAAGCAGCCCAGGTATTGGGGAGGGAAATCAGTGTAGCACCAGTGGAGAAGGGGGGCAGATGGGGGAATCGGCGAGGTGGCTCCATGACTCCTCGCTGGAGACCAGCGGGGAGAGCACGGGTCCTCTGCTGCCCACACCCTCCCTGCGCAGAAGGCTTCCGTGCAGGGAGAGTAGGCGGAGACTAGGCGTCAAAGAGCTTCTTTGCTGGAAGAAGTTCAAGAAATGCCCACTGACAGATTCTGCCAGCGACTGAGACAGCCACGGGTGAGTGGCTGTCTGGACAGAATCGGGTTCACCCAGGTAACTCAGCCAGGTGTGGTGACGACTTACGCACGAGCAACCCCTAGAACCATTACACATACATATGCCTCTGAGGTTGACAATTTTGTGTTGCTTACAGGTTTGTTTTGGAACACAATTCAAAACCCTGCTGACTGGCTACATGGTATGGAATCAGGATATACATGGGAGCCAACATGAGACATACATGAGAAGAAGAAGAAGAAGAGTTTGGATTTGATACCCTGCTTTATCACTACCCGAAGGAGTCTCAAAGCAGCTAACATTCTCCTTTCCCTTCCTCCCCCACAACAAACACTCTGTGAGGTGAGTGGGGCTGAGAGACTTCAATGAAGTGTGACTAGCCCAAGGTCACCCAGCAGCTGCATGTGGAGGAGCGGAGACGTGAACCCGGTTCCCCAGATTATGAGTCTATGGCTCGTAACCACTACACCACACTGGCCACACCCAATTACATCAACATCACAGGGCTCACTTCACACCACATTGCTATCAGGATTCTGGTTGGATGGGACACGGGACAGGGCATTTGAGTGTGAAGACCACCAAACCCCCTCCAAAATAAATCACATAGGACACAGAATATTTGTTTAAGATTTTTGGCATTAATTTGGCCACAACTTCATTGATTACAGCATGTGAGTGGTTTCTTAGGCTTTGGTTCGGACTACCTGAACCTGCACCGGCAGGAACATGACTGACAACTGGAACCTCCAGAGGTCAGTAAGGGAAAACATACTGGGGGAGCACAGACGTGGATTTCCGCCTCTTAGTTCACCCCAGATGCTCCCAGGAACTCTGGCATGGCCCTACCCCTGAGAGACGATTGGATAGAGCAAATCGAACCCCTGGATTCCTTTAACGGAATTCCCTAGCAGCAGCAACAAAAAATGAGGGGCAGGCACAGCCAGTTCGTACTCCCCTCCACCAAAGAATGAACCAATGCTGGGAGACCGGGGAGGGGAGACGGTGGAAGAAAACTGGGAATTTAAAATGTATATATTGAGATTTTTTAAAAAAAAAAAATTAATGAAAAATGGAAAAATCATGGAATGAAATTTTTATAACCCTAGGGGAAACGTCTTAAGAGAATAAGTTCAAATATATCAGTTTTAATGAGAAATAAGATTAAATAAAGTAAAAATGGATGGATAATTGGTGAAAGAGAGAATGAAAAATTACAGGATATCAAGATAAATTATTAGGATAAAAACAAGATGAAGGATTTGCTGAAACATCTATCTGAACTAGAATATAAAGAGGGGAGGTGTGAGGAAGTCAAGGAAATAAGTTAAAGAAAGAAAAATATGTAAAGGTTTGACTTGTTCTTTTTTCTTTTTTTACTTTTTGTCTGTATGTATTTTTAACTTTTTTTCTCTTTTTTCTGTTTTCGCTCTTTTACTTTTTGGGGGGATGTGATTTGCTTTTATCTATTGTTTTGTTTTCTTTTTTGATTATTTTTGTAACCTTTAAAATTTGAATAAATATTATTTTTAAAAAAGAAAAAAGAATGAACCAATGCCTAACTGCCAACCTTGCAAAGTTGTGACGATTTGCTACACGGTAGGCAAAAACCAAATGGCACCAGCCAATCAGCCAAGTGGCAAAATTCCTACCGGGCCCCTGCTCCAAAAACAGGTGACCCCTAGGCAGGCATAGCAAGGTCATAAACACAACCTTAAGTTATAGGGAGGGAGGGCAGGAGATCCGCTGCCC
The DNA here is from genome assembly GCF_951804945.1 of Podarcis cretensis. Classification (NCBI taxonomy): domain Eukaryota; kingdom Metazoa; phylum Chordata; class Lepidosauria; order Squamata; family Lacertidae; genus Podarcis; species Podarcis cretensis. Next base: position 90,989,514 of record NC_137173.1, read on the forward strand.
GATGCGAAAGAGAAAGTACTTTGCCCCGTGCAGCCCCTTAAATAGCCCCTTAGTTCCCAATCAAACCCCAACCAACAGAAAATTTCCCCCAGTAACAAAGAGGCAACCAATGAGATGTGGAGGTGATCCAAATGGGCCCACCCCAGCAACAAGAAGGCAGTTTGGTGATCTCACTACAATATGTGGCTCTCCATGATTTGGAGGACATGATTTTCAGTTGTGGTGCTCAGTTGCTACCTAGGGTTGCCATGTGTCCTCTTTATCCAGGACACACCCTCTTTTTCAGGGGTAAAATTTATGTCCGGGTGAATTTTTTAAATTTGCCAAAATGTCTCTGGCTATCTGGCTATACTTTCTGGATGAGACATAGATGTAACTGGTGGTTGAAGACTTGCTTTCCTCTTCTCTTCTCCTGCCCCCTCAGCAATATATCACTGGTGCTGGCTCGCCAGAGCAGCTTCGTCACGCTGGCCACGTGACCCGGAAGTGTCTCCAGACAGCGCTGGCCCCCGGCCTCTTAAGTGAGATGGGCGCACAACCCTAGAGTCAGACACTACTGGCCCGTAAGGGCAGGGGAACCTTTACCTTTACCTTTATAGCCTACATATAGCAAAGGCAAAGGGACCCCTGACAGTTAAGTCCAGTCACGGACGACTCTGGGGTTGTGGCGCTCATCTCACTTTACAGGTCAAGGGAGCCAGCGTTTTTTCGCTCCGCAGACAGTTTTTCCGGGTCATGTGGCCAGCATGACTAAACCACTTCTGGCGCAATGGAACACCAACACCAGAGCAGTGCATGGAAACACCGTTTACCTTCCTACCAGAGTGGCACCTATTAATCTACTTGCACTTTTTGGGGTGCTTTTGAACTGCTAGGTTGGCAGGACCACATATAGGAGAGGTATTTAAAATGAAAGTTGCCATAGCATCCTCTTTTTTGCTCTTCAAAATATGGCAACCCTTGGAATGCTGTTGAGTCCTCCATCCCCCACTTTTTTGTATTTTTGTATTTTTTACTTTATGATTGAAAGTTCAAAAAGTACATTATTATATGTGCACTAAACATGGTGAGACGTAAATAAAAGAGAGAAAATGAAAAAGAGAAACAGAACCCATGTAGAAGGGAAAATAAAGGGGGGAGGGGATAAAACCCCAAACTGTATATTTTACAAGGTTGTTACTGTACTTCCCGAGATCTTAACCCAGTGCTTTTTTTTCTTTAAAAAAATGTTTAGGGGTACTCTCATTTTGACTCAAGAAAACCACCATTTTATAGTTCAAATCGGGAAAAATAAATACAGTAAATGGACAAAAGTACAAAGATTTACAAAATGTTTAGGGGAATGCATACCCCTGCGTCCCCCCAGAAAAAATCACTGTCTTAACCTATTACAGTATTTGTAAGAATGGATCCCAAATATAACTTAATTTGTCCATGGCAAGTCTGTGTTTTTTATGCAAGTTGTACATATGTTGTGAGTTTGTAAAAAGGTAAAGGTAAATGTACCCCTGCCCGTACGGGCCAGTCTTGACAGACTCTAGGGTTGTGCGCTCATCTCACTCTAGAGGCCGGGGGCCAGCGCTATCCGCAGACACTTCCGGGTCACGTGGCCAGCGTGACAAAGCTGCTCTGGCGAACCAGCACCAGAGCAGCACACGGAAACGCCGTTTACCTTCCCGCCAGTAAGCGGTCCCTATTTATCTACTTGCACCTGGGGGTGCTTTCGAACTGCTAGGTTGGCAGGCGCTGGGACCGAGCGACAGGAGTGCACCCCGCCGCGGGGATTCGAACCGCCGACCTTTTGATCGGCAAGTCCTAGGCACTGAGGCTTTTACCCACAGTGCCACCCGCGTCCCACCCGCGTGTGAGTTTGTATACGTCTTCAATCCTCCATCCCCTTTTTTTGATTTAGGAATTCCTCCTTCTGTAACTGTAATATTTAGCTTCAGATTCTCTAGTTACTTTTTATACTCTTAATTATTGTATGAATTATAGGAGCACAGAAGTGCTCCTACAGTTAAGGTGAACAGCAGCACTGAATTTTCCAGAGAGTTGAAAAGGTCAAAGTTTCCATCAACATTCTATAACTTATAAAAATGAATTAATCACCTGCCATACACGGATCTACCTGGTGAGGTCTAAAACCAAGCTGAATTTTTCTTACGAACTACTGATGTAAGCAACAAACATGGATAGGTAAATTCACACATAACAGTACAATTAGGATCAATTTTCCCCTAAACGTCCAAACATGAACAATTTGTGACAATGCACAGCTTCACTGCACATCTGTTAAAGCACCAACAATAGCTTTCCATTTCCTGGCTTTCTGGAGCTTGAGCCAACAGGAGAAAGACCCAACTCTGACCTTAAAGAAAGTTAATTTATCATTGAATCTTTTAATTGATACTATAAGCATCATTGCTCGGGGGAGGGGGCGGGGGAGGGGGACAAAAGTTGGGAGATAAATATTTCAGCAATAAAGAATAAACAGAGGAAAGTCAAAGAATCACTTTGTGGGTCAGACAAAAACTTTATAATCTGCAATTGCTTCCAAAGAAAAAAGGATGAGTAGATTTGTTGGGAAGAGTCCTCTTTGAGCATTCAGCCTCATGGGTGTGAAGGCAGAATATGTGTAGGGGGCTTGGCCCACATGCCCCTGTTCCTGTACCAAGTTTTCTCAATACCCCATGTGTTAAGTTGTGGGTGAACATATCAGACGACACAGCGATTCTTCAAACAGCTCTTGTTTATTCACAGGCCAGAACAGAACTGAACTGAAGGGTTCAGCCAGCCTGCTTATATAGAGCTCCACTAGAACGCAACAGTAACCATTTTCTGTAACTATCCAATCACTGTACGTCACTTTCGATCCCTTATTTGCATATGTGGACCTGAACTATCTGCAGTATCCCCCTGTTGGCCCAGGGTGAGAACTTCAGTACATAACACCATTCACATATCACGCCTGACCTTTCCAGGCTTGGAAGCCTTGTTGCAACCAGGAGCCCTGGTAAGGCCATGTTCCTGATCACAGGTTGGCTTCTAAACATATTTTTTTGGAATCTCCTTAAAAGCCCTGTCCAGAACTTTGAACACATGAAGGCCAGGAACGGAAGGTGCAAGCATGTGGGCAGTGCACATTGAGGTCATTGGGGGCAGCGCTAGAGACTCTACCGCTTGTCCTCTGTGCAAGTAATGCCCTCACATGTTCCAGCTGAAACCTTGAAGATGGCTAATGTCTATGAGCCATGACAGTTCAGAAATGGGAATTCAGTATTCAGAAGCAGCCTGTCTCTGATCATTAGGTGTTTGGGAAAATCAATAGCAAATGTCTATCTTTATCATGCCCTCTTTGTAACTGCCTAGAGGCATTTGGCTGGACACTGTTGGGAAAGAATACTGTCATTATTTGTGCATTGCTGTACATTACCTTGTTTCATTAGAAGATCACCCACATTTCTATACTTGGAGGGGGAAACGATGAGCTGCTTTTGTAGATCACGTCAAATTATGCCAGTGGTTTAGCCCCCATTTTAATTGGTCAGTTCAAATCATAGCATATGAAATATAAACTAACTTTGAAGCCTCTCTTTTTTCTCTTGATGCCAAAAATTTCTGGTATCTGCTAAAGTTCAACGAAGGACAGATTGTGAAGCTGAGGCTCCAGTACTTTGGCCACCTCATGAGAAGAGAAGACTCCCTGGAGAAGACCCTGATGTTGGGAAAGATGGAGGGCACAAGGAGAAGGGGGCGACAGAGGATGAGATGGTTGGATAGTGTTTCCGAGGTTACCAGCATGAGTCTGACCAAGCTGCGGGGGGCAGTGGAGGACAGGAGTGCCTGGTGTTCTCTGGTCCATGGGGTCACGAAGAGTCGGACACGACTAAACGACTAAACAAAAAGTTCAACACTCCGGTTTTTGAAAAGTTCTCTGCAATTTTTCTCAGTCTCGATGTGCCTATAAGGATAAATGCATTTATGAGAATGAGAAATTAAGTCTAAATTGGGGGAGGGAGATGGTGAAATGACTGGAAGATAAAATGTGCCCCCAAAGTGATACCATTAATTGGACATCTTGCATGGGTTTAGCACAGTTTATTTCCCCCTCTCTCTCTCCCTCCCCCCTCCCCCATACGTACACCAGGAAAGAATATTCAGATGGGGCTGTGGCTATATCTGGTGTAAAGCCATATCATAAAATTAATTATACCCATCATAAGTTTGGCCCAAGGACAACTTCTCTCTGTTGGGAAAGATGTCAAAAAGCAATTAAAATAAACCTGATAGGAAATATTATTGAATTCATATACTCTGGTCTCTCAGGCAAGGTTTGGACAAGTTATAAGCATTTATAATGACTTTCAAAGGAGAGGGGTGCAGACCATCATTTTCAATCTAAAAACAAATGTGTGTGTGTGTGTGTGTGTGTGTGTGTGTGTGTGTGCATGCACATCCATTTGTTGGCTAATGCACAAATATTCTAAACCTGTTAAAATAATATTGAAGAGGGAAGGCACATTGCTAGACCTGGTTACTTTGTAAGTGGGAAGATCCATGAGTGTGAAGGCATTTTTAAAAAGTCCAATGGGTGTGCTAAAGACTTAGGACAGGCCTGCACAATCTGTGATCCACCATATTGAATATAGCCCACCTGTCATATGCAGTAAATAGGCCTCTTATGTTTTTCAGCCCCAGGCAGGCAGCAAAAAACCCTGAAAATGTACTACTAATACTACTACTACAACTACTATATCATTTATACCCCACCAATGTGTCTGGGTTTCCCCACCCACTCTGGGCAGCTCCCAACAGTATATTATATTATTATTATTATTATTATTATTATTATTAAACATCAAACATTAAAAACTTCCCTAAACGGGGCTGCCTTCTTCTAAAAGTCACATAGTTGTTTATGTCCTTGACATCTGATAGGAGGGTGTTCCGCAGGGCGGGCGCCACCACCAAGAAGGCAGTCTGCCTGGTTCCCTGTGACCTCACTTCTGGCTGTGAGGGAACTGCCAGAAGGCCCTCGGAGCTGGACCTCAGTGTCCTGGCTGAACGATGGGGATAAATGCTCCTTCAGGTATACTGGGATGAGGCCATTTAGGGCTTTAAAGGTCAGCACCAACACTTTGAGTTGTGCTCAGAAACATACTGGGAGCCAATGTAGGTCTTTCAGGACCGGTGTTATATGGTCTCAGCGGCCACTCCCAGTCACCAGTCTAGCTGTAGCGAGCCCTTGGGCTAATGGGTTGCATTCAGCTAGTAGTGTCAAAGAGTACACAGGCTCGGCTTAAGATTTCAACTGCTGGAGTGGCCAAATCTTGGGATAAAGGGCTAGTCAAAGAATAGGACCAAATTAGGAGTTCAGTAGCTTTACCGTCTTAAACTGTTCTATTTAAATGGAGAAATAGAGATCTTCCTGTGAGGGCACTGCAGTATTTAGCATCCCACTTGTGTGTTGATGAACTTGGGGCTGTTTCACTTGGAACCTGGAGGCATGATGCTCACCAGAGCACATCTCTCCCTGCCTCTTCTTTAACCTTCAATACCCAGTTAAGTCTTTTAAATTATTCCTTCTGATCTGGGCTTTTTTCCAGCTGGAATTCGCTGGAACTAAGTTCCAGCACCTCTCAGTTAGGCACCATTGTCGTCATTAAGAACATGGGAGGTGTTCATGGTGAGTTCTGGCACCTTTTTTGGTAGAAAGTAAAGGTAAAGGTAAAAGGTAAAAGGTAAAGAACCCCTGGACGGTTAAGTCCAGTCAAAAGCGACTATGCGGTTGTGGCTCTCATCTTGCTTTCAGGCTGAGGGAGTTGCCATTTGTCCTCAGACCGCTTTCTGGGTCATGCGCTTCTGGCGCAATGGGACACCGTGACAGAAACCAGAACACATGGAAATGCCATTTACCTTCCTGCCGCAGTGGTACCTATTTATCTACTTGCACTGGTGTGCTTTCGAACTGCTAGGTTGGCAGGAGCTGGGACAGAGCAACGGGAGCTCACCCTGCTATGGGGATTCGAACCACTGGCCTTCTCATCGGCAAGCCCAAGAGGCTCAGTGGTTTAGACCACAGCGCCACCCATGTACCAAGAAAGGAAGATAGTATTGCTTCTGATACTGATACAGCCATGATCGCTGCTGTGCTTGTGTTAGTATGTTATTGGTGGCTAGAATTCATTGTACGACTGGGAGACCTAGAGAACTGTGAGTTGTCCAATTGAGAACTATCCAATTTAGACATAGCCTTGGAATTCAGATATAATGTAAGCAACAGTAAATGCATTGCCTTGGATATCTAGCCAGCTTTACAAATGACCGCAAGCCTCTGAGTTCTACAGTTCTACAATGCTTCATTTGTAAAGGTTGCTCACACCTTCAAGGGCATGCAGGATAGCAAAGGATTCATAGCCACATACATGCTTCAGTGGTCATTGATTAAGCAATAAATCCAAACAAAACATTGTATGCCTTACAAAACTATTTTAAGATAAGGTCAGAGTTTAGAGTAAAGGCCCAAGGTTCAAAGGGGATTATGAGAAACGAATGTGCACCACATATTAAAAGGTGGCGAATTAAATACAATTCAATTAACTAAACTATAAATAAGCATCGTTCGTAACTGTCAAAGTAGGGCATGAACCAGACAAGCCCCAATCCAGCTAACATTGGTTGTGGTTGAATCATATTGAAAGCAAAGGGGCAGAAATAGCTGTTGAGCCTTCCTGCAGATTTCTAATGAGATCTAACTTCTAGGTGTGACTGCATGACTGCCTCAGGTTTCATAACTTTTAGCTGGAGGGACCTTGTTGGCTTTGATAAGACAAACAGAAAGTGATTTTGAGGATTTATAGCTTCCACGGTCTTGCACATACTTCTGAAGAATAAAAATAAATAAATCCCTGAATTTCTACTCCATCTTTTCCATTTCAGAATGGAACCCTCAAGTTGACTTGTGCACCATAATGAAAACAAAAACCATGATAAACATCCACCTGAAAACCAGAAAACCAGAAAAAATATATCAAAACTAGAATACCAGAGGAAGAAAAGAACTCATACGAAGGTCAGGACTACCAAAAAGTCTTCACATAGCAATGGAAGTCAACCAAAGGAGGGCAAGATGAATCGATTGGGTCCGATGAGTCACATTCTGAACTCTGCCATAGAGAGGAAACCTGCCAGTGTCCGGGATGAACAATGGAGGTGGAGACACTCCTTCAGGTATACAGGACCGAGACCATTTAGGGCTTTAAAGGGCAGCACCAACACTTTCAATTATGCTCGGAAACGTACTGGGAGCCAATGCAGATCTCTCAGGACCGGTGTTATATGGTCTTGGCAGCCCCTCCCAGTCACCAGTCTAGCTGCCACATTCTGGATTAATTGCAGTTTCCGAGTCACCTTCAAAGGTAGCCCCACGTAGAGCGCATTGCAGTAGTCCAAGCGGGAGATAACAAGAGCATGCACCACTCTGGCGAGACAGTCTGTAGGCAGGTAGGGTCTCAGCCTGTGTACCAGGTGGAGCTGGTAAGCAGCTGCCCTGGACACAGAATTGACCTGCGCCTCCACAGACAGCTGTGAGTCCAAAAGGACTCCCAGGCTGTGCACCTGGTCCTTCAGGGGCACAGTTACCCCATTCAGGACCAGGAAGTCCTCCACACCTGCCCGCCCCCTGTCCCCCCAAAACAGTACTTCTGTCTTGTCAGGATTCAGCCTCAATCTGTTAGCTGCCATCCATCCTCCAACTGCCTCTGGGCACTCACACAGGACCTTCACTGCCTTCACTGGTTCTGATATAAAGGAGAGGTAGAGCTGGGTGTCATCCGCATATTGATGAACACCCAACCCAAACCCCCTGATGATCTCTCCCAGCGGCTTCATATAGATATTAAAAAGCATGGGGGAGAGGATGCTGGGGATAGAACCTGGGACATTCTGCAATTAAAGCATATTCTATACCACTGAGCTACGGCTTTCCCCAAGTAGGTGACAGGACCTGCAGAGGAACATCTCCTGCCAACTGCAATGAACATTTGGAAGAAACAGTCCTTTAGGAAACTTGATCTCAATACAATGCACTTTTTTCTGTGCCAATGAAGGAGATTGATTGATTGATTGATGGCACTCCATTTTCTTTTGCTTTGGACAATGTAAATTATCTCAGCTGGTTGATTTCGAGCATCATCACCCAATGAGACGTTGTTCAATCCCTACTGACACTATTTTATTTTATGTGTAGCCCTTTCTCTTTGAATCATTGCCCTCGTTGTTGACTTGAATAAACCCCACAAGCAATATCTACTAAGGTATGTACTTGAAAGCTACAATCCCCACTTTCCCTTTGAATTCTGTGACTTGTTGATTCCTCCCCACCCCCCCGCTTAATAATAGGAACAGTGTTAATGTCGATGAAGTATATGCACATTAAATAGCCAAAGCTGTAATCCAGTCTTCATCTCTGCTTTTTTCCTTAATTGTCCTTCAGAAGCTGTTTATTACCTCATCTAATCTTCCACTCTGAGCATTATCTTTTCAATAAATCACCCAGTCTAATCATTAAAAGGCAGAATTGGATTCAGCAGTACGACTAATACATCCATCACTTTCTCTTTTATGACATTTGTCTGGCTTTTGAATGGATGTTCCTTGGGATCAGCTCTACATCTTCGTCCGTAGTTTATCTAAAGGATATATTATGGGCTGCTTTTGGAATCTTATCTGAACCAACAAGCCCCAAACTTTCAGTGTCCATTAAGCATTTTTGAATAGCATGTTGAAAAATGCCATATATTCAAAGTGGCATTTATTAATCTTACAGCTGTTTAATAATTTACTACAATCATATTGACATATTACATAACTACCATTTAAGATTCCTGCTCTCCCATTGTTTAATTAGCAGCAAATGCAAATGAATTACTAAAATGGGCATCAAGGTGGTAATTTTGATCAATAAAATGGGTTTTCTTTCTTTCTTTTGATCTCAGAATTCATATGCCACTTGGAATTTTAAAAATTAGTTGCTGCATTTGCTCTTTATATGAAACAGTAAAAATATCAAGGTATGGACAATGCCTTCCTAAAATGTTGACCGATAGGAAATAATTTAAATAGAGCTTTTGAGAAATAAAAATAATACAGATTTCAATGAGCCTAAAAACAACTCTGCAATGTAGATCATTCTTATATTTCCATGCAGCAGATAGGAACGGGAATCTGGGGCTGAAAGAGAGAGAGAGAGAGATTGTTGTTTAGTCATTTAGTCGTGTCCAACTCTTCGTGACCCCATGGACCAGAGCACGCCAAGCACTCCTGTCTTCCACTGCCTCCCGCAGTTTGGTCAGACTCATGTTTGTAGCTTCGAGAACACTGTCCAACCATCTCCTCCTCTGTTGTCCCCTTCTCCTTGTGCCCTCCATCTTTCCCAGCATCAGGGTCTTTTCCAGGGAGTCTTCTCTTCACATGAGGTGGCCAAAGTATTGGAGCCTCAGCTTCACGATCTGTCCTTCCAGTGAGCACTCAGGGCTGATTTCCTTAAGAATGGATACGTTTGATCTTCTTGCAGTCCATGCGACTCTCAAAAGTCTCCTCCAGCACCATAATTCAAAAGCATCAATTCTTCGGCGATCAGCCTTCTTTATGGTTCCAGCTCTCACTTCCATACATCACTACTGGGAAAACCATGGCTTTAACTATACAGACCTTTGTTGAGAGAGAGATAAGAGTGTAGCTTTTTAAAGGTATCCTTGTAAATTCATGGCAGATGTTAGAATTGAAAACAAGGCTTTTAAATTGTGGTTTATGCCAGTATTCTAGGTTGCCAGGTCATGTAACCAAGCTGTCATAATTGATGCTTAATATGGTGTTATTGCATCATACTCCATTCCTCCCCACTTAGTTTCCCCATGTTTCTAACAGTTGGTCAACATAACGGGCCCACTGAACATTCACAGTCCCCATTGGGCTTTTTCTTTGGGGGGTGGGCTGGGTGGCAGGTTCCCCTACCCTTATTTTCTGAAGAGACTTTGTACTTCTGAATGCCTACACCTTAGGCGTAGATGGTACTGCTTTGGCTACATAATGATCCACACTCAGAGTATGAGGGTTGCCAATGTGGTACCCATGCACACTTCCGCAACCTTACCTGGTGCCCACTGAAGTTAAGCTTGAAAGAAGCATTCTTTTGTGGCCAGTGTAATATGTTGTGACTAAGGGGTGCAGTGTTCATCTCCACTTTCATGCTGAGGGAGCCAGTGTTTGTCAGTAGACAGCTTTTCCGGGTCATGTGCCCAGCATGACTAAACTGCTTCTGGAGCAACAGGACACTGTGATGGAAGCCAGAGTACATGGAAATGCTGTTTACCTTCCCGTCACAGTGGTACCTGTTTATCTACTTGCACTGGTGTGCTTTCGAACTGCTGGGTTGGCAGGAGCTGGGACAGAGCAACGGGAGTTCACCCCATCATGCGGATTCGAACTGCTGACCTTGTGATCAGCAAACCCAAGGGGCTCAGTGGTTTAGACCACAGCAATACTCACATCTCCTTGGTTTTCATGTGTGTGGTGCCCATGACAATTCCTCTGGTTTGCGATTTTGCCCACAGGCCCAAAAATGTTTGTGACCCCTAGAATGCAGGATACATTTTAAAAGAGTTCAGAGTGAGTATCTGAGACTTTGAAGCAATGAATTCTCAGTAATTTCAAAAAGGTCTACTTCACAGAATACCTTCTGGAATAACTAATGTAAACCAAGCAATCCAGTGCTGAATTATCTGCTTGAAAACTACAGACAATGGAAGATTGAGTAATATTTTTTATAAGAGTTGCAATAGGTCATGTGAAAATAATTAGGGGGGAAATGAGATGGGTGAAGGGAATCTCTACTGGAAAGGTCATGAAGTCATTAATAGGAAATACTTGGTCTTGAGAGATGCCACCCACATGTCACCTGAATAACAATAATAAAAAACAAGAACATACATTGACCTAATAATGAAAGATGTTGTAGATATTTTTCCACATTTATTATGCTATTTTTGTGGTATACAAATGACATGAGAAAACTTGGTACAGTGGACATTCGGATTGCGAACGTGATCCATGCGGGATGCAAGTTCGCAACCTGCAGCATCCACAACCTGCAGCGGCACGTCTGCGCATACGCGGGTTGCGATTCGGCGCTTCTGTGCATGCACAAAGCATGATTTAGCGCTTCTGTGCATGCACAACCGCCAAAACCTGGAAGTAACCCATTCTGGTACTTCCGTGTTTCGGCGGTCCGTAACCTGAAAAAACCCAACCTGAAGCGTCTGTAATCCAAGGTATGGCTGTATACTTATTTGTATAACATTATTTTTGTTTACAAAACCCAAAAATAAAAAATAAAAAAGTAAAGAAAATTTGGGGATTCTTTCTCAGGAATTGTGAAGGTAGATAAAGAATTTCAAAGAAAATGGAATGGAATTTCTCTGGTGGGCTTTACACACTTTTGTTCCCAAGTGGATTTAACCAGGGAACTCTGGCTGGCCTCTTAAAGCCAGCTAATAGTAGTTTGTTGTTGTTGTTGTTTAGTCGTTTGTTGTTGTTTAGTCGTTTAGTCGTGTCTGACTCTTCGTGACTCCATGGACCAGAGCACGCCAGGCACTTCTGTCTTCCACTGCCTCCTGCAGTTTGGTCAAACTCATGCTGGTAGCTTTGAGAACACTATCCAACCATCTCGTCCTCTGTCGTCCCCTTCTCCTTGTGCCCTCCATCTTTCCCAACATCAGGGTCTTTTCCAGGGAGTCTTCTCTTCTCATGAAGTGGCCAAAGTATTGGAGCCTCAGCTTCAGGATCTGTCCTTCCAGTGAGCACTCAGGGCTGATTTCCTTCAGAATGGATAGGTTTGATCTTCTTGCAGTCTATGGGACTCTCAAGAGTCTCCTCCAGCACCATAATTCAAAAGCATCAATTCTTCGGCGATCAGCCTTCTTTATGGTCCAGCTCTCACATAGTAGTTACCAGTATATAATGGTTTCTCCAGTGGTCTTTCCCCCAACTGACAAATTGGGTCCATTGCTTTGAAACAAGTGATGGAAGATCTTCTGCCTCTTCATGCACTTGTACGATGTCCAGAGTGTGCTTTCTTTGCTTTTGAATGTAACGGGAGGCAGACTGAGCTTCTGAGCCTGCTAATTTCAATAAGCACGCATGACTGAATGTACCATTTTATTACTATGTAATATTTTCTAGCTAGTGGCATTTAACTTGAAGCCAGACCATTAAAGTTTCCAGATTTAATCTGCTTGTCAGTGTGCTTTATGTTAGGTTAGTTTGCACTGCAAGCTTCAATAAGGATTAGAGGTATCTTTCATTAGCTGTTCCCCATGTCCTGTTAACTCCCATTTTATTAACATAGTGTAATACTGTGGGTGGTGAAAGAAACCCCAGGAACGTGACATGAATCGCACACACAAAAACCAGTCCCAATTGAAGGTGTAAATATATGGATGTTCAGAGCTGGTATATATTTGATAGCATTCACAATGGTTTCTATAAGTCAGTGTGGCTTTGAGGGCCTGAGCTGGCTTCTGAATGAGACAGTATTTGTGTATTTTCCCTTGCTTGAATTTCTGCTACATGACCTTAAGAAAAGACTTGATTGCATCTCAACAGTGAACACTATCTTGTGAAATGGACCATCTCCTGCTTGACCTTCTAGAACAAGTAATATGCAACTGGAACAAAAACATTCACATCCAAATTTGAACTGGGCATCCAGTACCAATTTGAGTCAACATTTGAATGTTCTGGAGCTGATAACAGAATCAATTTTTGTAGGGTGTGTGTGTGTGTGTGTGTGTGTTTGTGTATAAAGGTAAAGGAACCCCTGACCGCTAGGTCCAGTCACAGATGACTCAGGGGTTGCGGCACTCATCTCGCTTTACTGGCCAAGGGAGCTGGTGTACAGCTTCTAGGTCATGTGGCCAGCATGACTAAGCCACTTCTGGCGAACCAGAGCAGCACATGGAAACACCGTTTACCTTCCCGTCGGAGCGGTACCTATTTACCTACTTGCACTGCATGCTTTCGAACTGCTAGGTTGGCAGGAGCAGGGACCGAGCAACGGGAGCTCACCCCATCGTGGGGGTTCGAACTACCAACCTTCTGATCGGCATGCCCTAGGCTCTGTGGGGGGGGGGGGAAGAGAAAGAGAGAGAGATTTTGCATGTTGGATTGTAATTACCACCCATTCTAAATGGGAATAAATGGAGTTGTCCCAAAAAGAACCCCTCAAATATCTCTTTAAATGTTTCATTTGCACTGGTGTAGAATACAGGTACAATTAGCCAGATGGGAGGGGTATAAATAATAAATTATTATTATAATTAAGCTGATCAGATATCAAATTGTATTGCCAATATGGTGCTAATTTAGCAAATTCCGCCTATCATTACCATAATATGACCATAGATTTTCAGTGTGTTTTTCAGAATTCATAAAATAACATTAATTCAGTTTGTCCCTTATGCTGTTAAAGGTGTGAGTGTGTGAGAGAGATTGTGTGCAAAATGGGGTGCATCTGGCCTCCTTCTTGCAACCAGTAACAATAGTATAGGCTCTCATCATTTTTATTCAAATCTGATATGCTGTAAGAATGTTTAATTTTCAAAGGCTGTCCCCCCAGGGATCTAGCTGTAATTACAAGCTCTAGCACATGATGAGCACTGCTTTCTACGGGTCATTCCATTGCCTGATTTTTTTTTAACCTTTTCATTCATTTGTCATTAGATAAGAAAAGCTTCTCATGAATCTCTGAATACTAAATTTATCTCTTTTTCCCCCTAAAGAAAAGCCATTGACTTTATAATATGTGTCTTAGATTAGCTATTCCCCCCCCTTCCTCCCCACCTCTCCACTTACACTTGAAAGGATATCCAGCATATTTTGGTATATAATTATGCAAGCAGATAATTCAAAGCTCACACTGTACTTCGGCTCTATAACTTTGTGTAATTGCTTTCAATCTTAAAATGCTGAGAGCCAATTAAAATGGAACATTATGGGAATGTTATTAATTCAGTTACCAGATTCAGATGCAAGCTCTGAGATACCTAAACTGTCCAAGAACTTAAAATGCCTAAGGGCAGTCTTAGCAATTTTCATAATACTTTTGGATAGGTAGGCCTGTCTCAGGCAAGACATACATTAATTACGAAACTTAGAAAACAAATACAGGGTAAGTAAAGAAGACACCACGGCCATCGGGGGTGTCCCAAGTTTCCCCACTTTATCCTGGGAATGGGGAACCCTTTCCCAACCAAGGGCAGCGGTAGACCTTGGCAGCCCAAATTTAAGTGGTGTCCTGTACAAAGCCAAAATCTGGCGCCCCCCCTTCACTTCTCATCTTCCATTGGTGTAATACTGGCAGTGCCTGTTCTTGCACTCCCAAAAGCTCTAAGCCCAGTGCAACTGCCCTGGCTACCACATAAGTAAAAGTAAAGGGACCCCTGACCATTAGGTCCAGTTGTGACCCACTCTGGGATTGCAGCGCTCATCTTGCTTTATTGGCCGAGGGAGCCAGCGTACAGCTTCCAGGTCATGTGGCCAGCATGAAGCCATTTCTGGCAAACCAGAGCAGCGCACGGAAACGCCGTTTACCTTCCCGCCTGGAGCGGTACCTATTTATCTACTTGCACTTGGATATGCTTTTGAACTGCTAGGTTGGCAGGAGCAGGGACCAAGCAATGGGAGCTCACCCCGTCATGGGGATTCGAACCACCAAACTTCTGATCGGCAAATCCTAGGCTCTGTGGTTTAACCCACAGCACCACCCGCATCCCATGGCTAGCACATACACACACACAAACACACACACACACACCCCAAGCTGCCTCTTCTAAGGGTCATTGTCAGGGAATGGCTGCATGAGAAGGAGTGATGGAAGCTGCCTGACCAAGAGCCCCCAGAGAAGAAGAGAATTTGGATCTTGGATCCTGGTGGTGGAAAACCAGCCACACACCAGAGGAGAGGAGGAGCTGGGAATTACTGAAGGCAAGGAGCTTGAGAGATAGTGAAGAGGTAGAAGCAGTCAGATGCCCCAGCACAGGGCAGGGGCAGAGACTGCAATTCTCCCACAATGCCACTCTGACAGCGAGGCATTCATTGCATGTTGTCAAGCAGAGACAACTGCTTCATTAAGACAGGAGCAACCTTTAGGAGACTCCGTGTGTTCATTGTTCTGCTTTCCTTAATAAAGAAACTAACTGTAAGTCAGCCAATTGTTTCTCCCTCTCTCTCTGACCTGCAAATGACCTGCTCGCCCTGTCGGCTCCCTGATAGCCTGTCTGAGCAACCTTCATGGAGGCACATGACAGTGATCAGAGGGGGCAGAATGGAACAGCAATTAATGCAAAATTTATCTTTTGTACACTAGGCTAATTTTTTCACACTCACAGCCCTCTCTATCTACACATGCAGGAAGCATGATTAGATTTTTTTTTTTAACTGGTTTTACAAAATCAGTTTATAACAATCCAAAATACATATGCATATTTATAGAGATTTCTACAAATCACTGGACTTCCCACCTTCCCCTCCATGGGTCCTATTGTTGTTGTTTAGTCGTTTAGTCATGTCCGACTCTTCATGACCCCATGGACCAGAGCACGCCAAGCACTCCTGTCTTCCACTGCCTCCCGCAGTTTGGTCAAACTCATGTTGGTAGCTTCAAGAACACTGTACAACCATCTCGTCCTCTGTTGTCCCCTTCTCCTTGTGCCCTCAATCTTACCCAACACCAGAATTTTTTCCAGAGAGTCTTCTCTTCTCATGAGGTAGCCAAAGTATTTGAGCCTCAGCTTCAGGATCTGTCCTTCCAGTGAGCACTCAGGGTTAATTTCCTTCAGAATGGATAGGTTTGATCTTTTTGCAGTCCATGGGACTCTCAAGAAACATTATAAAGAAAGTGTGTGCTCCTCCATTCACAATCCCTGTTAAGTCCTTTGTGTGCTTCCTTCCTTCCTTCTTGAAGCCTAGATTTGCTTTTCGTAAACTTGCCCTGCAAAATGATTGATTCCCTGCTCATATTCAGTGGTCATTCTCAAAGGCAAGTGGGGTGGAATCCATGTTCATCAAAGTACCGTAACTATTCTCTCAACAGCAAGGCAAGTAAATTGGTTTGGTAAAAGCACTTTGAATTGGTATTCTGTGTCCCCCAGTAGATCTGTGACACCTGTCTTTCATAATGTTACCAGCAATTTATGTGGTTTTTTTCATGCTTACAGACTCAGTTGGATGTTGCAAACTTTTGGTTAAGAACATAATCCCTGGCTTTCTTAGTAATCTGTTAAAAAGCAAAAGCTGGAGGATACCATATCCTGGTGTGTCTGATAATGTGAACAACATGCAAATTTTGGGAATGCATTTATTCTAAGTAGGAGGAAGCTCTGTCTAAAAAATCTAGCTGAAAGAGTACGGAATGCTCTAGATTTATGCATGTTGAGAATTGAGGACTGCTGCATTTTCTTTTATATTTTTTATAAATAAGGATGTGCAGAATTTCACAGATATTCCTAAATTGATGAAAAGTAAGTGACATTTCATGTTCAGGGCATTTATGTAAAAAAAAAAAGGAAATAAGCAATTTTGTCTTGGGAGGGATATTTTGATAGGAACATTTCATTTGATAGTTCATGTGCTTGCATTAGTGCAAGCAGGGTGAATGATTTTGAGAGACTGGTTTTGAACTCATGTCAGGGTTCAAAGTTGGATAAGGAATATCCATAGGGGGTGACTCCCATGTTAAATGAATGTATATTCACAGCCTTAAAGCAGTTAAAATTTCAGGTTTTGGAAGTTGAATGAAGGGTTTTTTAGTGCAAATTTCCAGCATTTGTAGAACCTGACAACCTGGCACTATTCTCCTTCTTGGTTTTGTGAGAAATAAGTTTTCTCTCACTTTTCATTCATCCATGTATGTAGGTAGGTAGGTAGGTATGGTGTGTGTTATGTACTGAAGTTCTCACCCTGGGCCAGTAGGGGGATACTGTAGATAGTTATGCAAATAAGGGATCGAAAGTGACGTTCAGTGATTGGATAGTTTTAGAAAATTGTTACAGTTTCATTGTACTGGAGCTCTATATAATCAGGCTGACTGAACCCTTCAGTTCAGTTCTGTTCTGGCCTGTGAATAAACAAGAGCTGTTTGAAGAATCGCTGTGTCATCTGATATGTTCACCCACAACTTAACAGTGTGTCTATATATATATTTATTTGTAGGATTTATTCTACACCCTGAAAAATTCCCATGGGTATTATAATACATAATAACATTAGGCAAGGTTCAAAGTTTCTTGAAGAGCTCTGGGGTCAACTTGAAATTGGACACATCTTTTCAAAGAGGGAGAAATTCACATGTTGATATCATCACCCCTCAAACTTGGTCAGCACCACCTCTTTAAAAGCCTCTTCTTGATAGGAAAACAAAGTTGACGGAAGTCTTATATTATGTGTGGGGGCCTTCTGTTCTTTATCTTCTGGCAGTTCCTTCGCTGTGAGAAGCCAAGTTACAGGGAACCAGGCAGAGGGCCTTCTTGGTAGTGGCGCCCACCCTGTGGAACACCTTCCCATCAGATGTCAAGGGAAAAAAACTATCTGACTTTTAGAAGTCATCTGAAGGCAGCCCTGATTAGGGAAGCTTTTAATGTTTAACAGACTATTGTATTTTAATATTTTGTTGGAAGCCACCCAGAGTGGCTGGGGACACCCAGCCAGATGGGAGGGGTATAAATTATTATTATTATTATTATTATTATTATTATTATTATTATTATTATTATCTGTGCCAAGGATCAAGAACTTGATGCCCTTCACATCTAGACTCTAACTACCTCTGAGGACCACAGCTTCCTCAATCCTGATCTGTAGTTATCTCTCTCATTGCCATTAGGAGTTGAAGGGGAAATAGCTTGTTTTGACGACATCAAGTTCTTCCAGGTTTCTTTGCTTATCCGTAAGGAACTTCCAAATATGGAACAGGTAAAATGTGACAACAACCCACACAGCATTTTGAGTGTTAAGTGTAATATGTGTCTCTCCTGACTTAGTTGGGGTCCTCCCCGCCCCCGCCCCGCTGGAATGAGCTGACATTTAACAAACAATAAATAAAATATTATGTTAGGATACAGGATGCTTTTTCTTATATTTTATTCTATTTAAAAATGCTCTCATGTGTCATCCTTAAGTGAAAACCATGATTTGTTATTCCAGTTTATATCACTATCTCTATATTTCTCTTGGTTTAATTGCCTGATAAAGCATGCTATTGCCTGTGATCTCTGAACTAGAACACCAATATCTGATGGCAGTTGAGCAATATCGGTCTATCACTTAATTTGTACTCATCCCCCCCTGCCTTGACCTAGTTCAGTCAGCATTTCTGAAGACCTTTTACATAAATGGCATTAATGCTCTTTCACACTGAATCATGCCACATTGCACAAGCATCCATCAACATGTTTTTTCCCCCTAACTCCCATCGAGAACTAGCACAAATTACCCCTGAATATTTTCTACTTCATCATTATGCACAGATGAAAACAAAGCCAACCTCGCTAGCCACACAAAAAAACTTTAGAAGTAAACAGTTTGTTACCGAAAGACAGAGAAATGGTTCCTGCATGTAGGTACATTTATATCTACTTTATATATTGAGGGAAAACATTGTCCGTTTGTTCTCTGTGTGCCTTGTGAGATATCAACGGCAAACTCAGCCCAAGAGTGCCGGAGGAGGGGGCAACAGTTGGGTCAATGCTTGGACACCTGCTACCATTTTGAATCAGGGTGGAGGTGCAAAATGTGATTTTTGGCATAACTTTGCGCAATTTTTGGTTTGATGGGTCCAAATTGTGTCATCAGTACCTACAGAGCAGGTTAAGGAGAAAATCTTCATTTGTCTACTACACATTGGTTTATATAATAAGACAAAAAATATCCTTATGACAATATTGGATAGTACAATTTCTCTCCATTGCTCAAAGATTATCATATGCACCTATTATTGTCAGCCACCGTGCTGAGGAGGGCTGCACTGAGGAGGAATGATGGGAGCCTGCCCCCCCTCCCCCCGCTCCTGATTTGGATTCTGAAGCTTCCCAGGAGCAGGGAAGTAGTATAGATTTGGAACAGTGGTTTGTAGAGGGACGCAGTTCAGAAGGCAGAAGCTGGGAAATACTGGATGGGGAACAGCTAGGAGAAGCAGCACTGGGAGAGAGAGAGTTAACAGATTCACAGTCTCTGGACAGCATTTCTGCCCCATCCCCAAGGACAAGGAGAGCTCAGAAAGTGGCAGAAAAAAAAAAGCACAGTACAAAATCAGATTACAAAACGTAGAGATTACAAGTGACATAGATTAATAGGGACAGAAGGGGGTGGGATTCTGAACTGGGAGCACTGCCATTTCTAGGAGATGTTTTCTTTGTTCTCTCACTGTGATTATTAAAGTTTCTAACTGGTAAGAAGACTCCTTTTTCTTTGTTCTGCTTATCTACTGCCATGGGGGGAGGAAGCTGATTCCCTCAAGCCTGACAGCCAGCCAGAAGAGTGGGAGCTGATCTTTCCCACCCAATAAACAGTCCACTAGGAAAGGAGGGTGTTTGTCAGTTGTGTCATGGTCTTGTTCACCTGATAGCTTAGTTTATATATACTGACCGTCAGCAGGAGATTGCGTCATCGTGGGATAGCAATGTCCAATATGTTTATGTCTCTGTACAGGCAAGGAATGAAACAGAGAGTAAGAAGAATTCATGCTGTGACTCATTGCATTTTGCGGTTCCATTCATGTTTATTTCCTCATGTGTTTTAATGTATATGGTTCGCAACGTTTACCTTGAAGGCTCGCCACATTAGAAGCAACTTGATATTTGGATCTGGGTCATCCACCAAATTAGACGGAGATGAAATATGCTGTGGTCATTTTACGAAAGTCTGTGGTGGTTTTTTGAATGAAGCTTACTCATTCTTCCATGCCTAATGAGCCACAGCCTCATTAAAAAGAAATCACAATAAGCTCCCAAAGCATGGAACGGCTAATGTACAAGCAGACTAGGGAAGGCCCACATTTGTAGCTGGTTGGCAGACAAATCAAGCTGAGGAGGAATGAACTTAAAATTTAGATTTGGATATTTAGTCACTGAACTATTTGAGCAATGGAATTTCCCTCTCCGTTCCCACACTATCTGCTAAACAGCTGATCAGCTAGATTTCATTTTTCTTAAATGCATTTCCAACACATTGCCCTTGTGAGAATGATTTTTATAGGAATTATTGTGTCAGAAACTCTACCTGTTTTTATAAGCGAATAAACATATTAATGGGATGTGCAACAAATGTTGCCACATAGAGTGTTTCTGCTCAGGGTTCCAGCAAGCCAATCAGACATGACCTTTTCCAGGGCACTCCATTACATTCTCCTTCACCCAAATCTGCAATTTTCCTCCGTAACTGCCGGTCAATTGAGAAAGCTACCATACGTGGAAACATCACCGGCTACTGCTGGTGGCAGTAGTAACTATAAGTTAAGATATCATATGTCATAGGCTATATGTCATAGGCAGAATGCTTCTAAGTACCAGTTGCATTGATATCCATCTTGAGGACTTTCCGTAGGCATGTGGTTGGTCACTGTGAGAACAGGATGTTGGACTAGATGGGCCAATGTTACGATCCATCAGGGCTCATCAAATATTCCACAGACATATAGAGCTAGGCTGGATGGGAATGACAAAATTGAAACATGCCACTTTCTCTCTGAGTAATTACTTCTTCTAATAGTGTGTAAAGAGGATGTTTCTTCAAGTGTATAGAACAAAGAGCAAAGGAAAAAAGAGAGACAAATATGGAACTGAATGCTAAAGTGATCACAAGCAAAGGCAACTGTTAACTATGAGAGGTATATGTTTGGCTATATTGATGCACTTAAAAATAAATAAATCAAAGCTAAAACCTTAAAACGTTCAATGGTGCAAGGCTGTTTCCCTCAATGGGAGCTGGACAACAAATTTGGAAATTTGTTTGTTTGAAGTGGCATGCACACACACACACACACACACACACACAGCAGGATCAGGCAAAATATTAATAGTAATGAATGAATTTCCATTTCAAAAGAGAGGAACTCATTACAGTGTCAGATGCTGAGATTATCTGAGGCTGCAGCTTTGTTTAAGCAGAAGCTGCCTTCTAGACAGATCAGAGGCTAGAAAGCAGATGTCTTCAGTTAAATGCTTTCTGACTGGATAAGCATTTTCAAATGTGATGGCTTGCAAACTCTGCACTTGTCAGCTGAACATGGAAGGTGGGAATTTAAGGTCTCCTGTTAGAGCAGTCACTTTCTGGGGAACCTGCAGGGTTCCTTAGAAACTTACCAGAAGCTCCTTAAATTAGCAGAGGGGTAATTGTAGATAAGCTTCTCTGAAAGGCAGCTTGCCTACCCGTTCTGAACTTCTACTACAATGCTGAGGACTATTATATGTGCACCAGCCTTCCCCAAGAAGATGTCCTCTAGATGTTTTGGCCTACATGCCCATGTAGTATGTTCATGTTCCAGAGTTTGTCCTCCCAATGACCCACTGAAGTAGTTCATTTGAAGGGATGTAAGTCCATGTAAGACACATGCTATAAGTTTAAACTTGTGGCATGGTTGCCAGGCCACCCCTTTCAGGAGAATGCCAGGCTATCCACCAGGCTGGCAACTAGCTTTCATGCACAACTGCTGCCCCTAAAGGGCTTCTGTGGCTTTTCTTATACTTGTGTCTTGAGGCCCCAAGCCAGCCCCTATGAAATAACTACACACGGATACAGAATTAAGGTTGATGGGTAACATTAAGGCCACAACTTTATTGATTGCAAATTAAATGTGAGTGGTATTGGCATAGGCAATGGCTGAAGACTATAACGGACGACTACCCCAGTTGACAGAATCTATGTAGGTAAACCCATCGGGGGAGCAACATCGGGGTTTTGCCTGACAGAAGCTTACTGCGAGGTTCTTGTGATCCCGGTGGTCCGCCCATCAAGCGGACTTCGGACGAGATCTGGGACCCCCAGATTCCTTTAACGGAATACCTTTCGATCATTGAGGGGCAGGTGATGGCCACACACTAAATTAAGCCAATGCCTAACCGCCAAACTTGGAAAGTTGTGACAATTGCTAAGGGGGTAAGCAAGAAAACAAGTGGCCAGTGCTAATTTGCCAAATGGATAAAAATTCTTACCCGGCCCCTGTCCCAAGACAGGTGACTCACACATAGTCCAAAGCAAAGCTGAGAACCTACACTGAGGTCAAGAGGGCAGGTGTTCAGCAGCGCCAATTGAGTGCCTAGGGCACTATTGCACTGACGCTTATATAATTCCTTAACCACCCCACCCCTTTCCTGATTGGCTGTGACCCGTGATGCCTATTTAGAGAAATGAAACTTAGACCTAGAAATGAAACCTACTTAGTCAGGGGTGTGTCCAGGGGTCCAGTCGCAAGAAGGACCACCTTCTGAGGACAATCCCATCTGTCCAGGCCTCGATGCCATCGGCTGGGCATTTTCTGCCCCCTTTCATCATGACTGAAGATGCAACAGCAGCTGTGGATGTTTGGATTGGTGGGAGAGAACAAAAGACAAGAGGAGACAGAACGAGCTGAGCAGTACAAATTCAGCCATTATGTACCCATTAAAAGAAAAAAAAAAGCTAATAGGAGCTTTGGGGGTAATGGGTTAGAGCTCCCAGATATTCTGGTCCCAATCTTGACTGCCACCTCTTCCCTGCATATTCTAAATTAAAAAATGTGTATTCATGAAACTCTTATTTACGGTAGCCTGAAGGGGGTTTGGGCAGGGTGTTCATCAGTATGCAGATGACACCCAGCTCTACCTCTCCTTTAAATCAGAACCAGTGAAGGTCCTGTGTGAGTGCCTGGAGGCAGTTGGAGGACGGATGGCTGCTAACAGATTGAGGTTGAATCCTGACAAGACAGAAGTACTGTTTTGGGGGGACAGGGGACGGGCGGGCGGGTGGGACTCCCTGGTCCTGAATGTGGTAAGTGTGCCCCTGAAGGACCAGGTGCGCAGCCTGGGAGTCATTTTGGACTCACAGCTGTCCATGGAGGCACAGGTCAATTCTGTGTCCAAGGTGGCTGTCTACCAGCTCCACCTGGTACGCAGGCTAAGACCCTACCTGCTCACGGACTGTCTCGCCAGAGTGGTGCATACTCTAGTTATCTCCCACTTGGACTACTGCAATGTGCTCTATGTGGGGCTACCTTTGAAGGTGACCCAGAAACTACAATTAATCCAGAATGTGGCAGCTAGACTGGTGACTGGGACTGGCCGCCGGGACCACATAACACCAGTCCTGAGAGATCTGCATTGGCTCTCAGTACGTTTCCAAGCACAATTCAAAGTGTTGGTGCTGACCTTTAAGCCCTAAACAGCCTTGGTCTCCACCCCCATCGTTCATCCCGGACACTGAGATCTAGCTCCGTGGGCCTTCTGGCGGTTTCCTCATTGCGAGAAGTGAGGTTACAGGGAACTAGACAGAGGGCCTTCTTGGTAGTAGTGCCCACCCTGTGGAACACCCTCCCTTCAGATGTGAAGGAAATAAGCAGCTATCCTATCTTTAAAAGACATCTGAAGGGAGCCCTGTTCAGGGAAGTGTTTAATATTTATTGCTGTACTGCTTTTAACATTTGATTGGGAGCCGCCCAGAGTGGCTGGGGAAACTCAGCCAGATGGGCGAGGTATAAATAATAAATAATATATTATTGTTATTATTATTATTATTATTATTATTATTATTATTATTATTATTTTGACTTGAAAGATAAGAAGAAGGAAAGAAGGAACCATTGAAACTGTGATTTCTAGGCTCATCTGGAGTTTAAAAAAAATTCAAAAAAGGAATTACAGAACTCCACCTAATATGAAGCATCGGGGAGTGCCCTTTGTGTGCTTGCACCTAAAGAGATGACAAATAGTAACAAATAGCACTATCTGTTTGCCCCCACCCCCATGAAACACCAGTGCAGCTGCAATGTTGATGCCTGAACATCAAGCACTGAGGAGGACATAATGGATGACAGCACAGAATTTATTGGCTGTGTCTCTAGCACCATCTGGGAGAGATCAACAGGCAAAAACTAATGATGAGATTGAATTCTGCAATGATTCCCAGCATGCACCAGGAATGAATTGCAAAAAAAAAAAAAGAAAAAGAAAAAGAAAAAGAAAAAGAGGACTTAACAATCTTTTCTCATAGCCACATAACCCAAGTGGGATTTTCTGACATCTTTTTCATCCGTATGTGTTCTACAAAGCTTCCTAGAACAGGCATGATGGCATCTCCTCCTTCTCATATCTACACGTTTCTTCTCTCTGCCATACCCATAGGCCTCATGTTCCTGGTTTTGTTGTTGTTTTCAACTCAGGGTTAAGATCCAAGGCTCTCCAGCCACCAGCTATCTTCTTCACCCATTTCAGGTGCTGTAACTTTCTCACCATTGTTTCCTTTGTCAATTCAGATTTTGAAAATGGGTAAAGAATGCAAAAAAAAAAAAAAAAGGGCTATATTAGGAGAAAGTTGCACTAAAATGCTCATGAATTTTCACGAGGGCTTAAAGAAAATCATAAACAGATGTGGAAATGTGGACAACTGAATTTAGTATTGGAAAAATGAGAGACAGAGATAAATAGAAAGATTTGTTCATTCCTACTAGGCACCTCTATTCGCTGTGCTTCACTCCTAACTTATAAAACAATCTCCTTTTGCTTGCTTTGCTCTTGAGTCTCAGGGCCTGAGCCCTATGAGAGTTATGTCAGTTCAAGTGGCCTCAAAACAATACAGGTTTGTACATTGGCAGGACCAAAACAGAGTTAAGCTTGAGCCCCAAATCTATTGAGATCTTCAGTGCAGGAAAATATCTTTTCAGGAAGTGCTACATTTGCATAACTTTAGAATATGCATAATTGGAATCTGTAACTTCACTGGACTTCAGTGTGCTTGAGGGAGAATACAAATGAATGTTTGTATGAAGAAGAATACAAATTTCTAATTGTGTGTCCCCCCCCCCCATTAAAATATGAAAAATGCAGTAGCAGTTAGGACATTTGTATAAGTGTTGAATGAGCATTTGCACAGAGCTTTTACAGTTTTTCTTTTTAAAAAATAAAATAGCATTTTTAATCATTTAATGCTTTTTCTAAACAAGAAAACACTACTGCCATAAATTAATGATTCACATTAATCTCCATAATTTATTAGATTTTTGGAAGTTACTACAAGGGGCATTTTGTTCTGTAACCATGTTTCTGTGGATTATTAATGAGCATGTTAAACGAAAACCAGGAAAATTAATTATATCCTAAAACTATTAATGGTTTAAATATGTGTCTTGAAATCTGCCATTTTGTCAGGTTTTCCACTTGAAAAAAATATATTTGTGGAATGAGTTTCTTTCTCTCTCTTAACCTTTTCATACATGGTGTGTGAGTGCATTATCATATTTATAAAGTGTTTGTGTATTTATTGAGTTCAGTTAAGACATGCCTTGCTCATTTGAACAGATCAAACTGCCAAGTGAATGGAACACAATGTGATGACAGAACACTAGCTTAGCTAGCTTTGAAAATGGATACAATGAATTCGCAGGGGATAAGTCTATCCTCGGCTCGTAGCCATGATAAATAAATGAAACATCCATTAAGCGGGTGATGGGGACCAACAAAAAACAATGGCTGTGCTCCCATGCCTGCTTGTGAACTTAGAGAGAGAGATTTGTCAGGATTGATACTGGAAACAAAATGCTGGACTAATGGGCATTGTGGTAACATTGTGGTGCCAATGTTTTAAAGTTATTCTGCACTGTGGTGATCCACTACTGAAGTTATGCCTACCTTGATACAGTGGTACCTCTGGCTGTGAACGGGATCTATTCCGGAGGCCTGTTCACAACATGAAAAGAGCACTTCTGCGCATGCACATGACATCATTCTGCGCTTCTGTGCATGCATGAGTGGCGAAACCTCGAAGTAACCCTTTCCATTACTTCCGGGTCACCGCAGGATGTAACCTGAAAGAACGTAACATGAAGTGGACGTAACATGAGATATGACTGTACATCCAACTCATTTCACTTAGCTACAATGTACACCCAAAGTTGCGTTTTAAAAAGCCAATGAGCATCAAGGCAGTTGAGAACTTAGTTGCCAAATATCATGAGGTCAAGTATGATAGTTGGTTTCCAAGATGGCGGTGCATGCAGACGCTGCGGCTGAGAGCTCCCAGGAGGGGAGTCAGGGTTTGTTAGGACGAATTATTTATAGTCGTTACAAAATGCTGTTGTACAGAGACAGAAGTAGCAGCAGATACAGATGTAGAAACTGTGCTGTGTGGGAGCAGCTATGGGCGTGCGAGATTCCAGAAATCGTAAATTATCGGGGTTGGAGGAGGAGGAGGAAGAGAAGGGAGCGGAAGCAGAAGAGAGGCTGTAGAGGACAAGGTCAAATGAAAGAGAGAATAAAGATAAGGAAGATAAGGAAACAACGATGCAAACTACCTCTTCCAAGTATCTTTTATGCTAATGTGAGATCATTGGCAAATAAACTTGACGAATGGAGGCTTCGTGTAGGAGTGGAGGAAGACATCCGGGATTGTTGTGTGCTGATACTCACAGAGACATGGTTAAATTCAGCTATTCCAGACACAGCTGTTGAATTACAAGGTTTTACAACGTACTGGTGGGACAGGACACAGGATTCTGGCAAGAAACAAGGTGTGTGTGTATGTATTTTTGTAAATCAAAACTGGTGCAAGGACTCTGTCAAGTTGGATACCTACTGTTCTCCGGATGTGGATAGATCTTGGGTTTTCCAGTGCTTAGCAATAAGTATCCTTGCTGCTGTTGTTGCATACATAAAAAATGTTCGGTCCTTCCTTAACACCTTCTGGCCGACAATACCCAAAAGGAAGGCCTCTGGTTTCTTAGTGAAGGTATACTTAAATACCTTTTTCAGCTCATTATATATCATTTCCCAGAAAGCCTTCACTCTAGGGCAAGTCCACTAGAGGTGAAAGAATGTTCCTTCATTTTCTTTACATTTCCAATATTTATTATCAGACAAATGGTATATTTTGGCAAGTTTAACTGGGGTCATGTACCATCTATATATCATTTTCATTACATTTTCCTTCAAAGCATTACATGCAGTGAAGTTCAACCCAATGGTCCACAACCTTTCCCAGTCCTCAAACATAATGTTGTGCCCAATGTCTTGTGCCCACTTTATCATAGCTGATTTAACCATTTCATCTTGTGTATTCCATTTTAACAGCAAGTTATACATTCTTGAAAGTACCTTAGTCTTAGGCTCTAACAGTTCTGTTTCCAACTTCGATTTCTCCACCTGGAACCCTAACTTTTTGTCATTTTTAAAGACTTCTTTAATCTGAGCGTAGTGTAACCAGTCTTGCACTTTATCCTTCATTTTCTCCAAAATCTGCAATTTCCAATTGTCTCCATCTTTTTCTAGTATTTCCCAATATTTTGGCCATTTGGCCTCCATATTGGGTCTTTTTCGGGCCTTAGCTTCCAGCGGTGAAAGCCACCTTGGAGTTTTATTTTCCAATAAGTCTTTATATTTTGTCCAGACATTAAACACTGCTTTTCTGACAATATGATTCTTAAAGGCCTTATTGATCTTAACCTTGTCATACCATAAGTATGCATGCCAACCAAAAGCATTGTTAAAACCTTCCAGATCCAGAACGTCAGTGTCCTTGAGAAGTAGCCAGTCTTTTAGCCAGCAAAAAGCTGCGGCCTCATAGTACAACTTTAGGTCTGGCAGGGCAAAGCCCCCTCTTTCTTTCACATCAGTTAATATCTTAAACTTAATTCTGGGCTTTTTGCCCTGCCAGACAAACTTAGAGATGTCTCTCTGCCACTTCCAGAAGCACTCCGTCTTGTCCACAATCTGTAGTGTTTGAAACAAAAACAACATTTTTGGCAATACATTCATCTTAATAGCAGCAATTCGGCCTAACAAAGAAAGTTTCAATTTTGTCCAACTGTCTAAGTCTCTTTTAATTTCAGACCAACATTTTTCATAATTATCCTTAAAAAGACTCAGATTTTTTGCTGTTATGTTTACCCCTAGGTACTTTACTTTTTTAACCGCAGTTAGTTCTGTCTCTCTCTGAAACCGTTCTGACTCTGTATCTGTCAAATTTTTCCCCAGCACCTTAGTTTTCTGTTTGTTTAATTTAAATCCCGCCACCCGACCAAAGTCTTGAATCAATTGTAACACTCTTTTCGTACTAGATTCTGGCTCCTGCAGGGTCAAAACTAGGTCATCTGCAAAAGCTTTAAGTTTGTATTGTTTCGCTCCGACCTGGATTCCTTCCACCAACCGGTCCCCTCTGATCATATTCAAGAGACCTCCAGAACCGAAATAAATAGCAGAGGGGAAATGGGGCAGCCTTGTCGTGTTCCTTTTTCAATTTTAAACTCTTCTGTAACCACATTGTTAACTATCAATTTAGCCTTTTTGTTCTCAATATATTGCATCAATCCCATTCTCAAAACCCCGTCCCACTCCCATTTCTTTTAAATTTCCCTTCATAAATTTCCAAGAGATATTGTCAAAGGCCTTCTCCGCATCTATAAAAATTAACACTGCTTTTGTATTTATGTCTGTTTGCAAAAGTTCCAAAATGTCAATGATATTCCTTGTGTTAGCAAACAGGTGTCTACCTGGGAGAAAGCCTGCCTGGTCTTTATGAATTACTTCATTTAATACTTTTTTGAGTCTACTTGCCAAAACGTCTGCAAATATTTTGTAATCCACATTTAAAAGGGAGATGGGACGATAGTTCTTAAGTTGTGTCTTTTCGGCTTCCGATTTTGGTATCAATGTGATAAAAGCTTCTTTCCACGATTCCGGCGCCTTCTTCCCCTCCATAATTTCATTGCTGACCTCCATCAGTGGTTGTATCAGATAGTCTTTTAATGTCTTGTAGTACTTGGAGGTTAGCCCATCTGGCCCTGGGGATTTGCCCAATTGCATGTTCTGAATGGCTTGTTCAATCTCTTGTGTTATTTTGCAATTCAGGATTGATCTATTTTCTTGTGACAATTTTGTTAGTCCATTTTTTTTTCCAAAAATTGTTTAATCTCAACCTCATCTTGCGGCCCTTGAGTATATAATCTTTTGAAATATCTCTGGAAGCACTTTCTGATCTCCCCAGGGTTCTGAATATTTCTTCCTTCAATTTCTAAATTTGTGACTGTATTTAGTTTTTGTCTCCTCTTCAACTGCCAAGCTAGCAGTTTCCCACATTTATTTGCCGATTCAAAAGTTTTTTGTTTCATTAATTTAATCTTCCACTCTATTTCCTGGTTTATCAATTTAGAATATTGTGCTTGATGAAGTTTGATTTCTCTCAGGGTCGGCTGTGACTTCGGATTTGATCTTAACTTCTTCTCCAATTCTTTGATTTTCTCCAATATCTTGTCTTTCCTCTCATTTTGTATCCTTTTCTTTACAGCATTCTGCTGTATCAAGAACCCCCTCATTACAGCCTTACTTGCGTCCCAGATAGTTCTTTTTTCCACCGTAGTGTTCATGTTTATCTCAAAATAGTCCTTCAAGGCTTTTTGGGCCTTCTCAACAATCTCCTGATCTCTAAACAAATTGTCATTCATCTTCCATCTAAAGGAGCCGGTTGGTAGTAGTGTCATGCCCATCTTCGTTGCATTATGGTCGGAGCAGGTCTTTGGGCAGATTTCCACCTTTCTGACCTTGGGTGCCAGACCTCTAGTTATCCATATTTGGTCGATTCTTGTCCAAGTCAGCTGGGCTTCAGAGAAAAATGTTCCCTCTCTTCCCAAGGGGTTCTTCATTCTCCAAATGTCAATTAAGTCCATATTGTCTGTCATTTCAAAAAAAGTCTTTGGTAGTCTGCCGTCCTTTGTAACATTTTGGCTTTGTGACTTATCCATGTTAGTTGATACGACCCCATTCATATCTCCCATCATAATGATGTTGTCATAGTCCAGATAATCCAGCATTGTCTCATGCAACTTCTTGTAAAATTCTGATTTCCTTTCATTTGGTGCATAAATTCCTAATAACAAAATCTTCTCTCCTTGATGTTGTATCTCAATTGCTAAAATTCTTCCATGTTCATCTTTAAATAAGAATTTGGGTGACAGGCTCTCTTTTGCATATATCACCATGCCTCTCTTCTTTACTCTGTCCGAAGATATAAATTCCTGGCCAAGTCTTTTGTTTATTAACACTTTTCTGTGGAGCCTAGTCACATGTGTTTCTTGTAGGCAAATGATATCCAATTGTTCCTTTTTTAATATGTGAAAAATTTTCCTCCTTTTTTCCGGGATGTTACAGCCATTTATATTCCAACTCAAAAGTTGCAGAGACATCCTGAATTAGTCTGATTATTTTCCTGGGGGTGGTGTCTTGTTCACTGGATCTTCAGGTTCCGAGGGTGCAGGTACCGCTGGTGCTCCAGGCCCAGAGGGTAATTCAATTCCCTTTTGAAGGTCCTCTCCGTATACAGTCAAAAATTTATCTCTGTCTTCCAATGTTCTGATTTTAACCTTCTTCCCTCTAAAAGTGAAAGATACTCCTTGGGGAAATTCCCACCTGAAGATAATTGAGTTGCTCCTCAACAATTTGACCAGTTCAAGATAGTCAGATCTAAGATCCAACAGTTGTTTAGGAATGTCCTTGTAAATTTCAATTCTTCTGTCCGAAATGTCCAGTGACTTTCCGTAGTGTAGGCCCAAAATCTTATCCCTTTCCTCCTTTGATCTCAGTGTTATCAAACAGTCTCTGGGCTTCTCTTTCTTTACAAGTCTTCCAAGCCTGAAGGCTGATACGATTTTAAAGTCCTTTTCCTCTAAATTCCAAAACTTGGAAAACTCTTTAGTCAGGAACTCAGCTAAGTTGCCTTCTTCCGCTTCTGGTATCGACCTTATCCTAAGGTTACTCTCCCGGTTCCGCAGTTCTATCATGGAAAGGTAGGTCTGGTGTTCACCTACTTGTTTACTGAGTGGTCTTACCTCTTGTTCCAAATTTCCCAGTCTTTGGCTAGAACCCTCAGCCAATTTCTGATTTTCTGCCGTGGCCTCCGTCAGTTCTCCAATTGCTTGTACATTCTGTGATACTTGTCCAGTTAATCTATTTAAACATTCTGTGTTTTGATCAATTTTAGCTGTTTGCTCATCAGCTTTCTTATCCAGAGATTCTACTCTCTTGTCCAAAGATTCCAATTTTTCGTAGATTTTCTTTAAAATAGAAGCAGTTGCTCCTGAGGCCATATCTTCCAATTGTAATTGTTCAGTTTCTCCCTCCCCTGCTTGTGGCCGAGAAGCATCTTCTTCTTCTGAAGGCAGAGTAGGTACAGATGATCTGCGTGCCTGAGAGGCTGCGGTTAAAGTTGTTAAAGTTGTTTGTCTAGTTTTTGGTCCCTTTTTTCTTGCGCCACTCATTCCAGAGTTATCTAAAAGTCAAGGTCAAGCTGAGTTGTTCCCATGAGAAAACAACAGCCCAGATGGTAACAGTCAAACAGGAGGCCGGGAAAGGAAAGTAAAATAATGTCACTGCTGTAAATCCCGAATCCTCTAGGGGGAGCTTAAAATGTCTTTAGGGAAGAGATCAATTCTGGTAAAATTGCTAAAATCAAGTTTAAAGTCCAGGAACCTTCAATAGCAGGTTTTAAGCAGAGTTAGTATTAACAGCCACATTGTTTCAAACAGTGCAAACTGGTATTTCAAATGATGCTTCAAAGTAGCAAGTCCAAACTCCCTCAGATTGTTGCAATTTTTAATTCAAAGTAACCAAATCTGCAGACTGACAGCTCAGTTACTCAGGCAGCTCCAGAACCTGGGTTTCTTACTCAAATTATATTTCCAATAGAAGAAAGGTATCACGATGCAAGTAAAGAGCATAAAATCAAGTGCTTAAAGTCCTTGTTTTGCTTACAAGAAAGTTCAGCGGTTGCTCAGATCGATTAGGTTAAAAAATTCTTTCTTTGCCTCCACTCCTCCAGCTCTTTGCTTTGAAGTTCAGTGACAGCGGAAGACGGACTTCCTGTTTTACGTCGCTCCGCTTTCAGCCAAATTCAATAATTTTTAGTCTCAAATTTTGTAAAGTCCTCTTTACTCACGGATTGTTGCTTTTCCAAATCAGAAGTTTCAGGAAAAGAGGTCAGCGCTCACCGGCAGCAGCAGCGCGGCTTCACTCCGTAGCTTGCGAAACGACCCACAGCGCCGCTACCCCCTCCCCGCTCCGGAGCCCATACGGGGTTCCTTCAACATTTCAGGGGTTGCTTCTGGCGCCCGCCGGGTCCCGAGACCACAGGCTTTTGCTACCTGTGGGTTTCCGACGTGGGTCTCCACTTCGCCGTAGCGGACGACCCGTTTCCCACGGATCTTCCTCTTCACAGAAGGAAGAGGACCGCCATTGCCGTTCGCGCCGCCTCCGGAAGTCCAGGCGTCCTGTCACCTTTGAGTTGTTGTCCAGAATGCGCTCCAAGTTGAGGAGTGTGTGCTGGTCTAAATATGAAGCACGCCTTTTTTCAGCAGCGTTTTCATTAGCATTTTTTGGAGCCCTCCGGGTGGGAGAGGTTGTAGTGGAGTGCAATTCAGCTGGTGGTTCCCGCGGGTTGCTCTTCCAGGATATTAGCGTGTCCCCCCTGGAGTTGAGACTATTAGTGCGCAACTCCAAAACTGATCAGTTGGGTCGGGGGGAGGTTATCCGCCTCCCTGCCACTGGGGAGGCGGGCCCATGCCCGGTCAAGGACATAAGGAGGTACTTGGCCATGAGGCCTCCTGGGGATGGTCCCTTGCTCTTGCATGAAGGTGGTCGCCCTCTGGCACGTCACCAGTTCGCAAAAATCATGCGTAAGGTTATTGCGGCATTTGGAATCTCGGCATCTGGTTTTGCCCCTCATTCTTTTCGCATAGGGGCAGCGACCATGGCAGCCCATTGGGGTTTGTCAGCTGCCAGGATTAAGGATCTGGGGAGGTGGAAATCTGATGCCTTCAAGGGTTATGTCCGTAACAAATGTTGATTTTGTTACTAATGCTTGCTGTTTCCACTTGCAGATCCCTCGCTGGTCCGCGTCTGGATAGTAGGACACAGCATCGTCCATTGGGCTGGCATCAGAGCGAGGCAATCTGCCAGGGGATCATGTCTCGGCCTCCCTCGGCACGTGGAAGTGTCATGGATTTCCAGACGCGGAATGCTGTGGGAAGAGTTTTTGCCGCTTATTGAGCGTCGGCTGCTTTCTTCCCCTCCCCCAGCAGCCATGGTGGTACAGCTGGGGGAAAATGATGTGGCAACTGCTGATTGCCTTTCTTTGCGCTCCATCATCATGAGGGATTTGGAGCGTTTGGCCGCCTTGCTGCCTTCTGTGAGAATTATTTGGTCTCACTTGTTGCAGAGGCAAACCTGGCGCGGTGTTCCCCGCCCGGAGGCCGCTGAGAAGGCCAGGATATGCATTAACTCTGCAGTGTGCAAGAAGGTTTTGGAGCTGGGTGGGCTGGTTATTCCCCACCCCAGCATTTATTTCAAGGCGGTAGCCCTTTACCGGGCGGATGGAGTGCACCTTTCTGATTTGGGGAAGGATATTTGGTTGGATGCTGTGGCTGAAAAATTAGGTTCCTGGTTGGGTTTGTGAGTGGTTGGCGGCGAGCGTTAAAGCTCGGGTGGCGGTTAGGCATTGGTTATAATATGCTGGTGGTGGAGGGGTTCAGGCGGTGCCTGCCCCTCCTATTGCGCTGAAGGGAATTCCGTTAAAGGAATCCTGGGGCTTGCCATGATTTCGTCCAATCCCTGTTATGGGACCAGGGCCACCCAATCCCTGTTATGGGAATCCTTGTTATAGGACCGGGCAGGCAAGCTTTCGGGGAGCTGCTGGGGTGAGCGGCGTGGGTCCGACGCTTAGCTCAAATGACCCCCAGTTTGACTTTCTCTTCTACTGGCTACCAATCGGACCTCGGGATGTCAGTTCTGTCCCAGGCGGGGGGACAGATAGTCATAACCAATGTCTAAACAACCACTCACTGATTTTGTATTTTAATAAAGTTTTGGCCAAAATAGTGCCCCAAAACCAAAACTAAAATTACGTGTTATGTGTGAAGTTATTTGAGGGGTGGCCTGGGGACCTACACACGCAATGGAGTTGAGAGACGACCTAACATGGGGAGAGAACAACAAAGACCTGGTGAAGAGAGCACAGCAGAGGTTATATTTTCTGAGAATCCTCCGGAAAAACAATCTCTCAAAGGACCTGTTGATGGCATTCTACCATTGCACTATAGAGAGCGTACTAACTTATGGTCTGTGCGTGTGGTTTGGG
The DNA here is from genome assembly GCF_951804945.1 of Podarcis cretensis. Taxonomy (NCBI): domain Eukaryota; kingdom Metazoa; phylum Chordata; class Lepidosauria; order Squamata; family Lacertidae; genus Podarcis; species Podarcis cretensis. The sequence goes on from NC_137173.1 coordinate 91,023,930, forward strand.
AGCTGCACGGCCAGGGAAAAAAACAATGCTATCCAGGGTTGTAAAGACTGCAGAGAGAATTATTGGGTGCACTTTTCCCACCTTAGATCAAATCTATGCTGCCAGGTGCCATAAGAAAGCGGCAGAGATAGCACATGATAGTACGCACCCCGGAAATGATCTCTTTCAGCTTCTGCCTTCTGGAAGAAGGTATAGGGTTATAAAGGCCAGGACTAGCCGCCTGAAAAACAGTTTCTACGCTAATGCAATTCTGGTTCTAAACGCAGCATAAGGGATCTCTGTAGTATAGTGTATTTTAAAATGGGGTTTTAGAGTTTTTAGGGGGTTTTGAATGTTTTATGTAGTTTTAATGTAGTTTTATGTAGTTTTGTGGTAGTTTTATGTAGTTTTGTGGTAGTTTTATGTAGTTTTTATGTAGCTTTATGTAGTTTTCAATTTCATTGTTCCGCAAGGGACAATGACAATAAAGATATCGTATCGTATCGTATAGTGTAACTTGCTCTTTGCATCACAGCCCTTTGAAAATAATGAAGTTTGTTGCCTTTATTATGGCATGAGCTTTCATGGGCTGGAGTATACAGTAGAACTGCTACTTATGTCCCGCTCTACTTAGGCCCATTCCAAGTCGCGACCGTGGCAAACCTGGAAGTAAACACTGGGTTTGCCATGATTTGCACATGCGCAAAAGCGGCTGCCGCCATCTACACTTGTGCAGAAGTGGGCTGCTACCAAATGCACCCGTGCACAACGGCGCTTCTACCAGCAACCCGTTTCGCCATAAGGAAGGGCCTCTGGAACGGATTGTGGTTGTGAGTAGAGGTTCCACTGTACTTCATCGGATGCATGAAGTGTAATTATAAATAGGTAGGCTTATATCCATCTGGTTGGGGGATGGATGGAGAGGTGTGAGGTCAGAGGGAAACAAAGTGCAGAAAAGTGAGACAGCGAAAATTATGGGAAAGCAAATCAGTTCTAGTGACTATTAAAAAGGTGGCATTGGTCATAATGCCAGCATCCTGGCTTTAGCAAGCTAAAAGGAAAGGGAAAGGGATGCAGGTGGCACTGTGGTCTAAACCATTAAGCCTCTTGGGCTTGCCAATTGGAAGGTTGGCAATTCAAATCCGTACCACAGTGGTGAGCTCCCATTGCTCTGTCCCAGCTTTAGCCAACCTAAAAGTTCAAAAACACACCAGTGCAAGTAGATAAATAGGTACCACTGTGACAGGAAGGTAAATGGTGTTTCCATCATGGTGTTCCGTTATGCCAGAAGCGGTTTAGTCATGCTGGCCACATGACCCGGAAAGCTGTCTGTGGACAAACGGCGACTCCCTTGGCCTGAAAGCGAGATGAGCACCGCAAACCCATAGTCGCCTTTGACTGGACTTAACCATCCAGGGGTCCTTTACCTTTTATTAGCAAGCTAAGCAAAATACATTGTGAGAGAAAAGCCTGTAATTTTTATTCAAGCCACAGGCGATAGAAATGAAAATCCCCTTCTCCTTCTAGTTTAGAATCAGGTATCGCATTAGCAGAATGTTTTGATCAGAGGAGACACAGTACTTTCCTACCTTTTCGCTTAAAACATTTTTGGCTAGGTCCATAAATACACTTGGCTTGTGTCTGCCGGCAGTTGCCTGGCAGAGATAATGGGCACAACCAGAGGGGACGCAGCTTTGCCATCTGCTGCAACTAAAGCAGTGTGCCTCTGCTTTGCCACAATCTCCCACAACACCTGGGAGGGGGTAACAGCAGGTCTTGCGCTCATGCGTTCCACGCCACTGACACACACCTGGTATCCCTGAAGCAACGCTGCCAAGTTTCTGGCGACTCACTCCGAAGGCTCCCCGGATAACAGCCTTCTCTAATCAGTGCCTCGGGGACACACATCCCAAAACAATTAGCGTGAATATCGGAACACAGAAATACAGACTCAGGCGCAGTGCTCTACGTTTCATGGCATCGCTTAACAAGCAGACATCTGTGTCTTTGCAATAGCTTAACACGAGCATCTGAACAGGTGACAATGAGGACAACCCACCAGTTCTAGGCCCATGAGTTTGCCTCTCCAGGAGCCAACCAGCCAGTTCTGCGTTTGGCTAGCGTTACAGAAAAAGGACGATGGAGAAAGTGGTCCTGGCAGTGATTTGGCTGCTAAATGAACCTGTAAGCAACACATCTGCTCTAACTATTCGTGAACAGTCCATGAGATCCCCTTGAAAATATTACGGCCTTCTAAGCAATCAAGGATTGAGGCGAAACAGGGGCCCAGCTGTCATTTTATTCATGGAGCCACTGGTATGTGGTACACAGGTAATCTAAGGTCAGCCATGTAGGGACATCATTATTAATGTAATAAAAATACAGCTGCTCCAATTAAACTTTATTGGGAGCCAGTTGTTCATGAAAACATAATGGATTTTTCAAAGCTCCCTTTCATTACACTCCCTGCGAGATAAACTGTTCAAATTCATTTGGAAAATGGGAGGTATTGATTAGATTCAGTGATTAACTGAACGTTGACAAGAACATTTATCATATTAAGATATTTCTCAGTAACAAGGACTTGATGGATCTTTATTCTGTGGTGTTAAAGGTGATGCATTATGTGATAGGCATTTTTCTCACGTAAAGACAAATGCAAAGTCAAGCTGGCTTCAGTTATTCCGAGAGCCCATTCGCTTCCATGGACTGTGGCTTTTTATTAATCAGCATGTTTCCAATTTTTCTCTTGTAAAGGCTCTTTAAGCTGAAAACTGGTTAATTAAATAAGGGCAAAGTATCATCTCATGCAGATGGGTGTTTAATCTATTATTATTTGTACCTATTAAAGATTAATTTTGAAGGCCTGCATCCCAAACAATAGCTTAAGTGATTCAATCCAGCATTATGAACTAACCACTGAAGAATTCTAATAAGTGCTTTAAATAAATGGTTTTGACTTTTCATATGGCTCTATCACTTACCACTCTACAGAAAATCTAAGCTTGTCCATGAGTGTACATGCAGCAGAAATCTGTGCCTATTCCTGATTGTGTGCTAAGTGCAGATGTGTGATACATTTAAAAAGATTTGTTTAATACATTCATACATTATACTTTTGATTGTATTTTTTTTAAAAAATAAATAAATATTCGGGCTAAATTCAGACAGTACTTAATCCCGTTTTCCTCACTGTACCTGATTATTTCCATGTTTTTTGCGATCTTTCACATCCAGGGGATTTTTTTTTAATAGGAACTTGGAGGAACTGAGATCCCTTAGCTTTTAAAAATTAAATAATAATAATTATTATTTTGTCGGTGTGGGGCTGGAACAGATATACACCCAGTGCTTAAGCCAAAAATCCACCTATGTCTGTAATCAATAAAGCTGAGGCCATTTTTAATAAAGATCATTGTTTGCTTAAGTTTATTAATCACATCTTACATTTAGCCACTGCCCAGGGTTGCCACTGCAACTGGGCCAGCAATAAACAAACAAATAAACTAACTAACTCTGTGTTGAGTTCCCCCACCTTTTTTTCCAGAAAAAAAAAAGCACTGCATGTGACATAAAAGCCACTTCTGGTAAATTAGCAGAATCCAGCAGAAGTTTAGTTCAGATTTCCATGATAATGGCTTCCGGGGTGGGTGGGGTGAATCAATTTACAAGCCTGTTAAGATGGAAAAACATTTGGGTTTTGTTCTGCAATTACCTTGCCATTTTCATGGATTACTCCATGTGATGAAATTTGGGGCAGTAAGGTGGCATACATTTCTTTCCTGTTGTTTTCAGGTGTGAATCAGGGGAAACAGAAGCACACATATGCACAAAGGGTGCTGTCATGTTCTATCATCTATCTATCTATATCTATCATCTATCTATCTATCTATCTATCTATCTATCTATCTATCTATCTAATCTATCTATCTATCTATCATCTATCTATCTATATCTATCTATCTATCTATCTATCTATCTATCTATCTATGTATCTATCTATCTATCTATCATCTATCTATCTATCTATCTATCTATCATCTATCTATCATCTATCTATCATCTATCTATCTATCTATCTATCTATCTATCTATCTATCATCTATTTATCTGTCTATATATTATGGTACTGGAGGAGACTCTTGAGAGTCCCTTGGACTGGAAGAAGATCAAACCTATCCATTCTTAAGGAAATCAGCCCTGAGTGCTCACTGGAAGGACAGATCGTGAAGCTGAGGCTCCAATACTTTGGCCACCTCATGAGAAGAAAAGACTGCCTGGAAAAGACCCTGATGTTGGGAAAGATGGAGGGCACAAGGAGAAGGGGATGACAGAGGACGAAATGGTTGGACAGTGTTCTCGAAGCTACCAGCATAAGTTTGACCAAACTGCGGGAGGCAGTGAAAGACAGAAGTGCCTGGCGTGCTCTAGTCCATGGGGTCACGAAGAGTCGGACACGACTAAATGACTAAACAACAACAAATCTATCTATCATCTATCTAGGTATCTAGCTATCTACCTACCATATTGGCTCAAATATAAGCCACACTTTCCCCCCCAATTCCGATCCATAAAAGTTAAAGTGGGGCTTATATTCATCACCTTATGGTATCACTGCTGAAACAATTGCCCAGGAGGGGCATCGGGGTGCAGGACAATGGTGTGTTGCCCGCCCGCGACTCCCAAGCCTTCCCCAAGCTGTCAAAGAAGGGGGAGAAGCCACTGGCAAAGCGGTGCGGCTCCCCCCAGGAAGCAGCCTGGGACCGTGGAGCAACGGCGTGCAGCCTGCCTGCCACTCCCAAGCCTCCCCCAGTCCCAGCTTGGAGAGGTAGTAGTGCCGGGAGGTGGGCCGCAGCCAAAAATAAGCCTTGAATTTTAAAGGCGTGGCTTATTTGTGGGTGTGTCTTATATTCGGGCCAATACGGTATCTATTTAAGCACCCTATACCTGAAGGTCTCAAGGCGGTTCAATGGTGTCTTCTGTTGTGTCACACCATGTCCACTGGTGTGAATGAAATTTAATGCAGCATAGCAGTACATTGACGAAAAAGCCACAGTTCCTCAATGCAACAAGTACTGGAGTGTAACAAGTACTGGGATGCGGGTGGCGCTGTGGGTTAAACCACAGAGCCTAGGACTTGCCAATTAGAAGGTCGGCGGTTCGAATCCCCACGACGGGGTGAGCTCCCGTTGCTCGGTTCCTGCTCCTGCCAACCTAGCAGTTCGAAAGCATGTCAAAGCACAAGTAGATAAATAGGTACCACTCCAGCGGGAAGGTAAACGGCATTTCCGTGTGCTGCTCTGGTTTGCCAGAAGCGGCTTATTCATGCTGGCCACATGACCCGGAAGCTGAATGCCGGCTCCCTCGACCAATAAAGTAAGATGAGCACCGCAACCCCAGAGTCGGCCACGACTCAACCTAATGGTCAGGGGTCCCTTTCCTAAGGTCACTTCACACCTTTTTACTGCAGTGTAAAAGGAATGTTCAAAACACAGACAGATTAATGGAAACAGGAAAGTGAATGCAATAATCCCTAGATCTGAATGCACCCAATAGGAAGCAAAATCTGTGAAGTGACCTTAGGAGTTTATTCACCATAACATTTTATCTTCATTTCATCAATAAAGCTACAATTCTAATACCACTTTCCTGGGAGTAAGCTTTGCTGAATTCAGTAGAAGTAACATCAAAGTAGACTGGGTTAGAATTCTGCTGAATGAAAAGCCACCACTCTATATATCTGATTGTTGACCTGTTGCCTGGTCAAAATATTCTTATGACATAATTAGGGACTGATGGATATTGCATTCAGGAGTCATGTGTAGGCTGATCCATCAATATCAATGAATGGAGATTATTTTTTTTTTTTTGTTTGTTGCTACTGCTGCTTGTATATCCTATTTAAGCATCTTTGTTATTTCTGTTTCTATTGCATAAATTGCTTTGAGACGCTTAAATGCAAAAATGTGACTAAGAAATCAATTGAAACAACAATCACAAATGCTTATTTACCTTATTATTTAGCAGAGTTTTCATTTTTTCATTATATAATACAGACACTGACTCAATTACACCACAAATCAGGTCTGCCACAAAAGAAAAAACATATTTTTACTGAAGAAAGCATTTATTCTGCATGTAGCAAATTTTCAGGAAGAGTGTGGCACATATTCCTGTAGAGATACTGTATATGGTTCCCCACCCAACATTTTTTTGGAGCAATGGTCTTTGAGGACTAGTTCACATTTGTACGTTTACCATCTGATGATTGCACCATCACTGATGATTTACATCTATGGATGGAGCATTGCACTGATGTCACTGGCAGAATTTTCATATCACACCATATGCAATGAATGGCATATTATTATTTTTTAAAAAAGCAGAGGTCATTCTGCATGCCTTCCCATGCAACCAAAGTCAGATTATCTGTTTGTAGGAATTTATAGAAAACCCAGTCAGGTGGGCGGGATATAAACAATAAAATTATTATTATTATTATTATTATTATTATTATTATTATTATTATTTTAATTATTATTACTGTAAAGATGGCCCATTTACATGTGCAAGTGCCTCTAGATTTGAAGTGGGTTTGAAGAACCATGTTTATTGGTTTTAGATCATCCTGGTACACCCTCAACCATCATTAGTCTTTAGGTAGATTTTATGGTAAAGTTAAACCATGGTTGCAGCAGACTATGAAAATGAAGGCATATTTGTACATGTAAGGGAAATATTATGGGTTCAATAGGGCTGTTCACAGCTCATCCCCAATGCAGGCCAACCTGGGAAGTAGGAAGTTCAGTCCTGCTGGGGTCTGCTTCCCAAACACATTGTCTATGTGTGTTCCTTTGTTGGAAACAGATGTACAGATACAAAACTGCATCTTCTCCCCTGATGGTCCCATATCACTCCCAACCCAGGACAGTCCAGGGCTGTCTCCATCTTGACTCAGCTAAAACCCAGATCCGCCCCAAATCAGGCCAGTTCGGTTTAGGATTTAGTATTCAGCAAAATCCAGTGTAGAGACTCACTGTGTCTGTTGCTAGCACACTTTCCTCTCGCTTTCGATGTGCAAAACAGACTTGGGCATTGGGAAAGATGTAGCCACAGAATCGAGCCCCTGAGTTACACCACTCCAAACAGGAAGGCAAAGAGGAAGAATGGTAGAAAGTGACCTTTCTAGGAAGAGGTCTTTGCAGTACTTAATCCTGATGACTGACTGGGTGAGAGCTGAGCTATAAAGCTCACCCACCGCCCTGTTTTGCCAAGATATGAGCAGCAGAGTGTAATCAGTCCTAAAAGTAAATTAACATCACTGTCAAATGCCATTGTAAACCTATTGTTTTGTGTCCCGTAGTCAGGATGAATTTGTACTGTGGGTTATATTCAGAGGTTTATTAAAGAAGGACGTTTTAGTCATTTTGATTTAATCTTTGCCAGGACTTATGTTACATATTTTGGCTTGCCTAGAGAAGCTGTCAGGAGACATAATTTATGGGAAGACCTAGAGGGCAAGCTATGCAACGAGCCACCCCCTCCCCTGTCTTTTGCCCTTTTATCTCCAGACAAGGACTTTTCCTTCGCACAAGAAGAGCAAGTTAGACTAAGGATGACATGGGCTTCATTTCCTGCTTTTATTATTTTGGATTGTTCCAAGTCTTCAATAACTACCCCCAAATCAACATCGTGCCTCTCATTCTAATGAAATAACATTAGAATTCCCTTTCATCTGTGTACTTCATTAGAAATCCTTGCAATTAAAATCCATTTCTCAAAAGCTACATTTGCATATAACATGCCCTCATTTAGTGGAATGGTTTGAAAAACACTTTTAAAAATTGTTCAGATAAATGACAGTGCTATACCTTGTTTACACATAGGTATGCACCTTGTGTGGTTCATCTCCTCTTCATTTTCAAAGACATGTTGTGTTATGAAAGCTCTCTATGTGGTTCTAAGAGCTGTGGTGGTCCATAGTTCTCACTTGGGGAGGGGCCAAAATGTGGGAATTAGATTCTAGTTCACATTTACAGAGCTATGCGGAAGGAAGAGACCAGGTTGTTTAACCCTTTAATTAGCTGCCTTTCCCTCCCATAAAAATTGGGGACGCTGGTGGCGCTGTGGTCTAAACCACTGAACCTCTTGGGCTTACTGATCGGAAGGTCGGTGGTTCGAATTTGCACCACAGTGGTGAGCTCCCATTGCTCTGTCCGGGCCTCGGCCAACCTACAAGTTCAAGAGCATACCAATGTGAGTAGATAAATAGGTACCACTGCGGCAGGAAGGTAAACGGCGTTTCCATGCGCTCTGGCACTTATTTATTCACAGTGTTCCATCACCCCAGAAGCGGTTTTGTCATACTGGCCACATGACACAGAAAGTTGTCTGCAGACAAATGCCGGTTCTCTCAAACTGAAAAGTGAGATGAGTGCTGCAGCCCATAGTCGCCTTTGATTGGACTTAACTGTCCAGGGGTCCTTTACATTTTTACCTATAAAAATTATGCAAGACACTCACTATTAAAGTTTAAATAACCAAATAACATTTACTCAGTGTGTTTGCACTTGTTAGCTAAAACAAACAAGACAGGCAGGTGTTACTGGTACTTTAGTTACTAATGCGTATTCAATAGATTTGTACCTAAGACAAAAACTGTTACAGACTGAATAACTCTTACGCAAATAGCAGCACAACAGAAGAGACCTACTGCTCAGCATTTTGGATGCTTTCATATTTTAAAGGCTTAACAGCCTATATTTTCATGCTTCGCTTTGCTGCATATTTTGTGGTTTTAATTCTCTGCTGGGATTCTATCACCCAAAAGTACTTGCACAAAACCTGGATCTGTCTCTAGGAAATGCTCCTTTCTCACCACCAATATTTCAAAGCCCTGCTAAATCATTTGTGAAGCTTGCAGCTGACGATGGAAGGATCTGCCAGTTTTGGTTCTCTTGATTCCTCATTTTCCCATTCTTAAATTCAGTTCTCCACATTTTGCCGCAAACTGCATTTAAAAAAATAAAAATAAAAAACCCCACCATCTGCATTTTAGGGCACATTTTCCTATGTATTTTAGACTAATGTATACTCATATATATTTTTTTGCAAGCAATTTCGCCAAATATAATGGATTTTTGTATGCTATTTTCACTACCTTCATTTTTATAGAAAATGAAGAAATTTTCTTATAGAAACTTCCTAGTTCACAGCCAGGGATCAGGAGGAAATTCATTTCAGTTTGCATTTTCAGTTTGCATGATTAAGTTGCTGTGTAAACTTAATCATTTCCCACTTTCCAAAACAATACACAAACAGAAACACAATGTGGCCCTTATTCAAATTGCCCAGATGCCTTTCTTCAAAAAGGAAAAGGTGTCAGGTCTTCCTACATCATGTCTATTATATTTGATCCTTCACATTTGCATGGAAATTGTTTGATTTTTAAATATATATATTTTTATTAAAATTGAAATTGTTTTAATATTTGAGAATGGGAATTGTTTGATTTGAAGCAGATACTACTTAGTTCGGGACGCAGGTGGCGCTGTGGGTTAAAGCCTCAGCGCCTAGGGCTTGCCGATCGAAAGGTCGGCGGTTCGAATCCCTGCGGCGGGGTGCGCTCCCGCTGCTCGGTCCCAGCGCCTGCCAACCTAGCAGTTCGAAAGCACCTCCGGGTGCAAGTAGATAAATAGGGACCGCTTACCAGCGGGAAGGTAAACGGCGTTTCCGTGTGCAGCTCTGGCTCGCCAGATGCAGCTTTGTCACGCTGGCCACGTGACCCGGAAGTGTCTCCGGACAGCGCTGGCCCCTGGCCTCTTGAGTGAGATGGGCGCACAACCCTAGAGTCTGTCAAGACTGGCCCGTATGGGCAGGGGTACCTTTACCTTTACCTTTACTACTTAGTTCACAACTCGATTTTAACAGTGAAAATATACCAACTCCGTTATGATTTCCTTTTGCCCACCAATGATTCAATTTGGCATCAACATTTTTTTTTTATTAACACTGTGATATCTGTTATAAAGTGCTGCACTTGGGACTAATTTGAAATTGCAGTTTGTTTCTATGTGCAGATTGCCTGCTGCATGGAATCAAAGTTACAAAGTTCCTAATTCGTGTCTGTTTCCCTTGGGTACACTTAAGACGCTTAAAGATGTCTCACGTTTCCTTAAGTTTGATTTGACCTCCAGTTTCATCCTCCAAGAGGTGTTATGTCAGGAATGTGTTTACACTCTACATCAAACACAGAATGAGTTGCATTATTGTACCAGTTCAAATCACTTGTCATGTTCTATTCTTGTCACTGGTCATATTTTGTCACAGTGGGTTTTAGGGACAGTCATAGCCTTTTGGTGGTATAAAGTGCAGAAGAACATGTGGGACATACTGCAGTTTACTTTTTAAAAAATTTCAGACTTATGTATCAACTTTCAACCATATTTTACCACGTAATGGTCACATTTTTTGGTGCCAATTTTGTCAATTTGCATTTCTTAGTGCAGAAAGTTTTGATCTGATGTGTGGAGATCTTTCCTATTCTGATTAATACAAGAAGATTTTAGAAGCTACTAGAAGCTTCTCTGTGTGAGAGAAGCAGGCAGAAGGGTCATGATTGTTTGGGTTATACCTTCTGGGAAGCTGGTCTGAACTAGTTTTCTTATCTCTTCCAATTAAGGTCATGCTGACTATAAACATAGGCCAGGAGGAGCCTGGGTTTTACTTTCTTTTACTATCTCTCTTCCTTTGGGTGTGGTGTTCTGTACATAGTATGCTTAGTGTTAAGTTTTCGTCTTGTTATAAGTTTGTAAATTTTTGTAAGTGCTGCAACTGCAGCTTTTAATGTTTAATAGGTTATTGTATTTTAGTGTTTTGTTGGAAGCCACCCAGAGCAGTGGCGTAGCGTGGGTTGTCAGCACCCGGGGCAAGGCAAGTAATTTGCGCCCCCTAACCCATGGATTTGCGCCCCCTAACCCGTGGATTTGCGCCCCCTAACCCGTGGATTTGCCCTAACCCCAGATGTTGCGCCCGGTGCGGCCAGCCCCCCCTGCACCCCCCACGCTACGCCACTGACCCAGAGTGGCTGGGGGGACCCAGCCAGATGGGCGGGGTATAAATAAATAAATTATTATTATTATTATTATTATTATTATTATTATTATTATTATTATTACTTTTGGACTGTGCCAAGCCTGAATGTACTTGGATTTGTGACCATTATGCTCATTTGCCTTCAGCACAAGTAAAGTTCTGTTGGATGAAGTACTATTGCCTCTGGTCTATTTTTGGGAACTCTGTTACATATTTAAGGTTTTCCTCCACACATATGACAGATTTTTCCTTTCCAAAAAGGGGGATACAACTATTATGCAGTGAATTACGGAGTGGAGGTGGAGGAAGGGGTCACAGGCAGGTGGTGGAGGTGGTTGCTTGTCTGCTGCTTCCCCTTTTTGGCTGGCTGGGTCCTGGAGCACAAGCCCAGTTGGCAGCAGCAGCAATGACAGCTTTGCCTTGCCTCTCCTCCTCCAGCTACTTCTGCTCAAGCGGGCAGGTGTGAGCAGGGCTTCTCAGCTGGGTCCAAGCCAATGAGGGCCTGGACTCCCGCCCTCACCACCTCAAGAGCCACCAGGAGCCCACGTGCCAACCCCCAGCTCACCTCAGCATTACCCATGAGACTGTTATGCAGGGAATGCTCTGGGGCCAATTTTAGGGTCTGAAAAAATGGGGATATGACCATTATGCAGTGGTGACCAGTATGCAGTTGTCAGGGACTGTGCTGAGGAGGGCTGCACTGAGAAGGAATGGTTGGAGCCTCTCCCTCCCCCTGCTTCTGAATCTTCCCAGGAGCAGGAGGACAGTATAGATTTGGAACAGTGGTTTGCAGAGGGGCATAGTTCAGAAGGCAGAAGCTGGGAAATAATGGATAGGCAACAGCTAGCAGAAGAAACACTGCAAGAGAGAGTTAACAGATTCTTCTTCTGGATAGTATCCACACACACCCCTTCTAGGAGACGTGTTCTTTGTTCTCTCACTGTGATTATTAAAGAAATTAACTGGTAAGAATCCCTTTCATTTGATCTGCTTATTTACGGCCATGGGGAAGGAAGTCGATTCCCTGAAGTCAAACAGAGGTGAAATATGGCGAGATACAACCATAAAAACCATAATGTGTGTTTCCAAAGGTTTATTTGTGATCTTGAGCACATGTGGTTTATAAATTTAATGAATCACCATCATCTTAACTCATTTTACCAAAACCAAGAAGTTTGCCCCTTGCACTCTCTGAAACAATGACCCGAAAGTAGATGGTTCTCCCTGGTGTCACCCCTTTATAAATGCTCCCTTAAAACAGTGATTGGAAACCTCAGTCCTTCCAGATATTATTGGACAACAAGTCCCATCACCCCTGGGTGGATGGAAGCTGGGCTTCAGCAACATTTGTAGGACCACGTTAGTTGCGCCTGCCCTATGAAAACCAAATGAACATAATGCATGCAGTACCCCTAAATAGCAACTTGAAGTGGCACTAACCACAAACACCTCTTTCTGCTGCCTACTTTTCATTAGTCTGCATCAGCTAAATTTAGGCTCTGCTAATATCTCCCCTCCCTCACAGAACCGTTTATTTGATTTCTCCTGGCAGTAGTGCCTGTGTAAATCACACATATTGCTGACTCTAAACTGAGTGTATGCTGATTGAATCCTCTAGTTCACAGAAGGACTGTACATTCCGCACACTACCGGGATTTAGCCTATGGTTCCATCTACTGATTAATGCTACCAAATATAAGTGAGGAAATTGTCAACCGTGGCTTGTGAATTTTATTGTGAAACCTACTGGTATCATTCATTTTTAGAGTTTTAATCATGCCTTTGTCATTGATGGATTGATCATATCAGATTTCAGCTGCAGGTAATCTCCGTGATTGCCTGGCTATGATGTTATGTCGCTGATAAAATTCTCCAAGAGATGGTTTAGCCTTGCTGAAAGCATGCGGCTTGGTGCTTGAATTTGTTCCAGAATGGTGCACAACAAACTGCAAATTTCATGCCTTCATAGCAAGTGACCTCTTATACACATGGAATTAGACTAATGATAGCCACACATGTGCTTCTTTGAACATTGACATTTTGGTCCTTAGAGATTAGAAAGAAGCTTTCCATCTCATTTCTGCAGCCCAAATGTGTCCTTCCTCAGCTCTCCGTGTGGCCTTGGTGACTCTCTGCTTGCTAGCACACTCTCCCAAGTCACTCCCATTCTTGCTTTAGCACAAGCTGTTGTGTTTTTAACCATGCTTCTTCATTTTGTATATGTCCCAAACTTCTGTCATTTTATTTGGTGCCTTAATCGATGATTCATTCCTGTATTCAAATATTTCTGGCTACAATTAAAGTGGAATGCAAAATGTCATTGAATTTATTATCTCCCAATGTGACATTCACATATTATTCTTATTTTTCTCTTTGTCAAAAACATTTAATTGCTCTTCAGTTTTCATGGGATGCATTGTTGAGTTGTGATCTTTCATGCAGTGGAGCTACCAAGCAGATTCTTTTTAGAACTTATTATCATAAGTACAATGAGGTACATCACACCTATCATACGAACGCACAGAGAATAATTTTTAGGAGAAGAGAAGGTGATATGACACATACAGCATGTGATTGTGAAACATAATCATGTCTTTCATCCGACAGTCTTCTCCAGTCAAATAGCTTTTGGAGCACCTTTAAAAACCTGCAACACCACCAGGCATGGAACGAGGGATGAGCTAAGATGGTTCTTGCAAATCACGTTCAAGAGAAAATGGAAATGGAAAGGAGATGATTCAGCCATAGATGTGTAAATTTCAGGTCTAAGCTCCATTTACTTGATGGAAGAAGTTAACTTCAAATAATTATTTGTTTTCAAGAGTTGATCTCATCTTTAAATGCCCATGTTTTCAATATTTGCAGCTCCAAATTTTATGTGGAAGAGGCAGAACATGTTAGGATTCTTGCTGCGTGTTTGCAGTCATGGGATTGTTTTCTATCACATGATGGTGTATGTTTTCATTCCACAGCGTAGGAAGTGACGGAGACAGGATGTTTGTATTACTGTGTTCCGTGAAGTGGGACTATTGTCCTTTGTTGTTTTTTTCTTTACTGTCTGATGAGAAAGAGGAAGGAGCTAAGTCAGAACGCTCCGAGTGTTTTATGTAGATAAAGTAGATTAGCCAAAATGCTGTGCTATTGAGTCTGTTACACATACTGCAATACTCTGCAGGATCCCTAAGCATGCTAATGCCTTTTGGTATCAGTCGCTGTGATGTTCGGGCTGGAGAAAGCTTTTGAAGCTCCTGAATGACCGACCAGGAGGGAGAGAACATGTCAGTCGGGTCCTACATGCGAGTACGACAATCCTAACAGAACACTGTGTAAATTTGCCAGAATTGTGTAGAAAGTGGGGTTGGAAGCAGGTCCAGTATCAGTCCCTGGGTCTCATGGGTAGCTACCAGGCTCCAGTCCCTTGTCAGCCACTTTTGATTTTTTCCCGTTTTTTAAAATGCATTTTTATTAAAGATTTTCCTGATTTACAAAAGTATGTGCAATCTTCAGTCTTGCCCTGGGTCTTCCTTTAAAAAAGAGAGGCTAGATCTAGGAGCTGGGTGGGGAAGAGCTGCTCTGCTAACTTTCTGGCAGGAGAGTCACTAATTACCAGGAGGGGCAAAGTGGTGGGTAGGTTGTGGAATAATAAATCTTGTCTTGTTGGTGCATTTGCATCTTGCCAATCTCCCCAACTTTCTGACCCTGCTACCCAGGAAATAACAGCAACCTACCTGCCAGGAAGCTAGCATAGCAGCTTTCCCCACTTTAATATTCCTCAGTGCCTGGAAGAGATGCTAAGCTGGGAACATTAGGGAAATTTTAAGCTGCGGTTCCCAGACTCAGCCACCAGCTAATGGTTGGATCACTGCTGCTACCTCTCAACACCAACACCAGGCCCATTAGGACCACTGATGTAGAAAGGAACATTTTTGCTGATACCTGGAGTCAGCCCTGTTCAATCTAAGGAACAGGTTGGGTGCACAGGTAGGGAGTGCAGAACCTTCCATTCTGCACTGCTTTTCAGCCCCATTGCCTAAATATTTTTTCTCCTAGCCATACTCATTATTGCTAATGAGCCAGTCTTAGTAATAAACAACCCTGAGAAATATAATGTGTCCATCTGTGTCCGTTTCAGTGTGTGGTTTGCAATTGTGCACTAAATTAACTTTTTGCTTCTCAGCATCAAAAGGCTCTCTGCCTACCACATACTTTTGATGTGAATATAGACTTATGTGAATGTGGCTGTCATTGTGCCTAATTTAGCTTTTGGTTTCCAGAGCTGCTGGGTGGCACTTTGGTCTAAACCACTGAGCCTCTTGGGCTTGTTGATCAGAAGGTTGGCAGTTCGAATCCCCGCAATGGAGTGAGCTCCTGTTGCTCTGTCCCAGCTTCTGCCAACCTAGAAGTTTGAAAGCATACCAGTGCAAGTAGATAAATAGGTACCGCTGTGGCAGGAAGATAAACAGCATTTCCATGCTCTCTGACTTCCGTCACGGTGTTCTGTTGCATCAGAAGCAGTTTAGTCATGCTGGCCACAAGACCCGGAAAGCTGTCTGTGGACAAATGCCAGCTCCCCTGGCCTGAAAGTGAGATAAGCGTCGCAACCACATAGTCACCTTTGACTGGATTTAACCGTCCAGGGATCCTTTACCTTTAACTTTTACTATTTTCAGGTGGGATTCAATGAGGGCACATTCAGGTCACACAGCTAAAGCTGATTTGGAACTCTTGTGCAACAAAACTGGCTACCCCCCACCCGCAAATTGGACTGTCTGTGAAAAGGACAGTGATGGGGAAACACTGGAAAGTGTGATACAATCTTTGCTTGATCCAACACTGAATAATCAAGGCAAGTCAAGAGCAATGATCAATAAACTGGTTGTAATTAGGCCGCTTCCAGGTAACCTAACTAGATAATCTCCTGTGAGAAATTTAAGAGTCGCACATGTTAAAGGTTATCTGAATTTTCCATAATCAAATCTTTGTCTGGTCAATACATTTCTACCCCTTTAAATAAAAACCAAGTAGAACTCTGAGAAAGAAAAAACTTCTGAGGCAGTTAAGGAGGAGTTTTGGGTGGCAAAATTCTTTTTAAAGGCTTCTGTTAAACCACAAGAGTAGTTCTGTAAGAAAAGAGAAATTAATTTGTTCATATCATCCTTGACTCAAGTGTAACACATATACAGAAGGTAATACCCATTTCTAATTATTCAACAATAAGTTCAGGAATGAAGGATTTGTGTAGTGTAAATTCCTACCTTAAAACAGCTCGGAGACTGACTTAAGAGAGAAACTGAAGAAGCCTGGTTGTCATGCAGGAAATTTAAATTTTTACATGAAAAATGAATGTGTATTTAGATGTCTATTGATATGTTAATGCTCTTGACAGCCCTTCAGTCTCTTAATTGGAGATTATGAAGACTTGCTGCAAATGCATATTTACAACCAAGATAGTGTTTTATTCAAGGATCAGGTTAATTTTAGAGTATGTTTTTCACTTTGAATAATCCTTGCTCCTTTACAGATTTTTCTTTTTAAATAAAAATCTTTTCCTCTTCAGAGACCAAAGCAAAATTCCCAGGCAAGTAGAATCCTGTTTATATTGTGGGATATTTATTCTTCCAAGGGATGTTAGTGATGTTAGAAGAGGGGCAGTGCAACCGGTTTGGGGACAGATCATGCTCCTTCTGGGATAGTTTGTCTACCTTTGGTCCCCATCCTGCACTCAGCTTTCATCTGTGGGCCCCTAGAAGCTGTCATATCCCAGGAAACGGATTTGACTGGCCAGCTAAACCAGGTGAGGGTAGCCAATGGTCCTTAAACCCTCAGTGGGTTATGGACTTGTCTATCCCCTGCAAAGGCAGACTTTGGTGGATTGAGTTCACAAGATCAATGGTCTTGGAGGTGGTTTCTGCACATGCTGTTGAGCGAAATGAGAAGTAGATGGGGCTTGTTAACCTGGGAGGGTAGCCCTTATGACTATAGTAATTTGTGATACCATGATGAAATCTAGCTGTCTGCAAACAAATGCCAGCTCCCTTGGCCTGAAAGCAGAGATGAGCATCACACCCCATAGTTGAATTTGAACTCACTCTGTCACAGGGATTCAAACCACTGACCTTCAGATTGGCAAGCGCCACTTGTGTCCTGTTGCTCTGTCCCAGCTCCTGCCAACCTAGCAGTTTGAAAGCATGCCAGTGCAAGTAGATAAATAGGTACTGCTGTGGAGGGAAGGTAAACGGTGTTTCTGTGTGCTCTGGTTTCCATCACAGTGTTCTGTTGTGCCAGAAGCTGTTTAGTCATGCTGGCCACATGACCCGGAAAGCTGTCTGTGGACAAACGCTGGCTCCCTCGGCCTGAAAGCGAGATGAGCGCTGCAACCCCAAAGTTGCCTTTGACTGGACTTAATCATCCAGGGGTCCTTTACCTTACCTTTTACCTTACTCATTTGTGAGCAAGGCATCAGGCATAAACCCTAAGGAATAATCCATATCTGCTGTCTTGTGGAATGTCTTCAGGAGAAGAAAAGTCCAATGAATAAATCCTACACATATCTGGAGTGGAGTCCCTTAGGTGGTTGAATGGTGAAACGGTCAAATCTGTTATGATTAAATGGGCACAAGATTTTGGATATAACATTATGATGGCTGACTGGGAAAAGTTATGGACCACAGGTATGAAATTTACGGCATGTAATGCCTTAAGAGAGAATATAATGAAAATGATTTACAGGTGGTACATGACACCAGTCAAGCTTGCAAAAATTTACCATTTGCCCGATAATAAATGTTGGAAATGCAAAGAGATTGAGGGCACATTCTTTCACCTTTGGTGGACGTGCCCAAGGATTAAGGCCTTCTGGGAGATGATTTATAATGAAATGAAAAAGGTATTTAAATATGCCTTCCAGAAGAAACCAGAGGCCTTTCTCCTGGGCATGGTCGGCCAATTGGTGTGAAGGGAGGATAGAACTCTTTTTATGTACGCTACAACAGCAGCAAGAATACTTATTGCGAAGTATTGGAAGACACAAGAATTACCCACCCGAGAAGAATGGCAGATGAAAGTGATGGACTATATGGAATTGGCTGAGATGACTGGCAGAATCCGGGACCAGGGAGAAGAGTCAGTGGAAGAAGATTGGAAAAAATTTAAAGTATATCTTCTAAAATATTGTAAAATTAAGGACTGTTAGAAAGATGTTGGAAAAAGAAAATTAGATGGTATTGGTTGAAATGACATAAAGGACTAAGTAAAGACGAGTTGATGAAATTGACGAAAAGAGAGGACGTTAAATTGTAATCTATTATGTTAAACTACTTAAATGAAAATAAAGTTGGAAGGACTTGCTGGAATAACGATTTGAATTAGAATACAAAATTGGGAGGTGAGAGGAAGTCATGGAAACAAGTAAAGGAAGAAAGCTATGTAAAGGTTTAATCAGTTTTTTTTTGTTTTGTTTTAAGTGGATGTGTTTTTTCTTTTATGGTGTTGTTGTTTCTTGTTGTATTTTGTATTTTTTTTCTTTGGTTTGTTGCTCTTAAATTTTGAATAAATATTTTATATATATATATATATATATATATATATATATATATATATATATATATAAAAAATAGGTGGTTGAATGGCTCCTTGCAGGCTTCCTTCCGTCAACTCCTGTGGCCAAGCTGGTGTCAGTGTATTGCTCTGCTTTCCTTTGGACCACATCAATGAGGCCGAGAGGGGCGTCTTGTTGTCTGGGCAGCCCATATACACTGCCCAGGCTTGAGAGGTCACTTCAGTGCTGCAAATGCAGCAAAACCAATGTGGAGGCAGCATCTTCTCTCCCTTAGAGACACAGGAGGTTTTTTTGTGGGTAGTGGTAGCCTTCACCTAGTGGTGCAGCAATACAACTGCTAGCACATTTGCAAAGCTATGCAAGGTCCAGTATGGTTTCAAATGGAATAGGGGACCACATGATGCGATCCCTGCATTGCAGGGGTTTGGACTAGATGGCCCCCAGAGTCAGTTCCCCAGCTCTACAATTCTATGATTCACACATGAAGAAGCAATGAAGAAAGCAAGAGCCACAGGGGAGAGAAAGAGAAGAATTGCAGTGGCTCAAGGGCACCAACTGTAATATCGCTTCCTAAGGATATGGCCTTGGTAGGATTCTGCTTGTCCTGGGCCCAGGGGTAACCCATGAAACGCAGTCCAGGACCGGTCCAGAATCTAAAGGTTCCGCTAGGAGTCAGTCCGACAGGGCCAAGGCAGGACACAAGGCAGGAAACCAGGCAAGGACAGGTACAGGATCTCAGGCAGGATCTGGCATACTGCAAGGTTGCTCCCGCAACCTGGGGCGGCGTCCGACAGCCTTTTATCTTTGTTGGGGTAACAGCTGGTCCTGATCCCCCGGTGACTCACCTCCCTGTTTCACCCAAAGGCGAGCACTCCTCCTGTGAGTACTCAGGTCTCTCCTTCTCTCAGACCTTAGTCTCTGCAACTCGGGAGATGTCTGTGGGTTACTAGACCCAGGGGCTGCCTCAGCCTCCCCTGACCCAACCGGTAGTGGCGCAGCTGTAAGTGATGGCCCAGCTGAAGGCAACGAGGAAATCCCTGCATCTGGAGCCAGGACAGGCTCAGGCCCCTGACTCAGTCCAGCTGGTGTTTGTTGCAGGGGAACCTGTGCAGACTGGAACTCTTCATGGTCAGGCCCCAGACTTGGTTCAGATGATGCCTGAGGCAAAGGATCCAGCACAGACTGAGATTCCTCTGGTTCCGAGTCTGAGCCCGAGTCCCAGGCCATCACACTGCTCCATTTAGAACAGCCCTGCTCCATAAAGGCTGGTTTCAGACTTCCATTTGAGGTTTCAGATAAAGGTCACTTCACACTGACAGCTTCCACCTTCTGACTACTGGGATAGTTCAAACAAGGTCATGGTTATATTCAGGGTATAGAGATGCTCATGATTTCTGCCAAGTGGGAAGTGTCTTGGTTTGTCTTACAGTCTTCTGCTGATCTGTTCTTGGGGGTGAAGTTTGAGTGGACAAATAGGGGCAATGGTGGGGGTGATTGCTGATTATCAACTCCTCGCTCCAATAGAAAGGCTGGTATTCATGACCACGTTACAGGAGACTGGATAAATTTGTGGAGAATCAATACCTTTTACTAGCTGTTTGTCATGAAAGCGTAATGGGTCGTTCATATCTAGGAACAGTATGCCTCCTCAGGTCATTTTTTGTAGATTCAAACTAGTGGAAAAGGCAGTGGCAGCCATACCCTTTTAGTGGGATCTCAGAAGGCCCCTGTCTTGCCACTTTGGCAAAGAAGATGCTCTGCTAGGTGGACTCTTGGTGAGATCCACTAGGGCTCATTCGGCCTTTTGCAGGTTCATTTGCAGATTGTTTCTTGGTGCGCAACAACTCTTTTATAAAGGGTAAGCAGTTTGTTTACAATTTTCTGGCATGAAAGATGGAAATTGTCTAGGGATTTTTTTAAAATGACTGAAATTGCATTTACAGTATAGATAAACAATACCTGAAGGAACAGATAAATATCATTTTTTCGGAAGAATATAGGAAAACTCAAACTATTGCTTGTGACCAATTATCTGCGTAGGCCTAGGAGACAAAATAAGTGATATTACTGTAAAGAGCACTTAACATACGAACCCATCTTGACTGTACCAATATCTTTAAAGGTTATGCCTTCAAGTAAAGAAAATCCTCCTATGTTTTAAGACATACTGTGACACAAAGTTGAGTTCTATCACAGAGCTGCAGCCTTGAAGATAGCAGCACACTTAAGCACAAAACATACCTTGGGTATATGAATTACTCAGAAATGGAAAGCTCAAATATTACTTCAGAGTAGTGACTGGATAAACGTACCTTGGGAATTATCCCTGTTGCCAACATAACCTGGAAGAAGATTCAGGAGACAGATAAAAGGCGGAAAGGTCATATTTATTAAACATAACAAACAGAAGATCTGCAAAACAATAGTCAAATGATATAAGTGTGGACCATTCAGATTGAATTAATATATATGAAGGATGCATCCCTCCACTCTCCTGGTCATATAAACAGTTGCATGCCGTGGCTCCTGAGCCAAGGATTGGGTCAATGTTCTCCCTCCATGCTAAGTTCTCCAGCTACCATGTCTTACAATCAAGGATGGTGGCATTGTAGTCACATGGTGACATCACACAGCAAAGATTTATAGAAATCAATGGGTAGAGGGAATATTTTTCTCCAAACTAATTCTTGATGTGTTTAGAATATAACATTTTTTCCCCTTAGAGGAAAAACTCTAATTTTTCTTCAATGAAAATTGGGAGAGCCCATTCTATAATGATATTCTTACTATTTATACCTCACAAATCTTACTGGGTTGCTCCAGCCACTCTGGGCAGCTGCCAACATATATAAAAACATAATAAAACATTAAACATTTTAAAACTTCCCTATACAGAATTGCCTTCAGACGGCTTGGGGGGGGGGGGTCAGATAACTCCATACCCTCCAACGTTTCTTCAGTGAAAATAGGGACATCCTACCATACCCTCCAACATTTCTCCAATGAAAATAGGGACATCCTAAGGAAAAGCGGGACATTCCGGAATCAAATCTGAAACTGGGACCACTTCTTTAAATCAGGGACGTCCCTGGAAAATAGGGACACTTGGAGGGTCTGAAAGCAGCTTCACTATAAACTAGAAGCCAGAAGAGAACAACAATTTCATTCATTCATTCTGTTACAAAATAAGTCTTTCTTTCTTATTCTGTACAAGTGAGATAGCACTTCTTACTGAGTGATGGGGCAAAAGAACACAGCCCCCAATTTTTCCTTACCTTTCCCGACCAAATTTTCCTTTTCCTTGTGAAGAAATGGAACTTTGAAAAGTATGCCTTTCAAATGGATATGAAGAAATCCTGACTCTAATATTATGGGTTGGGCCAGGTGGCTGGGGAGGGCGGGTTGGTGAACTCACACCAACTTGGGTATACCTTATTGGCCCTAACATTGCTTATGGATTCCTGAGGCAAAAAGAGTTCAACTGTGAAGTAAAAGCAACAGTGTGAACCAGACTCTTGCCTTATCTATGAAAGCTAACCAGTCTTCTAGTTTCAACCATTTTGTCAGGAACGTGTGTCCCCATAGTGTAGCAGAAAGAGCAGTCTCAGGAAGTGAACTAGAGACTGAATCTGTAGATGAGGGAGAAGGGTTAGTTTCCAGGAGAAGCAACCCATGGCCCTTCCTTCCCAATGAAGAAGAAGAACTGTTTAGTATCCAAGAAGAGGAGGACTTGGATGGCAGCCAAAGCGTGGCTAGGCAACTATCAGATAAGACTGGGACAGATAGCTCTTGGAATGAGATAGGCCAAGTTTTTAGTCCCCGTAGTAGGAGATGGGGAAAACTCTGAGCCTTGGGAAAGGGAGGGGTCAGAAGAAAGGGTTCTGGCATCATTCCTGTTGGAACCGGAATTCTGATTCAGACTAGGGCAACTAGTGTAAATGAAAGGAAGAGGGAAGCCCCACTCTGGATGTGTTTTCTTGTAAATAAAAACAAACATGGAACTAACAGAGTCTCTCACTGCTCATCAGGCTGGCTGCTTCCCAAGGATCGTTATACCTTTATCCTCCCAGATAGATCCCAGATATATTTCTCATACTTTGCTATGTGCCGTTCCATTATTTTCTCCCAAATAAATCCAAAATATACAAATTCATATTAAATCTTGCAAGCAGTCTTATATAATGAATTGAAGAAAATGTTTAAAATGACATTTGTAAAAAAAAACCCAGAAGCATTTTTGTTAGGGATTGTAGGACAAGACCTGCCAAGGAAAATAAGGAACTTATTTATGTATGCTACAACAGCGGCAAGAGTCTTGATAGTACAAGGATGGAAGAATGAGGAAACCCCAACAAAAGAACAGTGGCAAGAGAAACTGATGAACTACACAGAACTGGCTAAATTGACATGCAAACTGCGAGACAAGGACAACTGTGACTTCAAGGAGGAATGAGAACTTTACACAAATTACTTAAAAACACAACAAAATGAACTAGACTCCTTGGCAGGTTTTAAATAAACATACACAGATTTATTGTTGATAACATGATGGATAGATATGTAAGGATATATACAATTTTATAATATGCAGAGAAAATATGTGCAGCGAAATCAGGGAGAGAAACTGAGGGAAGTCCTTGGTGGGGGTGGGAGAGTGGGGGGAATTTTAAAAAGGGGGGAATTATGTAGGTGATTATATGGTTTGATAATTTGTTATGTGGAAATTGAGCAATAAAAAATATTTTTTTAAAAAATGCTAGGCTGAGGTCTGTTTGGGCCTTATCCTGAGGCAGCATAGTTTGGATAGCTCAGTTAGTTAGAGCATGGTGCTGATAACGCCATGTTGCAGGTTCAATCCCCATATAGGGCAGCTGCATGTTCATGCTTTGCAGGTGTTTGGACAAGTTGATTCTCAGGCTCCCTTCCAACTCTCTGATTCCATGATTCTATGATCAAGGGAAAAGCTGATGACATCACACTGTCTCTTCATGATACAATTCTCTTATATGATGCAGACCCTCCAAGTTTCCCATCTGAAGGCAATCCTGTATATAGAAATGTTTTTATATACATTGGAAGCTGCCCAGAGTGGCTGGGGCAACCCAGTAAGATGGGGGGGGGGCATATAAATAGTAAAATTATCATTATGGAATGGGACGGCCCTATTTTCACTGGAGAATTGTTGGAGGGTAAAACTACAGGGCTTTATCGTGCCTTTGGCCCTGTTGTGGCTCACAGCCATCCCCTAGCGGTTTGCATAAAGGTTCAGTTCCATTTAGAACAGGCTTCCTCAACCTCGGCCCTCCAGATGTTTTGAGACTACAATTCCCATCATCCCTGACCACTGGTCCTGCTAGCTAGGGATCATGGGAGTTGTAGGCCAAAAACATCTGGAGAGCCGAGGTTGAAGAAGCCTGATTTAGAAGAATGCATGCATGCACCCCAATTCATTCTCCAGCCTTTCATTGGGAATGAAATGGATTTAGCTATGAATAAATGTATACTGATTCTAAATTCAGTTTGAAAGCAAATGTAGGCAGACTGTGTCTGCTTCCTGTGTATGACTCAGATGCCTCCCTTTTATTGTATTTATTTTCCAGTAAACTTTCAGGGAAGGCAATGCTATATATATGTCTCCTTTCTTTCTAATTGCAAACTGGCTAGAGACGACACTGGTGTTTTTTTTCTATGTGTGCCTAGAATTTCCAGAGAAAAGTCGTCTCAACTCGGATGTCGCTGAAGCTCATCACAAGAGTCACTGGAACTGATTCTAGTCTCAGGTAAATGACTGCAAACCCAAAGTCGTGGGGGGGGGGAGGAGAGAGAGACACACACAGAGCAGCTTAAATGGATTACTTACAGTGCAATCCTGTTCATGTCTACTAAGAACTAAATGCCATCGAAATCAATGGTACTTATTCTCAAAAACACATTTTATTTATTAAGTGTATACGCTACCCTTCAACTGAAGATTGCAGGGTACTTTACGATACAAACACACAAAAATACATGCCATAATAACAAACGAAAAGTACCGCTTCTCAATTTAAAGGGCTTGGGGAAAGTGGGACCCAAATATATGTAAGGAAGGCACCAGGTGAGCAATACGCCCCAGCATTTCACTGATGAAAATAGGGACATCCTTTAAAAAATAAAAAGATTTGTGCATCTGCTCTAATCTTGCTCCTTTCTAAAATTTATTTATTGCTGTGCATTTCTTTTCTTTTTGTAAATGTACCAAAGAATAAAATAAATGAGGGATTAAGAGGTTTTCTCAGGATGCTGGAGAGTATGTGTGTCCCATTGGTGAAGCGGTGGCAGCAGTTGCCCTTCTCCTGATGTTATATGTTCTGGTGGGAGGGACACAAAAAATGGGAGGGGGTGTTGAGGAGGGTCAGTTGGGGCGGGGGAGTGAGACATGTCCCTATTTTCATCTGAGGAATGTTGCAGGGTATGAATTCAGGGAAGATAAGGTTTTCAATTGGGATGTTCTACATCCACTGTTTGAGGCTGTAGTGTCAGGCTTCGGGGGAATCAGATCCCTCTCCTGGTGACAGTAAATAATCAGATCAAACTAATGGAGCATTCTTACCAGTTAGTTTCTTTAATAATCACAACAAGAGACAAAGGAATGCATATCTCTCTAGAAATGTTCACCCGCTCCGTCCCCATTAATCTGTTAGAATTCCTGCTCCATGACTGCAGTCATGGGATTGTTGTCTTTCACATGGTGTATGTTTTGACTCCACAGAGTGGGAAGTCACAGAGACAGGATGTTTGTGTTACTGTGTTCCGTGAAGTGGGACTACAGTGGTGCCCCGCAAGACGAATGCCTCGCAAGACGAAAAACCCGCTAGACGAAAGGGTTTTCCGTTTTTCGAGGTGCTTCGCAAGACGAATTTCCCTATGGGCTTGCTTCGCAAGACGAAAACGTCTTGCGAGTCTTGCGAGTTTCCCCCCTTTCCCCCCCTTTTTCTAAGCCGCTAAGCAGCTAATAGCCACTTAGCCGCTAAGCTGCTAAGCCGCTAATAGCCGCTAAGCCGCTAAGCCGCTAATAGCGCTAATCCGCTAATCCGCTAATAGGGATGCTTCGCAAGACGAAAAAACCGCTAGACGAAGAGACTCGCGGAACGGATTATTTTCATCTTGCGAGGCACCACTGTATTGTCCTTTGTTTTTTATCTTTGCTGCCTGATGCTAGAGAGAGAGGGAGCCATGTTGCAGTGCTCCATGTGTTTATATGTAAAGAAAGTAGATTAGCCAAAATGCTGAGTTGCTGAGGTCTGTTACGCAAGCTGCAAAGACTCTGCAGATCCCTAAGTGTGCCTGTTGGCATTGGTCACTGTCATGTTTGGGCTGAAGAAAGCTTTTGAAGCTCCCGGATGATTGACCAGGAAGGAGAGAACTTACCAGTTGGGCATTTGTCTCTGCCAAGGTCCTACCTGAGTGTAGGACAAGCTCCTAACATAATCTACGTCACTGCTACGTTGGGTAATCTGAGCTTGTTGCCATTGTGCTTTCTGTTCTATCACTTTCCAAGTCCCTTTAGTCGTAGGTGAGGGGGGGGGGCAGGAATGCTGTCCAAGGACACTGAATCTGCTAGTTGTCTCTCTCCTGGTGTTTCCTCTTCTAGCTGTTCCTCACCCAGTATTTCCCAGCTTTTCCCCTCTGGACTATGCCCCTCTGCAAACCACTGTTCTAAATCAATACTGTCCTCCTGCTCTTGGAAAGGTTCAGAAAAAGGGGGGCGGCTCCCATCATTCCTCCTCAGTCCAGCTCCTGACAGGTAAACTCACTGGGAATCTTAGGTGAGGAAAGTTCAGGCTTTCAGGTTTTCAGGCTTCCCACGGGCATTGGTGGACCAAACACTGTGTGAGCAGAGTGTTGACTTAGATGGACCTTTGGCCTCCTCCATCAGGGTTTTTCTTATGCTTTTACCTACATCTTAAAGTATCAAAATACACCTTTAAATATGCATTTTGAGAAAAGATGCACATTTTTTAAAACAAATCTCAAAAAATATTTTGAGAAGGTTTTTCAAAGGATTATTAGAAAAATGGAACCAGATGGAGTTGTGGGTAATAATATGTGAAAGTTGCAAGGACCAGAAATAGATAAGTCACCCAAGATTAATTTTAATCCTTTGTATCCAAATATAAGACACAGGGTTGTAGTCAGCTCACTTTTACACAGATTATGCCCACTGAAATCAATGGGCCCAAGTTAGTCATGACTACTCTGAGTAAATGTGGATTGAAAACAACTCATGTTTTATATTTATACTCTCTCACACAAATATATATAATTCCATGGCATAGCATATCCATTTGGAAAAAGTATTTATTTGGAATAAATCAGTCATGTTGACCTAGATGGGTCAGTGTTGGGAATCAGAAGCACAAGGGACCCAGCTAGTCAGAATACATTTTAAATAAATTACATTAAGATGAAAACCATTTCCCCCCGATTATAGTTATTCCCTCCTTATTCTTATGCAGATTCAAATCCACATTTGCAAGCTCCTAATATGTGAAGTGTCTACTCACAAGACAGGGCCAAATCCCCAAGGCAGCAATAAAGCATTTGTTCGGAATTTTAAACAGCTGCCCAAAATATGAATAGAAGTATTTTTCAGTGAAAGTATGCAGTGAAAGTTCCAAAGATTCTGTTAAATAGAATTCAACATGTTTCAGGTTCCTGCAACACTTCAGCACAAATTGATATAATTGTAACCGCTGAAGGATACCTGCCTTCTAAGATCTTCAAACGTTCTTCAGCAAATGATCTCTTTGGGATTCTGTAATGATCTTATATTAAACCTTGATGGAATCAGTCAAAACATTATGGGATTCCTATTCTAAAATACCTTCCTAATTTGTTTTTCAAGCACTAATAAAATGCTCTTTTATTCTCTTGGCATTTATTCACAGTATTTTGGAATGATAAATTACATGACAACATAAGGCCATTTGCAGTTTTCTCTTTTTCAATTTGTGCAATTTTTCACCTTTGTGAAATAAAATTATATATTAAAAAAATAGATAAGTGGGCCAACACAACATCTAAACTACCATGCTGTTATATTGTACTTCCTAACTGCTCTTTTGTTCATCAAAAGGAACCTATAATCATAACATCAAAAAGGTTCATTCTTGTCCAGGCTTTGATCCTGGTTAATGTGAAATATTTTCTGGCCAGTCCAAATAAAGACTGAGGTGTTTTTTAAAAAAATATTGTGGCTGCAGTTCTGCACTGACAGTGCTTTTATTATTTGTGTGAAAAATTTTAACTCCATGTTTTATGTTTCTATATAGTGTGTCTTTGTAAAAAACAACAACAATGAAGCATAATAAATTAATATCTATACATTGATAAAATAATAAGAATAGAAAATAATTTTTTAGACATGATGATGCTGATCTATTTTTCTTCACTTGAAAATATTGTTTTCTTCACTAATAACAGCCAAATACTAGCCATGCTTACTTGAAAGTCAGTGCCATTGTGGTTTGGCTTGGTAAAAGTGTGCTGGATGGCTGTCTAAGTAAATTGCATGTACATTGAATTACAGTCCAATTCTGTTCAGGTTTAGAAATGACCTCTGACTGATTTCAGTGCAGCTCACTTCCCCAAGTAGGTTGATATAGAATTGTAGCCTTAATCCCATTCACTCCGATCTTGTGATTTCTGAAGAGACTGGGGAATTCTAGTGGAGATTCTGCTATGGGCGCCTGCTAATTCAGTTGTGTGTATGGATAAATTCCCTTGAAATGAATGAGGGCTCCAGTATTCACAGAAACCAAGCATCAGAGGGACATGGGATTGATGATTATGGCCATCAATTAACTTTAATGGTATCAATTATGCATTATCAGAAATTGTCATGAAAGTGACTGCAATGACAATCTAAAACTTGTTGATTTAGATTCCTTGCTCAGCCACTAAACTTATAGATTAACCTAGATTAACCATTCTACCACTCATTGTACTTGTTGTACTCAATCCTTGGCATGTCCGGTTGGGCAGGGATTGCAGATAATGCTGAGTTAAATGGACCAATCATCTGACTTGGTCTAAGACAGCTTCCTGTCTCCTGGTTATAAAACACAACTGCTGTTTTTAAGAGACATGAGAGCAATAGCAAACTCTTGCTGGCAATAGAAAGTTTAGCTGTTTTAAGCAGGGATACATACATATCAGGTTCTCATGTGGAGCAAATTTCATCTGTATACTGCAGGCTTCTTTCATGTCAATCTCTGGCTTAAGGCTATGACTTCAGGGGTGGCGGCAGAGTGCAACTACCTTATCTGGTACAAGATCTGAATTTCTCCCATCTGACTGCACCCTCCCCCCCCCCACAAGCAACAATTTCGCTTATAATAAAATGAAAACATGTCGCACTATAAGCTCTGGTATATGAGCATTGTGGTAAATAGTTTCTGAACTGGGGGCCAGAATTCCATGCACATCATTTGCAGCCTTGCAAAATTTGAGACAATAGTTTCCAAAAGTATTGGAACTACCAGCTAAGAAGGACAAAAGAAAATCTTTCTTTTTCCTAATACAAGGCGGGAGGAGAGAGAGAGAGAGAGCGCACAGATTCAGGAATGATGAGCTAAATGAGTGCCTGGCCTGACAGATGAGGTGGAAGTGAATTACAGCTGAGATCATTATGTTTCCAGTGTTTCTGAATCTAAATCAGATCTGCAAGTTGATCTTCATGCAGAAAGGGCCAACTTTATTTTACAGCTGCAGGTAGCTCATTCTTCTTCTTCTTCTTCTTCTATCACTCATAGCCGAGTAAGATTGTCTTCCATAAACATGTTTTTAACAATGACAAGACAGGGTTGAGCATATTCTTAGATTGAAGATAATTCAAGGTTTGTATTTACAACTTTCATCCAAATGCATTCATCCAAATGCAAATATAAAGTCTATCTTTAAATCACCCAGAGTTGGGAGGAGCACTTTAAGAATGAGTTAAGGGGTAGCAGGCCAGTGACCTACCTGTGACACAATCACCTTCCTCTGCACACTCATCTTCAATATTGTACTGGCAACATTTGACTAGGAAAGAGCTTTGGGATCCTGAAGGAGAGATATATAGATTTTTGTAAACCACTACTGGTAAAATTTATTACCTGATCTTCAACCCATGGTCTCAGGGCAGGTTACAACAATTAAAGCACAATATTAAAAGCAGTTTAAAAGAACTTAAAATCACAGAAGGTGGGTCCCAATGAAAAACATCTCAAGCGTTCAAAGCCAGGATAAAAAAGTGTGTCTTCAGCATTCATCAAAAGCTGTATAATGAAGGTGCCAGACATACATCTGTGGGAAGGGAGTTCCACAACTTAGGGGCTGCCCCAGAGAATGCTCTCTCCAAGGCCGCAGCATCCTGAGGGTGGTGGAACAACCAAGAGGGTCACTTTTGCCAATCTTAGCAACTGTAGGGAAGGTGGTCTCTTTCAAGTATTTGAGGGCTGATTTATTAAGGGCCTTAAGCACTCATGTAAGCAGAAACAAGCTGGCAGCCACCGTTTTAAAATGGGTTAAACGAAATGTAAATGCAACTCCAGCCTGCAATCAATTAGCCTTTGGGACAAATTGAAATGCCCAAGTCATCTTCAAGGGCAGCCCCATGTAGAGCACATTGTAATAATGCAATCTGGAAGCTACCAGAGCATGGAGTACAGTGGCACAATCATGTCTGCCAAAAAGAGGGCATAGCTGGCAAACTATCAAAAACTGAGGATGGCACTCCTAGCTACCAAGGTCACCTGACAGTGTTGAATCCAGCAGTACCTCCAAGCGGTGGACCTCCTCCTTCAAGGGGAATGCAATCCTTCCCAGGGCAGGCCATCTCTCCGCCCCCCAGCCATGAGCACCTAGGCCCCATAACACCTCAGGATTTAGCTTCAGTTGAATGGCCCACATCCAACCCATCACTGCCTCTAAGAACTGGTCTGCCTCTTTTAATTCACTTGGAATTGACAAATAGAGCTGGGTGTCAACACGTCGGCTAGATGAGGACCAGCCCAAGACATTTTGCTGCCTGAGGTATACAAGTTTGTACACACACATAGCTCTGCCCATATCCCTGATTAGCCTCCTGCATCTGTTGTTTAATAGTAGGACCGGCCCCAGCTAGGATGTAAATCTTAGAGTGAAACTCATTTCAAACACATTTCACAATATTTCCTGCCAGGATAAATACTTACATGGGGGGTGGTGTGCATGGAAGAAGAGAATCATTGTTTGTGTGTGTGTTCATTTGCACAAGTTCAAATGCATCCTGCCCCACCCTGTTCAGAGATGAGTTTCTCAAAACCATAGGGAGCATGCTAAAGTCTCCAAAGCTATAGTGTAGATGTAGAAAACAGTGGTGGCCCTTAGGGCCTCAATGCTATGCGGTGTCAAAACTCAGCACCATCCTGCCTCTTGTCTTCCAGTGCCACTGAAAAAGTTGCACTCTCCTAGATCTGCCTCTGTGGGGAACCTGTGACCCTCGAGATGTTGTTGGACTTCTCATCAACCCCAACCAGGGATGATGGGAACTGTAGTCTATCAACATCTGGAGGGCCATAGGCTCCCAATCCTTCCCCTTGTGCATGCACTCCTGTTAACAAAACTCTTTAAAGGTTCTTGCAAATTCCTCCCTAAATACAAAACAGAAACAGCAGTTTACTAGGGATAGCTCCCCCAAACAGGGGCAGTTGGAGTGTATAATAATTTGGTTGTGTTCCATTACGACTGGAAGGATTTGATAATTTATATGGGGGTCCAAGGTTCATAAATAAGAGCTACCAGGAAGCTACTTGGGATGTTTGGCTGTATAAATCAGTTTTCTCTATATCATGTTATTTGTTGCACATTGTACGGTGTTATACTGCAAGGCCAATATTGCTAGCTGCTTCTACGTCCCTGTATACATAAATCAAGAGGCAGTGTGTGAACAGTACATATTAAATACAATATTGATTCTACTTGCCTTCCCAAGAATGGACGAGGGAAGCAGTTGGGTCACAGCTATGCTGGAATTGTTTTGACCTGACTTGGCACTGCTTGAAGAAACTCATAATGCAAGCAAGAGGGAAAGCAAGGGAGGAAATGAGAATATGGGCTGGAGAATTAATGGTCTGAAGAGAGAGAGAGAGAGAGAGAGGAAGCAAGAGGGGTTGAAACAGAGCCATCCATACAGCAGGGTAGTTCATGGATCCACGTTAATGTTCTCCTGAGATTACTTTGTTTTATTAATGAAGAGACGGGCCGAACAAAAAAGAGAGGAAGATGTGCCATAAAACAAAGTCCAGAACACAATGAGGGCATACAGAATACACAGAATTACCAACCGATATGAAAAGAAACCAGCAAACTCTCTTTTTAACCTCTAGGCGTGATGCCAGATTTTTGCAGCTAAAAGACAGCAGTGACTTGATTGCCAGTATGTCTGAGTAAATATGAACAGCATCCTGCTATGTTTGCATACGTGCTTCAAGGGTGCATCCAAGCATGTGTGCCAGGTTGTTAAGTTGGTCCCACACTGCCATGTTTTGCATGTTTCTGCACAGGAGATCACACAGCGCTCAGGGAGTGGTTTTTCCAGAGATGCCCTTCTACGCAGGCTCTTCTGAGTTAAAGGGAGGAGCACAGTGGGTGAGGGCAGAGCAACATAGCAATGTCAGTTGTGAGGACCGGTTTCGTACCTGGTGTGGCAATCACACAGGGACCCTGGACGTTTCACTGTCTATTGATCCCTGTGCCACCACTTTATTTCTCGCTGCCACCACCCAGGCCCTACCTAGTACAATACTGAGTCCAGTCAGGGTTAAATTGGAACATAAATTTCTGTTTATTTATTGCAGTTTAACAAGCGTGTGGTTTCATAAATGGTATCGGTCCATTACAATCATGGGGTGCCTATCCAGACCTATAACTTCCGCTACCTGCTCTCACTCACTAAACCACCTCTCAGGTATTTACTTGTCTTCCTAGCTCCTAACTGTTCCTGATTCAGCTTATTTCACTACACTAACTCAACCTACCCACAGACTCTATCCCAACTCACTCCCACTCCAACCAACCACCCAGCTCCCAATGAACTCCCCCCTTTGCCCCTCCCAGAGCTGGTTTTATAGTCCCTCTGACTCCACCCCCCTGGGTTCTGATTGGGCAACCTGTTTAACTATTTCATCTCCAGCACTTTCATATGTTAACGTCACACCTAGCTCCTTTTGTGGCCCTGCCTCCTTTGTGCTCCGAGCTCCCACTGCCTGCTCCAGGTCCCAGAATTTTTCACATCAAAAAGTTGAGCGCAATCGAAATCTGCAATCTGGGTTTACAGGCTTTTGCAAGGAGTATTGAGATAGTGTATGCAAAGGTGTTTGAATACCTGACTTGCCTTTGCTAAACTCATTTAGTGATCCATGCGACAGTCATCTCCAGGCTTGACTACTGTAATTCGCTCTATGCGGGGCTGCCCTTGAAGCTATCCCAGAAACTCCAGCGGGTGCAGAATGCTGCAGCGAGACTCCTCACGGGGTCTCTGCCATGGGAGCATATTCACCCAGTGCTTTTCAAGCTGCACTGGCTCCCGGTGGAGTACAGAATCAGATTTAAGGTGCTGCTTTTGACCTTTAAAGCCCTTCACGGCCTAGGACCCTCGTACCTACAGGACCGCCTCTCCCGGTATGCCTCACGGAGAGCCTCAAGGTCCATAAATAGCAACACCCTTGTGGTCCCGGGCCCTAAGGAAGTTAGATTGGCTTCAACCAGAGCCAGGGCCAGTGGCGTAGCGTGGGGGGTGCAGGGGGGGCCGGCCGCACCGGGCGCAACATCTGGGGTTAGGGCAAATCCACGGGTTAGGGGGCGCAAATCCACGGGTTAGGGGGCGCAAATTACTTGCCTTGCCCCGGGTGCTGACAACCCACGCTACGCCACTGGCCAGGGCCTTTTCAACTCTGGCTCCGGTCTGGTGGAACGCTCTGCCTCATGAGACCAGGGCCCTGCAGGATCTGATTTCTTTCCGCAGGCCCTTAAGACAGAGTTGTTCCACCTGGCCTTTGGCTTGGAGCCAGTTTGATTCCCTCCTTCTCTTTCTTTTTTCTTTTCCTTCTCCTTCTGCGATGAGGCTACATTTTAATATTTTAATGTTTCAATATTTTAATGTTGTATTTTTTTAATCTTGTTTTTAAGTTGTAATCATTTAACTTGTTTTTATTATTGCTTGTAAGCCGCTCTGAGCCCGGCCTTGGCTGGGGAGGGCAGGGTATAAATAAAAATTATTATTATTATTATTATTATTATTATTATTATTATTATTATTATTATTTAAAATCATCCTCATCATTTATAAATATACTGATCTCTCCATCTGTTTCTTATTTCGTTTCTGTAGCTCTCTCTGTTTAAATTCCTAGCCACTTTCCCCATCAGTCTCTCCTCTTTCACGTAAGTACCTATTTTTCTCTCTCCCAACTTCCCTTCCCCAAATTTTGCTTGTTACCAGTCTTCCTTTTCACACTCTCCAGTATTTCAGCAGCTCTAGAGATGGGCATGCTTTGTAATTGTTTTTCACTCTCCTAATCATTGACAAATGTCATTTTTTATTCTCTCCTGGTTAACTAAGGCTGCAATCCAGCAAAGATTTACCTGGGAATAAATTTAGCTGATCTCACCAGGATTGACTTCTGAGTAAATGTGTGTAGTAGGATCGATGCTTTATTTATTTAAAGTGCAATCACTAGTACAGATTATATCACCTCTCTTGAATCCCTTCCCCTGTACTCCCTCCTCTTCCCTATGCTCTGTGCAAGCTCAGTCACTATCAAATCTAGCTTGGTCCTGTCAATCACAATCACACCTTTACACCTTCTGCCATGCCGGGCCCGGTATTTAAAACAGCCTTGTCTCTTTGTTTGCTAAATGGCTTCTCTTTCCCTTGTTCAAATTTTACTTCTGCTATGAACTCAATACTGGTAAACCCTATCTTAATATAGATAAACCCTTTGGCACTATGGAGATGATAATATTTATATATCTGTGTTGAGGTTTACTGAGATAATTGCAGTAATTCAGGTCATTTGTCACAGAGCAAGCCGGTTAGTAAATCACACAGTTCAAATCTGGAGTTAACTCTTTTTTTAGCAAAGTTGATCTTCACAGACTTGGCTGAGTTTGAGTCCTAATGAGCACAGCAGCTCCTGCCCTGTAGGTCCTACTTCATGAAATCAGTTGCTCAGACTAAAAGTCCCCAACTCTCCACAGCCATCTATGTCTCCTCTTCAGGGCTTACTGCAAGCAATCAGAGACTGCGCCTTCATGAAGCCTGTCTTTGCTCTTCTCATTTCATACCTCTCCTGGTCCTAGAAGTCAATGGGGCAGGGGAGGTTGTCACAGCAGGAGGGAAAGAAACTCATGACTCTTCACTAGCCTGACTCATCTCTGCCTCTTGACCTCCCTCTTCCCATTAAGCTGCTTCAGCTTCAGCTTCAGCTTCTGATTCTTGACTTCTCTCTTCCACAAACTTCCCCCACTCACTGAGCCCTGTTACCCCTACAGCTTCTGACACCTCCTCTTCCTAGTCTTTCCCCTCTTCTCCCTGTGACTACTCATCATTGACCCATCACCATTCTCCAGGTTCTGAGCCTTCTTTCCTTGGTAGTTCCCCAGCCAGTTCCTCTGTGTTCAACCAGTCCGTGACAACATGCGCTTGGATAGATCAGCTGGTTAGAGTGTGGTGCTGAGAATGCCAGAGTTGCAGGTGAAATCCCCACATGGGACAGCTGCATATTCCTGCACTGCAGGGGGGAGAGGGTCCCTTCCAACTCTACAATTCTATGATTCTATTATCGTTGATATGTCTAGGTTCTTTTATTTCAGGACTACAGCTCCCATCATCACTGACCATGTTGCCTGGTGCTGATTTCTCTCTCTTTAATACTTTCCCACACTTCATGTGTTTAAATCACTTGACACTTCAGCTGAAAAAAAACCCTGAATGTATTCAGGGCCACAGGAAGGTGCTATGGTGTGGGGGACAGGAAAACTGAAATCCCCAGCAATTTTCAGGCGCTGCGTGGCAAAATTTGCAAAATTTCACTGGCTTCAGAGGAAATCCTCTACTTGTGGTCAAAAGCTGGTGGCTACCATTTTGCTCTCAAAGGCCCCTCAAGTGATGCTCTGTGATGATGCAGGATTGCTTTTAAGGGGGTTTCTAGGAAGAAAAATTGTGGCCCATACTATTTTCCACTATATTTTCACCATAAGTCCATCTTAGCATATAGTGTCACTCTGATGGCTCTGATGGTCTAGTGGTTGCCAAGAGAGGAGCTCCCATGGTGGCAATCGGTTGGGTTCAGTGTAGTGCTGTGGTTAACATTCTGTCAGTGCAATCATTTCTTTTTGTGCTATTAAACTCCCCCCCCCCATCTGTTTTGTAGTTCCCCCACCCAGCCTTCTGGAGCAAATTGGGGAATGATGCAGGTTACATGTTGTGGAGTGAACAGGGGAAGTCCTCTTGTGCACCTCCCCCAAAATCAGAAAATGGGGTGGCAAAATGGATTAGCATTTTGCCTTGTTGTCAGACTCCTCCCACTGGTGACCCCTTATCAGCATA
Organism: Podarcis cretensis; assembly: GCF_951804945.1. Taxonomy (NCBI): domain Eukaryota; kingdom Metazoa; phylum Chordata; class Lepidosauria; order Squamata; family Lacertidae; genus Podarcis; species Podarcis cretensis. Next base: position 91,060,178 of record NC_137173.1, read on the forward strand.
TTCCCACCCCTTCATTTGCACATCTACAGTCTGGGCACCTTTAAGTGGTACAGTGCTGGAATGTGATCCTAGCGTGACAGAACTCAAAAAAATGACTATATAAATCTGATTTTTTAGTTCAAAATGGGGGGGGGGAATCTCTGGCCCTCCAAATGTTGTTGGATTCCAGTTACCATCAACCCTAGCTGGTGGTCAAGGGGGATAGGAAAGCTCTCTAGAAGTCATTAGATTACAAGTTGTGTAGGGCATATTTTCCTTTGACTGGAGTTAACCATCCAGGGGTCCTTTACCTTTTTACCTTATGCCACTGCTGACAGAGGAATGAAAGTTTTAAGAGTATATAATACAATTACTGCAAGGTTTGCCAGAGGCAGTGTAGCATACAATAGTTTGTTACCTGCTCTCCTTCTGATTTCCATGGCAGTCAACAGAATTCAAGTTCACTGCAATCCTTCAATGGATATTGACTACCTAATACGTTAATATTAGTGAGGCTGAAAGAGTCATATGGCGCTGAAGAGCTGACATATTCCCCAGCGATACTGAGATAATATACTGTATCTTTCAGTAAGTTGCCATAAATATCATTTGGTTCGGGGGCAGAAGAAGAGATTGATTAAGCCAGCCAGGAGAAAAAAGGAAATCAATCAATTTGGAATTAATTATCTCAAAGCTTTAAGTGCTGTTTTTTCACCAAAAAAAACATATGGGGAATGGACAGGTGAGCTAATGATTATGAAGCACTCCAAATAGAGTTGTGAACAATTACTTGAGTAGACATTGAACTTGGGAATCCATTTAGATATGATTGATTCCACCGTTGCAATTGAACTGATGAATTGATTCTATAGTTGTTTTGGTCCTTGAGGTTCACTAAAGATTAAATACTAGATATATAACAGCTGAAGGTAAGTATCTGCTCTTTTCTTTGATAAGTCACTTTTAAAATGGCATCAAATTCCCATCAGCCACAGCACTGTGTAAAATGCATTGATTTGTAAAGTGCATGCAATAGGTAAAGCCCATCTGCTCTCTAGTGGTAGGAGCACTGCAAATACCTTGCCTGGTTCTTCTTCTTCATGATCTGTAACATTAATGCATGGTTTGCGTCTGTTATTTCACATCATGGGATTGTATCTGGACTGGGCCAACCTGTGATTCTGGTAAGTTGTTTTTTTCTTTAATAGCAACATAAATATGAAAACATGAGACAAAATAGAACATTGTCAGTTGAGCACATTTTCTCTGTTAGCCGATACATGGCAGAAGTCTTTTCAATGACATAACAGAGAAAGAGAAGAGTTAGTTGGCCAGCTGTGAAAATATAGCTTTTATTTTCTCAGATATAATCTTTGTGAATCTGTATCATGGCAGCATAAGGGGAAAGAAGGGAAGAATTGGTATAAGAGAGGGCATCATGCAAGGTGTGGCTACAGAGGAAGGTAGGTAGCCCTGTTTGGATGGAGTCTGTCCTTATTCACTGTGAGTGATTACTTAATCATAAGTTTATCATCAGGACTCCAACTTCCAGCCCTGATCTGGACCAGGACACAGACAAATCAGGCTGGAGTTACAGGACTATGGACAGCTCCTGTTTGACACTTTGTTCTAACATGGTCTGGAGCAAAGCTGTTCCTTCCAGGCTCTACCATCTTCTTGAACAGCCTTAAAGGGATAGCCCTACAGCCTGCAGCCTGCATGGGTAAGCATTCAGTCAGAAGCATAATGTTTCTAGTTTGGATGGGGCCAGTCACTTAGTGGAATCCAGCGCAGGGTGTGTGTGCTTACTCTGGGGATCATAGAGACTTCTGGCTGAGAGCAGCTAATGCTTGTTGCAGTGGCCAGGATGAGGAAGTAGCCCTTCTGGGGCTCGTGCCACTAGGCCTCCCAATCTGGCTGGCTCCACTGGCTCTGGGTCAGAATTCTCAGTGCAACTTGATGTTGGGGTTGTGGCAAAGTTCCTTATGAAAGAATGTTTCCTGTTGCAAAGTCTAGAGCTATATTATCGCTCCTTTGACATGAAACTCTCTGGATCCCATGCTTTTCTTGCTCTCCATCTTGAATAGCAGTGATCCGTACAGGGATACCCATTTAACTTATGGGTGGCGATCTCATCTAGCATATTTGCAAAATTTTGCCATGTGGAAAATTACCCAATTTTGTCATTTTGAAAGTCAGATTGGGTTGTCGGGGCTGCGTGCTTGTACTGGAAACTTGGGTTCGTTTTAGATGACAAAAATTATTGAAATGCAGCTTGGGGACTGAGCTGTGGCACACATGAGGGATCATTAAAATGGGAAACTGGCAGAGCTACTGCATTTCTTATCTCCAAGACCTCACTGGGAGGAAAACAACATACCTCAGATTATTTTAGAGGGAGGAAACACACACCTTAACATTGCTTTCTGGCATTTTACAGTACAAATTCAGCAATGGAAGAATGGAATATCTTGAGATGTTGTGCCATCTTATTGTCTGGAGGTTTAGGGTGGGGAAATAACTTTTGATGGGCATGTATGCTTCAAGAGGTCGGGACGCAGGTGGCGCTGTGGGTTAAAGCCTCAGCGCCTAGGGCTTGCCGATCGAAAGGTCGGCGGTTCGAATCCCTGCGGCGGGGTGCGCTCCCGCTGCTCAGTCCCAGCGCCTGCCAACCTAGCAGTTCGAAAGCACCTCCGGGTGCAAGTAGATAAATAGGGACCGCTTACCAGCGGGAAGGTAAACGGCGTTTCCGTGTGCGGCTCTGGCTCACCAGAGCAGCGATGTCATGCTGGCCACGTGACCCGGAAGTGTCTCCGGACAGCGCTGGCCCCTGGCCTCTTAAGTGAGATGGGCGCACAACCCCAGAGTCTGTCAAGACTGGCCCGTACGGGCAGGGGTACCTTTACCTTTACTTATGCTTCAAGAATAGAGAATGCTGCCTTTTGGCAGAGGGTTAAAGGAGATGATCAAACATTCTCTTCCAGCTCTGAAGTGGCATTCAGAGAGACATATGTTTGTGCTGAAACCACCTCCCTGCATTCATTTGGGGAGTCTGCTGATTAAGTCTTCTTGCTTCACCATCTCATGGTGAATTAGATACCAGTCAACTGCCAATGATGGGTTTTAGGAGGCTAAAGTAGGAAAAGTCCCCTGAAAAAGCTCTGGCATGCATGAAGAAGGCCACACAACCCTTTGGATTCCATCTAGTCTGGCCAGTGCACAGTGGAGACTGGGTCATTTGGACAAATGGGGCACTGCCACCAACCTCCATCTGTCCTCAATGTTGCCCTTGCCCAGGGAACAGCAGGGAGACAAAACTCATGAGTGTCTGCTTGTCAGTGACTGCCTCTTCCTCCTGTTGGTCTCCATGCCAACCCAAAGGGCACCAGCCATCACTGACATTGAGCAAGGGTATTGTGAGGTTGGAAAGAGCCAAAGCTCTTGGGCTGCCACAAGCCCCACAGCAATACATTTAATGTCTGAACTGCAACACATCTAATATGTGTTTTTAGGAGTTGGAGAAGGAGGACCAAGAGGCTCCATGACCATGACATCCTAGAAGCAGTGTGAAAGTGGTCAGGTTAGTGCCTCTCCCTACTACTTATTTTTTAGATTAATTTTATTTATTTTTATTTATTTATTGAATTTATATACTGCCCTATACACAGGGGTATCAGGGCAGTTCACAGAATAAAATCAAGATATAAAACCACAAAATACATAATAAATATAAAAACAACAACCCAATAGCCCCCCTCCCCCCCAAAAAACAACATATTTTAAAAGGGCATAGGATATCAATCAGATCAACCAAAGGCCTGGTTAAAAAGGAACGTTTTTGCTTGGTGCCTAAAGGTGTATTATGAAGGCGCCAAGCCAACTTTCCTGGGGAGAGTATTCCACAGATGGGGAGCCACTGCAGAGAAGGCTCATTCTGGTAATGTCACCCTCCAGACCTCTTGAGGAGACAGCACAGGAAGGAGGGCCTCAGAAGATGATCTCAGGGTCTGGGGAGCTTCATATGGAAAGAGGCAGTCCTTGATGTATTGCGGTCCTGAGCCGTTTAAGGCTTTATAGGTCAAAACCAGCACTTTGAATTGGGCCCAGAAACAAATTGGTAATCAGTGCAGTCGGACCAGGATCAGTGTAATATGCTCAAAGTGTCTTGCTCCCTGGTCGCCGAATTCTGCGCTAGCTGAAGTTTCTGAACTATCATCAGAGGTAGCCCTACGTGCCGCTATGTGATAAAAAATATATCAGAGCCGTTTATAGCAATAAAACATAAAATGGTATGATAGAAAACAGATAAAAGTTAAAAACAGACATCAAATAATAATTGTGGAAGCAGTGCTTTTTTCCAGGGGTACGCAAGGGCACGCAGTATCGTCACCTTTTTTCTTCTAGAAGAAAAGCACAGTGTGGAAGGTTGTATTTTTAATTGCCTGCATATGCCTGAAAGAATAGAAACATTTTCCACAGCCATTGCTAACAACATGCATTCAGCAGGTGGTTTATAATGCTTGCTGCAGTTTTTAAGCAAGAAACAACACAAAATGGCTGATTATGTTTGCATCTCGGCTATAAAACAATGTCATAAAGTCTTGGCACGGCCGTTACTTATGAAACATTTCTACAAAAATGTAGCAAACCCCAAGTTATAAATGTGTAATTAATATTAGCTGGAGATCAATAACCTGAACCCAAGAGTGCAGAGAGAAAATGGAATATCTTATTGTATTTCTAATAGACACAACACCCCTTATAATTTCTAGGAATGAAATAAAGGTTATATGGACTGCATACACCACAGTGGTCAACAATTGTGTGTTTATTGTACTAAAACAGATTGTGCAGGATGGCAATCATTATCAGACCCCTTTAAAGAGTGGCATCCTTTAGTTAAACATACTTAGGGCTAAATCACCCAATCAGGTCCAGTGTGCTACCAGCTGCAACTGTTTGCCAGCCCAGTAACATGCACCAAGATGCTAATTTTGCTGCTAATTGTAGTTGCAATTGTGGATTAACTTTCATATTCTTTATTTTTTTTGGCTCAGCAGGGGCTGCTGTGTTATGGTCACATGACTTCAGCTGGGAAGCAGATTTTGGCTAAACATTAGAAGAAACTTTCCAACAGTAAGAACTCTTGCAGGTAGGCTTGCTAGATGGTAGACTATATTTTGATGGATGTATTGAAGGGCCATCTGTGAGAAAGTTGCATTGAAGATCCTGCACCGAGCTGGGGGTTAGGCAAGGAGACCTAGAGACACACATCCGGACTATAGATTTAAAGCCATATCATACCAGACATGGATTCCTTCAAAGAATCCTGGGAACTTTTGTTTGTTAATGGTGCTGAGCTACTCCTAGACTCACAGTTTCACACCCTAGAGCTACAATCCAGAGTTCCTAAGGAAGATAAAATGATTGTTCTCCCACATTAAATTGTAGCTCAGTGAGGGGAATACAACTGTCAGCACCCTTACCAAACTATATTTCCCAGGATTCTCTGAGGGAAGTCATGACTGTTAAAGTGGTATTAAAGTGGTATAATAGTGATTTTAATGTATAGTGCAGGCAGCCAAAGATAAGGCAGTGTGCTGTGTGTACATATGTTTCTCTCTGTAAAAAATCTGAACTTGTGCACACACCCCAGAGGTTTTTAGCGTTCACTTTTTACATCAGATAAATAAATTGTAATGTGCCTAAAATGTGTGAAATATCCCTGAAGGTATGGAAGTTCTCTCTGGTGACTCATTTGTGGGATAAATTGCAGCCTCAAACTAGAGCAGGCTTCCCAAACCTGCAGCCCTCCAGATGTTTTGTCCTACAACTCCCATGTTTCCTAGCTAACAGGACCAGTGGTCAGGGATGATGAGAATTGTAGTCCAAAACATCAGGAGGGCTGAAGGTTGGGGATGCCTGTACTAGAGCACTGTTAACTTTAGTTAATGTGTGAAGGGGTTAAGACCATTGAGTAAGTAGAGTAAACAGTTTCCCAGGACTTAGCTAGGTCACAGCCCCTCAGCTCCAGTGACAAACAGTTAGGAAAGTTCTTTGCCTGATGTTTGTCCTCTTCCACCATGTGAAACCCAACCAGATAGGACATGTAAGCTTGATCACTCCAAGCTTAGACCACGTGTTCAGAAACCTCTCCCCATATTTTGTAACCCAAGATTTCTCTCTGTGTTTTCTTGCTGCTGTATGGAAAAACACATGAACACATGAACCTGACCTTTGGAAAGTTTGTAAGTAAAAACCATTTTACCTTACAAAACTCTGTAGTCTAGTTTGTGCTAAACTGAAGCACTGTAAGCAACTTAACATGGGATCATTAAAAAGGTCCAACAGCCTCTATTCCCACACTTTACTTTGCTGCATGCTTTGCGTTGTAAAACCTCTGCTGGGACTGTCTCATACCAGAGAGTATTCTGTCCCATGTTTGGATCTAGGGATCCAGCGAATTCTTCTTTACACCAGTCATAACGAGCATCATTCACATGCTGCTTTGAGAGTGCAGCCATCAAATCATGAACATGAAAAGGTAAACCAGCCCACTGGGACAAAGCAAGAGAAATGTGTTGTGTCGAGTTCATCTTGGAGTAGCCATAAGGACAGTAAAGCTGCAAATATGGATATGGGCAGTGCTATTTAAATGGCATTAAGCCACAGTGTTTTCAAACCCATGCACTTCTATAACTTCATCAGAACTGTTTTTAGGATTTATTTTATGTTCTTCTTGACAGAGGGCAATGAGCCAATTCAACCTTTGGCCAACAGCTACATTTCATTGAGATGTGACCAGCTCTTGGTGGCAAGCAGATGCAGTTGCTTTTGCAACAGTTGAGACTTCGCAATATTATGCATGCTCTTAGTGCTAAACTCTCTTCTCCCCCCTCCCCTTCTCCCCTGCCATCATGGGCCTTTAGACATTTTGATATCTTAAAACGGCTGTGTGATTCCAAAAGACAGCTTTTCTGTTTTAATTAGAGTGCTTCTTATTGAATATGGATTGCCAAGACTGTATCACATGCTGGGCCTGTGGGCCTGTTAATGACTTGGTTGTGAGATGTTTACAAGATTACAAGTGCTATTGCCCACAGTGAGAGGGGTGGTAAGCATTACTTAAAACTAGGGGATAATTTTTGGACAGCGGAAGAAAATACAACTTGACACATTCCAATAGACTGGATTGGTGCTGCTGTCATCTACTGCTCTGCACCCCATACAAACCAGAATTCTTTGTGGGATCGCTTAACTGCAGACTTGCAACACTTACATTATGGAAAGCTTATATCTGCATCTTAGATCTGCAACTTAAACTTATTTCATTGTAATTCCCTTCCCCCAGGGAAGTGTATTCTTTGGAGGGAAGCCGGGGAACCATAAGAGGGAGTGTTCAGAACCCTCATCAAAATACAGTTGCTATTATTCTTTTGAGGAAGTGATGGTAATTAAAGGGTTTTTTTTTAAAAAAAGCAACAACACCTGATTGCCATCTCTTGAGTTTAAGTGTCCATTGACTGATGGTATTTGGCCTACTTATTGGTTGAAACAAGCAAATTCACAACAGAAACAGTTGGTAGAGCTCTCTTTTCTGCTGCAAAGAGCTCTAAAGGGATTTTTATCAATTTAATCATTTCTGTTCCTAACATATAAGTACCATATATTTTAACTCCATGCATGTTAGATATTGTGTAATTTTTGTCTTTTAGGTTGTTTTTACTGGAGCTGTGACTGTATAATAATTCTTTCCTATTGCAGGATGATATTTTGTCCTCTGATAATGTATCCTCAGAAATGTATCAAAGCATTTGCTACAAGGAGAACAAAAGGGAAAGTGTGTAGCTGTTTGTTGGAAGATGGTTACCTGCAAACCCTATTAATTGCTTCAATGGGACACTATTTGCTTCTTCCTGTTTCATTTTGATAACCTTTTTTTTTTTTTTTTTTAGAAAAGGGCTTTTTAATTCATGTCCAACAGAATTAAGGCTCACTTTAAAAATGGAAGGAAGAAAGACCTGTTTGACTCCTCTCCTCTCTGTTATTAACCTGTCTGTCTGAGTAGCCATTCACTCAGCTTCAGGCACCTATCTCCCTTTGTTACTAGTGTTCAGCTAATTTGCTTTATCTCCTCTGTTATGTGAGCACTTAATTAAGTAGCCTAATTAACTTTTAAATTGCTCCGACTCTCAGCAGAATGATGGGCCATCATGAGGCTTTCCCTGCAATGCTCCCCTAATCGACCTGGCAGCTGTTTTGGTTTGCTACTTGTGTCATTGTGTTAGTGTTTTGTCATAGTGGGGAGTAGAACAAGGTAAAGAATGTCCTAGAGACACAAGGCTCACCTATATCAATATTATCTGCTCAGACTCCTAGCTGCTCTCCAAGGTATTCACACTGGCTCTCTCATACCACCTGCTCTTAGGTAAAGGTAAAGGGACCCCTGACCATTAGGTCCAGTCGTGGCCAATTCTGGGGTTGCGGCACTCATCTCGCTTTATTGGCCGAGGGAGCCGGCGTACAGCTTCCGGGTCATGTGGCCAGCATGACTAAGCTGCTTCTGGCAAACCAGAGCAGCGCACGGAGACGCCGTTTACCTTCCCGCTGGAGCGGTATCTATTTATCTACTTGCACTTTGACATGCTTTTGAACTTCTAGGTTGGCAGGAGCAGGGACCAAACAACAGGAGCTCACCCCATCGTGGGGATTCGAACCGCCAACCTTCTGATCGGCAAGTCCTAGGCTCTGTGGTTTAACCCACAGCACCACCCGCATCCCACCTGCTCTTAGAAATGTCCATATTTGTCAATTTTTGTTTCTATCAGTTTCTCATCCCCCCCCATTCTTAAGTTCAGTTCTTTACATTTCCACCTCAGTTTTTTTAAGTAAGTCCTCATGAAAATTTATCAGCTGTTTAATTTCAATTTACACCCCCAATATGCAGTTCCCCCTGCATCCATTTTTTTAATGAAATATGCTCATTTTTGCAATGTATGCTATTTCACTTTAACCTGATATATGCATCCCTGTACCCAACTATACACGTTACTTGCATTTCAAAATTAAGAGAAATGTGAATTTCAAGACATAGCTGTGTTTCAGTCTGTATATTGTTATAGGAAGTAAAATAACCGTATTTTTCACTCTACAAGATGCACCCGACCATAAGACGCACCTAGTTTTTTAGGTGAGGAAAACAAGAAATAAGAAGCCTCCTGAGCAAAGAGGGAGCACTCCTTCCTCTTCACTCAGAAGGCTTTGTGAGGTTGTCCCTGAAGCCAGGAGAGCAAGCGGGATCGGTGTCGCTTGCTCTCCTGTCTTCAGCAAAAGCAAGCCTCCTGGCTTTCCCCGACCTCCCACAAGAGTCGCGTGCTCTTTAAAGGGAGCGCAGCTCTTGGGGGCTTTTCTGAGAGGTGGGGGATGGGACAGAGCAGCACGCTCTGTCCCTTCTCCCACCTCCTGCAAAAGCCAGGAATAGCTGAGTGAAGCCTCCGCAGGACAGCGGGATGAAGGCTCCGCAGTGCTTCCTCTCGCTGCTCTGGCTTCTGGGATAGCCTGCGAAGCCTCCATTCGCTCCATAAGATGCACACACATTTCCCCTTACTTTTTAGGAGGGGGAAAGTGCGTCTTATAGAGCGAAAAATACGGTAAGTAGGTCTGCCATTGAACGCAAGCAATAAATTTTCTCCCTCATCCGTGCATGCTGACTGGTTTCTTTCCTTTCCTTTCCTTTCCTTTTTAACTAAGGGATGGAGAACTTGTGGACCTTTAGTAGGATTCAACTCCATCCAGCATGACCAAGGATCAATGATGATGAGAACTAGAGTCCAACAGCAGCTGGAGAACCACAATCATCATTGCCTTTTAACTAGACTTCACAGGGACAAACCCTGAGATCTTCTGCAAACACATACTCTCCAACATTTCTCCAACAAAAATAGGGATGTCCTACTCAACAACAATAATAGTAATAATAGTAATAATTTTATTATTTATACCCCTCTCATCTGACTGGGTTGCACCAGCCACTCTGTGTGACTTCCAACATATATAAAAAACATAACAAAACTATACAGGGCTGCCTTGAGATGTCTTCTAAAGGTTGTATAGTTACTTATCTCCTTGGCTCGGGGGTCGCATAACTCCATACCCTCCTACATTTCTCCGATGAAAATAGGGACATCCTAAGGAAAAGCGGGATATTTTGGGATCAAATCATAAACCAGGTTGGTTTCTGTGAATCCAGGATCACCCCTGGAAAATAAGGACACTTGGAGCATCTGCAACATGATGTGCTGCATGTAGCCCCTCCCTATCCTTTTCTAGGTTTAGCAAGTTTTTTTGTTTGTTTGTTTTGGAGCCAAGGACCAGAAAATTTCCTACCCCACATTTTTTTTGGGGGGGGGTGGAGGGGGGTTAGCTGGTATGATGCTTCCAGAAGTTATTGGACTCCAGCTCTGACCATCCCTAACTGGTCATGTTGTCTTGGGCTGAGTGCCTTCTCATTAAGGTGCTGCTTACTGAAATCCAGTTAATTTCAATGTTTTCTCTGAGTTTCTTTTGAATGTCTTGCCTGCAATCAGCATGGAAGGTACATGCCATTGTCTGCATAGGAATTTTCTGTTAATCTTATTCTGGCTGAAGCTGTTTTCAACTGCTTGTGTATTACCTCCTGTAATCAATGGAGAATTGCCCATGTCACTGGCATTGACCTTTTAGGTTTGCTGCTGAGATTGCTAACAAGCAAAATTAGGTTGAAAGTAGTAGAAGAAAGACCCCAGAATGGCATTTACGTTAGTCAATCTAGTTGCTAGGAGCAACTGCAACCTACTTATTTGACTGGCAACCACTTGTGTGGAATAGAATGTTCTTTTTTGCAAACATGCAAATTGGACAGGAGAAAGAGGAGACCGATTGGTTAAACTGCATCGTTATACTACAAAAATTTGGAGTTCTGATGAAAAATGCAGATGAGTATTATAATTTGGCAGTAGGTACAGAGCTGTTTGTATGATTCCAGCTTATCTAAATAATGGGTACTGTATTGTAAAAAAAAAAACAAAAAAACAGGCACTGAAAAATAGAAAACCAAATGACCAGTGAACTCACATGGACAAGCAAGCCCTGGAAATGTTTCTTCTAGCTGTCAAAATGCCCTGGAAATATTTGTTGAAGAATTTAACAAGGAAGGACCTTTGTAAGAGATTTAGGGATGCATTCAAAAGGTCTACTCTGAATAGATGTTAAATTTATGGGCCTAAATTAATCAGGCTATTAATTTCTATGCATCTACTCTGAGCAAAATTAGCTGAATACAACCCTTATATTTTTATTATTTTATAAGGTATTTAAAATATTTTATCTATATATAAATGATAATATTTATATTTGAATGATAAGACAGACCCTGACTATAGGCTTACACTCTAATATACATGATGCAAAGAAATAATAATAACTGGCAGGGAGAGCAATAATCACTGGATTTATGTAATGGATGAGATTAGGTTGATCTTCAGTTTTCAATGATGTTCTTCCTCGGATGCAGCTGTAGGTCACCTGGTTGGTGGCAGAAGCTAAAGTGTGCCTCTTGTGTAATAACCAGCCTATTATAACCATCATGCTTAAGTCTAATTAATGCATGCAGGGGTTAATACCATAGAGTAAGTTACCCTGCCAGAATAAGCTTTGTCCACTTCCCCTCACCTTGGGAGGAACTAGGCTACTGATTTCCAAATAAACATGGATAAGATTGGATGGCACATCCTTTTTCATTCTATATCATCTATCTATCTATCTATCTATCTATCTAATCTATCTAATCTATCTATCTATCATCTCAGCTCTGCTCTGCTCTCTCTCTCTTTTTGCTACTCTGTTCATATATAATTTTATTTTTTTTTATTTTGACAAAATAATAATAACTAAACAAGATTTTTTAAAAGTGAGTTGCCTTTCTGATGTAAGGAGATCCGTGTTCCACTGTATCAAATATGCTCTTTCCATGTTTCAGAGCTATGCCCTAATCCTGCCAAGAGCTTTCATCCCTTTTGTGATTTCCCTGTCTCAAATGTGGGGATTGGTTCCCGTTCAAAAGGCTGCATGGCTTTCTCCCAATAAACCACTCAGGTCTATGTCTGTCAAAGTGCAGTGCCTTTGAGAGATCACAGACAGTTTGTCCTGAGGAACAGGGAGAGCTTGTTTGTGCTAATTACGACCCAGTTTGATAAATGAGTAAAAGGACAGGAACAGTGCAGCACTACTAGAGCATATTCTTTATAAAATGTGTGGATGAAGAATAGAAGGAGAGCAATGAAAAAATGTGCATATGCAGACTTCCCACACAAACGCTGAAAAGAACAATGCAAATTGGTGAGCTGGGTTTATACCATGCACCAGAAATCTTCTTCTCCAAAATTTCAAACCCTTAGGGGTAGAAAATGGCTGCTTGTCCTGCTCCAGGTAGGCAGTGTCTGAAGCCCGTCGTAGGCTGCCCTCCATTTCCCTGGTAACAAGGAGTCATGTCCACCAGCTGGCCATTGTAAAATCCCTAGTATAGCCTGCCAAGGCTTAAAGTTTGAATTGCCCAATCATGGGTTGCCAAGGGGGGCAGAGCCTGATTGGTGGACCTGGGCACAGAAGTTCTCACTCTGGTCCTCCAACTGGGGACAAAAGCCAACTGCACCCAGCACTTGCAGCGCAGTTGGCCAAAGAACAAACCCTCCTTCCCTTCCTCTCTTCATGCTGTTTGCATTAATTTAACCTTGTTTTGCTTCCTGTGTACTCTGCTTTTACTTTGCTATTGCTTCCCAGTGGTTGCCATATTCAGACCAGGGAAGGAATTTACCTGGAAATATATTAGGCCCGCTTGGAGGTTTTGCCTTCTTTGTAGCAAAATGTCGCAACTTTAGGCAGGTAAGGCATTGGGTGGCATTTTAGTCATGTAGGTCTTGGGTGAAGGGGTGCATCACACTGACTGCAGAGCAGGTATGTACATGGGGTACCCCATTAGAGGGCTCTAGGTGGAAGTCTCTGTCCAGAAGCCAAGTGTGGAGCAGACAGGTCATAGAGCTTCCAGTGGCAGCCTGGGTATGATGCCTCACCAGTCGGGTTTTCTTCTTTTTTCCATTTCTGAAGATGGGGACAACATTTGCCTGCCTACAGTCTGCAAGGACCTCACCTATCTATAACGATCTCTGGCAAGCAAGCGGCCTAATAAGCAGCAACGACTCTCCGTCAGTTTCATGTGAGTTTAAATACAAGAAGAAGCACATCCAGAGCCTGGCCCTGCCGCCTGCTCTTGTTAACAGTAGTTGCTCAGTATGACTCATCATCCCTCCCCCGACAGGAAGAATGCCAAAATCCCACCTTCTCCTTCCCTTCCGTTGTTCTCTGAGCTTCTCCTGTCTCCTAATTTGGGGGCTGAACGACTGGCCTGTATCCTTCCGACTCCCCGAAGACACAGCCTCAGCCTCTGGTTTGTCTGCTGGTTGCTTGGCAACGCTCGGGCTGACTTCCAACTCTTCCTCTCCTTGGGAGCTAACTGCTTCTTCCCTGGGAAGGAGAGGGGCTGGGCTGTCCTCTCTAAACTCTAACAAACAGGTCTCAGATGCAGAGTAGGCCCTTTGCTCGCATTTCTGTGACTGACTCTTCTGCTGTGCTCTGGGGGCCAGGTTCCTGACACTGTCACTAAGAAACAATTTGAACATTAGAGAATGGAGCTATGATACTTTTAGTCAACATCAACGTATATTTAATAGCTACAGATGTATAGTAACAAAGAGAAGAATACTAATCGAACATGTAATAAGATCTTTTTTTAAAAAAAAAAAATCCTATTTTGGATTGCTGTGAAAATGCCAAACAGGGTTATGGAGCATAGGTTTCAGTGGTCATTATCCTCCAATTTGGAAGATGGGTTTCTCCTTCAGGAGGCCAAATGATACACAGGTGCACAATAGATGAGGAGGAAGCTGTGTGCGTAATCTATAAATCATGAACCAGAATGGCTGCCAATGAGAGTTCTAATAATTGCTACTTGTCTCTGACAAAGGAACATCCTGCTTTTTGCCAAGTGCATTAGTGTCCTATGGCAGCAAGGGAATGGTTAGGGGGATCACACACCTCTCCCTCCTGCCAGTTATTGTATTGTGTGCACCTGAGTCAGATGAATGGAGGCGCTGTCACAGAATACTGTTGAACATGAACATTTGATTGACTCGGGAAATAAAGGTGTTCTGCTGCTCCAATATCTGTGAAGGAAGGTTGGCTGAAATGTCACACAGGCATTGGGGCAGAAGTAGCTTTCTAGCGTGGGCTGAAGACTAAGAATGACAAATGATTAACTACAGTTGCGTGCAGTCAGTGGACTAGGGGGACTAGGCTAGTCCCCTAAATGTTTCTGGTAAATTAGATTATTACAGTATGAATGCCTGGTGTCTCCTTCCCAAAGCCCAGGAAGCTTCTGACCAGCTTAGGGAGGGAGGTGACATGCTTATGCATGTGGTGTCAGGGCGTTGCGGTGTCAGTCCCCCCCAATTGCCCTCGCAAACTGGCACCTCTGACCCTAACCGTTCCTAACTTTTCCCTACAAAATAATTAACCACACAGCACTGATGAACTAGATGGATTTAGTACATCTGTAGACATCTACAAAACCCCATAGTACATCTGTAGTACATCTACAAAACCCCATAGTCTCTCATCAGTTCTATCTAATGACTCGGAAACTACAGTGAATCCAGAATGCGGCAGCTAGACTGGTGACTGGGAGTGGCTGCTGAGACCATATAACACGGGACCTGAAAAACCTACATTGGCTCCCAGTGCATTTCCAAGCACAATTCTAAGTGTTGGTGCTGACCTCTAAAGCCCTAAAAGGCCTCGGTCCAGTATACCTGAAGGAGAGTCTCCACCCCCATCATTCAGGCCGGACACTGAGGTCTACCACCGAGGGCCTTTTGGTGGTTCCCTCACTGTGAGAAGTGAGGTTACAGGGAACCAAGCAGAGGGCCTTCTTGGTAGTGTTGCCCACCCCGTGGAACGCCCTCCTGCCAGATGTTAAGGAAATAAACAACTATCTGACTTTCAGAAGACATCTGAATGCAACCCTGTTTAGGAAAGTTTTTAATGTTTGATATTTTATCGTGTTTTTAATATTCTGTTGGGAGCCGCCCAGAGTGGCTGGGGAGGCCCAGCCAGATGGGCGGAGTATAAGTAATAAATCATCATCATCATCTTGTCGATCTGAAAAGCACTTGGGTACTTCACTAGCAAGGAGGTTTTGGGAGAAGTTGGAACGTTGGAGCAGCATCAATGTCTTTCTTTGAGCAAAAGTTTTCTACTGGCAAAAATTGCAACAGGATGATGGGGAGATGCTGGATGACCAAGCTGCAGTAACCACTGGTAGTCTGACCTGTTCTAGCATATAAGTAGAGCTGAATTACCTTTGATCTATAGTCTAAATGGATATGTTTATCTCACTTGCCAACCTATCTAGCAGGGCGCTATGGATGAATTACAGGGTGGAGCCAAAGTAACCTTTTTGCCAGCAGTATGAAGCTATTGATATAAATGGAAAAGCCCCACTCAAATGGCATACTTCATTCGAACACTGCCCTCTGAGACCAGAATAAATTGGGGTGCCAAAACATCAGTAAGAGCTACATGCCCACGCTCAGCTTCAGCTTCATTTTCCTCTTTGTGTTGCCATATTTCAAATAATTCAGAAGCTTATTGAGCTCAAATAAAAGTACTTGTGGTGGTGGAAAAGTGTATTTCAAGTTCTGCAGAAAATGTTATGTGAGGTTGTTCCTAAATAAGTTCAAACTGCAAAAGATTGTTCAATTTGGGAACATGGGGGGTGGGTTGGAATTGATTTGGGAGCTAGTCTTGTGAAAATGGCTTCAGAATTTAAATCTTCATATGAAACACTTCTCCCACCACTTGAATGAAGTCTTGAAGAGCCAAGTTCTGAGCACTGGTTAATTCATGTTGTGTCAGAGAAGTTTATTGTCATGGCTATAGTTAAATGGTAGAAAATCCATTTAGAAATGCAATGATATAAACACATTTTCCTTCCCCCCTGTTCCCACCTTTGAAAACAGAGAAGGAACCCAAAACGCAATGTATAAACTAACTGAAATACTATGACAAAACTATAATCAATATTTCTCCATCCAGTCCACCTTTTCTCTCTCTTTTTCCTTTGGTCCAAAGTAATCACAGCCTGTTGGATTTCCCCAAAGTCTACATCATCAAAATGTGTAACATTGTTTTAAAATATGACAGGTTTGTATTGTAGTTTGTTGGGTGATAATGAAAAGATTTTTTCCCCCCTACTGGACATAAATGAGGTTTTACATCAAGTGAAGAATGCACAACTAATATTGGTTACACTTATTAGCTCCTGAATTCCTCAGTTAGAGTTGAGCACTTTGTGCATTGCCGTTCCAGATTTCATAGGAGATCTGAGCCAGGAAAAAAAACTTTAGAAGATACTATGGCTCAGAAGCACTTTTCTTTTCTGATATTTTTTTAAAATATAATTTTTATTAACAAACCAATCAAATCACATTAATTCCAAATTACAAAGCCAAATTTTTAAATTTTTGTTGGGGGTACCCATGCTTCGAGCTCCGAAAGGGATCCAAACATCTCTCTTGCTGCTGCTTTAATTTTCACAGTTCTGTCCAAATAATATTCACAGTTCTGTCCAATCTTCACTTTATTATTTTCCTCATCTTCTTGTTGTTATCATATATTCCTTTCTTTGTGACCTCTGATAGTGTCCACAAGCGGGTTGAAAACAAATGTTGTTATATCCTGTGTGAATTTTCCATCCCTCCAAGAGCCATATTCAGACAGACAGATGCCATTTCAACACTTCCGTACAAAGCATTCTTAAAGTCTGCCCATTAGTCTTCGCAGGCCTGTCAGTCTCTCCTCAATTTTCTTAGGGGGTTCTGTCAGGTCAAACTCACAGTCCGATATAATAACAAATCCATCCTCCCCCTCGATTGTAAAACCTTCAGCCAGGCCTGCTTCTTAACGAGACTCTTTTTATTAGTGCATCATTCCAAAGGCCTTTCATTCCTATCCAGATATTACACAAGCCATGTCTTTGATTAATAATTCATTTCCACACAGTTCTTAATCATCCCGCTTATAATCAGTAATTGCAACAATTCTTCTTGGGGGGGGGGATTGTTAGGTAATCACATAAAGTAAAAAAAAGAAAAGCCCCCCCCGTTCCGTCCTGTTCCGACATACCAACCCTTTGATATATCTTCTTCTTGATTTATTCCTGTTGAATCCAACCTGTCGCTCCACTTCACAGAGGTCACTTTAAATAGCAGTCTTAACTCCTGTTCTTCACTCAAAATATATGCATTTGCTTCTCTCTAATTGTTTATTTTGAGCTCCTGCAACCAGGCCGCGTGATCAGAGACAGCGTCAGGGAGAGCTGCCCCACACAAGTGCTATGTGCCTTGTGCCCTCACCCCCTTCTTTCGAACTCAGGGGTCATTTATGGCAACCGCAGGTGAGGCAGTGTTCCAAAATTCCCTTGGGGTAACAAGGGAGGCTGCATACTCCCATATCAGCCTCTTAATTACCTCGTGTGAGCCGGAGAGATGGTATTGTTGACCATCTTCCAATGCGCCCCTAGCGGCCCCCCTTTTCTTTTCTGATATAGTTACAAGCTTGGTGGATCAGGGGAATGCTGTGGATGTAATGTATCTTGATTTCAGCCATTCTTTTGACAAAGTAGCCCATGATACTTTTGTGGAGAAGCTGGTAAAATGTGGACTAGACAAGTTAACTGTTAGGTGGTTGACTGACCAAACCCAAAGAGTGATCTCTAATGGCTTCTCATAGTCCTGGGAAAAAATGACAAGTGGGGTGCTGCAGGGTTCTGTCCTGGGTGGGTTGTTGTTCAGTGTCTGTATAAGTGACTTAGATGAAGGAATTGAGGGAATGCTCATCAACTTTTCAGATGACACTAAACTGGGAGAGATAGCTAATGCCACCGAAGACAGAATTATGACGCAAAGTGACCTTAACAGATTGGAGAACTGAGCCGAAAATAACAAAATGAATTTCAATAGGGACAAATGTAAGGTTCTACACAGGCAGGAAAAAACAGCTGCACCAGTTTAAGATGGGGGACACCTGGATTACCAGTAGTACAAGTGAAAAGAATCTAGGGGTCCTAATAGATCACAAGTCAACAGTGTGGTGCAGCGGGGGGGGGGGGGAGAAACTAATGCTATTCTAGGTTGCATCAACAGAAGTATTGTGTGCAAATCAAGGTGGAGGCAGCAGAGGGAGTATGTGGTGAAGGCCTGGCAGTTGTCCTGTAGTTATGTAAGTGGGACTCTGCAGAACCATTTTTAAAAAGGTGTGGTGTCACATATGATGCTAGCTTAAATTAGACTGGGAATCAATCCTAACTATTTCTTAGTGGCCACCATATCTCATATGAATGAAGAATAAACTCGAGAAAGAGGGGAGAGGGAGAGGGAGAGGGAGAGGGAGAGGGAGAGGGAGAGGGAGAGGGAGAGGGAGAGGGAGGGAGAGAAAGAAAGAAAGAAAGAAAGAAAGAAAGAAAGAAAGAAAGAAAGAAAGAAAGAAGCTGGTCCAGGTAGGTTTGGTTTGCTGAATGGTGTCTGGTGTCTCTCTGGGGAGTTTATTCTAAAGCTAATGAGGAATATTTTTTAAAGTCCTGAAGCTGCCTTCTATCTGTAGACAAAACCAGGAAATGTCACAAGCAAATAACACTGCTCTCTCGAGCACATGGTGAAGAGACAAATGTTGGACTGTTGCTTGTGCAGTGAATGCCAACAACATCAAAGCTGAGGTAGGTGGCTCCAGGGAAGGTTCTGACTGGAATGGCAGCTCTGCCAGCTGCTTGTGCACTCAAGAATACAACATGATAATAGGAGCACAGGAAACTCTCCTATATGGAAGCAGAGCATCAGTTCCTGAAGCCCAGTCAGCTACACTGACTGGTAGGTAGCATTTCCCCAGGGGTTATGGTGGGAGTCTTTCCCAGTCTGGCAATCCCATGTGCTCTGGCTCTGAGCCGTAGCCCTTCCCCAAAGTCACTGCTGTCTGCCAGTGTGGTGTAGTGGTTAAGAGCGGTAGACTCATAATCTGGTGAACTGGGTTCGATTCCCCGCTCCTCCACATGCTGCTGAGTGACCTTGGGCCAGTCACACTTCTTTGAAGTCTCTCAGCCTCACTCACCTCACAGAGTGTTTGTTGTGGGGGAGGAAGGGAAAGGAGAATGCTAGCTGCTTTGAGACTCCTTCGGGTAGTGATAAAGCAGAATATCAAATCCAAACTCTTCTTCTTCTTCTTCCTTTGCACTTACACACAATATAAACTATTGAGGTTCTCTAGTTGCTCATAGGTCGTTCGAGTACCAAAGCACTCATCTGTCAGAGCAGCTCATGTTTCTCATGTTTTTCATACTAGATTAGAGTAGGGGTGTGTGTGTGTGTGTGTGTGTGTGTGTTTGTGTGTGTGTGTGTGTGTGACTTATATGCATTTTTATGCACATTTTACCATACTTGAGGCAGTTTTGTACACAGCACTTAAATGGAGTATTGCATTGCAAAATTCAGACAAGTGCAAATTTCAAAGGTTGGCTAGGTTTCAGTTTAAGAAAGTGAAAATCTGGTAGGTTCGCCTTTAAATGCAAAAAGAACTGAATTTACCCCCCCCCCAATGGCATGCCAGTGTAGTTTCTTGCTGGACCACGGCTTACTGGTATGGTAGAACATGGAAAGACCAGCAATATGGGTTAAGATTCAACCAATGCTTTGTACTGAATCCATCCTATACTGAAGCTATTTCCATTTGAGACAATCCCCTGAAAACTGGGTAAAACCTGATTTGTCTGAATGTATAACTTTTCCCCGAGGAAACACACCTTGTATAAATCTTATCCTTGAAGGCATAACTGACATTATAATGGTCACCTTTATGAACTTTATAGTAGTCTAAATGTTTTAAAAACATAAATTGGTGCTTGTTGGCCTGAGTTTCAAATCACTCGTGTCAAATTTTGCTTTCCTTTAAAAATGCTTTCATATAAATCTCTACACTCTGAGCAGAATATATTGATCTGTTTCAAGTTCAGGATTTATGGTGACCTTGGAACCACCACACAGCTAAGCACTGTTTTCAGAAGTTGGGTTACAAGACAATTGAGACAGCCCTGTTAGTGATCTTCTAGTGCAACTTTTCTTTCATTTCCCAGGTTCTGTTGTTGAAAGTTGACAGCTTCTTGAAGCCATGAAAGCAGCGATGTCACTGTAGCACTAAAGAGATAGGAGTCTATTTCCCACCCCCTTTTAACTGCATCGAACTACAGTGCTATTCCTGTCTTTCCTGTATTGTGTGTAGACTATAGCATGACAGTTTATCTTGTTTTCAATCCCTTTTTTTCAAGTGTGGGTCTTATGAAAGAGATGTCCCTCCCCCAGGATATAGCATATAATTTTAACCCTAAGCCTTGAGTTAAGACAAAATATGTGGATTCCTTTAATAGCAAAATGATGCACAGAATAATACCCTTATCCCTTCTTATTATGGGCAATGCCAACTTGGTGCTGTCCGAGGTGACATTGTGTGAGGTTAGCACAGACCAGCAGATGACGTCAAATCTGGAAGGATGTAGAATGAGCTCCCTGCCACCATTACCAAGGTGCTCGGCAGCTTTTATTGGCAGTAAATTCATTCAGTGGCATGTCGAATTAGGTGATTAGCATAGAGAAAAGTGTCATAAAAAACAAGTGGCTCAGAGTGTGTGGCTACACAAGGCACAGAGGGTGCTGCGGACCTTATTATGCTGAATTAAGAGGACCTCTTGTGCAGTACATTTCCCTGTCAGGGAAGGAATGCACTTTGGTGATTTATAATTTTGATTATTATGATCTGTTCTGCTTGAGGAAGCCTCTAATTCATCAGGCAAAGAATTCTCAGATGGATCATTGTCTCCCTCCTGGATTGCATCAGTTTGTTGCAGGAGAAATTTAAGCTTATCACAACATTTATTTATTTTAAAGACACACATACACCCCAGATAATAAATCTATTGCTGCAACCTACCGTCTCAGCAGATTTAAAGGTTACACTTAATAAGAATTTGCCACACGGACGTGTTTGGCTTTTTGCCGTCCATACCGTTGAACCATTAGATTTCCATATAGAAATGGAAACACTGCCTCTTCCCCTACCTTTTTTTTTTTTTTTTTTGAGATGACATTGTTCTTCCAGATCAAAGCTCAGAGGTTATATTGATCCTGTTGTGTACATCTGACTGGCATTGCAAAGAGCTATAAGGATTTGTGGCTTCAGAAACAGGGCAGAAAAGCCATCTGGCCCTTTCCTAAAATTCACTTCTCTGTGCTGCAATCCCAATAGTGAGGATCCACAAATGAATGATGAAGCCCATTTATTTTTCTCCTTTCCCTTGTGTAATAAGATCATGGAAAAGCAGTTCCCATGTGACAGCAGCTATGTGTACAGGATGGGAAAGAGGAATGTCCCTAAGGTTGCTACCTTTGCTTGATCCCGCCCAGCACATTATTTCAAACTAATGGAAGCCGAAGTCTGTTCTGAAAATCATATGTTCTGCAACTCATCCTCTCTTGGGAAAAGTCTTGGAATGAAATTCTGCTGCAAAATGACAGCTCAAACTCATTGCAGAAGAGAGTCCATTAAAATATTTATTGCCGAAGAGGTCCTGAGCAAATCTGGACTGCTACATCTCTTATAAAAAGGGACTTGCCCTAGTTTTACAACCTGGATGCAAAATATTGGACCAAATTTATTATAACATGTATATTGACAACACTTATGCTAAAGAAGATGAAGAGTTTGGATTTGATATCCTGCTTTATCACTACCCGAAGGAATCTCAAAGCGGCTAACATTCTCCTTTCCCTTCGTCCCCCACAACAAATACACTGTGAGGTGAGTGGGGCTGAGAGACTTCAGAGAAGTGTGACTGGCCCAAGGTCACCCAGCAGCTGCATGTGGAGGAACGGGGAATCGAACCCGGTTCACCAGATTACGAGTCCACCGCTCTTAACCACTACACCACACTGGCTCTCAAGTGTGGTTCTCTTGGGATGGAGCAATTGTATGTACTCTCTTCAGCAGGAACAGCACATCAGGCACCCTTTATGATGTGCTTGGATAGAGGCTCAGTATGCATGCTCTTCTCTCTCTATATGAGTAATCAGACCTTTGCATGTCTGTAGTGGAGGGGTCATAAATGACCACCACCACCAAAAGAAAAGGGACTGGGTGCCAGTTAGGGATGAATAGTCTGCCAATTTCACTTTCTCCCACTTCCACATTTTCCCAATCTTAAATTTAGCTTGAGTCGCCACAAAAAACCCCCACTGTTCGCATCTTATTGCACACACATTTTATATGCAATTTTACACAATACAAGACTTGTTCTGTGCCCAAAAAGTGCCCGGCACTGTGGCCCATAGATTGCAACAAAATACTGGGCAAGGTTTTGCCCAGCATCTTGTTTGTGTGGTGGGTTCATGGGAAAAAGCTGTCCCGTGAGCCTTTGCAAAGGGGAGGAGAGAGCCCAGTGCTTTTTTCTCTGGGGGTATTCCATGGTATGCAGTACCAGCACATTTTTTTTCTAGAAGAGAAGCACTGGGAAAACCTATATAAGACTGCTTCCCCCAGAGCTAGCCATTTTGCCTTGAGAGCTTCCCATCTGTTCACCAAGGGTGCCAACTCCAGGGGGCCCTGGGGGCTCAGGCATCCACATTCCCCCCCCCCCCCCGTTAGTGCCCAGCCTCCCCCTCCCACCACCGTCACTTTGCCTGAAAGGCAGATGTGCCTGAAAAATGCCATGCTGGTGAAGCCCCAGGCACCTAGCATCTTCATTTGCTCAAAGGGCTAAATTTGTATCTATACATATAAATTACCCCTCCCCCCCGAAAATAAGACAGGGTCTTATATTCATTTTTGCTCCCAAAGATGCGCTAGGTCTTATTTTCAGGGGGTGTCTTATTTTTCCATGAAGAAGAATACGGTACGCATTTATTGTCTAATTGTGAGTCAACCAGACTCTGTGTGCAGCAGGCGGCAGTCTTGGCGGTGGCACGGGCTCTCTGATTTAAAGAGACCTGGCACTGTCTGAACAGCTGCGGCTGTGCTGCGGCCAATCAGTGAGCTGCGTAGTGGCGCTTGCCGCTACGGTCCAGAGGAGTCAGACGCCTTATGGTAGCTTCAGGGGCCTTATATTCCAGGGAGGCCTTATGTTCGGGGGAGGCCTTATTACTGGGAAGGTCTTATTATGGGGGGGTGCCTTATATTACAACAAGAGGCAAGACTGTAAGTAGGTCTTATTTTCGGGGGATGTCTTACTTTTGGGGAAAGATGGTAGCATATGCATTTTGTGGGCATTGGCCTGTGCTTTGAGTCTTCTGAGTACCCAGCAATGCCCCTGGCTGCATCCATGTGGGATCGCATGACTGAGAATTCATGAGAATTATGCAGCTGGGGGATCAGCGTGTGAGAATTTATTGCAAACAAAAGACTTACCAGCTTTTAAAAAAAGGGAGAGCCTTACAAAGTTCACACAGAAGCATAACATTGCTTACTTTAACTCGACTGTGGAAACAACTCAGAGGCTATTAAGAAGAAAAAGGATAACAACAAGAAGATTGAAAGATGGGACTGGTGAACACTAAAAGCAGCAGAAATATGAGATGACTGGACCCTTACTGAACTCAAAACATGGGAACCCCCAACAAAAATATATAATTTGGCAAAATATTTGGACTTTAAGATATGTATTGGTATAATTTGGAATAATTAATGTGATATGATTGGATTGTTAAATGGAAAACTTAATAAAAATTATTTTTTTTAAAAAAAAGGAATTATGCAGCTGGGATTCATCACTTGAAAAGCAGCTCCCATGGGATTGAAGATGAAGGGAAGAGGGATGAGAAACTGGTTTTTGTTGCTGTAAAAAGTTAGGTGCTGGTACTCATATCCCAATAAATTCTAAAATGCCTCTCTGAACCTGCACCTCTTCCTGTGCCCATTCCCATCTTTACTGATTTTGCAATTAACTTTTAATCAAAAAGTTGATAGTTAATATTTCTATTACATATTTTTGATTTTTATTAATCTCTCTCTCTCTCTCTCTCTCTCTCTCTCTCTCTCTGCCCCTCCCTCCCTTTTCCCATGTGTGTGTATACTATGAAGATACTAAGAAAACTTTTATATAGAGAATGGTGTGGCATGGAAGCCAAAATTACTGTGTACTCCTTCTGAAGCATCCATATAACTAGTATGAAATTGGATCTCTTTCTCCTCAAAATAGTTTCAGAGGGGAAGTTCACAAGGTGGATGGTAACACATCACCTGCTCCATAATCAATATGACTAGGAACATACTTTAAAAAGTGCTGGATTGTATTCCACAGAACATAGAGGTGAAAATATTGGAAGGGTATCAGGCAATGGCTGTGAGCCGCATAATAGAAAATATCAAATTAGCCAAATGCTGGTCTTGCTTGGGGCCCCATACAAGAAAATAAGTGGATTCTGTGTAGTAAGTTAAGGTTATTTTGCAATCATATGGGTAAAACATTACTGTCTCTGTTCCACTCAGGTTGGGCTGTCGCAAAAGGCCTCAGGTTTGATCCCTGGAATCTTCAGGTATGGCCGAAAGAGAATCCTGTGTATAATCTTGGAGTGTCACTGCCAGTCATTGTAGACAAGACTGAGTTAAGCGCATGACTGATCTAACTCAGTATAAATAGCATCCCATGTTCCTAAATTGCTGCAGTTTGCATGTCCATCTCTGGTCAGCATGAGAAATCAGGCAAGCAAATGTGATTCATTCACATCACTGTGGCTGTTTTTATGTCAGCAAACAATAACATAATAACTACTTGTCTGTATTGTTTGACATTTCCTTTACATTGAAATGAATGCAAGTTACACAAATAAGTCATTTGCACAACTCATATAACTTTCATTCAGTAACAGCCAGAGAGGTAAATAATGCAGTATTTGGCAGAAACTGAATTGCAGTGGAATGGAAACAGCACTGAATATTGATCATGAAAGGAAATCAATGCCTTCTTACACCCCTACACTTAAGCACTTTCTGGCCATGCATTCAAAAGACCTTTCCCAATTATTCTTTTGAATCAACCTGGCAATTCTCTATTTAGACTCGATGAGCAGTTCTTTTTGATCTGCAAGTACCTTGGGCAAATAGCAATTCTTCTTTTAGATGGTGGGATGTGTGGGAGGTGACTTCTATTGTGAGGTGATTACATTTATCGAGCCTTTGGGGAGTCTGAAGTGAATTTGGAACTCTGCAGTGCTTACTAACACACAGTACCATATATATTTTATAGCACTAATATTCCCCCCCCGACATGTAAGGAGAGGGAGCAGAAGAGCTCTAATGAAGAAATATTACAAGCTGACTCAAACAGACTCCGCCATATTGTAAGTTGAGTTCAGTTGATGCCAGCACTTTTATTTTTGTCTGCAGGGTGTGAAAACACTCAGGCCATTCAGTTCAGAGTATTAGTGAAGTCTGTGTGAGAAGGAGAGTTTGGAAAGTGTGTGGTAGGGAAGGAAGGTAGAGCTGTGTGTCAGTGGATGAGGGATTCCAATTGAAGCCATGCCTTGCATTGCAGCTTTGAAACATTCAGCCCGCCATCTTGATGTCATGGAATTCTACTCAGTAGTGATCCAGAGTAGATTCCATTGTATAGTTAGCAGAGCAAACACTTAAACATGTTGCAGGATTCCCCCAAAAAATGATCAGAGGGGGAAACTATTCCATTGTGTTGAGGAAGAATCCTTGCTCTGACAGAATGATCCACTTAAGGGTACATTAAATACAACACAGCGTTAAAAAGTGTACCTGCAACCTACTCCAACCCCAAACTTCCTCAGCCACCTTTAAAAATCATGAGGGCATAAACCATGAGGCAACCTAAGAAGATGTGAGACTACTCTGCAAAGTTTTGTTTTTCTTAACGGCTGTCTTTTGGGAAGGATTGAGCCCAAACCAGAAACTCTATGTGCAAAATATTCATGCAAATAGAGAAATCCCCGCTCCCTAGCAATATTGGGGAAGAGGAGCAATATGAATAGAGACAAATCTTTCACCTATTCTGAATGACGGAAAGAATGTACTGTCTTCACTATGAAATGGCTTCGTTACTTTGGCCCCAATTAAGCATAGCCAAACATCACACATTAATAAAACAGAATTTGAGTGAGTGAGTGAATGTTTCAATGGATGAACAACATTTGTCCCTATTCATAGTGCTTGCCAAAGCTGAATGAGCACCTCTGCCCAATTCAATCCTTCTCTAGCTTAGCACAAAGAAGGGTTGGGCTACTCTGCCAGGCTATAATGTAATAATAATCTGCAGTTTTAAATGTCCTGACAGAGTTTAATTTTTGAAAAGCAGAAAGAGTCTGGAACACTAAACGTCACAAAAAAATCTATTGATTTTGTGACTGGTGTGCCTTCTTCTGCCCCAGCAAAATTTAATGATCTAGAATTAAAGGGGGGGGGGCGAGTCCCATGGTTTTTCAAACAAAAACTGATCCAGGGAAGAAGGCCTCTGACACAAGGCACATGGGCTGTTTTGAGACGTCTTATTATCCTGAGAAGCATTGGAATTTACCGTATTTTTCACCCCATAAGATGCACCTGACCATAAGACACACCCAGTTTATAGAGAAGGAAAATAAGAAAACAAATATTCTGAACGAAACAGTAGATGTATGATTTTTGTGGTTCATGCTGTGGCCACAGACGTGATTTGACGGTGAGTTTGGGGTAGCCCAGTGCAAAAATCCTGAGGATCCATGTGGATCCATGCTTTGTAACCATGTTTTTGTGCCATTGCGGCCCCACACAACAGTGGGTGTGTGGTTTGGTGCAGGCTGTAGCCATGGACATGCTATGTGATCTGATGGTGAATTTGGGGTGACGCAATGCAAAATTCCTGAGAATCTATGGGCTTTTAGCTCCCCCCTCCCAGGCAGCCTCCTTTATCGCGTCCCTTATCTCCCTCCCGATTGCTTGCCAATCAGCTGCTTCCTTTCAACACCCACTTCCCTCTTTCAAAAAAGAAAAAGAAAAAAAGGATGATCTGCTTTTTGCCCCTGGGCAATTCGGCTCCAGGGACCACGCATTCGCTCCATAAGATGCACAGACATTTCCCCTAACTTTTTAAGAAGAAAAAAGTGTGTCTTATGGAGCGAAAAATATGGTAGCTTGGAGTGGGAAAATATTACCCCAACCATTTGTGTGTTGCTGTTGTTTTCAAGAGTCTGGGTTTAGGTGTGATTTTGCAAAGATTTCCAGCTTGGCCACTTCAGTCCCCCATTTGTGTCATCCCTAAAACACAATCCACGGCAAGAGCTAAATGTCAGCATTAACTAAAGTCCCATTTTCCCCATAATTGTAAGCAATCAGCTGTGCTTCACACTAATCGTCTCTCTGACATGCAAATCAACAGCAAACTGCCTTTCTTCTCCAGTTTCTGTGTTCAGGTAAGTTCACTACAAATCTACATGACTTTTATTTCTGCAGCAGTGTCTAGAACTCAGAATTCTTTAAAATTTGACCTTTTGGTGCTAAAACACCAGCTTACCTCCACGGGCTTTTCAAAAACCAAGACTCTGTATGCTGTTATTCCCCTAACTGGGGTTTAAAATGCCAAGACCTTGGCTATTAGTTACATACCTTGAAGACTTTTTTTTTTAACCCCCCCCCCCCAGTTTTTTACTCAATATTCAAACTAAAGGTTAGGAAAGCAGAGAGGTATAGGCATTCCACTAACTGGATCTTCTTTTTTCACACACACTTGCAATCTGGCACAAGGATTCATTCCTCTCTCTTGTCTGAGTCATCAGCAGCATATTGTATTCTCTGTTATATTCATCTGTGTTCTTTTGCTTTCTCTCTCTTTTTATTAAATATTTATTGGGTTTTATTACAAATAAAGATGCAAATCTCATTCATCAAAATATATAAAAATGTTCTCCCTCTCCTCCTTCGGACTTCCCCCAACTCCCCCTCTACTGAGTTATTTGGTTTTGTTTATTGTGTCCTGCTTTGTATCAAAGTAAATTCCCTTATCATTCTCTAAAATGTCTGTTACTATAATAAAGTTGTGAGTGTTTATTCAAACCCTGCCAGTGAGTCCAGTCCATTTTGTTGTTTCTGCAAATAAACTGTAAATGGTTCCCAAACCCTTTTGAAGTCCTTTTTGTCCTTCTCTCTTAAATTATCTGTTAGCTTAGCCAATTCTGCATAGTTCATCAATTTTTCTTGCCATTGTTCTTTTGATGGCATTTCTTCCATCTTCCAGTATTGTGCAATCAAGATTCTTGCCACTGTTGTAGCCTACATAAATAATGTCCATTTTTCTTTTGGCAGTTCTTGATTTGAGATACCTTGTAGAAATGCTTCAGGATGCTTACCAAAGTTCGTTTTAAACTTTTTTTCAATTCATTATATATCATTTCCCAATATTTTTAATGCATTTGCATTCCCACCACATATGATAAAATGTACCTTCCTTTTCTTTACATCTCCAGCATCTGTTATTTTCTTTTTTAAACATCTTTGCCATTTCCACTGATGTAATATATGTGTTCTTTTGCTTTCTCATTCTGTGTCCGCAGTTGCCAACTTTTGTGACCTAAGGATGGAGCTATTTGACTCGAGTATGCAGACCTAAGGGTGGGACCACAGAGATCATCTACATTTGGGTGACCCCAGGGCAGCAGTGTTGCATGAGTTCATGGCACTCAGGGTGGGCACACACACTGGAGGGGTTGTGCGCATGTGCCAGGGGGTGGGCAGGAGTGCTGTGGGTGCTGGGGATGGGGTGAACAGGGTGCCCACCATGGTACCCCAGCCCTAGTCACCAACACTGTTAGAACAACTCCTCCCTGGAACCAAACAGGACCATGCTGCATCGCCTGCCCACCTGAGCAGGGGGAAGCCTGGCCAGCCAACACAGCACTTGGCGGGCACAAACCAGGCACCCCCATGCTGGCACTCCCAGCGCGGTTTGGCCTGGCACACCTGTCCATAAGCATTGGTTCATGATGCCAGGAGAGGAGCACCAGGTTGCGCTGCACTGGGGGTGCCTGCTTCTCACCCCCTCAAAAATCCGTGCCCAGGGTGCCGCCGAGAGAAGAATATAGACAGAAGTTAATGGACTATGCGGAAATGGCGAAACTTACCAGGAGAATGAGAAACCAAGATACCAATTTTATTGAGCGAGACTTCCGGTTGGCGCCGGCGCTAATGGCGGCTCGCTCTCCGTTCTCCGGAGAGAGAGCTGCTCCGCGAGTTCGGGTCTGACCGCTACGGCGAAGCGGGGACCCCTAAAATCACAGGCGCGGAAGCCTGTGAGCAAGGAGACTCGGTGGGCATCGTTTGCGCCCCCTTTTACTGCGAAAGAGCCTTTTTAAAGGCTCCGGAGGAGCATCGGGGGAGCGCAGAGCTGAGAGTCGCTACCCAGCTCGTGGAGTGAAGCCGCATCGCCATTAGCGGAGAGCGCCGACTTCTTCCTGTTATTCGGACTGAAAGAGATTCCCGTGAGTAGGATTGGCAACCCTTTCGGGACTTTAAATTCAACTTCTTTTAAAATTTGGCCGAAAGTGGGGACGGTAAACAAAGGAAGTCTGCCTTCCCCAGATTGCATGACTGCTAAAGCAACGGACTTAGTAAGCTGCAATTGACATCTTTTAAGGGACTTTTTTAAAAAAAGGATTAACCCCAGCATTGACTTAAGTCCTCCCCCCTAGGGAGCAGGAACGGGGGGGGGGGGTGAAAAAGAAAGGAAACCTGCAGGAAAACTTTTTAAGAGACAATCTACCGCAGACTCTATCTTTGGGAACGGACTGCCTGAGTGATACACTTTGACAGGGAGCTGTCAAAGACATTGCAAAGAGGAGACTTTATTTGCTACAATTTATTGAGACTTTGTAAAAGCAATTGGCAGATCTAACGGCAAAATTGGAATTGAACACGAAGAGCGTAACGTCTAATACACAGATTATACAACAGCTGGTAGAGGAGAACGCCACAATAAGGAAAATTGCAGAAGAGGCTAAATCTACTGCGGAATCTACACAGGAAAATTTAGTTCCTGTTTGTAGGAGGCTTGACCAGCATGAGGCGACCCTTTCTTTATGGGACATGCAGCGTAAGGAGAAGAACTTAAGACTTAGGTTGGTTCCTGAGAGTGAGGGGGACAACCTAGTGGACTTTCTCACAAAAGAAATTTCAGGCTTTTGGCAGGAAAATCTAGAGGGAACAGAATTTGAGATTACAACCGCCTTCAGATTGGGTAGAAGGCAAGGCAGGAAGATTCCAAGGGACTGCCTGATTACATTGAGGTCGAAAGAGGAGAGAGACAAGATACTTAGTCTGCATTACCAGAAAACACTCCAGATTCAAAACGTCTCTGTGCAAATCTACAGGGATATCCCAAAATATATTTTGGAGGTGAGAACTCAGTTCAAGACTCTGGTGGACCTGCTGAAGAAGAACAACACACCTTTCAGGTGGGAATTTCCACAAGGTTTGTCTTTCAACTTCCAAGGAAAGAAAGTCAAGATAAAGACTGTACAAGATAAAGAACAGTTCCTACACAAACACGGAGAAGACCTGGTGAAAGGGGTCCTTAACTCAACTGCAGATACAGACTTGGGGAATTTGACATTTGGACTCAAATCACCAACGGACGAAGAACAGCTGCAGGGTGCAGTTGGAGGTAACTAATTAACAATGTCTCTGAGAATTTTAACTTGGAACTGTAATGGACTGAACCTTCCCAGGAAAAGGCGTGAGGTTTTTCATATTTTGAAGAAAGAACAATTGGATCTGATTTGCTTGCAAGAAACCCACGTGACAAGAGCACACAGAAGATTACTTATAAATAAAAGATTGGGACAAGAATTTATTTCATCAGATAAAGTTAAGAAAAGAGGAGTGGTGATATACGCAAAAGAGAAATTGGCTCCAAGACAGATTTTTAAAGATGAACAGGGCAGAATCTTGGCAATTGAGATACAGATCCAAGGAGAAAAAATTTTGATACTTGGAATCTATGCACCAAATGAAGGGAAGGCAGAATTTTATAAGAAATTACATGAGACATTAACAAATTATCTGGATTACAAAGTGATTTTATTAGGCGATATGAATGGGGTTGTATCTACAAATATGGACAAAGCGCAAAGACAGGTGATCTCCAAGGACGGGAGACTACCTAAGACTTTCTTTGAAATGACTGATAACTTGGACTTGATCGACATTTGGAGAATAAGAAACCCCCTTGAGAGGGAGGGAACATTCTTTTCAGAATCACAGATGACCTGGACAAGAATAGATCAAATATGGATTACTAGTGGGATGGCTCCTAAGATAAAGAAAGTGGAAATCTGCCCAAAGACATGCTCCGACCACAATGCAGTAAAGATGGAAATGAAAACAACAACAGCTGGCTCTTTTAGATGGAGAATGAATGACACCCTATTTAAAGATCCAGAGGTGTACCAAAAGGCCCAAAAGACTTTGAAGGACTATTTTGAGATAAATCTAAGGACAGAAGTGGAGAAACGAGTGATCTGGGACGCAAGCAAGGCCGTGATGAGGGGTTTCTTGATACAGCAGAACTCCTTGAAAAGGAGGAAACAACAGGAGAAGAAAGACAAAATTTTGGAAAGGATAAAAGACAGTGAAAAGAAACTGAGATCCAACCCAAAGTCACATGAGATCTTGAGACAAATTAAGTTGTATCAGAAGCAATATATGGAATTGATGAACCAGGAGATTGAATGGAAAATTAAACGAATGAGACAAAAGACATTTGAATCGGCAGATAAATGTGGGAAACTCCTGTCATGGCAATTGAAGAAGAGACTGAAATTGAAAACAGTTACAAGTTTGGAGGTAGATGGAAAGAATATTTCGAAACCAAATGAGATCAGTAACTGCTTTCAGAGCTATTTCAGAAGACTGTATGCACAAGGGCCGGAAAACGAAAGAGACATTGAAGAATTTCTTAAGAAATATGGATTACAAAAAATTTCGCAACAAAGTATGGCGTTTTTAAATGAGAAAATAACTGAACAAGAAATTGAGGGTGCCATTCAAAACATGCAACTGGGGAAATCTCCAGGGCCAGATGGACTAACCTCCAGATATTACAAAGCCTTGAAAGACTGGATAATTCAGCCACTTAAGGAGGTTTGCAACGAGATATTAGAGGGGAAAAGGGCACCTGAGACGTGGAAAGAAGCCTTCATCACACTTATACCAAAGACTGAGGTTGATAAAAAACAGATCAAGAACTACCGCCCTATATCACTACTTAATGTGGATTACAAAATTTTTGCAGACATTTTGGCAAAAAGACTAAAGAAGGTGCTGGTGGAGGAGATTCATAAAGACCAGGCAGGCTTTCTCCCGGGTAGGCATATATCTACTAATGTAAGGAATATAATTGACATTATAGAAATGTTGACAGTGAACATTAATACGAAGGCAGTTTTAATTTTTGTGGACGCGGAGAAAGCCTTTGACAATATATCTTGGAAATTTATGAAAAAGAATCTCCACGGGATGGGGGTAGGCCAAAGGTTTGAAAATGGTATAAGTGCAATTTATTCTGAGCAAAAGGCGAAGTTAATTGTAAATAATGTGGTTATGGATGAACTACCTATAGAAAAAGGGACACGTCAGGGGTGCCCAATATCCCCATTACTTTTTATATCGGTCCTGGAGGTCCTGTTAAATATGATTAGGGGAGATCAGCTGGTAAAAGGGATTCAGGTCGGAGCCAGACATTACAAATTAAAGGGTTTTGCAGATGACTTAGTACTGACTTTGCAAGAGCCAGACACTAGTACCAAAAGAGCTTTGGAATTAATTCAAGTATTTGGCCAGGTCGCAGGATTTAAGTTGAATAAACAAAAAACCAAGGTATTGGAAAAGAATTTAACAAATGTTGAAAGGGAAAGATTCCAAGAGGAAACTGGGTTAATGGTGGCAAAGAGTGTAAAATACCTGGGGATTAACATGACATCTAAGAATGTGAACTTATTTAAGGACAACTATGACAAGTGCTGGACTGAGATAAAGAAAGATTTAGAAATATGGTCAAACCTGAAGCTTTCCTTGTTAGGTCGAATTGCTGTGATCAAAATGAATGTATTGCCTAGAATGTTATTTTTGTTTCAGACATTACAAATTGTTGATAAACTGGACTGTTTCAAGAAGTGGCAGAAAGGCATATCTAAATTTGTCTGGCAGGGCAAAAAGCCCAGAATTAAATTTAAGATACTTACCGACTCTAAAGAAAGAGGGGGGTTTGCCCTGCCGGACTTAAGACTTTACTATGAATCGGCAGCTTTCTGCTGGTTAAAAGATTGGCTACTTCTTGAAAATGCAGACATTCTAGATTTGGAAGGATTTGACAATAATTTTGGTTGGCATGCATATATCTGGTATGACAAGGTTAAAGTGTATAAGGGTTTCAAAAATCATATTGTCAGGAAAGCACTATATAATGTATGGATACGGTATAAAGATTTACTGGAAAACAGAACTCCCAGGTGGCTTTCACCTATGGAGGCTAAGGAAGTAAAGAAACTTAATATGACAACCAATTGGCCGAAATACTCTGAGATTTTAGAACAAGAAGGTGGTGAATTTAAATTACAAAGTTATGAGAAAATAAAGTCCAAGGTACGAGATTGGCTCCATTATTTTCAAATAATGGAGGCTTTCAAACAAGACAGGAAAATTGGCTTCCAGGTGGAGAAATCGAAATTGGAAACAGAATTGTTAGAACCCAATACTAAGAATTTATCAAGAATGTACAACTTGCTGTTGAAGTGGAATACAATAGATGAGACAGTGAAGTCTGCTATGGTTAAATGGGCACAGGACATAGGTCATGACATTATGTTTGCTGACTGGAAGCAGTTATGGACCACAGGTATTAAATTCACGGCATGTAATGCCTTACGAGAAAACATTATGAAAATGATTTATAGGTGGTACATGACCCCAGTCAAGCTTGCGAAGATTTACCATTTGCCCAATAACAAATGCTGGAAATGTAAAGAGACTGAGGGTACCTTTTTCCACCTTTGGTGGACCTGCCCAAAGATTAAGGCCTTCTGGGAAATGATTTATAATGAAATTAAGAAAGTGCTTAAGTGCACCTTTAACAAGAAACCAGAGGCATTTCTCTTGGGTATGGTCGGCCAGTTGGTGTCGAAGAAGGATAAGAATTTCTTTTTGTACGCTACTACGGCAGCAAGGATTCTTCTAGCAAAGTATTGGAAGACACAAGAGCTACCCACGCTGGAGGAATGGCAGGCGAAAGTGATTGACTTTATGGGATTGGCAGAAATGACCGGCAGAATCCGCGACCAAGAGAAAGAGACTGTGGAAGAAGATTGGAAGAAATTTAAGATGTATCTTAAGAATTATTATAAAACTGAGGAGTGTTAAAATGCTGAGGGAAAAGAAGACGTAGAATTGCAGCGATAATTGGGTTTAAAAATTTAGGGTGGAATAGAGAAAGAGGACAAATTTATATTTAATTGGGTAAGATAGGTTGCTGAATAATGGTACTAAACTAAGGATGCAAAAAGGGAAAGGTATGGGGAAGTCCGGGAAAAGAGGGTTACGAAAATAAGGTTAAGAAAATATGAGTTTGTTGTTTGTTTGTTTTTATGTTGTTTTTTTGTTTGTGATAAAAAATTGGAAATTAATAAAAATCATTTAAAAAAAAAAAAAACAAGATACCAATTTTATTTTAAAGAAAGGAATGGAAATGGTTTATTGAGTGTTTACAAACAAGCCATAAGCAGATGAAGACAGGATTAATGTAAAAACCTGCGGTTTCAAAATATATATGCGATATATGTGGGGACAGATATACAAAAGAATATGTTGAGATAATTTGGAGCATGCCGGGAGATGAAAAGAAATGTAAAGAAACCACAGAAAGAGGGGGAAGGGAGTCAGAGTTTGAAATGTTAAAATTATGATTGAATAATTGTTGTCATATTATAAATAAAAATTAATAATAATAATATAATAATAATAATCTGTGCCTAGGGCCACAGCCCCACTGGCACCCCCATGCTATGCCCCTGCCCCAGGGCACAGCCCAATGCAAAAAATAAAATAAAATAAATTTCTCCTGATGTGTGTTGAGGGCAGCCCTTCCTCTTGCTTTTCTGGCAGCTAGCCCAATTTGTGCCCCCAAAATGGCCATGCCAGACAAGGGCTTGCTTATTCGGCCAGCTTTTCTGTATCCCATATCTGCCTGTTTTTTGAGATAACCTTCAACTTGTTGTCTAGATGATGAACTAATTCTCCTCTCTGTTCTTCAGTTTTATATTTATCCTCTATAAAATCATTCTTTAGCACCCTTCCACTCTCCAGCCTTATTCCTGTCATAATTTTCCTTGACCTTTACTGGTGCTGGATGAATGCCATGGTCAGTACTAAAAAGACTGATGCTGAGCAGAATCTGTCCACATGCATTTCTGGAGAGGGAGCAGAACAAAAGCTTTAGCAGTGCTGGACAGTAAATATACGGATATGAGTGCCTTTTGTGAATGGCCTCCTACAAGGGAATGGATGGAAGCATTTGGAGCTACCATAATGGGAAGTGCATCATCCCCCTCCTATTATTATTATTATTATTATTATTATTATTATTATTATTATTTAGAGCCATTTCTCTGTGACACGTAGACCAACTGCATTATGGTAATGGAAAGGTTTGTTCCTGACTGAGGTCATAAATCACGAGTAAATGTCTGCTTCCTACAATTCTGCCAGCTCTCTCTCTAGAAATAATCTGGCGTTCCAAAGGTTACTAGAGATATCCAAACATTTATGATGCAGAATTAATAACTTCAAGGTCAGAAGAAGAGAGGCCAATTTAGACTCATTCATCATGTCGTCTATATTGATTTCTGGAACTTAAAGGAACTTGAGTCATAATTGCAGAGATAAACAGAAGTTATGGACTTTCCCTTTCACAGATGTAGCTCTTTAAAAAGCCTATATATTATATATTCTCTCTCTCTCTCTCTCTCTCTGGATTTTTGCAATATTAAAAGTTAATTGACAATGGGTGTAAAATGACAGCATGAGAGCTCACCTGGGACACTGGTCATTGGACTGTGTCACCACTAGGTATTGCAAGCCACTTTCCAGATTGGGGTAAGTAAGTCCTTAGGCCCTCAAAGCCCCACTGTCTGGCCCTCTCCCTGTGTTATACTCCTTTCACAGCCACAGCCCCCTCCCTTGGCCACAGCCCTGCTGTAAATATAGTGGGCTATCTATGTTCAATTGTCATTCAAGCTAAAAATTGCTGCAGGGTACAATCACGATATTAGACAAGGGGTTCGCCCACTTCTGCTCGTCTTGTGCCTTGAAAGTATGGATCCACACAGCTTGTAATTCACACTTTCTAGACATGGCTCTAAGAAGTTTTCTTCTTGCCTTGTTCCTTTCCTAGGAAAAATCTGCTCTTTAACTCTATCTGCAGAAAACGCAATGGCCGTTTTCTCTGATTGAGTGCTAAAGAGCAGTTTTCCCCAGGAGAAAGCAGGAGGACAAGAGGAGTTGTGGGTTAAGCCCTGGGATATGGATCAAAATTAAATCAGAGCAGGACTGATGGAGAGGGATTAGGTTTGGATCATTTTTGGTTTAGCACAGGGGATCTACTCATAGATCACTGGATGATTTGAAGTATATCAGCAAGGGGTTTAACCATTGTTCCCAATCTTTTTAACAATTTTAATTATGTTCGGCATATCTGGAAGGCACGGCATAAATGAACATTACGACCTCTCTAATGCTTCTAGTTCCTATTTGTATGACTCTCCTTGTGTACAGTTCTATGCTCATGAAATTCAATGTCATCAAGACCGTACATCTCATAATTATGTGGATCAGATGCCTTTATGCCATATTCAGTTATCTGAATTACATCAGAAACAGAATATGTGGCCTTCAGATGACTTCTGAGAACTCTTATAAAGTTCAGATATAGCCACAGGCTAAGATATTTTTTTAAGTAGCATATGCATAAGCTTACTCAATAGTTTTCAAACTCTATAATTTCAAAGTCTAAGGCATTAAAATTGGATTTACAGAAAAGAATTTGTGTGTGTGTGTGTGTGTGTGTATATATAGGCATAATGAACTGAATAAATGGCAACGCATTAGCCAAGTGGTTAGTCAGAATGTCTCTATGGATATGACTTCTGCCCAAATGTTCAGACAACTCATTTCATTATTTTTTCCATGTAGTATTGTACTGCAAAGCCTTGTTTAGAGCAGACAGCAAAAGATAACCCTTATTCCCCTGAAGTTATCATGCAAAAAATCAATTCAACCCACACCCTAATACCGCTGAATTGACAAGATACAATTACAGAACTGAATAAAGTAAATTACTTAACTCTTGTAGGGATTTTGAGAATGGAAGAGCTACTGAGTGCTTGCCATATGATTCACTTGGGCAAAAAGTTTTTTGTTTTTTGTTTAAAGAACACTTTCTACTGTAGTAATAACACAGGGAAAGGTGCAATGTAAAGGCCAAGTCTACTTTAATAAGTCTTTGAAAGATGATCACTCCCAATACAAATTAAAAACCCGTATTTTCTTGGTCCTTGGGCAAGTTTTCTTCCATGTGATCCCTCCCTGAATGCCTTTGTTTGTTTCACCACTATTTGCTTGTCCTCTTCCTCTGGACCCAAATTACGTGGAGGGCCTGATGAAGATAAAGTTGGAAGCAAATCCTGTCACTGGTCCCTCACTTAAAAGATGCAAGCGAAACTTAGGCAGCATACAGTGGTGCCCCACAAGACGAATGCCTCGCAAGACGAAAAACCCGCTAGACGAAAGGGTTTTCCGTTTTGGAGGCGCTTCGCAAAACGAATTTCCCTATGGGCTTGCTTCGCAAGACGAAATGTCTTGCGAGTTTTTCTGACTTTTTTTTTTCTTTCCCCCCCTTTTTCTAAGCCGCTAAGCCGCTTATCTGCTTATCCGCTAAGCTGATAAGCCGCTAAAAGCCGCTAAAAGCCGCTAAGCTGCTAATAGCGCTAATCCGTCAATGGGCTTGCTTCGCAAGACGAAAAAACTGCTAGACGAAGAGAATCGCGGAACAGATTCTTTTCGTCTTGCGAGGCACCACTGTACATTTAAAACACATTGCTTCTCCCCAAGGATTCTTGGAACTGCAGTTTACCATTCAAAGAGCTACAGTTCCAGCCCCCTTAACAACAGAAAAGTGCCCAGATCAATGGAAGACAATAACATAATGAAATTCAAAACAGTAACAATTTATTGCACGTTGATTCAAAATCCATTAAAAACAATTTAGTTTAAGGAATGCAAGAAAATCGATCAGCTTGATCCAGTGACACCAGAGAGAGCCATTTTCAAATAACTCAAGGGCTGTCACATGGAAGATGTAGCCAGCATTTTTTTCTCCTGCTCTGGACGGTAGGACTCAAACCAATGGCTTCAGGATACAACAAAGGAGATTCCGACTGAACATTGTTCAACAGAGAAATGGACTCCCCTGGAAGGTGATGGACTCTCCTTCCTTGCACGTTTTAAAGTAGGGATTAGATGACTATCAGTTCTGGATGCCATCTTTCTTTCTTTCTTTCTTTCTCTCTCTCTCCTTCCTTCCTTCCTTCCTTCCTTCCTTCCTTCCTTCCTTCCTTCCTTCCTTCCTTCTAGTTCTGCCCCATCTCAGTCCATATTTCATGGCTGGTTAAATCATCTGTCCCTCTCCTGATTCTCAGTGCCTCTTCTTCTGCCAGTCTTTGGCCAGCTGAGATGTCAAAATAGAGCAGCAATTCCTTCAAGGAGGAAAATCACAACTCCTCAATGATGATGTCATCTGGATGGAAAAGAATGAAAAAGAGAGAAAATCTGTTCAGTCCTCTCCGCTTCTTGTAGCTGGAGTCAGTCTGGGTGCTGCCCTCCCAGGCCAGGTGGGAAAGGCCTGCCAGGCAGGGAGCAGGTCCCGCAGGACTCCCAGCAAGAAGACCTGGGAGGTGTGTCTTGGGCAAACAAGGGACAGGGAGTTCACTGTCCCCAAGGTGTGGGGCTTACCTTCTTTCAGATTATTCCTGAAACAAGCCAGCTCTGGACGAATTACTGTGTTCTGCAGAGGAAAGACAAATATGAGTCAGTTGACACTATGAACCCCACCCTGGATGGGTGTAAGAGAAGCAGCCCCACCCAGGAAGGATGGAAGCAACCAAAGAACTGAATACAGGAAGGCAAAATACTTACTCTTAGGTTCGGGAATCTTCGAGAAAGGGTCAGCAGCAGGGATATACTGCTGGCCGTTAATTTCCTTTGGTCTTCACTCCCCCAAAGGGCGTAATATCGGAGGTCCTGCGGGATAAAAGAAATGGGACAGTCAGTTGGGTAAGGGACAGGGGGGCAACCCTAACACCACTCCTGATGCTATTAGGATACTTTTGTTGTTGTTGTTTAGTCGTTTAATCGTGTCCGACTCTTCGTGACCCCATGGACCAGAGCACGCCAGGCACTCCTGTCTTCCACTGCCTCCCGCAGTTTGGTCAGACTCATGTTGGTAGCTTCGAAAACACTGTCCAACCATCTCGTCCTCTGTCGTCCCCTTCTCATTGTGCCCTCCATCTTTCCCAACATCAGGGTCTTTTCCAGGAAGTCTTTTCTTCTCATGAGGTGGCCAAAGTATTGGATCCTCAGCTTCAGGATCTGTCCTTCCAGTGAGAACTCAGGGCTGATTTCCTTAAGAATGGAGAGGTTTAATCTTCTTGTAGTCCATGGGACTCTCAAGAGTCTCCTCCAGCACCATAATTCAAATGCATCAATTCTTCAGGAATCAGCCTTCTTTATGGTCCAGCTCTCACTTCCATACATCACTACTGGGAAAACCAGGGCTTTAAATATATGATTAGGATACTTACGGTAAGCAATTGGAGAAGGGTTCTAGTATTGGGGGCTTCTAGGAGGAGACCCCCCAGCAGGCTTTGGAATGGCCTCTTCAGTTCCTGTGGGAAAAGAGAGAAGAGAGGTTGAGTGCTGCTGAGTTAAATTTTGTAAGAGTGTGGGAAGAAGAAAGAGCTGTGCAAAGAGAAGTTAAAGCAGAGGACATACCTCTTTGTCCTCCTCTGCGCTCCCCAGAACTGCCTCTGTTGTTCTATGGAGGATCACACTCACCATAGAGGGTCTGAAGTGGGGTCTCATAAAACTGGAGAAAGAAAGGGAAGGGGTTAGATACTGCCTCCTCCAAGTCACCCTTGTCCCCTTCTCCCTCCTGCCTCCTGCCACCCAAAGCTCCCCCTGGAGTTCTGCCCCCCTGCAGCCCCGATCACCCCAAAGACCCCACTCACCTCAACTGCAGGAGGGCCTCGAAGGCCAGGGCCAGGCTCAGGGGGCGATCCCTGAAGTACTCCAAGTGGCTGAGGATGTCCTGGAAGAGAGCAGAGGAGGAAAGTCAGCTCCTTCCAGGAGTCTCCAGAGGACAGGGCTCCAACACCAAACGCCAGCCCCTCTCTGGCCCTCCCTCCCCATGGGGGTCCCTCACACCACCAATCACTCACCAGAATGGCTTTGGCCGTCTCCTCCTTGGAGTACTTCAGGGTTCGGAGCCCCCTGAGCCGAGCTGCCTGGCAGTCCTGGATGATGCCCAGGAGATAAAGCTGATCTTTGTCTAGCAGCTGAAAGGCAAAAGTCAGGCTGTCAGTTCCTTGTGGGGCGAGGGCTCCTCCACATCTGAGAGTGCAGAGTGGAGTGCAAAAGGGGGGCAAGTCTGAGGAATCCCCTCCCCACTCTCGTTTTATCCAATACTCACCGCAACGGAAGGGATGTGGATTCCCAGCACATCTGCTAAGTGAAGGACATGGGGATTGGTGAGTTCCTCCCTGAGCCCTTGCAAGGCTTTCCCAAGAGTTTTCTCCTGGATTCCAAGTCCTACTACAGGAGAAGGACACCCCAGGCCTTGGGGGGCCAATCCTAACCTCCTACCCCCAGAACATGGCTCCCCAGGGAAGATGCCCCTCCCACTGACAACTGTCCCCCTGCCTTGCCCCACAGCCCAGCCACCTGCTTCCCCCAACAGACCCCACAAAATGGGGTGGTTGCTGGGGTGGGGGGCGGTTGGGTTTCCAGATGCTGTTGCAGATAGGCAGGTTGGATCCAGCCGTCTGGCTCTGTGCATCTTTTTCTAGATGTCCCCCCAACCCATTCCTGCCCTCCTCCATCCCCAAAAGG
Organism: Podarcis cretensis; assembly: GCF_951804945.1. Taxonomy (NCBI): domain Eukaryota; kingdom Metazoa; phylum Chordata; class Lepidosauria; order Squamata; family Lacertidae; genus Podarcis; species Podarcis cretensis. Next base: position 91,101,542 of record NC_137173.1, read on the forward strand.
AGGGTCTCTTGCTCACCCGACACCGCGGGCTGCTCCAGGACTTCCAAGGGGGGCACCTTATTGCAGCTGATCAGCTGCCTTAAGTGCCTGAACCTAGAAGAGATGAGCAGAGAGAGTGACTCAGAAGCTGGCAGCCCCAATTCGTGGGGGGGGGGAGAGGGGGGCATCTGCCCCAATTCCTGCCATCTCTCTGCAGTTCTGTGACCTGAAAGGGCATCGCCAGAGCTGGAAAGAGGCAGCCCAGAGCACAAATGGCTGGCAGAGAGAGAAAGGAGGCCCCAAGTGCTATGGGTTCAAGAGCTCCAGCTCAAAGGAAAGACAAGCATTACCAGCTGTTAAAGGGCTGATCTGCCTCGTCTTCTTAGGACAGCCCTGCCCTTACTGGTGAGGGAGGAGACCCCTAGGAGGGTCCTCCAAGCACCAAGGTGTCCCAGAAGAGGAGCAGAACATGAGGAAGGGGGTAGAGCCTTTCTTGGAGCCAGAGAGACCCCTAGGAAGGGGGAGAAGGCCAATGTTGTAGGGCAGCTGGAGAGATGCAAAATTGAGCCAGGCAGTGGTGTAGTGGTTGGAGGGCTGGACTGGGAGGACCTGGGAGAGCAGGGTTCAAATCTCCACTCAGACATGAAGCTCTCTGGTGGACCAGAGAGCTAAAGCTGTGGAGGGGACCCAGGACTCACACCCTGCCCCCAGGAGACCAAGAGAAAGCAAAGGAATGGTACTTACAGCCTGCACATCTTCTTGATGAACCCCCACCCCTATCTAAGCTAACTACCTAGCTAAAATTCCCACCCAAGCCTGATCCCAAACTCTGATCCCACCTCCACCTCCAAACCCAGCCCTAACCCCAAACCTAACCCCCACCCTAACCCTACACTTACCCGTAACTATTCTTCTATAAACAAAATAAATATATTCAGAAATGTGCACAAATGCGCACAAATATGCACAAATGCACACAAATGCGCACAAATATGCAAATAATAATAATAATAATAAAGTGTTAAAATAAAAAGGTAAAATAAATAAAATAAAAATAAATAAAATAAAATGAATCAAATAAAAGTAATAAATAAAATAATAAGAAAAATAGCAAGCAGACCTCTCCTCTTCTACAACCACCACCACCACTACCTCTCTCTCTCCTGACTCTCCTCACTAACCCACAATGGCCGCCTGGAAGTCAGAGGCTTTTAAGGGAAGAGCATGAGATGTCACAAAGGAGGGCAGGTCCTTGTCCCCATGGCAACCCCTCCACCTGGACCTGGCCCCTCCTGAGAGGTGATGCTTCTCTGTCAGAACTTGGAGGCGCCTTCTGTTCCGCCTGCAGCTGGGCTGCATCTTCTATCCACAGATTCACATCGGCATTTCACGTCCTTCTTGCTGCAGCCCCATTTCCAAAGGGAGACCACCCCCATAATCTTCAAGGCAGGCTAGGGGTCTCCATAGTGCAGGATTGGACCATCTGCTTTGCATGCAGGTCTTCTGTCCTGGGAATGTCCCGCCCCCCATTCGAAACCCTGGAGAGCTGCTGCCAGTCAGCGCTGGCTAGTTGAAGATGGATATTGAGCAGCTGGAAGGTGAGCAGAGGAGGGTGACCAGGATGATGAAGGCTCTGGAAACCAAGCCTGATGAGGAACAGTTGAGGCAGCTGGGTATGTTTAGCCTGGAGAAGAGGAGAGAGGAGAGCCATCTTCCAATATCTGAGGGCTGCAAGAGGGAGCAAGCTAGTTTTCTGCTGCTCCAGAGGGGAGGGCAGGAGAGGAGATTCGGACTAAACATTAGCAAGAACTTTCTGACGGTAAGACTCTCTGGGACGGTGGTGGACTCTCCTTCCTTGGAGGCTTTTAGGCAGAGGTTGGATGCCAATCTGCGAGGGATTCAGCTGCAATTTGGGGAGCACATAGCACTGGCCTACTTTACAGGGTTCTTGTAACCACACAAGGCTGCTGAGCATCCAATAGTGCCTAAGAAATGTTGAGCCTTCCATTTCATTGTGGGGAACAGCTGCAGTGCTTCAGGAGGTGTCCCTCAACTTCCGTTTCTTCTCTCTCCTGCAGCCAAAGGGGCCAGGCTGGATTACCAAATAGACAGAGTAGGCACTGGCCTATGGGCCCCACACTTTTTAGGGGGCCCCCGACAATGGATCAAAATAATATTGATTTGATCTTGAAAGAAAACGATAATCAAGCTTTCTTAGTTCAATGTTATTCCAGTGTGTGCATGAGGCCTGCCCCCTGCCCAGATTTTGACTGCTAAGGGGCCTCCACAGGGTTTAATCCAGCACTGCCCTGTGAACAGCCCAGTATACCTGAAGGAGTGTCTCCACCATTCAGCCCCATTCACACCCACTGAGGTCCAGCTCCAGCGAGAAGTGAGGTTACAGGGAACCAGGCAGATGGCCTTCTCGGTGGTGGCGCTCGCCCTGTGGAACGCCCTCCTATCAGATGCCAAGGAAATAAACAACTACCTGACTTTTAGAAGACACCTGAAGGCAGAGGCATAGGAAGGGGGGGTGCCGTGGGGGCAGTTCGCCCCGGGTGTCATCACTGAGGGGGCTGACAAAATAACAAAAATATGTTTTTTTTTAAATCTTTTTTTTCCCCAAGGTAAAGGACGCCGTGCCACAGCACTCCTGCCTGGGCAGCTGCCTCAAAGCGAACGAGAGAGACACTGGGGGCGGCGCTGCTGCTGTTGTAGCCGGAGGAGGAAAGAAAAGAAGAGGAGGTAGAAAATGACACTTGTAACTGCAGGTATCTTATTTTTCCTTCTTTTAATAATTTCAATGTGTGTGTGTGGGGGGGGTGACAAGAAATTTTCTGCACCAGGTACCACCTGACCTTGGTACCCCACTGGCCGCAACCCCATAGTCGCCTCACCTTTACCTTTTACAACCAGCACTTCAACTGGCAAATCCATATAATATGCAAGCAAAAAGGCATAGGACACCAGGCAGTCCCAGCTGTGTTCCCTGATATACTCTCCCCCATGTCCTCATCCTAGGACATGAGAAAAACAAATGGTGCTAGTCTTCCCACTACTCTCCAGGGCTCTTTAAAAATTGTTAATGATATCCCCTCCAGGACATTCTTATTACATAAACCTTCCTCTCACTCCAGTTTATTTTTCTCATTATGATATTCAGCTGAGATAAGGCCTCTAAATCCACAATTCAATTTTCATCACAAATTTGAAATGTAGTTCTCATTTAGTCTTAAAACGACTGACTTAAATTCAACCACGTGCTTCCCTTTTTAATCAACCTACCTACTCCATGAATAAAACGGCACTAGCTGTACCTCGAGTGTTCTAGTGCTGCGTTTTTCACTGTCAACAGTTCATTATAAGTCCTGGGTTATGAATAGGGGGATTTGACCAAACACAGGAGTTTGAATCAAATATTTAACTGAACAGAATAAATTCCTTGTGAAAACTTTGCTTTTCTGCCCCAGCTGGGAATTGTGTTCTCTTTCTTATATTGCCCTCTAGTCTCTGGATTTGGAGCTGGTTTAAATTTTCCTTCTGTAGATCTGTTGGCGACTGATCAAAGTTCACAGCGCAAATCGCAGAGAAATCAGTAGGAATTTGTTAAACCCGTTGGACGTTGCCTGCCTTTGACTGCAGAAAAAGAGGGGTTGCTAAACTATGTTTCAGGCCAGAACTATGTATCACTTAAAAGCATTTCCAACTCACCCTCCCTCACAAAAAGCCCAGGGTGTGGCCATAGCTGTCAACCTTCCCGTTTTTTGCAGGAAATTCCCTTATCCCAGCGCAGTTTCCCGCTGCTATCCCAGATTGTTAGATATCCTGTAGACTGTCCCTGGGACAGGTGAGGCTGCTGATCCCTTATTTTCGAGGCTGCTGATCCCTTATTTTCAAATCTGAAAGTTGACAGCTATGGGTGTGGCACAACAAAAACAAAGCTAATGTAAAACAAAAATTCAAACCAGCACAAGGTAAATGCATTCAGGGCAGAAAATGTACCCACGGGAAGAGCATATAGCAATCAGCAAAAAAGAATGCCAGGTGACAGCAATTTCTGCTCACGCCCTCCAAGAGGGCCCAGGCTCACTTTGTTTTCTTTCCAGGTTCGTCACTGGATTTCTCTCCTGGAATGGGAAGTTAGCTTTACTTTTGACCATGGGATGGCCTGCAGAGGCCTCCCATGGCTAGCGGCAGGCAGCACGGCCTTCTGCTGTGCTGTGGGGTGGCCTTGGGGCCTCCTGCGGTCAGCACCACCCCCGTCATCTGGGGGGGGGGAATCGGGGCTGCGCGAATGGCCCTGCCTTTGCTAGGCTGCATGTCGGCTTTCCAGGCCTCACACGGCCGGCACTGACCCCCCCCTTATACGGCGGAAGGATCGGGGATGCGGACATGGATTAGCCTTTTACTGGGCTGCAGGGAAGCCTTCCTACCCCCCACCTTCTTAGGCCTCCTGCGGCTGTAGCCATTCTCTTCCCCTGTGCTGGTCCCGGGGGGGGGGGAGTTACCATGGGGCGAGGTCCAGGACCTGAGTCGAGGGTTGGCAGACAGTCCTCCATGGGCGAAGCAGGGTCCAGAGCGAGGAGCTGGGCAAGGACAGGAACTCTGGAGGAACAGAACTGGGTGCTGGCTGAAACAGCTCTTCGACGACATTACTCCCACAACCTGGGACCGGGCTGACTGGCCTTTATCTTCTCTGAGGCCAGGGGCGGTCCTGGCCCCCAGGAGACCCGCCTCTCCTGGCCTTAGGGCGAGCACTCCTCCTGGGAGAAACCAGTTCCCTCCACCTCTCTGCCCTGAGCCTCTGCAGCTCAGGAGACACTGGAGGGTTACTGGACCCAGGGGGAGACTCACCTTCCCCTGACAGGGCTGGGAGAGGCGCACCTGTAGGCACCTGTAGGCACTGTGTCCTCAACCACCTCCAGAGCCAGAGTGGATTCACCTGGTGCCTGCTCCTGAGGATCCGGCACAGGTGCAGGCGCTTCAGAATCAAGGCCCTGCCCCAGTTCAGCCGGCCCTGGAGATGGGGACTCCTGTGCAGGCTGGGATTCCTCCTGTTCAGCCTCTGAATCAGATTCCCAGGCCATCACATCCCCCTCCCCCAGTATCAGGTGTGAATTGGCACCACATGGCTTGCTTCTGGGCCGCTTGGTGGCCTGCTTAGGCCTTCCACGACTGGCACCACTTGTGGGGGTGGTTTTGGGGATTCAGAGGGTCTGCTGGGGTCTCCTCCCAGCTCCAGGACATTCCCTTCCCTCCCACCCTTGGCCTGCTGTTTATACCTTTGCCATTTGGCTTTGGGGGTGCAGTTCTTGCTGCTAACTGATTGCACATATGTAGTAGATCGCTGCTTGATGTCTCTTAATTAATAGGATATAATTAACCACTCCTTTCATTCCCGGCCTATTGCATTGCATGGGCTGCCTCCTGTTGGCTTACAGTTTTGGCCACCAACACATGGCTTGGGTGGTGCACTTCTGGCTTCAAGCGTATGGGATTGCAGGAATCTTAACGTATTATTTTGCTTGCTTTTCAGTATTTTCTTTCGCGGCATGTGTGCAGTAAGGTTGCTGGTTCTGTCTGTTAGACCTTCGTTTAGTTATCCAACTGTTAGGTGGATTTCAGCTTGTTTCCACAGTGTTACATTGTCAAGTAGCTGGTAATTCCTTGTTTTCACATGCTGGTTACGCCATCATGTCTCCTACTATGGCAACTGGGCACAGTGATATCTCTTCCCCTCATACGTGTAGGTGCACAGTGAGGGGGCACTGTTCAGGCAGCAAATAAGATCAAAGGTCCTGTCTACCAGCAGGAAGGTCACCCCTATCCTGCGTGCCAAGAGCAAAGACCCTTGGCAGGGGCTGGGCCTAACAAAGGTGGCCGACTAGCCAAGAATGCTAGATGGCTCCTCTACTTCAGGTGTGGGGCTTAGCAAGAAAAGCCATCGAATTATTAGCCACCAGCCATTGGCAGCGGTATAGTTCGTCACCTGATGTCTCCCCTGACTGCTGTAGCCTGGAGGGTGGCACCGCTCAGTCAAGCGGGAAGGAAGTTCACAACGTAAAGCATTTAAATCACTACTTGCAGCAGTGTCTGGCATGGGCTGAGGCCCACTTAGATAAGTCCCCACGCCACCACTCTCGTGAAGGTAGGCGTAAGAATAAGTCACTGGTTATAAGTTCTTCCAACAGTTCCTCCAGCCCTGACTTGTGCAGAGTGCACAGCAGGAAGAAGAAGAAGAAGAAGAAGAAGAAGAAGAAGAAGAAGAAGAAGAAGAAAAGTAGTAGTAGTAGTAGTAGTAGTAGTTTGGATTTGATATCCCGCCTTTCACTCCCCTTCAGGAGTCTCAAAGCGGCTAACATTCTCCTTTCCCTTCCTCCCCCACAACAAACACTCTGTGAGGTGAGTGGGGCTGAGAGACTTCAGAGAAGTGTGACTGGCCCAAGGTCACCCAGCAGCTGCATGTGGAGGAGTGGAGACGTGAACCCAGTTACCCAGATTATGAGACTACCACTCTTAACCGCTACACCACACTGGTGGTGGAATGTGGAAGTCTAGAAAGCACGGTCACAAGTGCAAGAGAGATTCATTGGATGCTTTGGATCTTTCAAGTATGAGTGATTCCTCTAGTTGTGAGTCAGAGGAACACTGCAAGGGGTATTGGGTCACCACACACAAGTTCTCTGGGCTTCCAAGCTATATTGGGGAACATAGAACCTGGCGCCATCACTGTGCCTTTGGGGCTACTGCACCATGCGATGAGGATGGGCTGGACGCCAGGGGGAGGGTTTGTGACTTCAACTTTAAGCGCACGGACCAGCCTCCAGGTGTCCGTCTGAAGAGGAAGGTATGCACACGCATCCTCATTGGTGAGTTCGTGGATTTATTCTCTTTGCTTTCTCTGGTATCTGCATGCAGCACATAATTTAAGTTGGTGCCGTGTCGTAAAAAAGACAAGGCAGTGGATGTGAAATGCACATTTGACAATTGGATGAACGCATTCACCACTTACATGGGACTGGTGTCAGCTGCCTATCCTGATGGGAAGGGGGGCAGCTGGCTAATTACCAAAGCATCATTCTTAAGGCTAGATACATGGCAGGGGAGGCAGAGGCCTTGGCTTACAATGAGGATTTCTGCACAAGGGCCTGCCATTTTGTCACACACACCCCTCAGTCATGACACCTGGGGCAGACCGCACCCACCACACACCCCTTCCTACAACCTCTGCTTAACCATCCAGTCAAAACCACTAATGCTGTCATTTCTGTAGATCTTAATTTGAAGACATGTTACTAGGCAAGAAGGGGCTCCTACAAGTGTTTAAGTCACAAGCCATTTAGGACTTTATAAACTGACAGAAGCACCTTGAATCTAATCCTGTATCACGCTGGCAGCCAGTGAAACTTTTAGACCCATAAAGCAGGATAGGTATTCATTCACATACCTTATGTGATTTGTGTTAGGATCTAAACCCAACTGACCCCAAGCATCTGGCTCTCCCTTGTCAGACTGCCTCATGTCCCACTCAGGTACCATAATTTTTATGAGTGGTCAAAAGATGTATTTAATGTGTTTAGATTCAGGGTGCTTACCCTATGAAGAACATAGTAAGGTAAAGGTAAAGGTACCCCTGCCCGTACAGGCCAGTCTTGACAGACTCTGGGGTTGTGCGCCCATCTCACTTAAGAGGCCAGGGGCCAGCGCTGTCCGGAGACACTTCCGGGTCACGTGGCCAGCGTGACATCGCTGCTCTGGCGAGCCAGAGCCGCACACGGAAACGCCGTTTACCTTCCCGCTTGTAAGCGGTCCCTATTTATCTACTTGCACCCGGAGGTGCTTTCGAACTGCTAGGTTGGCAGGCGCTGGGACCGAGCAGCGGGAGCGCACCCCGCCGCAGGGATTCGAACCGCCGACCTTTCGATCGGCAAGCCCTAGGCACTGAGGCTTTAACCCACAGCGCCACCTGCGTCCCGTATGAAGAACATATGGTAGGACAAATTAGTCAGGATATATAGATCTGTATGCACCACTTCTGTTCCCAGTGCTCCATATGTCCCAACTTTGCTGGCTTCATCCCTAATGGAGGGTCGTTCTTCATACATTCACCTGAACATGCTCAGAAGCCTCTCAATGATCAGGGGATCCTGTGTAATGGGAGCTCCTGGTTGTGGGGTGGATTCCAAGTATGCTCAGCTGAACACACGAGAAGTCCCCATTCAGATCTTCCACTCAACATGCAGACATTTTGGGCTGCAGCCCAGGGAGGCAGGGACACTGGCATGGGTTTAGCAGGTACAGCCCCATTCCTCATCACATTTTTTAGAGGAATGCCTGAATAGGAATGAAATCTGCATCAGAACCACTGTTATTCAGCTGCAATTTGGATAGCTACAGTATATGAAGTCCCCTTTTTCTCGTCTGTGCCTTCTCACCTTGAACCGAACCATATAATAATAACGATAATAATAAACTAACCTGAATGCAAGATGCAATGTGCTCATATTGCATTATTGACTCCTAACTCATAAGCATTCAGATTGAAGTTTGCTAGTAAATGAAGTTTATTTTCGTATTTGGCAAAATATGTTGAAGTAATTTCACCCTATTAAGTTGGTGGGCAGGTTGTATTAATATTATAGCAGCATGTTATAGCCAGTGCCTATTTAAAAGCTGCAAAAATACGATAGTTGAAGAAGGTTGCTTACCTTATCACTAATTATCTGATTTCACACCATCCTCAAATGTGCCCTGGTTTGACCTCCAATTCCTCTTGAGAACTGCAAGAGATGGTTTGTAGAGGAAAAGCTGTAACTTTCTAACAGTACTGGGTCAGAAATGACTTTATTCTTCATCTAGTCCAGTAGGTCTCATGAGATGAGCTAGGCTTCCCTAGGGAGATACATACTCCTTTTCAATCAATTCCTAGGTCTGCAAAGAAGCAGAGCAGCAACCTATCACTTTTCAGTGAGCCCAAAACATAGATTGTTCTTTTCAGTCCTTTATTCTTTCATGAATGGCTTTGGCCGTGTATACCCAAAGGAGTGTCTCCATCCCCATCATTCTGCCCAGACACTGAGGTCCAGCTCTGAGGGCCTTCTGGCTGTTCCATCCCTGTGAGAAGTGAGGTTACAGGGAACCAGGCAGAGGGCCTTCTCGGTAGTGGCACCTGCCCTGTGGAATGCCCTCCCATCAGATGTCAAGAAAATAAACAACTATCTGACTTTTAGAAGACATCTGAAGGCAGCCCTGTTTAGGGAAGTTTTTAATGTTTGATGTTTTATTGTGTTTTTAATATTCTGTCGGGAGCCGCCCACAGTGGCTGGGGCAACCCAGTCAGATGGGCATCATATTATTATTATTATTATTATTATTATTATTATTATTATTGCAGTGACTGTGTCCCACATGGCTCCCAGCCCTGCAAAAGGAAGTGCAGGGTATCTTTCCAGGAAAGCCTGCCTCTTACCCCCGTCTGTTTCATTGGCTCACCACCTAATAGTGGCTGCCTGCCCCAAAGCGAGGTTGGGACAACTGCTAAGGAGATACGTGATTGGAATACAGCATCAAAATCACCACACCAAGTATGTAGCAGGATCAGGAGCTGTGGTGGGGAGCAGAGCCAACTCCTAGATGGTTTCTTTGGGAAACCTGTTATCTCCGCAAAATGCTACAAGCATTGCTGGCACTATTTCTAATAATATTAATAATAGGCTGATACCAATGAGCACATAAGAAAAGAGCAGCAGCAAGGTAGGAAACAAATATTAATTAATATAGAGAAAGAAGGGCAATAGAGGATTAAACAAAGTTTAAGATACTGGAATTCTTTGCTATGTAAAGTGTAGACATCAAATGGAGTAAATTAGTGGTTCAGAGGAATAATTATGCTAATACAGCTCTGCTCTGAAAGGTGGTAATAAGCCTAATTTTCCAGGCAATAGGCAATTTGACTTCTAATTATTTCATTTATATTACAGTACATACACTGTACTATGAATCATTTAAACCATATCTTGCCTTTTGATTTCACCCACAGCAGCCCATGTATGTGTGTGGGGATGAGGAGGAGGAATGGCAAATCGATGACACCAGCTTAGGTAAGTTTTAATTTCAAGAAACACAACATAAAAGTACCACCAATGTGTTGAGAACAAAGGGACATGATTTCTCTGCATTTCATTATTGTAGGGTTGCCATATTTCGAAACGTGAAACTTCAGACCTTTTTCTTTTTGGCAAAGTTGTTTAGCTTTTTTGCCCAAAGTTGAGAGCTGTTGCCCAGACACTGTTTACAAGGGCTGAAGACCAGCTATGGCTGGGAAATTTTGAAGGTTTGGCAACCCTATTGCAGACTTGAATTTTGGGGATCACTTTCATAGAATTCTTTTTGAGGTTTGCTACATTTTGCTGGGTTTGGAAATCATTTTTTTGGCTGCCCCCTGCACCAGATGTGAAATTTTCCCTGGGCAAACCGCTCTGTGGCACTTCCCGTCTGGCCTGCTAAATCATTTCTGTGGAGGCATTTGTTGCTGGGAGGGGAAATCTGCTGTATCTGTCATTAGCAATACTCTGGGTGCAGGTGAAATATGGAACATGCTTCCAGAAACAGATAGAAAGGAGATGTAGTACAAGCTCCATATGGGGATGCACAACAGCTGCTTTCCTAAACTCTTAAGCTGGTTGTCACGGGAGGTTTAGAGAATGATAGTCCATCTCCTTTGCTGTTTTAAATGGGCTTCCAGCTCAGTCTGGCAGCAGTTATCCACTGACCAAACACATACCGTATTTTTCGCCCTATAGGACACACTTTTTCCCCTTCGAAAATGAAGGGGAAATGTGTGTGCGTCCTATGGGGCGAATGCAGGCTTTTGCTGAAGCCTGGAGAGCGAGAGGGGTCGGTGCGCACTGACCCCTCTCGCTCTCCAGGCTTCAGGAAGCTATCCGCAAGCCTCCCGCGCCTGGCAGGAGGTCCTGCCGGGCGCGCGAGGCTTGGGGTGGCAGCCTGCATCCCGAAGCATGGGGTGCCCTCGGGAGGACGCCCCGTTCTTCGGGCAGATGTCCGCAAGCCTTGCGCGCTGGGTGGGAGTTCCCGCCGGGCTCACAAGGCTTGCAGGCAGCAGCCTGTTCTGGGGGCTGGGGTCGGGGGAAGCTCAGGCTTCCCCCGGCACCAGCCCCGTGCCTGGAGGGGGGAAATAATTTTTTTTCTTTATTTCCCCCCCCCCAAAAAAAAAAACTAGGTGCGTCTTATGGGGCGGTGCGTCCTATGGGGCGAAAAATACGGTAATCTGTTACCAGATCAGTTTAACTGGAAATGTCAAGAATTGAACCTGGGACCTTCTACATGTGAAACAGGTGGTCTGCCACTGAGACATGGTCCCTCCCCAATGGTCTGCAGAACCCCTAAGCATGTACAGTCTATTTTCAGAGTGCCTGATAACTTATACAAAGCTTACACATACCCCCCAATTTTTCTCCAATGAAAATAGGGACGTCCCGTTCCATAATTATAATTTTACTATTTATGGCCCACACATCTTACTGGGTTGCCTCAGCCACTCTGGGCAGCTTCAAACATATATAAAAAAACATAAAAACACTTCCCTATACAGGTTTGCCTTCAGATGGCTTGGGGATCAGATAAATTTCATGAAGTACATACTTATGGGATTTATGTGTTAGTTGCTCTCTTGAGAACAACAATACTTGAGTGAAAGCATCCTGGAAAATCAGCTGGTGCACATAAAAAGGGAAAAAATTCAGAAGGACGAGTTCTTTATTATTGTTTAGAACAAAGATACACTTTGATAACATTGGGATGTTTGTGGAGTTTGCATTAGTGGTGGCATGGATTAGATTGGCGGGGATGCATGGTATCAGGAAACAGAGAAGAAGAGGAGGAGGAGGAGGAGGAGGAGGAGGAGGAGTTTGGACTTGATATCCTGCCTTTCACTCCCCTTAAGGAGTCTCAAAGTGGCTAACATTCTCCTTTCCCTTCCTCCCCCACAACAAACACTCTGTAAGGTGAGTGAAGCTGAAAGACTTCAGAGAAGTGTGACTAGCCCAAGGTCACCCAGCAGCTGCATGTGGAGGAGCGGGGAAGCGAACCTGGTTCACCATATTATGAGTCCACTGCTCTTAACCACTACACCACGCTGGCAGTTTAGGGTCAGTAAAGCTGCAGTGTAGGGGTACACCTGTCTGTTGACCACCTTCTGCAGTTGGTTTTTTCTCTTGATTTGATTTTTGAGGCTCCCTCTCTTCTCTAGCTCCCTCTAATTGTGAACTCAGATGTTGAGGACTGATAGAAATGGAGTCAAATAAGGGATGCGTAGGAACAGCTGGACCATAAAGAAGGCTGATCGCCAAAGAATTGATGCTTTTGAATTATGGTGCTGGAGGAGACTCTTGAGAGTCCCATGGACTGCAAGAAGATCAAACCTATCCATTCTTAAGGAAATCAGCCATGAATGCTCACTGGAAGGACAGATCCTGAAACCGAGGCTCCAATACTTTGGCCACCTCATGAGAAGAGAAGACTCCCTGGAAAAGACCCTGATGTTGGGAAAGATGGAGGGCACAAGGAGAAGGGGACGACAGAGGATGAGATGGTTGGATAGTGTTCTCGAAACCACCAGCATGAGTTTGACCAAACTGCGGGAGGCAGTGGAAGACAGAAGTGCCTGGCGTGCTCTGGTCCATGGGGTCACGAAGCGTCGGACACGACTAAACGACTAAACAACAACAACAAGGAACAACAGAGGGATTTCAGTAGGTTCAGAAGAACACTAAAGTTTGCCAAAAGGAAAAAAATAGTGTGTGTGTGTGTGTGTGTGTGTGTGTGTGTGTGTGTGTGTGTACAGATGCCCTAAGGGGACATTCCTCCCCAACAGCCCAATGAACATGGTCACTAGCAACAAAATGTTGATATCACTGGGGGGGGGGGACACCCTGAAAATAGGGTGGTGACAGCCAAGTAGAATGGAATGTCCTGGGGAAGGAGATGACTGGAACAGAAAGTGAGGACTAGAGATGCAGGGTGATTAATTAATGCTTTTAAAGGTAAATTTACCAAATGTGTATTTTCCAAAACAGCATGTGAGCTGAAACACAACCATCCTTCAAGATTTGAATTTATTTGACCTTAGAAAGCAATTCTCCAGCCCAGGAATGTGCACAAAAATGCACATATTAAAGTGTAAATGAAAAAGTTTGTATTTGTGAACACAGCATACGAAAAATGCTTGATATTAAGGGGGGGGGGATATTTGCTAAAATGTGTAATTAGGAAGAAATGCATAGGGAAATGCACTAAAATTCACACTAAAATGTTCATAAGTTTTTATGATTTTTTTTATTTAAAAAAGCATATTGCTTAAAAATGTGGAGAACTGAATTTATGACTAGAAAAATGAGTAATGGGTTTGCGTGCTGAGGTCCCCAAGACACCCTTCCCAAATAACACACACATCACACGTTATTTTTGTTTAAGGTTTTTGGCATAATTTTGGCCACAACTTTATTATCATACAAATTGTGAGTGGTTGCTTAGGCATTGGTTATGACTAGCTGTCCCCCCCGCCTTGGGGGACAGCACTGACTCCCTAGCCAGTGCGGAGGAACAAGATCAGGGACAACTGGAGCTGCGCCACAGACCCTCAGCTAATCCCTGCATGCTCCTTGGAACTTACGCGGCCCGCACCCTGCCCTCAGGGTTTGGACGAAGGGGATGGTAAGCTCCAGAATTCCTTTAACGGAATACCCGTGCATCCGCAGCATTGGAGGGGCAGGCACAGCCAATCCATACCCCTCCACCAACCAATTTTAACCAATGCCTAACCGCCAACCTTACAAGTTGTGACGATTTGCTACGCAGTAGGCAAAACCCAATTGGCACACACTAATCAGCCAAAAGGAAAAATTCCTACCAGGCCCCTGCACCAATGTGGACGACCCCATGACAGGAAATTATTTGACTGGGGAGATTCAAAATAAAATGTCATCTTCACAGTCAGAGTGGCTCCAATTTGATCAAGGGACAATTGCTATCTTGCAAGCAGTCTCACATCAAAATGTGGCCCCCACACAGTACCTCTGAAACCCTTTGCCTATCCTTTCCCTCTGCCCTTGCCCAATCTAGCAGGTGGCTGACAGAGCTATCTCCTTAGTGGTGGAGATCACGAGTGGGATGCCAGCATCCCTAAGAAAACATTTATATTTTAAGACATAAAAATAAAATTGTAATGGGAAATAAGCAAAGTATGATCCATCTCATGCAGACATCAGGGAGTTTAAATAAATATACATTGACAATCTATATTTAATGTTTCTGGAATAATAAAGTTGAACATTTGGGGAGGAGCTGAGAGTGCTAATACGAAACTGACAGGTAAGTGATTCAGTGTCCTGAAAAGAAAAGCTATTAACTCTTATATGTATTCAATAAAAGTACCTCTTCCGCATCTGCATACTAAGGGCTTTTAAATCCTTCTGTTTGGGTGGTTTTCAACCATCTTGGGAAGTGGTTGTCGCCAGAAATGCACTCAGCATTGTTTATTTTATATCTCATCGCTTCCTGAGTCATAAAAACAATAAAAACAATATTAAATCATAAATACACTTGTATGCTTTGAAATCTACTCTGTAAGTTAAAGGAAGGAGGAAAGGCTTTGACTGCATTCTTCAACTGTTGTGAATTGGTGTACCAAACATTACTTGACTGCATGGCTACTCCTGTAATGCCAAGGTTGTTCATTTTCCACATAGGATGTAAGAAGACATTGTTTTCTGTTCTGCCTTGTGTTTGACATACAGTGGTACCTCTGGTTAAGACCTTAATTTGTTCCGGAGGTCCTTTCTTAACCTAAAACTGTTCTTAACCTGAGGTACCACTTTAGCTAATGGGTCCTCCCGCTGCTGCCGCACCGCCACCACGCGATTTCTGTTCTCATCCTGAGGTAAAGTTCTTAACCCTAGGTACTACTTCCAGGTTAGCAGAGTGTGTAACCTGAAGCATTTGTAACCTGAAGTGTTTGTAACCCGAGTTACCATTGTATGCAGCACTACTTCTGTTCGACTGCAGTTCATCTTTCACCCAAAACTACACTACTCATCTCGCAGCCCACTGTGGGAAAATAGGGAAATTACATTGTCATTATTGTTGCAAAAGTTGGGTGCCAGCCCCACTCTCTGCCAAGCGATAGCAAGATCCCAGGGCGTTCCAGGCATTCCCCTAGGGTCTGTGTTCCTTTGGAGAATTAAGGCACAGCAGAGACTGTTGTAGCTTTAAAAAATATGGTTATTCATCTGTGCAGTCTGCATGGAGGGAGTCCATATTTTACAGCATGGTCATTTCAAGAGGAGGTTGTACCCCACAATAGTGAAGCCCTGGAGTCCAGGGCATCTCTCCCAGTTATTCTTCAGCCAGCCTGCCCAAGATGGATGCCAGTCTTTTTTCTCTCCCTTCTTCTTCCCAGAACACCCTGCTAAAAGCTTTCTTTTCCTGTCGCCTCAAACCCAGTTACCCTGGCAACCTTCCAAATCTCTGTTCATACCTCAGGGCAAAGAGGGAGGACTGTCCCCTCGCATTGCCAATGGCTCTCAATGTCCCTGTATTGTTTCTTAATGGCTCTAGCTTGGCCAGGTCATTTTGCATAGCCCAGAAATTCCTACGCAGATTATATTTCTCCCTTCACATCCCAAATAATCAAAATCCTACCATTTATTTATTTCAAGGGTTTAGGGGGAGGGTACACCCCGAATTTATAGCACCATATTACTCCACCCCATTCATTTCAGTGCAGGGGGGGGGGCAGAATGCAGATCCAGGGTTTGGTGGTGGTGAATAATCTATTACATATTTTTTGCGCCTCAAAAGCACCAGCAGAAGTGAATGCAAATCCTATTCACAGAACTGATTTCCGCCCCAGATGTAGGACCAATTAAGCAAACATCAGCAATTTCCTCCCTGGTTTCTGTTTTTGTTGAAATTCTCCTACATAGCTACTTCCTAGTTTGAATTTGTAGACACTTGAGTTCTTGTAGCACTCATCTGAGGCTCCATTTTTGTGAAAGGGTAAATGGTTAGGGAATAACTTACCTTTGTGAGCTCCCAGACAAATCTATTGGCTGCTGTTTGGAAGAAGCAGCTTGAATGGGTGGTCTAGAAAGACAAGTTCTTGATGGGGTTTTTATTACAGCTTCAGCCTTATCTAATTCCCCCCAGTAAAATAAAATGCATGCTTTACAAAATGCATGCCTTCCTGTTCTTGAAGAAAGGTTCTCATTTTGTTTTCATTTTAACTTACCGTGTTTTTATTTTTACCTTCAGAAGTTCCACCTTTGAGTCACTAAATCTGCCCTAGATATTCAGTAATGACAGCCATTGCTGCTTGCATCTGTAATAGGACAGGAGAGTGATTGGTAGAATAAGTGAATCCTCCCATGTTATTTCTCCCGCATCATAAAACTTGTGCCTGATATATTAATATCCGCCAGCTGAAGCCCTTATGAATAACCTTTCCCCATCTCCTCTCACCTACAAATAAATGAGATTATGCAGAGTGATGGTAGGTCTCTTGCAGCTCACGCAAAGCATTTAGCCAAAAAGCCTAGGCACAATATTGACACATTCCTTGTGCATGGTATAATTTCAAAAGTTTGACTATTCACGTCTCTCTTTTTGATAGTACAGCTACAGTGCACACAATGCATATTAAATGTCAAGGCCCTTAATTCAGAAAGCAGGTTAAGGTGTCATCATGTTCCATTTGCTAAAAGGTGCTTTAAAAAATACAGGCACCAGTCAGAAAATTAACACTCTCTTGAATGGAAGGCTGTGGGAATAGTTATTTCTCCCACCCACCCAATTTCAGGGGTTATAAAAGACAGTTCTTTACTCGGCCAAACATAGCTGGGATTTTGCTCTTTTATTTACCAGTCACATCACATCTGGAGTTCCTTTCCTCTCTCGTGTGCATTCCAGTGGATAAAAGGTAAAGGCACCCCTGACCATTAGGTCCAGTTGTGGCCGACTCTGGGGTTGCAGCGCTCATCTCGCTTTATTGGCCGAGGGAGCCGGTGTACAGCTTCCGGGTCATGTGGCCAGCATGACTAAGCCGCCTCTGGCGAACCAGAGCAGCGCACAGAAATGCCGTTTACCTTCCCGCCGGAGCGGTACCTATTTATCTACTTGCACTTTGACGTGCTTTCAAACTGCTAGGTTGGCAGGAGCAGGGACCGAGCAACGGGAGCTCACCCTGTCGCAGGGATTCGAACCGCCGACCTTCTGATTGGCAAGTCCTAGGTTCTGTGGTTTAACCCACAGTGCCACCCGCATCCCATAATTCCAGTGGATGGATTGCTGCAAACATATTTTATCTGACAGAAGAAATATATAATTGTATTTATTTGCTACATTTATATCTCACCTTTTCTGCAAGGCACACTCCAAGACAGTGCACATGTTCTCCCCTTCCACGTCTTATCCATACAGCACTCCTCTAAGGCTCCCCAATCTGGTCTGAGGTTCCCCATCCTGAACTACCTGGTCTGGCAGTTTCAACTTCTCCTTGATCCGTATTCCTCCCTCCTCTCCCACCTTGCTTTTCTCCAAGAAGTTAGAGCCTCCAGAAGCACTGACTGTTGCTTCCATCATCATGTTCTATTCCCTAAACTAAAAGCTGCCATGGTTGGGTGGAGGTCAGTTCCCCCTTGCTGCCACAGGTGCATTAATGGACTTCCTTGGAAGGTGGTGGACTCTCCTTCATTGGAGGTTTTTAATTAGAGGTCTAGTGGCCACCTGCCAGGGATTCCTTAGCATTGCATGGGCTTGGACTAGGTGACACTTGAAAGGCATTTTCCCACCTTATGATTCTATGACTCCACGTGATTCCTGTTAAGTATAATTGTTTAATGACACACAAAAACGGAAAGTACTTCTTTGTGCATTGCTAAGGGTTTAACATTGGAAAATTCCTTTGGGGTATGCTAAAGCAAAGTAAAGCATCTAAATGGGTTAACTGTTGGTGCTCTCTGCTAACTCACATGTGGTGTTTAACCTTAGATCATACAAGTGAAGTATTTAGTTGAAGGGATTTTGAAGGGAGTTGCCTTTGGTCTTTTGTTCCCAGCCACAGTGGGAGAAAGATGTGCTAATGAAGTCTCTCTGAAAGGGAGAGAAATCGGCCTGATCTAATCTGATCTGCTGGTGACATTGTCTGCAAACTGTTATCTATAGCAGTCTCACTGCTACAGGTACATTTTTGTCCAGCCTATCTGTTTATGGCTCAGTAAAGTTAGCCAAGCTGAGCCTGAATTCAGCCTGCTTTATCCAGTCACTTCTGCTAACATTAGAAAGGATTACAATGTCTTCTCTAGAGTGGTCCAATTGTTCTTCTGCTCATCTATAATGGATACAACAGTGGATGCGTTTTGGATTTGGTTGACTGCCAAGATCAAATCATTGTCAGCATCGAACAGCTTCACAGTAACGTGGGGTTTGGTTGATGTAAATTGAGACACTACTTAGATGATTATTAATTCAGTGATTTAAGTAATCTCAAAGAAGATTTAAAGGCAAGTCTATCAAATTCACACTTTCTGAGATGATGAGAGAACCAAAACTCAGCCATCCCTTGAAATCTGAACTTAGCTGAATTTTGAAATGCAGTTCTCCAACAGGGTTGCCATATTTCAAAAAGAGAAAATCCAGACACTGCTTTGAGCTTTTGTGGGCAAAGTTGTTGAGATCTTTTGGCAAAATCACAAAAAATAATAACTGAAGTTTTTGAGCTATTTTTAAAAAGCAAAGAAGACACTTGTGATTTCCGCCCAGACACTGCTCCCGACTACAGTATTCCGGCTATTTTCCAGTGAAGCGGTGTTTATGAAAATGCATATATTACGCAGAAGTGTGCATAAACATATTGAAAATATTGAAAAATATTGAAAAATAAGATAGAAAAAATGCATTTCATTAGGAGAAATTGCTTGTAAATATGTGTACATTGATCAAAGATGCATGCAAAAAACATGTGTTTTGGACTAAAATGCTGAAGAATTGTCTTTTGGACTTTTTAAAAACATAATTGCAGATTGCTGCAGAGCTGCAGAGCTGAATTTAAGACCTGAAAAACAACAAAGTGAGAGAGCCTTTCATTCCTAGTTGGACTACAACTCCCATCATCTCTAACCATTCACTTTCCTGGCTGGAGCTGATGGAAACAACAGTCTAACAAGATTACGAAGGCATCAGTTTGGGGACATATTGTGTAGATCATGCCATGCTGCAGAATACTATGTACAAGTAGGTCCTATTGAGTTGAATTGGAGCTGACTTCCAAGTAGGTGTGTCTAGAAATGCAATCTTAACCACTCAATAAGCAGTGGCAGAATGTGAGAGGAGAAACTCATTACATATTTCCATTTGCTAAAACCTGAAACATGCTCACCAGCAAGGAAGTGGATGTTTTCAAGCAGTCTGATGAATGTTCATGGTTGAGTGGACTATTTTTATAGAACAGTAATTGATAGTATGTTTCCTGCTAATTCGGTCATTTAATTTAAGTTAATTTGGATATGCAGAAAATATTAAAAATAAATTTAAGGAACAGCAGAAAGAGGGGGAAGGGAGTCAAGTTTTGAAATGTTAAAATGATTGTAAAATAAGTGAAACATATAAACCTGAAAAGCATAAATAAAATTAAAAAACAAACAAACCCAGTTTTATTTTTATTTTTCTTAAAAAACTTTTACATCCATGATTGATTTCTCCATATAGGGGCTGTGTTAATTATTCAATAATAAATAATTTCTAGATCTCTTTCCTATGATAAATCAGGACTTCTTCTTTTTCTGCCCCAATGGAATGGCACTTCTTTTTTTCTTCAATGAAATTGGGTTACTCAGATCTAACCAAAAATCCCATATGTCACCTTCCCTGTCTCTCTCCATAACAGGCAGACAGGGAGATACAAATTTTCAGTTGAAACTAAAATCCTCATGTGGCTGCTCAGCTCTTTCATCATTTTCAGACGTCTGTTTTCCTCTCAAGGCCACACCAGGATCAAAACAACAGTCAGCTTCTATGGTTCTCAGATGGCCAACTGCTATACGGATTTCCCAAAAAGTTTCATCCCAGGCAATATGGTTGTCTTCCTGCTTCCTTCTGTATGGCATGAAAGTGGCCAAATTAGCCACTTCATCTCAGTCTTGTGGCAATTTAAACAGCCTGCAGGGACAAAAATCCATTGCTGGGGTGAAGCCACACCCCCTCCACTGCAGAGGACCACCTTGCCCCAAAGGGTCTTCTGCAAGGGTGGGCTTCCCTCTTGCCCTGATTGCTTTTGTTCATCCCATCACAGAGGTGCCAACTTGCAAGGGAAATTGGGGTGATGATGTGCCTGTGACATCGTGCATGTAAATTCAGGACCTTGGGAGGATGCAGTGGCAACACAGCTGTAATGATCTCAGGCAAGCAAGCAAGCCCCAGTAAGAAGTAATGACTCTCCGGTAGTTTTATGTTACGGTTATTTGCAAAAACACATCCAGAGCATGGCTTCTCACCTGCTCACATTGACAAGAGTTGGTCAGTCTGAATCTCCACCCCTTTCACAGCAGGAAGGATGCCAAATCCCCACCCTTCCCCTCTTGCCCTTCTGTTGTCCTCTGACCTTATCCAGTCTCCTAGAATGGGGACTGAGAGGCTGGCCTTCCCCCTCTGAACTTCTACTCAACACACTCTCAGTCCTCTGCTTATCTGCTGATTGCCTAGCAATGCTCTGACTGCCTCCTAACTCTCCTGCTTCTTGAGAGCTAACAGTGTCATTTCTGGGAAATGATATATAATGAATTGAAGAGAATGTTTAAAGTAACTTAAAAAAACAACAACCACCACCAGAAGCTTTTTTATTAGGTATGACAGGAACAGAAATTTCCAAAGAACAGAAGAAATTATTTATGTATGCCACAACAGCAACCCAGGTCCTGTTAGCCCAAAGATGGAAAGAAGAACAGTTGCCAACAATAGAAGAATGGCAAACAAAATTTATGGAAATATTGTAAACAAGTTGTTACATTGACAGGGTTCAATTAAGCACTTGTAAGTAGAGGAACTAGAAAATGTCAAGGAGTAACAATTGGATAAAAATGATAACAAAATGCAGAGATTGATGTAAGATGTAAAGAACCAGTAGAAGGGGGTGGAAGGAACTCTGGTGGTTCAAAGAACCTCGAAAGAAGGCTTGTAAAATAGAAGGATTCCTTATTAGAAGTTCAAATGTTAGATTGTGTTTTGATTGTTGTATCCTTATTGTTTACTATCTGTGAAAATTAATAAAAAATATTTACAAAAAAGAGAGCTACCAGTGTCTTCTTCGGGAAGGGGGGGGGGGTTGAACTACCCCTTCTCAACTCTATCATCCAGCTCTCATCTGCAGAGTCTCTCTCTCTCTCTCTCACTTAGCTCAATTTCTGAGTCTGACTTTTCCCCTGCGCTCGGGTGAGCCACGTTCCTGTCAACACCTTCAGTGGCTGGTAGCTCCTCCTCTCCGATGCTCTCTGCCATTGCCACTGGCTGGGGGCTGCTTCCCCATCTTTCCCTTACGTGGCAGGAGAAGGAGGAGCCACTGGCCACTGGCCACTGAAGCTGTGCCATGCTCAGCTCTGTACTTGGCCTCCTATGCCCCCTGATTTTTTAAACTTTGCTCCCCCTCAAAAAGAGATTCAGGGCCCCCAAGAGCTGGGCCCCTAGGAATTGGTATCTATGTCCCATCACCTGATCTCAAATGTTCCCCACATTCCATGATTCTCTTCCGGCTGTGTGACTCTTTCTGTATACCAGTTGAACTGACATGACTTCCCCCACAAATAATCATTCAGGTGGTAATTCACCAAGGGTGCTGAGAATGTTCTCTTACACCATTCTCCACTGTGGCAAGAGAGATGCATTTTGTGTGAGCATAGATCTCCATCTGCCACAGACTGCAATAGCACTTCTGTGCCCTCGCAGGGCTCTGGACAGCAGCCAAAAGACCTACTTTCAAGTGTTTGGAAATCACAAACGAAAGCTCTATATAGCTCCATTAAGTATTAAGTGATAATGCAATAAAACAACTCTGGGGGTTGTACAATAAAAGAGAATTACAAAATTAAACCGTTCAGCCAGAAACATTCACAGCTTTCCAGATGTTTGGAAATATAAACAGATATCTTCAGCAAGACACCTCATTCTCTGTTCCAAGGTTAAGATGCTCTCATCCGCTGAGATTGCATTGAACTTCATTCTTCGGGAACTGAATATATCTACTCTGTGGCACGTTTCCATGTACAGGGTGAAATACCTGCTATAAGGTAAAAGGTAAAGGCGACTATGGGCTCATCTCGCTTTCAGGCCGAGGGAGCTGGTGTTTGTTAATAGACAGCTTTCTGGTTCATGTGGCCAGCATGACTAAACCACTTCTGGTGCAATGGAACAGAGTGCATGGAAACGCCATTTACCTTCCTCCCACAGCAGTATCTATTTATTTACTTACACTGGTGTGCTTTTGAACTGCTAGGTTGGCAGGAGCTGGGACAGAGCAACGGGAGCTCACCCCATCACGGGGATTCAAACCACCGACCTTCTGATCTGCAAGCCCAAGAGGCTCAGTGGTTTAGACCACAGCGCCACCTGTGTCTACCTGCTTATAGGTGTTGGTTTAGCACTGGTGCTATTCACAGAGCTTTGCAATACAATCTTTTTGAGGGTTTGGGTTTTTCAGGAAGAAAGAATCTGTACATTATGGATGTACTGACTATGATTTTATTATTATTATTTTCAGGGACAATCAGTTTCCACCCTCAGCTCATAAAATAGTTACTCTATAGCACTTTTATCAGTTACACCAGGGGTAGGCAACTTAAGGCCCAGGGGCCGGATGTGGCCCATTCACCTTCTCAATCCAGCCCGCGGACGGTCTGGGGATCAGCATGTTTTTACATGAGTAGAATCTGTCCCTTTATTTAAAATGCATCTCTGGATTATTTGTGGGGCCTGCCTGTTGTTTTTACATGAGTAGAATGTGTGCTTTTATTTAAAATGCATCTCTTCTTTATTTGTGGGGCATAAGAATTTGTTCATTCCCCCCTCCCAAAAAAAACCCAAAATAATCTGGCCCACCACATAGGCTGAGGGATGGTGGACCGACCCACGGATGAAAAAGGTTGCTGACACCTGAGTTACACACTCAAAAAGAAATCCTTCAGGAGCAAGGCTGGAGCTCATGAACCTCTACCTTGTTCTCTTAGAATGGTAATGGTGCCTGACTGAGAGGTGCTGGTACTGAGCTCTGGCTGGGGGAAAAAAGCCCTGCTCTGGAGTAAGGTCAGCCCACCTAAGTCCCATTAAACCAGGGGTGGGAAACCTTTGCAGTGCTGTGCACCAGATCTTCTACAGGATTGACCTCATGGGCCAAATTTGGCAGATGGGTTGTGTCATCCACTTGTCAGTCATCCACAGTGATGTCAGGTGATTTGACACTTTAAAGTCCCTAAGTTGGGAATTCAAAGCACTATGCTAAAGGGGGGGGGTTCATTTTAGCAGGTGTTTCAATGTCAAACACTTTCTGATCACAAGGCTTTCTCCTTCATTTTAGCAGGGGGTTCAATGTGCTGGGTTCTGATGAACTGAACGGGATGTGATGAGCAGGGGCTAAATTCTGCTGTGTTGGCTATTTGTTCGTGTCCCCACATTGGTGCTGCTTTTACTGCAAAGGGGCATAGAGATAAAAACTTCTGGATTGAATCTAATAAGTCATACTCAGAGTAGATGGCAAATATTGTTTCACATCCAATGGAGGTGCATGTGTAAAAAGCCTAATTTAAACTCACATCACCTAGGTCATAAATAGCAAACCTGTAGCTCTCCAGATGGAGCCCAGCTCCCACAATCCCTAACCATTGGTCATGCTGGTTGGGGCTGATGGAAACTGGAGCCCAGTAACATTTGGAGGGGCACCAGGTTGGGTACCCTGAGTTGGATGGTGTGGAGGTGTGTTTAGAAACTAGGAGAGGATATCTTAGATATTATCCTTCCTTACTCATGTTGGTGAGTTCAGCAGAGTACAACCCTTTGTCAGCAAACTAGGGAAGCTGTTGATAAACTAGCTTTAGCCTTTTAATTTAAGTAATCCAGGATGCTTTATTGCAGACTGGATTTCCTGGTATTTCCCCCTTTTCTCCCCTTTAAAACAATAAACATGCAAAACAGCCTTCTTTTAAGATAGATTTACACACTCAGTTTCACAGTAGCAGTCTTGAGGCAGGCTTAAAATGTAGTTACAGAAATATATCATGGTTTAGATTAGAATCGGCATCTGAGCTGTGACTCAGACTCCGCACGTGTCCTACATTCCTAGTCATTGATGAAGCACCAAAGAGAAGAGATCAAGTAGATGGGGTCAGAGAGAGAGCAGTCCAGGGACATGACCAGCTTATATAAATTGCTCCCCTTTACCTGGCTGGGCAGGGTGGGACTGGCTCTTACAAGGAAGATTTCCTGTAGACTCTGTGAGATCCAGATTCCTCTGTCTGTGTATCTTTCTAGCAATCAGAAGCAGTTGGTTTTGACTTCCTTCTTTTAGGTAACCCACAGGTGGACCCAACAACTGGTGTACATTTTGGTTTCAGCCTGGTTCTGACAGATATTGGATTGCACCTATTTCCATTCAGATAGATGTGCAAGACGACTTTAGGTAAATAATTGGAAGGAACTTTTTTGGAATAAGTTGTAACAAATAAGACTTGGAAAATACATGCCATTGGAATGCTGTTCTGGATTATTAGATGCACTGTCCTTCTCTTCCCCATTCCCATGTTTTCAACGGTGCTGCAAAGTTGAATAGCATTCAAACAATTGCTTCTGATACTCCTACAAAGAGGAGTTTCTTTTGCAATCAGCGCTTGAAGAGGGAATGTTCATAATCTCTCAGCAACTGTGTTGGGGAGTATGCTACACTTGTGACCAGAACATTATGAAAGCCACTCGATCTGGTAGAAATATGTAATGGACCAGAAGGAGGAGGGTTTTTCTCACTGTCATTAACTTGTAGGAAAGAGGAGGCTATGGTGTGTTTCCAGATGGTATTTTAATGGACTGGAGAAGCAGTTGGTCATACTACATGAGTTCCTGAAACTTCTTGTATTTCCACACTGATATTTATCATTTATTTTAGAAGCAAAGTATATAAAAAAAGCTGTGGAAATGCCAACACACCTTAATGTTATTGCCGGTGCTTCCGAGATATTAAATGACACTCCGGTAGTCAGCGGATAGAGTACAACAACTGTAGAATGAGCGGGTGACTTAGATCAGGGCGTCTGAAGTCCTAACTATACATTATATTAATGGCATGATTAGCAATCGTGTCACTTAAAAAGAAAAAGAAGCAAGAAAACAGGACTCCCATGAGGGATGGGATTCTTCATTGTCAGCAGCCCAAACACAGAGAAGAATTTTAACTGTGCCTCTTGCAAACATAGTCTTGGTAATACATTTTTAAAAGGCCCACATTCTAATTCACAACAAACCTGGAGTGGGGAGGTTTTACTCTTCTCCTCATGTGTGGTGGTGCCAGGGCCAGTTCACCCATGAGGCAAGGTGAGGCAACCACCTCAGGTGGCAAAATCCACAGGGCAGCATATATTGCCTCCAAGGAACACATCATTCTCTCTTTTTTAAAAAAAATCATGATTTTTATTGAGTTTTCCATATTTCATTTCATTTTATCATGCGTATCATACATATCTCGAGCTTACATCACCACTCCAGACAAGTAACAACTTCCTTCCGTCACTCTTTCTGACTTTCCTACTATTTTAACATATTTATCACATTTCTATAATCACTTCTTTACCATATATAATCATTTAACAATCACCCTTTCATTTGTAAATTAGTGCCTTCTTTCCACATTACAAAACATTTCACGTTAATGCTACAAACGTTTTTAGGTGTTTACAATTTTCTTTCAAGTAATTTATAAATTTGCTCCAGTCCCTCTGAAATCTTTTGTCGGGTCTATTCCTAATTTTCTCCATCAACTTTGCCAGTTCCACATACTCTATCATCTTTATCTGCCAATCATCCAGGGTGGGGAGCTCCTGCTGTTTCCATCTTTGGGCCAGGAACGCATCATTCTCTGCTGCCACCGAGTCGCCAACAACAGTTGCAGTGCGCTCACTGGAGACCAAATCTGCCCCAACCCTCACTTTTGGCCATATATGAACACTCCAAGAAGAGCATCTGATGAAGATCCAGAGGGTCAGGTGGTACTGTGTTTAAGTGCTCAGTTCCCAGTGCCTCCCTGTCACAGTGTGGTCCCGTTGTGTCTGAAGATCTCCCTGGCTGTCCTGGGAAAGGGGCCCCATGTGAAGGGTCAACCAGAATCCCAAATCAACCTTCTTCCATGCTCCATTTGGAGTTGCCCCACCACCATCACGAGAGCTGGGCAAAGTGACAGGACTCTAGGTTAAGATCAGGGGCTGTTTTCCTTTTTAAAAAATGAAGCTAGATCTGTTATGGCAGCTTCTTCTAATGCAAAGTGCTGGTGTTTTTTTTAAATTGCCACTATGAAGGGAGGGGAAAAACCAAAACATTTAAATCATAAGTTCTCCCAATGCTGCAAATTCAAACCGTTATAGCTCCTTATAGCTCTGTATCACTATCTGTATAACTAATCTTGGCATACATGAATTGGGTTAAAACATGGGGATGTATCTACAGTGGTACCTCAGGTTAAGAACTTAATTCATTCCGGAGGTCCATTCTTAACCTGAAACTCTTCTTAACCTGAAGCACCACTTTAGCTAATGGGGCCTCCCGCTGCTGCTGTACCGTTGCCGCACAATTTTTGTTCTCATCCTGAAGCAAAGTTCTTAACCCGAGGTACTATTTCTGGGTTAGCAGAGTCTGTAACCTGAAGCGTATGTAACCTGAAGCATATGTAACCCAAGGTACCACTGTAATTCTGGGCCAGAAGAGAGGGAGAGGAAGTTTTATTTTGCACATGGAAGTCCCTTGCACCAGTGGATATGGTCCAAGGATTATGATATTATTATTATGATATTATTATTATTATTATTATTATTATTATTATTATTATTATCATCATCATTATCATCATCATCATCATCATCATCAACAAAATTAACAACAACAGATATCTGTCTCCAAACTTGGCACAACCTTCCCCTTTACACTGGAGAATAAAACCCTTGTAAATTAATGCCAAGGGCAAATTTCAGGAAATCACTCCATTTAACCGGTAAACATATTTTATTTTATTCTCGCCAAGGGGCCATTTTAACCTTTCAGCAATCTCTTTTTCCAGCAACCATCAATAAATAATTGAACCGGCACAGTTATTTAAATAGGCTCAGCAAAACAAAACAGAAAGTTAACAAAACATATCTCATTCTTCAGAAGTGAGATTAAAACCACCCAAAACAATTCCATCTCTGTAATTCCCCAAACTCTAAGTCAGGGAAGTGCTAGTATGCCATGACAGGACCTGATGGTTTGCCCTAAGGAAGCAAGCAATTGAAGTGCCCTGTGAACTGAAGTAGCTACTTACAGGGGAAGCTGCACCCTCTGTCTATTGGGAAAGACAAGAGCTCAGTGATGGATCACGCACTTGACATGTAGATGGTCTGACATGATGGCCTGAAGGAGAGTCTCCACCCCCATTGTTCTGCCCGGACACTAAGGTCCAGTGCCGAGGGCCTTCTGGCAGTTCCCTCGCTGCAAGAAGCCAAGTTACAAGGAACCAGGCAAGGGTCTTCTCAGTAGTGGCACCCGCCCTGTGGAACACCCTCCCACCAGATGTCAAAGAGAAAAACAACTATCAGACTTTTAGAAGACATCTGAAGGCAGCCCTGTTTAGGGAAGCTTTTAATGTTTAATACACTATTGTATTTTAATATTCTGGGAAGCCACCCAGATCGGCTAAGGAAACCCAGCCAGATGGGCAGGGTATAATTTTTTTTTAATTATTATTATTATTATTATTATTAATCCTTGGAATCTTCAGGTGTGGCTGGGAAAGACCCTTGTCTTAAGGCCACAGAGACAGACAGTACAGACAACACTTAGATACACCAGTGCCCTGACTTAGTGCAAAGCAACTTATTTATTGTATTTATCTGGGATATTTCTATGGCAAAAAAAATCTGAAGTGGGCTCCAGTCCATGGAAGTTTATGCAGTTATAAATCTGTTAGTCTTTAAGCTACTTTATGTCGTTTCCTGTGCTCATCCTGTTCAACATAGACCCATTGAAGTTAATGTACCGAGCTAACCTAGGTTCATTAGTTTCCATGGGTCCAGTGGCATAGCGTGGGTTACCAGCCCCTGGGGCCATGCTGGAGGCTGGGGTTTGGAAACAGACAGTAAAGGCATGCACATTCAACTGTCTGATGGCATCCACAGAGATAAGAGAAGAAGAGCCATTACGTGTCTTGACAGATCACTTCCTAGTTTGCATGGAGACTCCATTTTCACTGGAAGCACCCCGCTGTATTGAGGCAGTGCCAGGTGCTGAAATTTTGCACCCCTAACAAATTTTGGTGCCTAGGGCAACTGCCTCTGTGGTCCCACCACCACCACACCACTGCATGGGTCTTCTTTGAGTAGAACATCGTTCATACCCCTGCTGCTTTTGCCACAAAAGGACTAAACATGGCTAATCTTCTTCTTTCATTTTCAGGAAGTTCATTACAATCTTAGTTGACTAGCACAACTTTACTCTTGTTTGTACCATACAGTAATTAAGGGATAAATACAGGTATATTAGAAAAAGAAACAGAGGCTCTGATTTGGAGAGAAAAGTTGCCTACTCTCCAATGTGGTACGATACTCCAACTATGATATTCTGCTATAGTTACAAGAGACATCTGAAAGATCTTAGTGCCAGCAGCTGTTGATGTGAATGAGTCCTGAGTACTTTGTGGATATAACACTTCGTAAAATAGATGGGAGATGATCTCTTGAAGAATGTGTATTCCCCTCAAAGAGATTGAGAGAGATGGATTGCTATAACTTCAGAATCATAAGGGAGTTATGTTTGCAGTTTATGTACTGAGGAAGACAAAGAAAGAACAAGTAAAGCTTACAGGTCTTTGAGGGGCACCCTACTAAAGAAGACTTAAAGGTAAAGGGTAAAGGTACCCCTGACCGTTAGGTCCAGTCGTGGATGACTCTGGGATTGCGTGCTCATCTCGCTTTATTGGCCTAGGGAGCCAACGTACAGCTTCCGGGTCATGTGGCCAGCATGACTAGGCCACTTCTGGCGAACCAGAGCAGTGCACGGAAACACTATTTACCTTTCCACCGGAGCGGTACCTATTTCTCTACTTTCACTTTGACGTGCTTTCAAACTGCTAGGTGGGCAGGAGCTGGGACCAAACAACGGGAGCTCACCCTGTCACAGGGATTTGAACCGCCAATCTTCTGATCAGCAAGCCCTAGCCTCTGTGGTTTAGACCACAACACCACCCACATCCCAAAGAAGACTTAAAAGGTAAAGGTACCCCTGCCCATACGGGCCAGTCTTGACAGACTCTGGGGTTGTGCGCCCATCTCACTTAAGAGGCCAGGGGCCAGCGCTGTCCGGAGACACTTCCGGGTCACGTGGCCAGCGTGACATCGCTGCTCTGGCCAGGGCCAGAGCCAGAGCCAGAGCCGCACACGGAAACGCCGTTTACCTTCCCGCTGGTAAGCGGTCCCTATTTATCTACTTGCACCCGGAGGTGCTTTCGAACTGCTAGGTTGGCAGGCGCTGGGACCGAGCAGCGGGAGCGCACCCCGCCGCAGGGATTCGAACCGCCGACCTTTCGATCGGCAAGCCCTAGGCGCTGAGGCTTTAACCCACAGTGCCACCTGCGTCCCCATAGAAGACTTAGAGGGCATTAAATACAATATGCATGGGAACCGTTCAGTAGAAAAAGCTAATGGAGTTGATGGTGGTGGCAGAATGGATGGAAGCAAAGGAATTGTTGTGGTAAGCGCTCAATGGCTAAAATACAATATTTCCTGGAGGCACTTTCACTATGAGTAGTTCCTGAAAGAGAATATATTTCAGGCTGCAAATGTAGGAGTTGCAAAAAATGCAGTATATACCTGCTTTGTGCTGTATTCAGAAAATGTACCAGAACTCTTATAGTCAATCTGCTGTTTATTGTTTAGCCAAAGGTTACTGCAATAATAAAATAGATAAAATAAAATGCAACACAGTGCTTAACAGGAAAAGTCGGGAATCACATCATAAATTCCAATAAAAAAGTGTGTTTCATCAAATCAAGCCAGCCTCCCAGGCTTTTTGCCATGCTATCCTTTATGAAGGCATTTCTCAATTTTGGGGAACCGTGACAAATTGGACTACCCTGTGATTAATAAACTTGTCAAGATCACTCACAAGGACCTTGATATTTTTGTCAGATTATTCACATTTCATGACCCAGATAACAAAGTGGCCAATAATTTCTTTAGTTTTAAATAACAGGTGGCTAAGTTTTGGGAAAGCACAGTTTGAAACTGAAGTACAGGAAAGATCCATCCATCATGAATCATAATGTTATGCTGGGCGCAAAAAATAACTCTAAATTGTGTGAATTTTAATATATGAGTTTTCGAATAGGAAATCTAAATAATGTTTTGTAAAGCTGAATCCTGTAATTGATTTTTAATTACTATTCAAGCATGTGTCAAATGTATACTGCATATCTCCCTCCCAGTGATATCTTCTGGTTGAATATTTCTTTTTTAATTTACTGGTTAATAGTCCAGAATGGATGGATGGAGGTCTAATGGTTAACATAGGATCTCCTGGTGAATGGTAATCCATCTGAGCTTTTGAATGAGATCAGAGCTTGAAGAAAATAACACTTTCCTAGTCTTCCTAGGAGAAGAAAAACTATTTGAGTTTGACCAATCCCCTAGTCTATCCATGGACCATTTCATTTATGCTGATTGTTCTGCAAAAGACTTTTTTTTAAAAAAAAAAATTTTTTATAAAATTTTCAAATATAACAATAAAGGAAAAACATTCCATTCAAAATATACATCCAATTCTAATCTTTCCACTTTCAGACTTCCTTCAGTCCATCTGGAAATTTTTCATGTTATCACAATTATTCACATTTCTTCCATCTGTATTGTTGTTTTTTTAGCCAAATTAATCTTAACTATTATTATAAAACAATATTTCTTTCCATTATTATCACAGAGCTTCTTGAAAACCTACAAACGTTAATTGTCCTTCACATATATTTTTAATATACTCTGTAAATTTATTCCAGTCTTCGGTAAATCTTTGGTCTCGCCGGTTCCGAATTCTCCCCGTTAGTTTGTCTAGTTCTGCATATTCCATCAACTTCATTCTTCATTCTTCGTTGGTCGGGATTTCTTCCTGTTTCCATTTTTGTGCCACCAAAATTCTTGCCGCTGTTACTGCATATAAAAACAACTTCTCATCCTTCTTTTTTATGTCATTTCTTAGTATTCCTAACAGAAAAGTTGCTGGTTTCTTAACAAAAGTATATTTCAACATTTTTTTTCAATTCATTATAAATCATTTCCCAGAAACCTTTCATTTTTTTTACATTCCCACCACATATGATAGAATGTTCCTTCTTTCTCCTGACATTTCCAACATTTATTACTAACTTTATACATCTTTCCAAGTTTTACTGGTGTAACGTACCATCTATATAGCATTTTCATAACATTTTCTTTTATTGTAGTACATGCAGTAAATTTCATTCCTTCTTTCCACAGTCTTATCCAATCATCAAATTGAATATTATAACCAAAATCTTTGGCCCACTGAATCATTGCAACTTTAACCTCTTCATCCTTAGTATGCCACTCAAGTAATAATTTATACATTTTAGATAAAATTTTGACATCATTATTCACAATTTCTTTTTGAAATCTAGATTTTTCATCTTGAAAACCTCTTTCCATCACCTCTTTTTTAAACATCGCGTTCACTTGGAAGTAATGTAACCAATCATACACAAAAGACTATTAGGCTTTTAGTGAAGAGTTACAGAAATTTCTGCATGAGGATAACAGTTAAAGAAAAATAATTTTTAAAATGTAATAGTAAAATGTAATAGATTTGGGGAAAAGAAAAAATTAAACTTTACCTAAAATCAGTAAAACATTAAACATTAGAAACTTCCCTAAACAGGGCTGCCTTCAGATATCTTCTAAAAGTCAGATAGTTGTTTATTTCCTTGACATCTGATGAGAGGGCTTTCCACAGGGTGGGCACCACTATCGAGAAGGCCCTCTACCTGGTTCCCTGTAACCTCACTTCTCACAGTGAGGGAACTGCCAGAAGGCCCTCGGAGCTGGACCTCAGTGTCCAGGCTGAGTGATGGGGGTGGAGACGCTCCTTCAAGTATACTAAGCATGTGTGTGCATTGGAATCTGCATACAAAAGCTGTTTCCCATCCATCAGTGTTGGCTCCATCCAAATACAAAGCATGCAAGAAAGGTGCACCTGACAAATTAATGACATTTCACAAAATCATTAACAACCCTTGCATTACTTAATGATTGCATGATTATACAAATAGAACAACCGAAAAGGATAATTTTAGAAAACAATGAGAGAACAGCAATAGAGTAATTGTTTAGATTTAAACAAAATGTAAAAGGAAATCAGTTATATTGGACATATGCTAAAAGGCTTAAAGACTGGAACGGAAAAAAGGATGAGCGTTGCACAACTAATTCTCAAGGTACTTGAAGCCACAGTCTGTTTTCTACTATGGGGAGTATTTAACCAAGAGGACATATGTTAAGTAACAATTGTAGTTGAATATCTGTTATCAGTTCAGCCAGGCACCTAAGTTAACACAGAAAGCATCTTTATGATCCAGAAAGCCACAAGGTGAGTAGCTGGAGCACCTATCTTGATTCCGAACTAGATGGTTCAGAGCCTTTCGAGGCATTGCAGAAAGGAGTTACGCTCGAGAAGACCTAGTTCGAATTAGATATATATCTAATATATTATATTAGAAGATATATATTCTTCTAATACTTCATTGTTGCTTCTCAAGCTTACAGCTGAGGAGGAGGAAGGAGAAAAATGAGATAACTTGCAAGAGCCTAAGTCTCCAGCTGACTTCTGTGAAAGTTACAAGGATGCTTGACTCCACTACTGTCCATGGAAAGTCTGAATTCAAGGGGGTGTTGTTTTTGTCATTGTTGTTGTTCCAAAAAAACCAGTCCCCCAATTCAGCAACACAGTCACTGAGTTTGCTCAGAAGTCTTCAGAGCACAGTGTGGGACCGAGAAGCTCAGTGCACTTGGATCTCTGTAAATGCCCTGAAACTATGTATGTAATGTGGCTCGGCTCAGAACAATGAGTACAGGAGCCATTTTAGCAAACAGAAATACACCTCCTATGTCGGAATCAATGCTTGTAAGAACAGGGATCAGTAACACATGGCCCCAGAATCCAGTAACATGTCTAATGAAGACAGTGCCTATAAGTTGGCCATTAATTTTCCCTTGCAAGTAAATAGATTTCCTGCACCAAACATAAACAGCCTTGATTGAAACAGTACCATCTTTTTTTATTTCTCAGAAAATCTAGGCCTATCCCTTTTGGCAAACACAGACCCACCTTATTAAAACAAGATCTGATTGCCTAAGATGCCCGTGTGAGCTTGTCTTAACATGGTGGAAGAAAACTGAACTGAGGTGACTAGGAATGCAACTTGTTGTCATCCCAATGTGTGTTCCTTTTTATAAAAGGGACTTTCTCCCATTTTGTTGCCCTTTCATTCTTCATAACAACCCACAATTTGACTTCTTGCAGGTATTTACATAATTATCAGTTGGCACCTCATTTTTCGTATTGGCTTTAGCAGTGTTACAAAATAGGTGCCGGAACTCACCATGAACACCTCCCTGGTTCTCTTAGAATTGTAATGACACCCATCTGAGAGGTGCTGGAACTGAGTTCTGGTGATTTCCAACTGGAAAAAAAAGTCCTGGGCTTTAGAAGCAGGTGTACCTCATCTCAGGGACTCTAAAGGGGTGAAGAACCTCTATCTGCCCAGTGCTTAGGAAGGGACAAGGAGCAAACTTATTATACTTTGAAAAGCATTACAGTATGAGACCATATCAACTCAGAAGTCCATGTCATTGAATTCAATCAGTGGCGTAGCGTGGGTTGTCAGCACCCGGGGCAAGGGAAGTAATTTGCGCCCCCTAACCCGTGGATTTGCACCCCCCAACCCGTGGATTTGTGCCCCCTAACCCTAACCCCCAGATGTTGCGCCCAGTGCCGCCGGCCCCCCTGCAACTCCCACGCTACGCCACTGAATTCAATGGAATTTACTCTAGGTAAACAAGTATAGGATTGTCATAGATGCAGCATCTAATGGTCATCTCCTTCCCTTTGGATGGTCATTTTGGGAGTGACTAGGCTGGGGCCTCTGAACAGCAACCCAAGGTCCAGCTCTAGATACTCCACTGAAGGTCTCTTTTTCTGTTCACACTGGTGTCTTTTGGAACATAGGAAGCAGCCTGTTACCACATCAGAACATTGGGGCTCATTTAGTTCAGTATTGCCTTCTCTGACAAGCCGGAGTTTCAGGTAGGAAATTTACCCCAATGTGGAAAACAGATTTGAAATTCATGGCATGTTGTGCGCTGAAAGAAAATTGTGTGAAAATGATGTACCGGTGGTATTTAACTCCTAGCAAGCTATCAAAAATGTATAAAGCAAGTAAAAACACCTGCTGGAAATGTAAAGGAAAAGAAGATACCTTTTATCATATGTGGTGGTCATGTAAAGTAATAAAGGCTTTCTGGGAAATGATATATAATGAACTGGGAAAAATGTTTAAAGTAACTTTTGTAAAAACAACAACAACCGGAAGCCTTTTTATTAGGAATTATAGCTACCGACATCCTAAAGGAACAGAAAAAGACTCCTTATGTATGTGACAACAGCCGTGAGGATGCTACTAGCCCAGAGATGGAAAGAAGAAAGAGTCCCTACCAGAGAGGAATGGTAAACTGAGCTGTTAGACTACGCTGAAATGGCAAAACTGACCAGAAAGCTTAGGGATGAAGAAAACGAGAAATTCAAGAAAGAATGTGAAAGGTTTATAATTTATTTAGGAGACCACTGTATGCAGATTAAAACATTAGCAGGGTTTTAATCTCACTTGTAATGTAACAAATACTATGGACAATATGGATAGATATAGATTACGAAATAATATGCAATTGAAAATGTTGACCATAGGACCCATGGAGGGGATGGAGGGAAGTCTTGAGATTCAGAGTAATCTCTTTATATGGATGTGTGTTTGGTATGGTTATAAATTTATATTTGTAAAATCAAATAAAAACGATTTCAAAAATGGAAAAAGGGAATTTTTTTCCCAATGGTGGGGATTGCACTTGAGGTCTTTTGCATACGGACATGCTCTGTCACAGAGTTTTGACGTTTTCCCCCTACCTCATGCCTGGAAAAGTAACTCTGACGCACACTGGGAGGGGGTCCATGATTTCCGATAGGGCTACACTGTTGGTTGGATAGGAAGCTCCTGGGAATGGGACCAAACATGCCAGTTGCTGGCCTACCTATGTGTGCCTTAGGGCCATGTATTAGCAGCCCCTGTATTTCTTCAACATACTGTATTTTTCCTTCTATAAGACGCCCCCATGTATAGGACGCCCCCTATTTTGGGGGACTCTGATTTAAGAAAATGGGGGAAGATCTATCTGTGTATAAGACCCCCCTAAATTTTGGACATTGTTTTTTAGGGGAAAAACCTAGTCTTATACACAGAAAAATACGGTACTAGCACTGGATAGAAAGGAATATTGCTCTGCTTTATGCCTTCCTTTCTCCCAGCATGCAGTTACTATGTCAACAACAACTACAACAAAAGGATGCTTGCCTGCTGTTGCTGTTTCTTTGCATCTCCACATGGAGAAGGAATATTTTAAACAAGTGCTGGCTCAGGTTATGGCCAGCCCTTGGGAAAGAATGTGATTCTGAAGCAGACTGCGCTGGAGATGTAGCAGCTGCTCCTCTTCCAAGGATCCGACTCTTTCTCCCATGGCAGCTTAGCAGCAAGAGAATGGAGCTAAAATACTGTATATTGTCAGAGACCAGAGGGTGAGGCTAAGGGCTTCAAAGAAACAGCTTCTCTCTAGTCCCACTGATACGTGCCCAGATTCTCATGCTCATTCTAGACAAAACGTACCTATCATTTCAGTGGATTTGTAACTGGCTAACTGACCGAACCCAAAGGGTGCTCATCAATGGTTCCTCTTCATCCTGGAGAAGAGTGACTAGTGGGGTGCCACAGGGTTCTGTCTTGGGCCCGGTCTTATTCAACATCTTTATCAACGACTTGGATGATGGACTCAAGGGCATCCTGATCAAATTTGCAGATGACACCAAACTGGGAGGGGTGGCTAACACCCCAGAGGACAGGACCACACTTCAAAACGACCTTGACAGATTAGAGAACTGGGCCAAAACAAACAAGATGAATTTTAACACGGAGAAATGTAAAGTATTGCACTTGGGCAAAAAAAATGAGAGGCACAAATACAAGATGGGTGACACCTGGCTTGAGAGCAGTACATGTGAAAAGGATCTAGGAGTCTTGGTTGACCACAAACTTGACATGAGCCAACAGTGTGACACGGCAGCTAAAAAAGCCAATGCAATTCTGGGCTGCATCAATAGGAGTATAGCATCTAGATCAAGGGAAGTAATAGTGCCACTGTATTCTGCTCTGGTCAGACCTCACCTGGAGTACTGTGTCCAGTTCTGGGCACCACAGTTCAAGAAGGACACTGACAAACTGGAATGTGTCCAGAGGAGGGCAACCAAAAGGTCAAAGGCCTGGAAACGATGCCTTATGAGGAACGGCTAAGGGAGCTGGGCATGTTTAGCCTGGAGAAGAGGAGGTTAAGGGGTGATATGATAGCCATGTTCAAATATATAAAAGGATGTCACATAGAGGAGGGAGAAAGGTTGTTTTCTGCTGCTCCAGAGAAGCAGACACAGAACAATGGTTCCAAACTACAAGAAAAAAGATTCCACCTAAAGATTAGGAAGAACTTCCTGACAGTAAGAGCTGTTCGACAGTGGAATTTGCTGCCAAGGAGTGTGGTGGAGTCTCCTTCTTTGGAGGTCTTTAAGCAGAGGCTTGACAACCATATGTCAGGAGTGCTCTGATGGTGTTT
The DNA here is from genome assembly GCF_951804945.1 of Podarcis cretensis. Taxonomy (NCBI): domain Eukaryota; kingdom Metazoa; phylum Chordata; class Lepidosauria; order Squamata; family Lacertidae; genus Podarcis; species Podarcis cretensis. Next base: position 91,138,792 of record NC_137173.1, read on the forward strand.
CCTGCTTGGCAGGGGGTTGGACTCGATGGCCCTTGTGGTCTCTTCCAACTCTATGATTCTATGATTTCCATTGACTGAGGATGTCCTCTGATGGTGATTCTATTTCGTAAGGTATGACATCCCTCCCCACCCCCCATCCCAAACATCTTGGGAGTCCGATCAAAATTATTAAACAAGAAATGGAAAGTCTCAGGTTTTACCAAGCTGATGGATACGTTCAAAAGAAATGCTCACCATATCAGAACTGAATGAATTGCACATGGCAGGAATATATGAATTACAGTTCTAGGCTGACAAGGAGGCAGCTTTAGGGCAGCACGGCCAGTTCCGCCATGCTGGGCGCTGATGCAAGGGTGCATCACAGGGCACCACAACTATGACGTATTGAATCGAGCAGAACGAAAGGTGAAAGTCTGTTGGGGTGTTTGTGTGATTTTGGCCCTCTTTTAAGGGCTGGGCGGCTGCCTCCCTTCCACTTCTTTTCACAGCAGCAGCACTCGCCCTCTTTCCCTGTGTCTCAATCAGGCGTGCTGACTTGCCCCCCACATTGAGGAGGCCCAATGTCACATGACATGTCCTGCCCCTGCCTTTCGCTCAAGCACTCGCTCAGTGGTGGCACCACCCAAAATATTGTGGGGACTCAGCCCCCTGCCCACAAATATTGAGGGGGCTATAGTCCTTTCCACCCCCATTAGCTGCCACCCCTGGTCTCAATGTGACTTATTGGTCGCTTTAAGGCCATGTAGGAATTTTTGGCTGATCCATCTTTTAGTGTGTTGGATTTTTTATTTTTATTTTTTTCCATACTGAAAATTTGGGTGCTGTACTGTTAATTAGGTTAATCTGATTGTTGATTTGGTCAGTTTTGGCAGTTCAGGGGTGGGAAGGGGAGTAATTGTGTAACTCTTTAGGTAAAAGGTAAAGATAAAGGACCCCTGGACAGTTAAGTCCAGTCAAAGGCGACTATGGGGTTGTGGCACTCATCTCGCTTTCAGGGCAAGAGAGCCAGCGTTTGTCCACAGACAGTTTTCTGGGTCATGTGGCCAGCATGACTAAACCACTACTGGTGCACCGAGGACCATGATGAGTGCCAGATCACATGGAAATGCCATTTACCTTCCTGCCACAGCAGTACCTATTTATCTACTTGCACTGGTGTGCTTTCGAACTGCTAGGTTGGCAGGAGTTGGGACAGAGCAACCAGAACTAACTCCGTTGTGGGGATTCGAACTGCCAACCTTCTGATCGGCAAGCCCAAGAGGCTCAGTGGTTTAGGCCACAGCACCACCTTTCTGGGTGATGGGTATAGCATAGACCTTTCTACTCACCTTCATGGTGTGACCCTCTGGGAATGGGTGGCAGACTCGGTAGCCATTCCTATACTTCCTGCAAACAGGGTTTGGGTCCCTCAGAGGCTGTAGTTTGTTCAGGTTTGCTCCTTCACCAGTAGTGTTTTATCTGTGCAGGGTTTTTATGGGCCTTATTCTTAAATAAAGTGGCCCAATTTTAACACAGCCTCTGTTCCTGTCTCTATATTTGGCTGCCAAGTCACAAGTGTCACTTTGCTTATCGGTCAGAAGAAGAACTGGTTGGAGAGCTGTACCACAAAATTCAGATAAGTGTGAGTTTTGAAGGATGGCTATCTTTTGGTTCTCATATTCCTTCAGAAGGTACACATTTGATAAATAACGCTCTAAATGTGAACTAAGTCAAATTTCTCCCCCTCCTGAATGATGGGATAGAGACTGACTTTCCCAAAGGTAAGGAGGTTTCAAATAACAGATTAAAAAGGTGTTAAATTATTGTGCCAATTGATTAAAACACTGCTGGAAACAACTAGAGAAATTATGATGTTTCCCTTCTAACTTAATATGGTGTGTTGTTATTTTCTTCCCTTTTTTTAACCAACAAGACAGCGCTGTATCCTCTGGTGACTGGAATGACAATTTGCAACTTCAAAAAGAAAAGAAAAGCTTTGCCTGTCCAGTTTAGTCTAATTATGTTAATTGTTAACCATACCTTCTTTTTGAACTCCTGTTTGTTTTGGCTGTTAGGTTTTTAAAAAAGCCAAATGCTAATGAGAGAGTAACAACAAAACAATTGTTGTTTTGCAGCGGGGTCACAATGCAAGAATTCAGAAGAAAAATGTAAAAATAATAATCAAGTTCTCAATGTTTTCCTATTTTCTGTACTGGAGACTTGGGACACTAAATTATTGAGCATACAACATGGCTATTAGTAATCTTGATACAGTAGGTGCACAAATGAATCTTGCAAAACACAAAGTCTTCCTAAGCCCAAACTGAGAATCATGAAAATCATGCATTGATTCCTAGACTCCTCAGATAAAGTAAGCTGGAGGCAGTTCAATGAAAGGCACTCACTCAACATCCCAGCCCCCCCCCCCCCCCCCCGCGGCCTGGCCAGGTGATACTTGAGGGCCAGTCCTGTATGACTGCTTTATATAAATCTCCTAGATCTGTATCATTATCTGCAGTAGCCTAGGAAGTACAGGAAGAGCTCATTATGGCAGCCCCATAAGCATTTCCCCAAGGACAGTTGAAAAATGCAGGCAGCTATGCTGTTGCATGATTTTATGCACATGCCACACAGATAAGCAATAAATAGCATGATGCCCAAGTTGTTATGATCAGCATGATTACAATCCCTTGCATGGTTTCACACGAGGAAGCACTGTTGAATTGAATCATGTTTAGTGGTGCTGAACATTACACAACACTCCCCCCCAAAAAAATCAGAATCATGTTGTTGTTGTTTAGTCGTTTAGCCATGTTCGACTTTTCGTGACCCCATGGACCAGAGCACGCCAGGCACTCCTGTCTTCTACTGCCTCTTGCAGCTTGGTCAAACTCATGTTTGTAGCTTCAAGAACACTGTACAACTGCCTCGTCCTCTGTCATCTCCTTCTCCTTGTGCCCTCCATCTTTCCCAACATCAGGGTCTTTTCCAGGGAGTCTTCTCTTCTCATGAGGTGGCCAAAATATTGGAGCCTCAGCTTCAGGATGTGTCCTTCCAGGGAGCACTCAGGGCTGATTTCCTTCAGAATGGATAAGCTTGATCTTCTTGCAGTCCATGGGACTCTCAAGGGTCTCCTCCAGCACCATAATTCAAAAGCATCAATTCTTTGGTGATCAGCCTTCTTTATAGTCCAGCTCTCACTTCCATACATCACTACTGGGAAAACCATAGCTTTAACTATATGGACCTTTGTCGGCAAGGTGAAGTCTCTGCTTTTTAAGATGCTGTCTAGGTTTGTCATTGCTTTTCTCCCAAGAAGCATGCGTCTTTTAATTTTGTGGCTGCTGTCACCATCTGCAGTGATCACGGAGCCCAGGAAAGTGATATCTCTCACTGCCTCCATTTCTTCCCCTTGTAAAATTGGAAGGGGTCTGCAGATTATCTAGCCAAATCCCCTACAATGTAGGAATATGCAGCTGTCCCGTATGAGGATCGAACCTGCAACTTGTCATGATCAACACTATGCTCTAACCGACTGAGCTAACCTCCCCTCAGCTGTTGAGGAGAGTCCCATGTTGAAGTGATGGTAACTTTGACGGTGGGTGACGGGTGGAATTTGATTGTGTTACAGGCCACCCAAATCTCTGCTGAGCAGTAGAAGATTCCAGGGGTCCCAGCAGTAAATCAGAGTTGTGTTTTTTGTTGGGAAATCAAGGCACAGCAGAGACTACTTTCAAGACAGCTTATTTACACCTGAGTTTTAGGGAGTGAGAATTCACAGCGTTTACAGCCTAAGAAGGATTTGTCCTTCCCAGAAGTGCAGTGTTTGATTCAGAGACTTCCTCACTGCCGTTCCCATTTCTCGCTGTAACAGCCCGCTCCAGCCAGCCTGCATGGCTGCTGCCTGTCAATCCTGCATGGAGTTTTGGCCACTTCCTGCTCCTTCTTCCCTAAAACCCCTGCTCCACAAACCTCTGTTGTAAAAGGGCATCACACACACCAACCATGGTTCACCTGCCCCCACCAACTGTGGTTCAGCCACTCCCACCAACCATGGTTCACATGCTTCCCCCCATCTTTCCCCTCTTTTAGCCCAGTCCTACACTTTGGGTATCTAAGCACCAGTCCATATCATCTTCACAAAAGATGAAATTGCTTCTGTAGCTATGAGTAAGCTTATCATAGCAGCGTTTTCCCTAAATTAAAATGCAAATGTCAAAGACTATAAAATTCATTTTGGGGAAAAAAAGTGAAGGTTATAATCCTGTTTTAAAGAAGGTATGGCTTTCTTTGCATTTGTACACTGTTCACGTATCTACTGGCTAAGCCAGGATAATGTGGTAGGAAGTAATGAAGCTCTTTGGGTACAAAAAGAATGGTGTCAAATAATTTGAGGAACAAACAGAGATAGGAATGGTACCATTTTTTCCCCCTGGGTCTCTTTTTACAGTGAAATACTCCTTGGCGCAGCAGGTGGTGCTTTCAGCTCTGAGCTGTGCAAATTTAAAGAGAACTGAACTTCTTATCTCAACACTTAATTTAAATCATTTTTATTGCTCATGTTGTAATAAAGATCTGCTGGTTCCTTTAATTCCAAAAAAAAATAAAAAATAAAATGCTAAATACTTGGGACATTCTCCTGGCTGGTTGGATATTTTAATTACCGTAATCTGCCCGGGAACCCTTTTTCTTGGTTATTCGGCCCTGATCCAGTTCACCACTGCCAAGAGCTAACAATAAAGCTGAAAGTGGGTGGCATTGTCTTGTTTCAGTTCCCGAAATTCTGAAAGTCTGTAAATATCAGTTCTTACCAAAAGAAGAAGGAGATTTCATTCAATTGTTTTATGTATGGATGTGGCAGATGAAAATTATTGTGTGGGGTGGGAGTTTCCACATACTTTTCCCTGTAAAAAATGTTCCCTACATGGTTACCTCAAAGTTTTCAAAGAAGAAGAAGAAGAAGATGAAGGTTCATAGTTTGCATGCTTACTAAGGGCTGAACTGTTTATCAAGTATTTATCCCAATTTGCTTGCACAAAGCCTGCACAGAGGTTAGATTATATCCTGCCTTCACTGAGCATTCATCCATATTTGCTAATGTGATATTTATATATCTTCCCATTTATTGTTTATCCCACACTTTTCAATGCATTTTCCTGTCACTTTCCAAACCTCAAGAAGTCTGATTTTTTAAAAGTCGATTTGTTGTGATATGGCAACAGATTTCTTTATTCCACTTTAATTACACAAACCTGAATTTATGGTACGCACTTGAATCACCCCCATACAACAGCAAATTTAGGAGCATCCTCAGGTGGTCACATAACAGGTTTTTTTTGGGGGGGGGTATATGCATGTGAATTTCTACCTCTCCTGCCATTTTCCATGACCACCCCCCAAATTGTCAAAATAGAGACCACCCAATGGTTCAGCACAGCCTTAGTTTCAGAAACTGGAAATTCTTTCTGACTCCATTCTACTAAGCTCAAAGTTGCGCTATGTTACTTATCTGTTCCATGAGTGGTAGCAGGAATGTTTAGAAGCAACAAGAGCAAAATTTGCTGTGGCCCAGAAAAGAAAATATTAATTCCAAACTCATGAAAATACCCAAGATAACTTCCTTCCTTCCATTCATTCTCTTCGTTGCCTTGCTTCCTTTCCCCCAACATGTGCAATGATCAAGAGATTTTGTGACTTTTATCACGAAGCCTTGGGTGAGCTCATGTAGAATGATGCCACTAAGCATCAGGCAAGATTAATATGCCAGACAGGGTGGGGAGAGCGTACATGTGAGGATGGCAATTCATCTTAGTCCCTTATGTAGGTCATGATGAAGAGTCTGAAGGCACCCACCCTGTGATGCTATCCCACGACTATCATATACTGCCCAAAGTCAGGGCCAGGCCAGGAGAAGACCACCAGTCCAAAATTCAACTGAATGGAGCATTAGATTTCTTAAGTGGGGGAATTTGGTAACGCCATCCAAAACAACAAAGTGAAATGTTTTCCAATGCTAGAAAGAGAGGACACTTGGCTACATAGAAAGAAATGGGGGGAGGGAGAGACTGCAGTAATTTATATTCTGGGATTTAATACTGAATATACTTCAGCATAATAAATGTCTGTTTTTTATGACTCAAAGGACTTCTCAGCTTTAGATGGAATTAATGCGTTCCTTGAGCCAAGAAAAAGGATTGTGACGAGAACAGATGACGAGAACATTAATGGTGGTCTGGACAGAACAGGCCCCAAAAGCCTAGAAGAGCAATGTATGATGCGTGATTCTGACATACTATTAACTTGACTATTCTCATTCAACATTCATTTAGTCTGCTGAGGCACCATGCAGAACATAAAAATGACACAGTTCCTGACAGAATGTCTTACTAGCTACATTAGATGGACAGAGCCAGTCAGGAATGAGGAAGATAGAGCTCTGGGACTGGCAATAGGCAGTGGATAATTGGATGGCAGTGGGAAAGCAGGCAATGAGAAGGAGGCTTGGTTCAGGAAGTGCTTTGCTAAGGACTTCAGCTCATACAAGGGACAAACATCTGGGAGTACAAAGAGCTGCTGCCAGGCTCATCATGGTCAGACCAGCATAATCATCCAGATAATATCAGCAACTGCAGTAGCTCGAATAGGAGCTGCTAGCAATACAGGAATTGCTGCAGTTGCAGATATGCTAGCCACACAAACTCAGTGCAGGCATTCTGTTGGATGTTATGCTTACATGTGCATGGAGGTGAACACACTCTCTGCTCCCTCCAAGTAAAGGGAGATCTCCTATACTTGTGGATATTCACTGCAAATATGGGGAAACCCAATTATGCCGCACTCTACATCACACAGGAAACTTCCATGAGTATAGGAGGCTTCCTGCTTCAAATCTTTGCCCTCTACTTGTTGGCATCTGGCTTCCAGAAGAAGGTTGCCTAGATGGAAACATGAATCCAGGCAGCTGTGGCTCTTCTTAAAGAAATCGGTGCTCTCATAAAACTTTTTTTATGCTTACTTAGGAGCGGGACTCATTTCAATCAAGTCATTGGAAGAATGCTAAGATTGACAAGTTTTCAGCCTGTCCAGTGCATGTCAATTCTGAAGTAAGTCTCACTGAGTTCAGTGGGCTTTACTTCCTCATTAGAGGTTGCCACAGAAAATGCCCTCTCTCAGGCTGCCCACCACCGAAGCTTCTGCAGACAGAGGAACGATCAAGGGGGCTGCCTCTCTCTCTCTCTCTCTCTCTCTCTCTCTCTCTCTCTCTCTCCCTCTATCTCCCATACAACATAAGCAGTAGTCTGAGACCCCTTTCTTTACACATGAATTGCTCATTCAGAAAGCCATTGCTCAACCCTTCATGTAATGCATTTTTGGATATTATTTATGCATCTTTACACACTAACCCAATGAAAAGAAGAAGAAGAAGAAGAAGAAGAAGAAGAAGAAGAAGAAGAAGAAGAAGAAGAAGAAGTTTATATTTATATCCCACTCATCTGGCTGGGTTTCCCCAGCCACTCTGGGTAGCTCCCAACAGAATATGAAAAACACAATAAAACATCTAACATTAAAAACCTCCCTAAACAGGGCTGCCTTCAGATGTCTTCTAAAAGTCAGTTGTTTATTTCCTTGAGATCTGATGGGAGGGCGTTCCACAGGGCGGGTGCCACTACTGAGAAGGCCCTCTGACTGGAACCACCAGAAGGCCCTCAGAGCTGGACCTCAGTGTCTGGGCTGAACAATGGGAGTGGAGACGCTCCTTCAAGCATACTGGGCCGAGGTTGTTTAGGGCTTTAAAGGTCAACACCAACACTTTGAATTGTTCTCGGAAACATACTGGGAGCCAATGTAGATCTTTCAGGACCAGTGTTACATGGTCTTGGCGGCCACTCCCACTCACCATCTAGCTGTCACATTCTGGATTAATTGTCATTTCCGGGTCTCCTTCAAAGGTAGCCCCACTTAGAGCGCATTGCAGTAGTCCAAGTGGGAGTTAACTAGAACATGCACCACTCTGGCGAGACAGTTTGCAGGCATTCTTGTACACATTACTTGACAGAAGCATGAACAGAACTATGACTTTTGAAGATGGCTATATTTCAGGTCACATGTTGCTTTGGAAAGTGTGAATTAGATAGCATCACCTTTAAATGTAAACTGAATCTAGCACACATACACACCCCTCCTCCCATTCCTAGAGAATCCTGGAGGGCAGAATTGGTTCCTGAGCTTGAAGTTCCCCATCTCTCATTTATGTTAAAGGAAAACTGAAGTACAAAATAAGGGTGCTGGGTGCAACCATATATAGGCTCTCTGCTGTACCTTTTCTCCCAGCATGTTTGAAATGGTGCTCAGCAATCTTTAACACATGGCTTTCTGTCTCTCACATAGGCTTCCTGCCTGCATTGCAGAAGCCTTTTGAAAATCACCCCATCGTTCCCCGCCCCCCAGCAATCAGTCTGACAGATGACAACCCAAACATATTTTAACTTATGACCTACACAAGATTTATTCCCACATACGGCACATTTTGGACCTAGTGATTTAAAGAAAAAGTGGCACAAAACATTTGTCTTTTTGACATATTCTGTTGTCAGAATACAAAGGCTTTTCTGGGTGGGGAGCCTTCAAGAAATGGCAGGCCCTGGAATGCAGATCCTTGGAAATGATGGGGAAAGAGGCTATTTCTGCAGAACAGGACAAACAACTTTGGTTCTCTGGGTCAGGGTTTGATTATTCTAGCCTGCCTCCATTTTTAATCCTTGCATTGGCTTAGGGTCTCTTGGTCCCACTAATGCTTAATCTTCCTTTGATTCCTAATTCACTCAAGGTAACACTGTAGTGCTCAATTGTAGTGCTGCTTGCATAGAATGCCATCAAATTGTGAAACAGGAATAGGGCTTCGACTGGCCCCACTCCCGAGTGTTGCATTTCAATACCTGCTTTGCCCTCCAATCTCCTCTTTACATTAAGTATAGCTGTCTAAAATCCCCTTTGTGTACAATGCCAAACCCTCAAAGTGTCCCTATTTTCCAGGGACAGTCCTGGATTTACAGAAGCTGTTCCGGTTTCTGATTTGATTCCAGAATGTCCCACTTTTCCTTGGGACGTCCTTATTTTCAATGGAGAAATGTTGAAGGGTATGGTAGAACGTCCCTATTTTCATTGGAGGGTATGGAGTTATGTGACCCCTGAGCCAAGGAGATAAGTAACAATAAATATAGCTTTTGTGCAAGTCCATTGTCATCAAACTTTTGGAAGACTTCTGAAGGCAGCCCTGTATAGCAAAGAGTTTTTATTTATTTATTTAATGTTTTTGCATATGTTGAAAGGCGACCAGAGTAGCTGGGGCAACCCAGTTAGATGGGTGAGGTATAAATAATAAAATTATTATTACGGAATAGGGTGTCCCTATTTTCATTGGAGAAGTATTTGAGGGTGTGCAGTGCTTCCATTAGCTATGGAGAGCCCTGAGGTTCTACATATTCTCATACGATGTACACACCAAACTAGCATCTATGCCCCCTTTTGTTCACCTGGGGAGAAAATGCAAAAAAGTATGATTGTGTTTCGTGGGTTTGCTTCACTTTTGGTAAAATAGCAGACATAAGGTGGAGTGGAAGGTCCCATCAGGATTTGGAACATGGAGTGATGGGGAGGTTAACCACCTTCCACCTTCCCCATGGTCCTCATGATCTTGATTCAACACCCCTCTCCTCCATTGGCTTCTATTTCATTTTTAAGAACAGGGAAGCACAGCACACATTTCATGTATCATCTAGTTCGGTCCCCAGGCTTCCCAGAGAAATATTGTTGATTGGGGTAATTTGCAACTGCAATGGGTGGCAAGATAAAACCCGTAAGGAAATTATTCTGAGGTTATTTATGGTTAGTAAGGATGGTACATTTATGATCTTTCTATAACATTCTCAGGTATGAATGGAATGTGATTCCCTTCCTTTTCTGCAACACTGGGTGCTCACTACCACAGCCAGTGCATTAAGACTTTTAATGAAATGGTCTAGAATCTAAATCGTTGCAATGGATAAACGGCTCCATTGACTGTTATCCAAGGGCTCAGCATTTCCCTCAGCTTACTACCTGTAATGCCGGAGTAAAATCCTTGCAACAATAGTTGAAATGATCACGCTTAGCCCTCTGACTGAAATTAATAAGATGTACAGACCAAGTCTGTATACGATTACTCAGAATTGAGTTTGGCGAGGCTTACTTCCTAGCAAGTGTGCATATAATTGCAGCCTTAAAGGGCCTCACTTTGGCTGGATGATGCCAATAGCTTATGCAGCAATACGGCAGCTAATGTGCTCAGTTTTAAGCACATATTTGCTTGCACAGCAAATCTTGGGCCTGGGCCATAAATTCGTGTGAATTTTAATGATATGCTTAATGGCACCTTCCTATTATTATCCCATCACCAGTTCTTTGTACTCAAACTATCTAGTAAAATCCCAACCGGCTTACATTATGCTGTCCTTGATCCCCGAAGCTTTTGGAAAAGAAAATGGGCAATAAATTCCAGATTCAATATAACCCAATGGAAAAGATAAGACAAGATTATATGGATATGTAGCAGAAGCGACTTATGAATATTGGGACACACACACACACACACACACACACACACCAAAAAAACCCCCAAACCCCACACCTCACTATGTTGAAATCATATATGCACTTGGTTTGGCATTCCTAAAATGTATCACTGAGAAACACTGCAACCTATTTAAGACCACACTTTGTTCTGCTCAGCCCCATAGCCTTTATATCCATCAAAGAAATTGCAGTTCGGATAGGATTTAGCAGGTTGTTTATTTATAGATGATGATAACGACAAACAAATCTTTACTCACCGTGCCTTGCAAGCTCAGCAACAAATCCATATGCCACAGTAAAACGGATGGCCCCAGCTCAATAAATATAGCTATTGTGCAAGTCCATTGTCATCAAATGACTGGGATAATACGAGAGCATATTCCTCAGCTTACACTATCAGTGATACCTCTGCTTACTGCAGTGATATATGTCACATCATACACCTGGTTCTGTCCTGGAGTGCCATGCACTGATTCATGCATGCAACAAACTTGACTATACCATTTGCAACCAAGTTTGCAGCAATACTCTAGCCTCGCCCTTCCCACCTCACCTTAACTCCAAATGATGGGCACCTTTTTCTGCTTTTGGGATCAGACAGTTGCATGCATATGTGAAGATAAACTATCTGTATGCTTCAAGTGAGAAATTTGAAAATGTAAAGGAGTGGTGCATTTGAGACAACACTGAAATAATTTGGGTGTCCGATCAGGTGCTGGCATATTGGACAAAGCGTGTTCTCCATAACAGAGAGCACGTGTTGCGGTTGGGGAAACAGGCCACCCTGCAGTGACTAGGCAAATTTGGTGAGGAACCCAAGCCTTTAAGTGGTTAACTTTGGGTTGCTGGGGAGTTTTGATTGTTGCCAATTTGGAGGAGGGGTCAGAGTCTTTAAATACAGGGGCCAGACGTAGGACGTCCTCTTGGCCATTTTGCACCGGATCACCCGCCCTCCCTCCCTTTTATAGGGTGGTTTTTTCATATCGCTTGACCTTGCTATGCCTGTCATGGGGTCGTTCGCCTTGGTGCGGGGGCCTGGTAGGAATTTTGCCATCTGGCTGATTGGCTGGTGCCATTTGGTTTTTGCCTACTGCGTAGCAAATCGTCACAACTTGTAAGGTTGGCGGTTAGGCATTGGTTAAATTGGTGCTTGGAGGGGTAAGTGCCTATCCCTCCAAATGATGCGAAGGGAATTCCGTTAAAGGAATCCAGGGGCTTGCCATTCTTTTCGTCCTTGTCCCCGGAGTCGGACTTGGGCCGTGCAAGCCCCACCGGAACATGAGGGTGAGAGGTGATGGTCTGTGTCCCAGCCTCATTTTCTCACCCAATACTTGTTTCCCATGCTGGCTTCCGCTGGTGTCCGGAAGGCCAGCTGGCTTCCGCTGGTGTCCGGAAGGCCAGCTCTGTCCCTGAGGGCAAGGACAGATAGTCATAACCAATGCCTAAGCAACCACTCACATTTTTTGTATTTTAATAAAGTTGTGGCCAAAATTATGCCAAAAACCTTAAACAAAAAATCATGTGTGAAGCGTGAATTTTTTGGTGGGTGGCATTGTGGGACTCAACACGCAATGAGTTTTGATGCCCACCCAATGGAGATGAACTTAGAAGGATGAATCACATTGTTCATGAGATAACCATAATGATCTCTTAGCAGGCAGAACGCACAAACTCCTATAAGGACCCACGGCACAGTCTAGCAGTAAAAATCTCCAGGGGGAAATCAACTAAGTTTTATGCTGGGTAGAGCTTTTGAAATGAATGAACCTAACATAGTCTACTCTGAGTCACATTTAGTTGAATACCACTCATTGTCTCTAGTCCTGTCCGGTTGTCTCTCTCAGTTTTGGAATTGGAGAATACATATTCCGAGAACAGGGACCTATCTTCTTTTCCTCACTCTTTAAATGGGCACTTAACATCTAGAGCAGGATTTTCCAAACTTGGGTCTCCAGCTGTTTTGCACTACAACTCCCATCATCCCTAGCTAGTAGCAGCAACAGTCAGGGATGAAGGGAATTGTAGTCCAACAACACCTGGAGGCCCAAGTTTGGGCATAGCTGTCAACTTTTCCCTTTTCTTGCGAAGAATCCTATTCAGAATAAGGGAATTTTCCTTAAAAAAGGGGAAAAGTTGACAGCATGAGTTTGGGTGTTAGTCCAACAGTTAGATGTGATCCAGCAAATTCCACTCCCAGCTGGCTAGGGAATACAGTATGACATTAAATAATCTCTTGTAAGTGAAAGAGGCACCATTGGATGAAACCCATATTTCACTCTTTCCCACATTTTTCTGCTTCACAAAAAGAGTGGACATGACTGAACCAAAGCGAAGTGAGTTTATGCACCATAGATTTTAAAGAGGAATAGTTTGTCATGTGCTTAGCAGTTTCACTGAGATCAGGGGCTATTGAAAGTTGAAATTCATATATAGTGGTACCTCGGGTTACATACGCTTCAAGTTACATACGCTTCAGGTTACAGATTCCGCTAACCCAGAAATATTACCTCGGGTTAAGAACTTTGCTTCAGGGTGAGAACAGAAATCGTGCTCCGGTGGTGTGGCGGCAGCAGGAGGCCCCATTAGCTAAAGTGGTGCTTCAGGTTAAGAACAGTTTCAGGTTAAGTACGGACCTCCGGAACGAATTAAGTACTTAACCTGAGGTACCACTGTAGATGTTTTCTCATTTAGGGAACATCCTGTATCTGTTTCTTCCACATTCCATTTCCAGTTTGGGACTTGAAGGACAGGGAAAGATCAGCTTGCCTACTGCACATTCTCAATGGTACTCTGTCTTTAGCTCAATTTTTAAATCTAAAGAGAATTTTCATCAGAAAGGGAAGATGCTCAAAGTATGTTCAAAGACAGCCCACCCATACTTTTACCATGCAGGTAACGAAAGAGAAAGCTTTCTATACAAGTTGAGAGAAATTAAGCTAGAATAGGACAAAGTCTGTATGAATCTCAGGTATGAAGGTCTTGAAAAAGTGGCCATTATTTTAAAGGTATGAATGCAAAAACAGATCATGCTAAAAGTCTTTATAAAAATAAAATTAATTAAAACGAAGGATGCAATTTTGACTCGCTGAAAATATATATACATTTTTAAAGCTTTTTCATGATAAGTTACTTGACGTAATATTTCTAAATGTGCTATTCTGGTTTCCTTGTAAGATGCTGATGGTCTGAATCCTGACAGGAGAATAAAATTAAATTTGACAGTAGGAGGAAAATGAAAACAAGATGTGGTCTTAAATTTTGTTTCCCAGAAAAGTAGAACAAATTGAACAAAATTACAAGTGATGTAGCATTATTTATGTGTCTGGATCACTAAAGTAATAACTAATGGAAGTTTATGACTACAAATGAAATGGTATCAAAAATTTACCATAAATATCTTGATTATAGATTAATAATGAAGGTATATCATTCTAGTGTGGTAAAAAAAGGCTCTGGTCTGAAGTTATGTTCTGTATAATAGCTTTTTTGCATGCATCTCAGAGACAAGCAGTTCTATTTGTTCTGTTTTATCTCATCATCCTGTTTCATAAAAAGCTAAAAAGAACAATGCAAGAGGGTGTGTTTACTCTCATTGCTAAAAAAAGAAAAAGAATGAATGAACAAAGGAGCCCCCTAAGCTTGATCACCTATGGAATAGAAAATGCACCTCTTTGTCTTCATTTATACTGGGGACACTCAAGGCATGCGTGTAGCTGACACCATGGCCTCCAACGTTTCTCCGATGAAAATAGGGACATCCTGTTTAATACTAATAATACTAATAATACTACTAATAATAATTTTATTTATACCCTGCCCATTATTACATTCAAAACTTCCTTATACAGGGCTGCCTTCAGATGTCTTTTAAAGGCTGTATAGTTAGTTACTTATCTCCTTGGCTTGGATGTCACATGACTCCATACCCTTCAACGTTTCTCTGATGAAAATAGGGACATCCTAAGGCAAAGTGGGACATTCTGGGAGCAAATCAGAAGCCGGGATGGCTTCTGTGAAACCGGGACCGTTCCTGAAAAATAGGGATACATGAAGAATCTATGACATGCAGCCCCCTGAACCCATAACAACAAGAAAATAAGACTCTGAGCTGGTTATTGAAGACTCATAGCTGAAGGTACAAAGAATTCTCACTAAAAAGTATTTAGTACAAAACATTTTATCTTTGGTGTTTGATCAATGGGTTCCCCACCCCCCAAAAAAGGCATGTTATTAGTCTGAGTTTGATGTATTTTTCAACAGGGCATTAGCATTGTATTCTAATGTGTATTTATGTGTGTGTGTGAATGAACACAAACACAGTTAAACAATACTGGATGGTTTGCTTTTCAATGGAAAATAATCATAATAATTGACTACAGTAGTACCTCTGGATGCGAACGGGATCTGTTCCGGAGCCCCGTTCACATCCAGAAGCGAACGCAACCCGCGTCCGTGCTTCACGATTTGCCACTTCTGTGAATGTGTGTGACATCATTTTGACCATCTGCCCACGTGCAAGCGGCGAAACCCGGAAGTAATGCGCTCCGTTACTCCGGGTCGCCGCAGTGCGCAACCCGAAAATACTTATCCTGAAGCTACTTCAACCCGAGGTATGACAGTATACTTATGAAAATATCTTGTAGCCGATAAATAAACAAACAAACTAGTCTAGCAAGTACCTTTGTCATTTCTTTCTGTGGAATAGTATACATTAACACGGGCACCTTTTCAAATTCTTATTAATTCAAGTCATTGCAACCTCAACACAGCTGAGGTGAAATAAGCGATCGAGTTAATAGAATTGCCTAATGGGCACTAGAATTTTTAATTGTGCTTTCTGGGTCCAATTACATCCCAATTAATCAAGAAAATTGGAAGGCTCCAATGAAGTGGGGAGGGGTTTACAAGCCACATCTGAATTCATGCATCAGAAGGAGAAGAGGCTAAATTCACAACTTGACTATTTCTCTGTGTTGCAGTCTAATGGGGCAATGGTGCACAGACAATTGCTTTCTGCTGCCAGAAAGGGTTTAATTGTGCATCATACCTTCTGAGTTTGCAGCACACAGTTTTTCATTAAAATGCCACAACTGTGTGGAACAGCACACACTTGAGTGTGCTAAAGACCAAGGTTCAATCCCTGGCATCTTCAGATAGGCATGGGAAAGACATTGTCTGAAAAATCAGAGAGCCTCTGCCAATCATTTTAGACAAAGCTGAGGCAGGTCAACCAATGACTTGACTTGGGACAAGGCAGCGCCTATGGTCTAATGCGATTTCAGAAGCTCACATTTGAAAGACCCTTCACATCACATAGTTGGTCAATGTGAAGATAGGTTTTTCTTATTTCCAGCTAGACTGGTGACTGGGCGTGGCAGCCGAGACCATATAACATTGGTCCTGAAAGACCTATATTGGCTCCCGGTATGTTTCTGAGCACAATTCAAAGTGTTGGTGCTGACCTTTAAAGCCCTAAACAGCCTCGGCCCAGTATACCTGAAGGAGCATCTCTACCCCCATCGTTCTGCCCAGACACTGAAGTCCATATCCGAGGGCCTTCTGGCAGTTCCCTCACTGTGAGAAGTGTGGTTACAGGGAACCAGGCAGAGGGCCTTCTCAGTAGTGGCACCTATCCTGTGGAACGCCCTCCCATCAGTTGTCAAGGAAATAAACAACTATCTGGCTTTTAGAAGATATCTGAAGGCAACCCTGCTTAGGGAAGTTTTAATGTTTGATTTTTTTGTGTGTTTTTAATATTCTGTTGGGAGCTGCCCAGAGTGGCTAGGGAAACTGAGCCAGATGAACGGGGTATATATAAATCACCTCCACCACCATCATCATCACTTCTGTTTGTTAGTCAAGGTCATGAGTGGGGATGTTGTTGTACTCCAACTTCCATCAACCTAAGCTAGCAATGTCAATGGATTGGGATGATGGGAATTGGAGCCTAACAATTTCTGAAGTGCCACAATATTCCAACCCAAATCTAGTTGAACCCGCGGTAAGGAAAGACAGGAGATCTTTTCAATAAGTACATATACAAAAATGGCAATCACAAATAGAGACATGTGCATGGAAATGTTGACATTTCATGTCCAAAGCCTGCTGGTAATTAGAGATTGCTGGGATGAAGCAAAGGACAGATTGAAACAACAAACCACAGGACTTCCTAAAACCAGTTGCACTGGGAACGTTCCATACTGAGAGGTTTAATGTGTAGCAGCTCATATTGCAGATGTTTGGTTCCTTGCTATGTCTCCACAGTAAGAAATTTGTTCATGGTGACATTCGATGCATTCCTCAGGGTCATTGGTCAGCATAGGGAAGGGCCTCCAGTTGTCTGAACTGCCATCGGTGACAGCAAAATGGAACCTCAGCAGATTATTTTTCAGTTGAATCAAAGCAGCTTGCAACATAAAAAGAAGGAAATTATTAATTGTAACAATAAAAAAAGGGATGCAGCATTAAACTTGAGAAGCGAAGTTTTACTTTGCCGATACTGCTGCTTTAGATTTGTTGTCAGTTGTTTCAGATTGTGCAGTTTAAATTTTGTATTTGTATTAACTAGGGATGCTTAAGGAATTCAGTCTTCATGAACTCCAATAGGAACTGACCTGACCTGAACCTCCCGGACTAATGTGCAGTTTGGAATGCAATTGTCCATGGGATTTTATCCTATGGTGAATGATGCAATACAATTCCAGGCACAAAGATCTCTTTTTTAAAATGAGCATTTGGGAATGAAATACTTTTAGAACTATTTCCTTTAAGACAAACAGTGTTCAGTGTAAATATAAATTATGTACTATGGTTCTTTTCAATGCAATTTAATATTGAAGTGGGATGGAATGGACACAAGAGTAAACACATGGAAGTGACCTGGATCAGGAAAATAGATATTTCTCTCTGTAGCATTAACCTTTGTGTGTGTTTCATTCATCAACTGAGGTCCTGCTCCAAATTTCTTGGCTGTCTGAGGCCTTGCAGACTTCAGTAAGGAATAGGGCTGTTTCAGTAGTGGAAGCCATTCTGTGGATCACCCTGAGGGTTTGCTGAGCCCTCACAATTCAGCGTCCCCAAGCTTTTGGGCCGGTGGGCACATTTGAAATGTTGAAAAGTTGTCATTGACACCAATCCCAAGATAACTGTCATGGGCATGTGGCGTAACACAATATGGCTGCCACTTTGAAAAGAACAGGAGAAAGAGGCAGTGGGAGATATGCAACTAAGTTTTCCTCAGAGTACATCCACTGAAATTAATGGACCTAACTTTCTAATGGCCATGACCTATTTTCAAACTTCTTTTATTTCAAAGTAGACAATGTACAATCCAGTGACCATCTACCTCTAGCGGCCAAGCTAACGCTTGACTGGCACCCGGTTAGCGGTTCACACCCAATTCATGTAGGTTTAAATGCCGCAGCTCAAGTAAGAGGTATTAAATGGTCTATGAAACAGGCCCAAAAATATGCAGAATTCTTCCAGAGGAATATCTCCAAATCCCTTATTGTTTCAGTGGCGGAGTTGTCCGAACCAAATAGGATACTGGAGTGGTTCTCCCACTTCTCTGTAGATTTAACTAGCTTCTTTACGATGCCGGCTCACCTGGTTAACCGAGATCAACCCAAGTTCGGTGCACCTTGGTTTGATTCCAAATGTAAGCAAGCTAGACTCTCTCTCTGTTGTATCTACAACAGATATAAATCTTCTGGTGCCGAAACTCTTTCCCCAGAGTACTTGCAGGCCAAAATTGCTTACAAACAGGCACAGAAGTCAGCCAAACATGAGTGGCAGCTAAGACGTTGGCAAGCGCTGATTGCTGCCTCGAAGCTTCGCAGCTCTCATGGTTTTTGGAATTTAATCAACAAAAGATCGAGGAAATACCCATTGACGGTTATCCCAGCACCGACATGGGAACAATTTCTAAGAAAATATTTCTCCCAGACAAATATCTCTAACATTCATTCTGATACTCTTCCAAGTCACTTGCCCATATGGCCAGATACTGACCCGGAGGAAATAGTAGATATAATTGCTAAACTGAAAACTGATAAAGCCCCAGGGCCCGATCTGATCCCGGCGGAAGCTATTAAACAACACCCAGCATGGTGGGCCAAAATTCTTGCAAAGATCTTTGATGCAATCAATGCCACGGGCCAGATACCTAGATCATGGATGGAGTCCATCATAATTCCTATATATAAAAAGGGACCACCAGAGGACCCAGGAAACTATCGTAATATTAGTTTATTATCAATCATCGGGAAAATCTATACTCGCTTCCTGCTAACCAGACTAACCCAATGGGCCGAAGATTCCAATCTGATAGGCCATGAACAGGCCGGGTTTAGACCAAATTGCGCTTCTATTGACCAAGCAATAATTCTATATCATTTGGCGCGGAAGTATTCCTCCCCCACTCATGGTCTTCTATGTGCCGCTTTTATAGACCTGAAGGCGGCATTTGACAGTATCTCTAGAGAGCTGTTATGGGAAAAACTGGCAAAGTGGGGCATAGATAAAAGGCTGTTGTGGCTTATGATTAAATTACATGAAGGGACGACCGCTAGGGTGAGGTTAACACCTGAGGGCGATCTCACAAACTCTGTACCAATAAATAAGGGGGTACGACAAGGGTGCATCCTTGCCCCCTATCCCTTTAACCTCTATACTAGTGACATGAGAACTCCCCTAGCTGAGGCTCAAACCACCATTCATGCACCCAGGCTTGCAGACTATCGCTGGCCCTTATTATTGTACGCTGACGATGCGGTGATCCTCTCATATTCAAGAATCGGTTTGAGGAGGGCCCTTAAGATTTTTGTGTTATATTGCCAAACAAATTTACTTACTATTAACCACTCCAAATCTAAAGTCCTAATTTTTTCCAGGAGTCGTAAACTGTATAGGTGGGAACTCGAGGGGAAGCCAATTGAACAAGTCTATAAATTTCAATATCTAGGAATTTACTTCCAGTATAATATGGGATGGAAAGCGCATATCACATACTTACAAAATAAGGTTAAAACCCTTATCTACGCTCTATTACGCTTCTTCTTTACTGAGGGGGCTATGCATGTTCCATCTGCCTTAAAAGTTTATAGTGCAAAAGTGATTGCAACTATGGCCTATGCGGTCCCTTTATGGGGCGCCTTTGTAAACCTCATGCCTCTGGTGACATTGCAAAATCTTTTTCTTAGACGCCTTTTGAAACTACCCTCCTGTGTAAGCAACTCTGCCATTCGCTTAGAACTTAAGACCCCCTCCTTAGAGATTCTGATGTGGAGACATGCCTTTAATTATTGGCTGTCCCTTTGGCATAAATTGCCAAATTACCATCTTATTCAGTGCCTTTGGAGAGATGAATTCACCAGCCCATGGGCAGCAAAAATCCATTCCAAACTGTTGTCTTACGGAATCTCTCCTTCCGATATACTAAATTTAGATCTAACTACAGCTAAAAAGGTCATCAAACAAAGATTGGAGCAAGTTGATTTGCAACAAAATCTTACTACAGGTGGAGGTACATGTTCCCCGATAAATCAGGGCATTACATCTATGTCCCAGATACCTCGATATCTGTCTATCTTATCGGTTGCGTCGCATAGATTCACATTTGTTAGAGCCAGATTTAATGTGTTCCCCTCAAATGTGCTGAACAATAGATTTTCTAACGGAAAAACCTTTGTTTTATGCGCATGTGACAACAAACCAATAGAATCCCTCTATCATATCTTGTTTAATTGCCCTTTATACATTGTTCCCCGATCAAGGATTCTGAGTTCAATCATTCTGGAAATTGTTGCTAAACCACCTGAATTACATCTAGCTTATCTACTCCAGGACATTGACTCTTATAGAACATTACAGGTTGCCAGATTCCTGATTTCAGTTCTTTCATATAAAAGACATCATGGAATGCTGCATGACTATTAAAAATCTAGTAAACTCAATGCACCATCTTTATCTTCAAGGCCATAATACGGTTCATCTAGAGATTGTAAGTAATGTAAAGGAGATTATGCGTTGAAATATTTTAGTTGATATTTTAGAATGTAAAATGCTATTTTATTTATTGATTTGTTTTACCTTGTGGGCTTATAGCCGAATAAAGTATTATCTATCTATCTTTCTAATGGCCAATAATTTCGGTGTTCTACTCTGAGGAAAACTTAGTTGAATACTACCAGGTGGGTCATCCTCCTGGAAACCCAGAAACCAAGCAGTGTTGTGAGGAATGTCAACCAACCAGGAAGGATTATAGAGTTCAAAGATAGAACCTGATAGTTGATAGATGTTAAATAGGACTTGATATGGGACTTAGGTAGGGGTCAGGTAGGGCTGTAATTAACAACAACAAGAACAACAACAACAACAACAACAACAACAACAACAACAACAAAACAAAAACTTATTATTTATACCCAGCCCATCTGGCTTGGTTTCCCCAGCCACTCTGGGTGGCTCCCAACAGAATATTAAAGACACGATAAAACATCAAACATTAATAAGTTCCCTAAACATTTCTAAAAGTCAGATAGTTGTTTATTTCCTTGACATCTGATGGTAGGGCATTCCACAGGGCGGGCGCCACTACTGAGAAGGCCCTCTGCCTGGTTCCCTGTAACCTCACTTCTCGCAGTGAGGGAACCACCAGAAGGCCCTCAGCACTGGACTAGGTGCCTGCTTAATCTCCTTTGGCAGAGTATTGCACAGATCAGGGCTGATGGCATTAAGGGGTCTATTTCTTCTTTCTATAAAGCAGTGGTGCCCAAACTTTTTTCAAGGAGGGCCAGATTTGATGAAGTGAAGGGCCGTGAGGGCCAACCAAAGTTATTGCACTTTTTTTAGGATTGAAATTGTTGAGCTTTTTTCTGTTGAGGATTTTACCCCATTTACCCCATAAACTGCTGAAGTGGCCGGATTAGGCCCCAGAAACGGACTTTGGACATTTCTGTGGTAGAGCCTTTGGCCAACAAGGGAATCAAAGGTGTGCTAAAGGTGGGAAAGGAGATTGCAGAGGAACTGAACGGATTGTTTGCATCTGTCTTCAGAGCAGAAGACTCGCGAGTAACATAAAAGTAATAAGGTGAAACAGGAGAGATGCGAGCCGGGAAGGGTGACGGAAGGGCCCGGCCGGGCGGCAACTCACCTCGCAGGCAGTGTGCCATCGCTTTGGCCCAGGCGAGGCTGCCTCCCGCTCTCAGCGGGCCCTCCTGGGTGTCGGGCTCAGAGGGCGAAGGCGCCCCTCCTCGGCCCCACTCCACCACGCCCATCTGTAGCACGGGCCCCGCCGCAGCGCTCCTGCCAGCCGCCCTGGCCACTTCGCCCGCCTCCTCCTCGGGCTCGAAGCCCGGGTTATCCCGGCTCCAGGCCTGCCTCGAGCAAGACAAGAGTGGCAGCGACGGTGAGCAAGACGAAGGAAGAGGAGGAGAAGAAGCGCCGACAACTCCGCCGCCGCCACTGCAGCCCGGCGGGTCCCGCAGTTGCCCCAGCTCCAGATGCTCCAGGCCGCCGGGAGGGCAAAGTCCCGCCATGGCCCCCTGACCCTGGATGAAGGCCGCCGCCGCCTCAGAAATTTTCTCTCAGGCTGGCTGAGTAACAGCGCGGGAAGGGAGCGCCTTCGCTTTCTCCATCGCCCACCTTCCAGCCCCCCATCCCCGCCCACAGTGCGCCACCTCGCAGGGGGAAGCAGGCAGGCTGGGTTGGCGGCTACGGGCCACATGATGAGGTCTAGCGGGCCGGATTCGACCCGCGGACCTTGTGTTTGACACCCGTGCTATAAAGTGAGCCTCGCCAACTTGGGGAATGGTCAATAACGTTCCTGCAGATAACCTCAGTGACTGAGCTGGGATATGAGGATTCAGGCAATTCCTGAGGTATTCTGGACCTATGTTGTTCAGGGCTTGTATCCCATCTTTCTTTCCTGACTAACACAGGTCTCAGTTATTTCAGTGGGTCTACTCCACTGAATGGGACAACAAATGGGACAGCTAACTTACTCCAGCTCTAACTCATTTAATCCCTGAGATCCTCAAACTGAACTGAATCATCAGCAGTCCCAGAATTCAATTCATTCTTTACATGCTGATAATAGGCCAGGTGATACTGAGAGGCTATTTGCTCATGGAATAGTTACATCCCCTATAACACCATAGAAGCATGAAATCAATCAAATAGGAGGGAATACGTAGAAGCAAGATAAGCAGTACTGACTCAGAACCAAATCAATACAGTGGTACCTTGGGTTAAGTACTTAATTCATTCTGGAGGTTCATTCTTAACCTGAAACTGTTCTTAACCTGAAGCACCACTTTTGCTAATGGGGCCTCCTGCTGCCGCCGCGCCGCTGGACCACAATTTCTGTTCTGATCCTGAAGCAAAGTTCTTAACCTGAAGCACTATTTCTGGGTTAGCAGAATCTGTAACCTGAAGCCTATGTAACCCGAGGTACCACTGTACTCTGGAAAACTGTTCTCTAGGGATCTATCACATCCACTACAAGAAGAGAACCTAGGGGATATTTTTGTTTTATTTTGTTTATAAAAATCACAAGCTGCTGTTACTGAATCAGAATTAAGATAGAATCTGTTCTGTGCATGGCACAGCACTATTTTTCTTCTTTAAAAAAGGTAGCAATATTTTTGCTCTTCATTTTGCCAACTGGAAAATCACTCAAAGTCATAAAAAGTGTACTGTAGCAGACTAAACTAGCTTAGGGCTGTTCCAAGAACTTACAAAAAGATTGCCCGAGGGCATGAGAGATGGATAGCAGAAATGGGAGGACTACAGTTCTTTAGTGGTCCAGTGTTTGTTCAGTTTGAGTGACATTGACAATCCTGACCATAAAAGAGGAGAAGGAAGAATTTTCAATAGCCACCTGAACTGGCATTTGAGGAATCAAGCAATAAAGGAAGGTTTAAAGGGAGGGGGGTTTCTTGGTGACTTGAAAACCACCGCCTTTATCATCCTATTGATATGGCATCCTGTCATCATCCTATTCATATGGCTTTCTGTCACTGCTTGAAATGCTTTCACTCGGTGCAAAAGAGACAGGGATCATCTTTAATTTATAGCACTTAGCAGAAGGAGAATGAAAGTGAATAAATCTGTGCAAAAAATTCTCTTTGTACAAATTTCTGCTAAACGAAGTATAATTTGTTTGTTGACATACGTGAAAGGGGAGGATGGGAGGAGATGCTAATGAACAATTAGCCTGATCGAAATTGTGCTAGAGATGGTTGGTTTTTCAATATGCGTATTTATTCATATGTGGCACTCAATTGCTTCTGCTTTCATAGAAGACGTTGGCCCTATGCAAATGTAATGCATAACCATGATTTGTCTTCCTTAACCATGGTTAGCATTACATCTCAAAATCTAAACCAGAACTAGGGAACCTGCAGTGCTCCAAATGCTTTTGAACTACAATTCCTATTAACCCCATCCCCAGATAGGGGTGATTAAGGTTGTAGTCCCTCAACAACCAGAGGGCCACAGCTTTCCCATTAATGACCTAAACCATGGTTAGGGGTTGGCAATGGTTGAGATCAATGATGTGGTTCATCCTCTGTATCAATGTCAACTAGGTGTTGAGAACTAATGTAGCTAGTGGTGGCTAACTGTGAACTAAGAAGTCCCTTAGGCAAGTCCATTGGCAGATCTGTGAGAGAACTTCTTGGTTCAAGGGGCAAGGAAGTGGGGCTTGGAAGCAGAGACTGACAGTCACAGAGCTATAGTGAATAAAGGGTTATTTGTCTTGGTAAGTTGTGGAATCAACTGACCTTTAATAACTGGAGAGGCACAAATCTGCCAGTTCTGGTTTCCCCGTTTCTCAATGTTATCACCTTAAATTTGGTGGATACAATCTCTGTATCAGTTTGAGAGTGTTTCTCCGCACAAAGTTCTCATGAAAATTCATCATTTTGGGGTGCATTCCTCCTAATATACACATATTTGTTTGGTATATGATTTCCCCTTGTGTATATACACATTTATTCAAGCAGTTCCCCCAAATATAATGCATTTCTATAGCTTGTTTTCATCAACACATGCATTTTTATTCCTACTTTCCCCTTATACTCATTTTGGTACAAATTCTTTTAATTGGAGAATGGATTTTGGTACAGAAAGTCCACTCGCTCATGTTGCAGAAGCAATGTGGACTGGCACTGCCCCCCCCCCGTGCAACCCCATGGTGACGCTGGGTGTGGGGCCTGGTCATATCAGTCTGCCTGCAAATTGACCAATCACAGGGAGGCTATTGTGCAGGACCTCCCCAGAGGAGGGGCCAACCGCATCAGCAGACATCGCTTGGGTCTGCACCCAGGGAATAAATAGAGGGCCTGCCCAGACCTCTTCACCCAGTTTGTCTTTTTGGTTCAGAAAGTGCAAAAAATGCAAAACAATTTGTCCTCCATATACAGGACCCTCTTTTTAAGCTACCTAAGTCACAAACTTATAGGGGCGCGGGTGGCGCTGTGGGTAAAACGCCTTGGACTTGCCGATCATATGGTCAGCGGTTCGAATCCCCGTGGCGGGGTGAGCTCCTATTGCTCGGTCCCAGCTCCTGCCCACCTAGCAGTTCGAAAGCACCCTCAAGTGCAAGTAGATAAATAAGTACCGCTTTATAGCGGGGAGGTAAACAGCGTTTCCATGTGCTGGCTCGCCAGAGCAGCTTTGTCACACTGGCCACGTGACCTGGAAGTGTCTTCGGACAGCGCTGGCCCCCGGCCTCTTAAGCGAGATGGGTGCGCAACCCCAGAGTCAGTCACGACTGGCCCGTACGGGCAGGGGTACCTTTACCTTTACCTTTTAAGTCACAAACAGGCAGACAATCCTGAATCTCTGAAGAGAGTACTCATATCTCCTATGGAAGAGGTATGCAATCTCTCACTTGGTACATAAGAGCAGATGCTCAGAAATCGGAAGTGTGAGTCACGACCACTTCCTTCTGCACACCCCACCCCCACCCCATGTTGCAACATGCAAAGCCAGCTTTACTTTCATATATTTGAAGCAAATGAAGCATCCGATATGAAACTGGCTCACTCCCAAGTACTCCAGCTTAACCGATTCATGGAATAATTGTACATCTGGAACATCTACTCGGAATTGCAGGGTCCATTGACAGCTGGTCATCTGCCGCTCCTTCAGTTCTATTCATCATACTTTGCACAGTTATTTCTTTGGTGAAGGATTCCAAATCAAAGGCTTGTGATACTAATTTGATCATTCTTGTAATGACATTTCATTTGCCTTTGCAAAGTACACAAGGAAGTGCTTTGCTTGCCTGGGAAAAGGCCGTTATCAAATTATGTTTCCACCTTTTCAATCCACTAATGATCCCTGCTGTGTAACAAACATGCATGTCATTCAAGAGTTAGAAGCATTGTGGGATGTTTATTATTTCCATTTCTAATTTTAAAGGGAAAGCTGTTACGCACAGAACATTTTTGCGCATGTGGCAAATTATGTGTACTTTAGCTAGGAAAATAATTATTAGGGTACATTTGCTTGTATGGAGTTTTGTATGATGCCACTGAATAAACCTTGAAATCAGTGAATGCAACTGTACATCTTCGCCTTTTCAACCCAGAAGAATCAGAGCAAGCTAGGAAACCCAAGGTCACAGACAGAGCTAGGTTAACCCAACAGGCTCCATGGAAAGCTAGAATCAGAGCTGGAAGGGACCAAAGGGATCATCTAGTCCAACCTACTGCATGAAACCATGTGTTTCATGATTGAACACGATTTAAACCTGAGTATACATATCCAAACATTCTAACACATGGTTGTACAGCCCATAACCGACAAAGTCAAATGGGGTCCACTGCACATTTGTCATAGTTGCTGTTGCCTAAAGATACCCCCTTCTCTCCTTTCTGCCCTCTCACACACATTGCATATGCAGCCCGGGGTTTAGGGGGGAAACCAGGAGACTTGTTGAGTTCACGTGTTAATCTGACCCTTCAGTTTCCAAAACCAGATCCCGAGTCAGAAAGTGCCTGACACAGAAAGACCTTGGAGTCTACTCCAGTGCCAGTCCTACTCAGAGTAGACACATTGAAGTTAATAGACATGACTAACTTAATTAATTGCAATGCGTCTGCAATAGACATGACTAACTTAATTAATTGCAATGCGTCTGCACTGAGTAGAACTGAATTGGCTCTAACTGTTGGTTTCTGGAGCTTGGTGCATCTCCCAAAGTGGTGCCTTCCAGATCTTTTAGATTACAGTTCCCATGATCTCTGACCACTGGTCATACCGGCTGGGGCTGATGGTAGTTGGAGTTCACAAAATATGGAGGTTACCATAAGGCTGTTCTAACCCATGTTCAGACACCAGCATGCACGTTGTGTGATCCTCATTTAAAGATGATGGTGTGTCCTGAACCCCTGGCCTACCTTGCAGAAAGTCAAGTCCCTAGTCCAAAGTCTAAACCGAAACACAGTCCCACAGAGCTTCAGGAGCCTTCAAGCTGAGGTCCATCAACATGGACAGTTGAGCAGACATAGCACCTCAACTCTGCTGCCCTTACATACAGTACTTGGCATGCTGATTGCAGAATCTGGGCTTGAGGAGGCAGGTGACCCTCACCTGTTCCAAGCCTACTCCAGCTGAGGAATCACACATCTCCTCCCAGAGCTAGCGAGCCCCACCTGACCAGCTAGGGAGCTGGGGTTTGGGCCGTTGCCTGCCTCTGCCTCCTGGAGTGCCTTGCCCACTACAATAATAATTTATTATTTATACCCCGCCCATCTGGCTGGGTTTCCCCAGCCCACCGTGTTTGTGGAGACAGGGGCCCCTCTGACTCTGGGTCCTGCTGCTCTGGTTCCTGTGCACTGACCCCCACCCAGTCATCATCTTCCATCACCCCATGAGTACTTCCTACACCAACCTCTCCTTCCATATCCCCCACTTGCCCTGGTATGTCCCAGTCCCGGCTATACCCCTCGCTGGGACCCTGTTCCCTTTTTCTTTCTCCCTGTTGTCTTGCTAGTTCTTTCCACTGCTGAAAGGCAGTTGAGACACAGTTGTAAAGGAGAGTAGCTCCTGTAGAAATAATGGTGCAATTCAAAGTAGTAATGAACAACTGGAAAACATTTTGTCACTTGGCACAAATCCAAGTGCTCAGATTGCATCTTTTCATCCTAGGGTAATACACTACTTACACTATTACTATTAGTCTCATTTAATTAGTAACCTCCTCAGCCAGCATTTCACATCCTTAGCACCCTTGTTTGGGAATCACAGAGAATTGAATGCAATTAAGCACAATTACTTTAAGCTTGCATCACTGTAATCCAATTACTCAAGATGTTTAGTTATTTAAAGCCAAATCCATGGGAGGAGATAAGTGCTTGCAACTTTGACTGAATGCCCTTAACTCCTATTAACATCAACGATTCATAAAATGTCTTCAGTGGCACACAAAAGATCTGCCTCCTAACCCCAGCCCCTTTAGAGTCAATGGGAGTTGGGTGTCTGACTTCATTTATAAACTAATCTCATTCAAGTCTAGCTGCAAACAGTGAATACAGTTTTGTTGACTAAAATAGGTGCAGATTACCTTAGGTAGATGAACACATGAGCCCAAGAGTCACTTTAAAATGTGATTGTCAGTACCTGGAGAGAGAGAAAGAGAGAAATGATATGGGTTTGGTTGTCACAATATTAATCTGTGATTGGCAGCATTCAAATGTGAATATTGGCATCCATCAAATTTTGGAGCATACTTATATAAGGGTGCATAAATCACAATGTTACTTTTCCCCACTTAGAAATCTGGTCACTATGTAAGGTAGCAGTTTGAAAAGTTTAAGCCACAGCCAAAGTCATATCCAGAAATATTTACCTCAAAATACAAAGCAAAATATAGAGGGGCTGTGCAGATGACATCGGTAAACCTGAACAATGATCGAGGTGCCATATTAAAAAAACCAAACCCTGTAGATTTGCTGAAAAATGATAGGTTTTTGTGTGTTTTTTTCAATTTGCCTGAGGAATTTGAAAACTAGCAAAACGGATGTTTCCTCGATGTTTGTGAGCCTTCTTCAGCCATTGGTGGAGCTGTTGTGATGTCACTGAATCCTAGGAGGGGGTGGATTGGCTGATGGAAAGCAGCTCATAAAATATGCTCTTAAGAATTAGGGGCGGGTCTTATTCTGATAGATGGAAGGGTGAGAAGTGAGAGGCTGTGCAGGACATCACAATATTAGGGATGCAGGAGGTCTAATAACATAGTGGAGGAAACAGGAAGTCAGGGAAATAATATACTTTTCTTATTAATTAGTTTATTTTATTTGTATTCCACCCTTCATCTGCAGATCTCTGGGCAGTTCGCAATAAAAGATATGGAAGCACAGTGAGCAGGAAACTTTAGAAGTCTGTGGCCTAAATGATTTTTCTAAGCCAGAAAGCCAGCCTGATGCAGTTGTTATACAGTTGAACTAGGGCTGTATACACACCATACTTTTTAAAGCACATTTGAAACCCCTTCTTTTCCTCAAAGAATTATGGGTGCTGTTTTTCCCCCTCACCAGATACAATTCCCAGCAAACCTTAAAAGCAATAGTACCCAGAATTCTTTGTTTGTTTGTTTTTAAATGATATTTTATTAAGATTTTTAACAGAAAAAAACAAAAAGTTACAAGATAATAGACAAAAAAACAAGAAAAATAAAAAAACCACAGTTTAGCATAAAAATAAAAAATAAAAAATAAAAAAGAATAAAAATCCCTCTTTTTAATTTTTCGCCGTTCATTTACTTATTTTCCTGACTTCCTCACACCTCCCTTTTTTGTATTCCGTTTAAAATTTGGTTCAGCAAATTCATTCTTAATTTACCCTTAATTATTTGTCCTCATATAATATAACTTCAGATTTTCATCTAATATCAATCCATTCTTAGATATTCTTATTTTACCTTGTTACTAGAACCACTTCATTTCATTTTAACGTCATCAACATTCAAAAATTTTACAGTGTTTCTGTAGATAAATTTTAAATTTCTTCCAATCTTCTTCTACCAACTCTTCTCCCTGGTCTCGGATTCTGCCAGTCATTTCCGCCATTTCCATATAGTTCATTACTTGCATCTGCCATTCTTCCAAGGTGGGTAGGTCTTGTGTCTTCCAATGCTTTGCGATGAGTATTCTTGCTGCTGCTGTAGCATACATAAAAAAAGTTCTATCCTTCTTTGGCACCAATTGGCCGACCATGCCCAGGAGAAAGGCTTCTGGTTTCTTTAGGAAGGTATATTGAAATACCTTTTTCATTTCATTATAGATCATCTCCCAGAAAGCCTTAATCCTTGGGCAAGTCCACCAAAGGTGAAAGAATGTACCTTCATTTTCTTTACATTTCCAACACTTATTATCGGGCAAATGATAAATTTTTGCAAGCTTGACTGGGGTCATGTACCACCTGTACATCATTTTCATAAT
Organism: Podarcis cretensis; assembly: GCF_951804945.1. NCBI lineage: Eukaryota > Metazoa > Chordata > Lepidosauria > Squamata > Lacertidae > Podarcis > Podarcis cretensis. Next base: position 91,168,833 of record NC_137173.1, read on the forward strand.
ATTCTCTCTTAGGTCATTACATGCCGTAAATTTCAGTACCCAGAATTCTTTGGAGGTGCTTCGAATGAGAGTTAATGTCCCCCGATGCAAAATGTGGAGAACTAAATTTAAAATTTAAAAATGAGGAACTGGGAGGACTGAGATTGACAGATCCTGTCATGAAGCCCATTAGATGTTCTTCGGCCACTCACAGTCTCTCAGCCAAAACTACCTCACTGGGTTCCTGTTAGGATAAAATGGGGAGGGGGGGAGAGACTCACATTTGGGACCTTGAGCTTTTTGGAGGAAACATGCAATATAAATGTAAGAAATAAATAATGATATAACAACATGTTTAGTTATTTCTGTTTTTCTTTTTAGAATTTACACATACCTCCATGAACAGCATGTGGCTAAAGGGAGGGCGAAATCCACCTTTATTCTTGCCATCAATTTCAGTGCTACACATATAATAATAATCTCCATTCAGCATCACTTGCACCATTGTAAATTTGGGGGGGGGGGGGTTGGGGGGAGGAGGGGAGTTAAAAAAGAGAAAAGCTTTAAAGGTTCTCCCCTCTTTACAGCATCTTATACAAACAAAGAACTAAAATCCATCTCCTGTTAAAGGTAGAAAGTTGCATTTTAAAAGAAAGCATGCTGTTGATCTAAATTGGGAAACCAGACTAATAGAAGTGATCAATTTCCCTGCAAAACCCATTATAGAAACCTGGGCTAAGAAAGGACAATGAAATACATAAGCAAATGTGTGATTTCTGTAGTTGATCATTCACCATGCATAAAGCCAGCTTGGCTAAAGCTCACTCTTGTACTGGTTTTACTCCTGTGTAAATTGATTGACTTCAGCCAAGCACTGCCTGCAATATTCACACTGGATTTACACCTCTGAGAGACGAAAATATGGCCTGCTGACTCCTTTATACTTGGCATGCATATTACCGGCATCTCTCAATGGAAAGTTTCAAGTTTTGACCACCCTGTTGCTTAAGTTATAATGCTCTTTTTCTGCATATACCTGTAAACCTAACTCTTTCACCACATGGCCGCAAGTTAGCTGCTACTTTTGTTCACAGTCAATGTGCTCCCCATAGATCTAATTAAATTACTTCCCTCTGCTAAATCTAGTGTTTAGATTATAGATGCACATTTTAGAAAAGACTATGTGTCTTACCAGATACAATTGGAACAGTGTCTGCTGTGCACCCATTGTGCATTTAAGTGTAATGCACTTCTGTTTTCAGATGAACTTAATTCACTAGGGCTTAAGTTCAATCCTATGTGAGGAAACTTTCTCCTGTAGATAAAACAATCTAAAAGTATGTTGGAAGGAGAAGAAGCAGTAGTAACTGAGCTGGTGTCATTGGATTTACAACATATGCCTCTGTAGCGGGCAATCTATAGCCAAATGATGTAAGATCTATTTAATGGAAAATATGGGGTTTTTTTTAAATAATATTTTTTTATTTGGTTTTGCATATTAAGTTTATAATCATACCACCACACACCCAAAGTTACAAAATTCTCCCAAACCTCTGGACTTCCCACCTTCCCCTCGATGAGTTCTATCTAAACCTTTTCTACTGCGTCTTTTTAAAACAAACTACCGTATTTTTCACTCTATAAGATACACCAGACCACAAGATGCACCTAGTTTTGGGAGGAGGAAAACAAGAAAAAATATATATTCTGAATCTCAGAAGCCAGAACAGCAAGAGGGATCGCTGCGCAGTGAAAGCAACAATCCCTCTTGCTGTTCTGATTTCTGGGATAGCTGCGCAGCCTGCATTCGCTCCATAAGACGCACACACATTTCCCCTTACTTTTTAGGAGGGAAAAAGTGAGTCTTATAGAGCAAAAAATACGGTACTTTTTTTTGTAACTCCATTGTATCCATAGTTCTTGTTACATTAAAGTGTTATTGCAATCCCGTTAATATTATTATTTCTACCCTGCCCATTTGGCTAGGTTTCCTTCCTGGCTGGGCGGCTTTATTAAAGTTTTGGTCTTCCTGGTTCCTGAGGTCAGATTTGCCATTTTGGCATAGTCCAACAGCTTCATTTGCCATTTTTCTCTGGTAGGGACTTTATCTTCTTTCCACCTCTGAGCTAACAACATCCGCGCAGCAGTTGTCACATACATAAAAAGTCTTTTCTGCTCCCTTGGAATCTGGAAAATATGGGGTTTGCTCTATATGCTCTTAACAGCAATATCAAAGGTTTTAGCCATGCGCCGATGTGTGTTTCCCTCATTAGTTCAATGCCAGCGATTCTTATTAATCCCCCTTTTCCTGCCCTACTTGCAAAACACATTTATCTTCTCTTCTTTCCTCATTAACCTCTACCAACCACCGAGAAACACAGACATAATGTTACGCTTACACCATCTCCCTCATCATTGCCTTATTTCCATACCACCTTTGCAGACATTTCTCTAACTGCAAGAGGCTGCAGGTTCACCTTTTGCTAACAAGGGATCATGGCTTGAATGTAAGCAGTGTACTCTGGCTTGTAAACGTTCCCGTTCGGCTTTTCCCCTCGCCTCCTCACCCCGCTGCCACCCACTGCTGAAATCCCACAATACTGGAAACAAAGGCAATCAACTAAAACATGTGGTATTAAAACACCTCCGAAGACAAGCTGTTCCCATTCTCAGAGGAGGGTAAAATGTTAAGGAAAATGTACCGGCAGGATCACGAGCGTGAATTATGTTAAGTTTATGTAATGAAGACAAGAGAAATACCCCAAGGTTAATTGAACAAGTCTCGGTGGACCATGTCTATTATAGTATGTTCCTGTCATTGCAATTTTCTTTGTGTGTGAATAAAACTTCTTTTTGCTGGCTGGATCTCATTTCTGTTTATTTACGGTATCCAGTCTTCTCTACTGAAATCCAAACTTTGATATGCTTTATTACGTTCATGTGGCCTTCTCTTTATAGAGCCTTGGGCAGAGACTAAGGGAAGAAAAATGGAGAGGTCTATGGGGGGGAAAATAGACCTACTTATTGAGCATTCGTTCTGATTTGTCAGTGGGGAGATTCAATGACATTGCATCAAAGCAAGTGTTATCCCACACTTTCTAACATATTTGACCATCACTTTCCTTATTGCAAAAAGCCAACAAATTGGGGGTGGGTGGGTTTTTGCACAGGACCTTCTGATCAACTATTGTACATCCTGAATTTGCCAGTATGTGACTGAATCCCACCTGAAAATAATAACAGTCTGGAGCCCCCCCCCCCCAAAAAAAAGAAAGTAGTCTGACCACGGACAGTGTGCAGCAAATTGATCTATAACATCTTTGTTCCATTCTTCAACCTCAAAAAGAGGCTTTCAGAGATGAGTAATAATATAGCATTTGCCCCGAGATTTCAATCTAAAAGGCAGAACAGAGAAGGCAAAGGGATGGGGATTGAGATACAAAAAGCTCTCAGACCCTGGTTTTTAATTACAAATATTTTTGTAAATGTTCTATCTAATAGGGAGGAGGGGAGCAAGTTTCCTTCTTCACCTGAAGAACAGGGCTAGTTTCGTCTCTCCCTTTCTGTGAGGTGAGGGGTAAGGTAAAGGTAAAGGGGTAAAGGGACCCCTGACCATTAGGTCCAGTCATGACCGACTCTGGGGTTGCAGCGCTCATCTCGCTTTATTGGCCGAGGGAGCCGGCGTACAGCTTCCGGGTCATGTGGCCAGCATGACTAAGCCGCTTCTGGCGAACCAGAGTAGTGCACGGAAACGCCGTTTACCTTCCCGCCGGAGCGGTACCTATTTATCTACTTGCACTTTGATGTGCTTTCGAACTGCTAGGTTGGCAGGAGCAGAGACCAAACAACGGGAGCTCATCCCATCGCGGGGATTCGAACCGCCGACCTTCTGATTGGCAAGTCCTAGGCTCTGTGGTTTAACCCACAGCACCACCCGCGTCCCTGAGGTGAGGGGAGAAGCCCTCAAAGTAATGCCTGTTATTCTGGCTCATGGTAGAAGACAGAGTTATGATATCCTGCAGTCTCAGAGCAACTGGGCGCTCTTCAGTGAGGTTGTTGTGAAAGGTGCTTTCTGCAATTCCAAGGGGAAAGGGGAACTCATACATCTCTTTGACTTTTCATGCTTCTTCTAGAATGATAGCCACTTGTGATTCAGCTGGTAAGGCCAAGTCCATGCCTCTGTCTATGAGGATATGTTGCATAAATTGCTAGTGGGGATGTGATGCACAGCTCCCATCTGAGGTCCTGACACTGATCATTTCAAAATGATGAAAGGGCACAACCTTTAAATAAATTTTGCAAGTAAGTCACCAACCAATAATGTGAAACAGAAGCACTGAATATTATCAAAGGAGAAAAATATGTGCTTGTTGTTACCATGTTTTAATGGCTCATAAAATTGTCATCTGAGGCTGGCATTTACCATAATTATAATAACTAAACCCCTTCATCTTTAAGAGGAATTCCATTAACTGCCTACATATGACTCCAACTGCGGTATATTCTTGCATGAAACACAAATATATAATTCAATTGCTTAAGGTTTGTTTTGTTAACTAATTAAAAGGGGTTTTTAAAAATACAACCAAATGAATGTGTCATTTTGGCTTTGTTTTCATGTCTTATTCAAAATTGATGTTGATATTTGATATTTCCTAGTGTTTACTATTAAATGTTTTTATCAGGAAAATACTAATATATTTTTTCACAGTTCCCATCCTGATTGGGACAGGGCTCAGACTGTGTTTGTGGTGTCATATTTCAGACCTAATTTAAAGTATATGAAATAGCTGGACTTTTTAAAAAACATATAAGTAATACAGATCTATTTACTTATTCAGGATGCACTGCCACAAAGTAAAGGGGTTATGTTCACATAGGACAAACATGGTGAACACAGAGGTTTCAGGATGTAGCATATACAGTATATGATACAGCCTTTTGAAAAGGAGTTTTGAGAAAGAGCACCTGCAAGTTTCTCACACACGCACCCAAGTAAGTGGAAGTGCTTTTATGGATCTGGGCTCACTTTTTTCATGGAATGATCTTCTGCTGGGTCAGAAATAGCTCTTTAGTTAGTGGGAAGGGAATTCTACTACGAAAAGGGAGCTTTTCCATTGAAGTCAGAAATATCTGCACACCTGGGATTCCAGGTCGACAACTGTTTCTGCATGGCGGGTCCAGGGAGGCTGCCATCTTCCGGCACGGAAGTGATAGTCACCTGGCTCTACACACTTCTAGCCACATCAGACCTTCAGGTAAGGGCGCACAGGGCCCACTTAGCCAATCAGAGGCAGGGACCTGAGGAGCTATGGCCCACTGGTGTTGTTGGACTACAACTTCCACGACCCCTGGCCATTGGTTATGCTGGCTGTGGCTGATGGGACACATCTAGTGGACGCAGGTTTCTCCATTCCTGATTGTAGTCAAAGAGTGCTGCACATAATATTTGCATGTGGTTAACAAACATTTCCAGATGTTTGAGCTACATTAAATGTCTAGCGTTGGCCTGTTCACCTGTCAGTGCATTGTTTCCTCCCACGCTCAACAGAAAATGACGATAAAGATAGCATGCTTTCTAAAAATATGTTGAAGTTGAAGTTGTAGACAACCACAAATCTATCAGCTAATGGACAACTATCTTGTAACTATCAGAATATATTCCCCACCATAAAAGTTCTCTTTTTGTTTCCTTTACTCAATGTTAATAGTTACAGATAGGTAGCCGTGTTGGTCTGCCATAGTAAAGGTAAAGACTCTGGGGTTGTGCGCCCATCTCACTCAAGAGGCCAGGGGCCAGCGCTGTCCAGAGACACTTCCGGGTCACGTGGCCAGCGTGACATCGCTGCTCTGGCGAGCCAGAGCCGCACACGGAAACGCCGTTTACCTTCCCGCTGGTAAGCGGTCCCTATTTATCTACTTGCACCCGGAAGTGCTTTCGAACTGCTAGGTTGGCAGGCGCTGGGACCGAGCAGCGGGAGCGCACCCCGCCGCAGGGATTTGAACCGCCGACCTTTCGATCGGCAAGTCCTAGGCGCTGAGGCTTTAACCCACAGCGCCACCTGCGTCCCTGTTGGTCTGCCATAGTTAAAACAAAATAATAATAATAAAAAACTTGGTCTGCCATAGTTAAAACAAAATAAAAAAAATTCCTTCCAGTAGCACCTTAAAGACCAACTAAGTTAGTTCTTGGTATGAGCTTTCGTGTGCATGCACACTTCTTCAGATCAATGTTAATAGGGAGCCTGAAGTGTTTACCTTCTCTTGGTTACATCTAACAGAAAGGAGATGTTCACCTGGACCCAGGGGGTTGAAGATGCCTTTTCAGCTGTTGTCACACAGCAGTTTATTATGTTGCATTCCCCTAACCATTAATTTCCACATTATATTTGAGCTTCCATACAATGTAAAAGGCACTTCCAGAAATATAGCAGAATGTAGCAGAAGTTTAGCACTCATTTCTGTGTTGTTTGCTTCTGGGGCGGGGGGGGGGGGGGCAAGTTTGCAAATAACATGGAAATGAGTACTAAACTTGTGCTATGTTTCCTGAAGTGGTTTTTACATCATGCAAAAGTTCAACTATAATGGAGAAATCAACAGGGGGATGTCAGGAAAATTGAATGGAATGCTGTGGGAATGCAGCCTTTGAGAGATCTAGTCTCTTTAAAAGAGGCATAGATGATGATGATGATGATGATGATGATGATGATGATTAATATACTGCCCTATACCCAGAGGTTTCAGGGCATTTCACAGAATAAAATCAAGATATACAACCACAAATACATAATCAAAATAAAAATAAAAACAACAACCCAATGACCTCCCTACTAAATTCTGATTGTGCATTAGTTTCAGAGATGCAGATCAGATCACTTGCTGACAGAACGGCAAATATTATTTAATATTATATTATTTATACAGTGGTGCCCCGCAAGACGAATGCCTCGCTAGACGAAAAACGCGCAAGACGAAAGGGTTTTTCGTTTCTTGAGTTGCTTCGCAAGACGAATTTCCCTATGGGCTTGCTTCGCAAGACGAAAATGTCTTGCGGGTTTGCTTCCTTTTTCTTAAAGCCATTAATACCCGGGGAATCCGCGCTCCGCAAGACGAAAAAATCGCAAGACGAAGCAACTCGCGGAACGAATTAATTTCGTCTTGCGAGGCACCACTGTATTTAATATTATTGAATAGATTAGACCAATAGCAGACGGGAGAAGCCATATAAATGCTCTCTCAAAGGCTGCATTGCTGTGGCGAAACTGGATGGGGCTAGGCAGTTGCGAAGTCGGGATTGTGCAGATTCACCAGCAAAGCCAATCTAGCACTCCCAGCAGAGTGACTCACAGGTCCTGCTCGCACTATGTCAATGTAACTGGGAGAAATGCTTGTGTGGAGACGATGTCTCTGCCCAACCACAGCAGCCACTACTTGATGAGACCACACTGGAAGAAACCTAAGCTGGACCTGGAAGTGCTGAGAATAGTCCTAAATGGTTTGAGACTAGGTTAAGGATTACCTCCTCCCATATATCTATTTGAAACCTTGAAATTATCTCCTGAAGTCCTTCTCTGATTACTCTAACCAAATGGGATGCAGTTTGGAGAGGGACTTTTCAGTGATGATATGGTAGATATGAGATGTACTCTCTAGAGAGACTTGCCTACTGCCTATATAGTATTATTTCAGTGCAAGGTGAACTAATATTTGTAAAGATATTAAGTTAGCATTTTTAAAGATATGTTCATTTATTGGCATTTTCAGATCTATGACATTTTTGTGCTCTTTTGTACTTTGTTGTATTTATTTATTTTTCTTCTGTTTGCTTTGAGCCAGTGTGGTGTAGTGGTTAAGAGCGGTAGACTCATAATCTGGTGAACAGGGTTCTATTCCCTGCTCCTCCACATGCAGCTGCTGGGTGACCTTGGGCTAGTCACTCTTCTCTGAAGTCTCTCAGCCTCATTCACCTCACAGAGTGTTTGTTGTGGGGGAGGAAGGGAAAGGAGAATGTTAGCCACTTTGAGACTCCTTCGGGTATTGATAAAGCAGGATATCAAATCCAAACTCTTCTTCTTCCTCCTCTTCTTCTTGAGCTGTATGTTCCCCATTTGCCTTCATGCTGCATTATTTTTGTGGTATTACTATCATTTGTATTAAATTTACTGGAAGACAACTTTAGGACTTATTTCATGAGCAGCATATAAATATATCAATAAATGCATATATGTGACAAGAGGGTAATGATCCTCAACACATGGGAAGAGACATCTGCCATCACCATTTTGCAGTCTCCAGTGGGTGGTGTGGATCCTTATCTTCCCCCACAGGGCAAATTTCACAAGGATCATTCACCTGATGTCACAATGATGCCTGGTGATCTGGTTTTGTCCACACAGCTGCTTGGCTGAATATTGGGAATTGTGAAGTGCTCAGCTGGTTTGGGGGACTTGCATAGCTCTGTGCATGTTTCTTAGGAGAATTCAGGGAGGCAGAGATTAACTCAGTCAGCAATGTGAGAGTGTGCTGCTGTGAAAGCCCACTCAAAATAACAATTCCCCCTTCCCTCACAGAAGCTGATTTCTAAACTGTTTAGTGTTTTCCCCTCCACCAGATCAGCCAATCCGTATCAGAGGTTTCATCACAAGCATAATATAATATAGACTATGATTAATGAACCAAATAACATATGATATATAACATATGGTATAATATATGCATATTATGATATATAACATATGGTATAATATATGCATATTAAAAGAATTAAACTCTCTGTTGCTGAGTAAGGAAGATTTTAAGCAACAACCATTGAAAAGCAGGGTAATTTATAGTATTTTAAAGGTCTATAGATTAACAATAAAAATTGCTTGTTTTCACCATTTACTGTTTTGTTTTTACCTTGTCCTGTTCCCATACTTTTATTAATGCAAATCAGACCTGAGTCTGCTTGTCAATAAATTCCCCTTGTGAGTAATGGCATGAAATCCAGTTTCTTATTTGCTTATATTTTGGAAGTAACTAGCCTTGTTTCTAGCTTAACCAGATTGTTACTTGGAATAATGGGACCAAAGCCACAAAACGAATATGTTATATGAAATAAGTCTTTTTTAAAAAAAAAAATGGGGTAAATTATATTTATAGAGTAAAAACTGCTGGCTGATGAAGAGAGAAAAGAGAGTGGCTGTAAGATACAACTAGCAGAAAAGCATCATTTTCAACTTCTCTACTCTGAATACCCTTTCCCACCAAATCACATTTGTCTGTTATGGCCTTCTTCAACTTGGAGCACTCCTGATGTTTTGGACTACAACTAGTCAGGGATGGTGGGGACTGATGATTGTGGAGGAACCAGGTTGGAGAATGTTGATGTCAGGGACCGTGCTGAGGAGGGCTGCACTGAAGAGGAATGGTGGGAGCTTCCCACTCCCCCTGCTCCGGATCCTGAATCTTCCCAGGAGCAGGAGGGCAGTATAGATTTGGAACAGTGGTTTGCAGAGGGACATAGTTCAGAAGACAGCAGCTGGGAAATACTGGATGGGGAACAGCTAGGAGAAGGAACACTGGAAGAGAGAGGGTTCACAGATCCACAGTCTCTAGACAGCATTCGCACACACCCCTTCTCCAAAGTCACAGAGAGCTCCGAAAGTGACAGAACAGAAAGCACAGAGGGTACAAGCTCAGATTACAAAATGTAGAAGTGACGTAGATTAATTGGGACAGAAGGCTATGGGACCCTTAATTGGAGCGCTGCCATTCTAGGAGATGTGTTCTTTGTTCTCTCACTGTGATTATTAAAGTTTCTAACTGGTAAGAAGACTCCTTTTCCTTTGTTCTGCTTACAGTATCTACTGCCACGGGGGAGGAAGCCAATTCCCTGAAGCCTGACAGTTGACCCATTAGATGAGGACATTGGGTTTTTATTGCAAGACCATGTAATGGTTAAATGAACATGTCACACATTCAGGGCCAGCTCTATCATTAGGCAGAATGAGATGATGAGTGCCAAATGCAGTAGATGCCAGAGGACACCGGCAAAAGACGTTGGCTGTTCTTTCTAACCCCTTGCTCCAGCTGTTGCTCTCTGTTGGAGGACAGAGCTTTGCATGCTACACATGGCCCACTTTGCATCTCCTAAACTAGCCTGTGGCTTCTGAACAACCTGCCACCACCAATGTTGTAAGAATCAGCTGCCAGTTCATTTAAATGAAATGTGGTGTCCTTCACTGCAGTCAGCAAAACATATTGGACTAGTCTTTCATACTATGGAATTTATTCAGGCGTCCATGGAGATAACTGCAACACTTTGGCTTGCTTTTAGCAAAATAAAAAGGCTGAAATCTGCCTCCTGGAAGGAGGTAGCACATATGAATATGGATATTTAGATTTGTCTTGTCACACTGAAGAATAAAACAGAAATTAAAGTGAAAGTAGGAAGGTGCTTGGAAGTTAAGCTGCATCCTAATGATCAGATAATGACATTCTAGGGATGTCTGCCTTCAGGAGTTGTGGAAGCAAGAAACCTTGTTAGATTTTAAAAAGGAATTGGTAATATTCATGAAGGGTGCAATACGATAGGGCTTATTAGTAGCAGTTTTCACAGAATTTGGAGGGTCCTGTTCAGACCAGAAAATGTGCAGGAGTTTTTAAAGAAATTAATATCCAGAAAGGTGGGTTTGTTTTCTCTGATTAGCAGAGACTACAATGGAGAGATCCCTGTTTTTAAAAATTCCACCACATTTTGTTCTTCCTGTCTTGACATTGTAATAGGAAAAGTTTCTGTGTTTCCCAGATCCTGTTCAGTATAAGATCAGTGTCAAATTGGAAGTTATGCTAATTTTTTGTATGCAATTAACGTGTCTGGGTTTTACTTCTAATACAGTGGTACCTCGGGTTAAGTACTTAACCTGAAACTGTTCTTAACCTGAAGCACCACTTTAGCTAATGGGGCCTCCCGCTGCTGCCGTGCCACCGGAGCACAATTTCTGTTCTCATCCTGAAGCAAAGTTCTTAACCTGAAGCACTATTTTTGGGGTTGTAAACTATTGCCGGGGTCTGTAATCTGAAGCATCTGTAACCTGAAGCGTAGGTAACCCGAAGTACCACTGTATAGGATAGCTGGATAGCTCTAATAAGGATGGGAACCATGACACAAAAGCATGGGAAGTTACGGTAATCATTTCTGACTATAACCTAGTTGCACTGAAAATTGAGCCCATGAAACTATTTTTCCTTGGAGGGAAGGGTCCATTGAAGTTTTCAGTGGAGGGATTTTCATGAGTTAAGGGCTTAATCAATTCCCTATGCATCACCCTGTAGCTGTTCATTTAAAGTAAAAATCAGAGAGACATTAAATGTCTGCACGGTTTTAATGAATCATCTCATTTGGCCTTCAGAATGCTATCTTCCTCTCACAGCTTTGTTTGTAAACACAGATTAGTCTGAGATATAGCACCCAATCCAATAAAGTTGTAGACTGATCTTAAACATGTTTACTTGGAAGTTGTTGTTATTGTTTAGTCGTTTAGTCATGACCCCATGGACCAGAGCATGCCAGGCACTCCTGTCTTCCACTGCCTCCCACAGTTTGGTCAAACTCATGTTAATAGCTTTGAGAACACTATCCAACCATCTCGTCCTCTGTCCTCTGTCTTTCCCAACATCAGCGTCTTTTCCAGGGAGTCTTCTCTTCTCATGAGGTGGCCAAAATATTGGAGCCTCAGCTTCAGGATCTGTCCTTCCAGTGAGTACTCAGGGCTGATTTCCTCCAGAACGGATAGGTTTGATCTTCTTGAAGTCGATGGGACTCTTAAGAGTCTCCTCCAGCACCATAATTCAAAAGCATCAATTCTTCAGCGATCAGCCTTCTTTATGTTCCAGCTCTCACTTCCATACATCACTATACTTGGAAGTAAGCCCCTCTTATTCAGTGGGGATGACTACCATGCATAGGAACATTTCAGCCTCATTGGAATCAAAAGAGCAAGTTAGTAATGATTATCTTAAATCATTTTAATTTCACTCTGACCGAAGTGTGCTTAAGTCACTTCATTGTTAGTCCCATTGAATTCAGTAGCAAGACATGTGTTGGATTCAGGTTACACATTTCACATACAAAAGACGAACAGGTCAAATCAGTGATGATACACTGGGTAAAAGACTTGGGACATAATATACAAATGATAGACTGGGAGAAGTTATGGAAAACATATTTGAAATTTATGGCATGTAGTACACTGAAAGAAAATTACATGAAAATGATGTACCGGTGGTATTTGTCTCCAGTTAAGTTAGCAAAAATGTATAGAATGAGTTGAAATACCTGCTGGAAATGTAAAGAAAAAGACGGTACCTTTTATCATATGTGGTGGAAGTGTAAAGTAATAAAAAAAAATTGGGAGATGATATATAATGAATTGGGAAAAAATGTTTAAAATAACTTTCTTTTAAAAAAGAAGCAGCTTTTTTATTTAGAAATATAGGTACGGACATCTCAAAGGATCAGAAATGACTTTTTATGTTTGGAACAACAGCTGCTCGGATGCTATTAGCCCAGAGATGGAAGGAAGGAACAACCCCAAATTGAGAAGGATGGCAAACCAAGTTGATGGATTATGCCGAAATGGCAAAATTAACTGGAAAGCTCAGAAATCAAGAAGGCAAGAACTTTAAAAAAAGAATGGGGAAAAGTTTATGATTTACTTACGAGACCACTGCAAGCAAGTTAAAAAATTGGCAGGATTTTAACCACACTTGTAAAGTAACAGAAAGAATGGATAATTTAGAAGGAAAAAATTTGGATAAATCTTGATATGCAGTTGTAAATATTATCATTAGGACCCATGGAAGGGATGGGAGGAAGTCTGGAGATTCAGAGCAATGTTGATATTTGGACTTTGAATTGTTGTTTGTAGTTTGTAGTTTATATTATTTAAAATCAAATAAAAATTGTGAGAGAGAGAGGAGGGGGTGTTACACATTTCACTGGCCTGAGGCAATAGTGTCCAGCCCTGGGCAACCCACTGAAAATCATGGCTGAGTAGGAATTTGAATTTGTTTTCCAAACCCAAGTCCAATAATTTAGCCACTAATGTAAGTAAATTTGGAATATTAATTCCTGATTAATTCCTGAGGGCACTATGAGCCACTTCCACAGCAGATCAGCTTACAGCCAAAGTGCTTATAACAGCTTCTCTTGTACTTTGTGATGTACAGCTCCTGCTGATTTCAGTTGTGTATGGATTGCACAGGAGAAATACTTAGTTGATTGCACCTAAAATTGTTAGCGTGAGAACTCCAGGAAGGTCACTGCTGTGCTTATGTGGTCCTGTAGAGATGACGATGGATTGGTTTTCATCGGTACACGGGTTCCTACTTTTCAAAGGACTTTCCTAAGTCACCTTTATACTACACGTAATACCTTAACTTTAGAGCAGAATGAAAAATCACAGTTATGCCCTACTTTGAATTAAAACATCTATTTTTATCATGCACTTTGATAGGTTTTAGTGAATAATCTTAAAGTGAAACAAGTTACGAAAATGAAAGAGAGAGGGAGAGAGGAGACATTTTGTTATTTCAGGAAATTGATATTTCTTTCATCTTGTAACAATCTTTCCCGTTTAACTCTTTTCTCTGATAAACCATCTCATTTTGGGCAATGATCTCTTCCACATTTTTCTTCTGCCCGTCATCCTTTCCCAGCTGTTAATTTTTTGCTTTACCCTTCACCATTTTTCTCATTCTCTTCCCTCAGTTCTTTAATTCTAAGAGTTTTTCTAAGATTTAGCGTGATAAATCAGCTGCACTTTGCTTATCTATCCTTCCTTTTGCAGACCCCTTCACCTTGATGTCATTTTTATTTACCAACATTTTTTATTCCTACATTTATATTACTTGCTTTTCTTCTTGTTTCTTTTCCTGCTTTTTTTGAGAGCTTTTTGTATATCTGCCATCGTCCAAAACTATGACTTGTGCTCATGAACTCATTTTGTGTTTCTTTTAAGAACAGATTTATACAGTTCTCTCATCTTTTCTACGTTTGCATCTTTCTTCTCCATTCAACTTTAAATCAGCTTGTATGTCTCTATTTAAACCAAAACAATCCTCTTCATTTTGAGGGGGGGGTGGTAATTGTCTACTTCTCCTCCCCCACCATTTGTTTCTAAATTTCTTGGGTGTGGTATTTAATCTTGATTAAAAATGATGTTTGCTTTATCATTTTTTTTCTTTACTAGTTGGTTTTAGCCCATCTTTCAACAGAAATTGTTTAATTAACCACTTCTTTCTTTTCAAAGGAAAGCACCAGTTCTTATCCAGCTTAATACTGCCGCAAACTGCTCCAGGCTGGGTTGTCTGGCTAAAACCTTTCCCTGGCTGGACAGCCCTTACACCGTGGCTGTCTCAATCACTGGCAGAATCCGTCAGTGGGCGTCTCCTGAACTTCTTCCAACATAAAAGTTCTTTGACACCAAGTCTCCTCCTAGCCTCCCTGCACGGAAGCTTTCTGCGCAGAGTGGGCGTGCCCAGCGGAGGTCCTGTGCTCTCCCCGCTGGTGGAAGAGTCTCGGAGCCCTCCCTCCGAAGCCCTCTCAGCCTCCCCTTTCTTCCTGGCGTCACGCTGATTTCCTTCCCCAGAGGAAGTTCTCCCTCTCTCCTTGCTGGTTCCCTCTCCGACGTCATTGGGGAGCCGTACCTCCACCCTTGGCTCCAATGGCAGTTCCCTGACAACTGTTCTCTCTTTCATAATATGTTTTCACACTTCTGTTTTCTCTTCATTTTCTTAACTTTTTAAATACTACTTTTTATATTCTTGTTAATAGTCTCCTCCTCTGTACTGTAGTGGGAATTATCAGAGTGGCTTTTTGTTATTTACAATTGTCATATAAGTTATCTTAGTCTTTGGTATTAATTATCGTAATTAGACTGCATTGATTTTGGGAGGGCCTTCCAATCCTGTGATTTTATAGCTGTAAGAAAAGAGATCACTAAAAGAGTTAATCTTAGCCTGGAAGATGCCATTTAGTTGAGAGATTGGATCTTTGGAAGGCTAAAATGTTGATCAAGTACAGGTGATGAGTTGGCTTTTTCATAAGGGGAGAAAACTTATGAGAAACTGAAAAACAGGCTTTGGCTTAGCACTAATTAAATTGTAACAATACAAGAGTTGCTTGTAGAATAGGCTAGATTGTGAAATAAATAAGTTGGGAAAATCAACTGAAATAATATGATTTATCCCAATAAATAACAGTGATGAAAGTTTAAAAAAAATATTGAAAGATGTTCCAGTAGCACCTTAAAGACCAACTCAGTATAAGCTTTCTATAAATGATTTATCCTATTTAGAGGCCTTGGGAAACTTCCAGAACTGGTCAAGTTTGAGAGAAAAGGAGAGAAAAGAAAAAGAGCAATTCATATGCAATTTCTGAGCATTTTTTAGGATTCCACAGAAAACAGGGAAGAAAAAAATTATGACTGAATTCATGAAAAACTAGCACACAATGGAAATAGGACGATCTGCTCATCCATATTTTGAGCTCTCTTAGAAATTTTCTTCCTTTTTTGCAAGTGTATTCTATGAGCAGGGAAGTGATTATTTCACTTAAAACTTGACATTGCATCTGCTGTATTATCTTCATTTATTCTTCTATCTAATCATTTCCAAATAGCAGCATTCAAAGCAGATGCAAAGTGAAATAGCAATGTGGTTCAATAAATCCTCTTTTTAAAAAAGTGTCTTCATAAATGCATCTCAGACCGCCATCTCTCCAGTAGCACAACTGGCACAAACAAGGAGGATGGAGATTGAAATAAATTTTATGGACACTGAGCTAGCATTGCGCAGCAATTCTTTCAAGTCCTCATAAGTTATTACCTAGAGCTGTTTCACTAAATTAATGACACTGACACTTTTAGCCCGGAGATTATTTTCCAAATTTGAACATCAAAAAGCTAAGAAACGTAATAGCACACTGAACTTTTGCATGTTAAAAGAATAATTGTCCACAGCTCCAAGCTACAAACTGAATAGGCCTGCAATTATTACAATACGGGATTCCTATTATGCGGTAGCACCATTAAATAAACACAATAGTTTAAACCTAATTTTCTATATTATGCCACTCATACTTTGTTCTATACCGTCGTTTAAAACTGAGCCATGATGGAGACAGTTATCTCTCTATGTTAATGAACCTGGATGCCATGCAGATGAAGTAACTTTATGTCTCTTTTGAAGTCAGGATGGATAATTCAGAAGAGTTGATGCTTTACAATTCACCCAAGGTGTGGTACTATCTGATCATCATGCAAATCCTAACATAGTCTGGTGTTAATTCTCTACTTCAAAAGTACTATAAATATTGAAGAGTGAACAAATTATTAATTCACATAGCAGAAGCTATTGCTTCTGGTTTTAACTGTTTCATTATATCTCATTTCTTCAGTTGACTGCCACCTTGGCAATCATTTTGGCTTTTCCCTCTCTCATGCCTGCAATATGAGGGGCTTTCTCCACTCTTACTCCAGCAGTGGGTAGATTTAGAAGCTGGCCTGCCACCATTTCTGGGTTCATTGCTTGTCTCTTTCCACTTCATGCTGCCACTGCTGCAGAGCCCAAGACTGACGACTTCTTTACCACCTAATACTCAAACTGGGAAGCCAGTGTGGTGTAGTGGTCAAGAGCGGTGGACTCGTAATCTGGTGAACCGGGTTCGCGTCTCCGCTCCTCCACATGCAGCTGCTGGGTGACCTTGGGCCAGTCACACTTCTCTGAAGTCTCTCAGCCCCACTCACCTCACAGAGTGTTTGTTGTGGAGGAGGAAGGGAAAGGAGAATATTAGCCACTTTGAGACTCCTTAAGGTAGTGATAAAGTGGGATATCAAATCCAAACTCCTCCTCCTCCTCCTCCTCATCTTCTTCCTCACTGCCATCGCTCCTCCTACAGCTGATCATGGTAATTTGCAGTGGTGGCAGCACATTCTGAGGCCGGCCACAGAGGAGGAAGTTGATTCTCATCATTCTGTAGTTCACAGTGCCACCTGTGAGTGATCAATTAAATTTCTGCATGAACACAACCTTACATTTTTATTATATGCATAGATATTGTTGTTATGTTGCATTATGTTGATGTATTATTGGAGATACACACACACACACACACATTTATGTACATTGTTTAAAGTTTTATTGTTTAATTATGTTACTTAAAATGTGGGGTTTAATAGTACTAGTAAGTTAAAATAAAGGTTGCGGCGCTAATCTCACTTTCAGGCTGAGGGAGCCAGCGTTTATCCACAGACCGCTTTTTAGGTCATGTGGACAGCATGACTAAACCACTACTTGTGCAACGGAACACCATGACGGAAACCGGAGTGCACGGAAATGCCATTTACCTTCCCACTGCAGCGGTACATATTTATCTGCTTGGACCAGTGTGCTTTCGAGCACCTAGGTTGGCAGGAGCTTGGACAGAGCAATGGGAGCTCACCCCGTCATGGGAATTTGAACCTCCAACCTTCTGATCAGCAAGCCCAAGAAGCTCAGAGATTTAGACCACAGCGCCACCCACATCCTTTACCTTTATTACTGTTAGTAGCAGCTGCATTGAATGTAGATTGTTTTTTTAGATAATATATATTGACCTTTTTTGAGATGTAAACTACTTTGTTATTGAAATATATAAAGGTAAAGGTAAAGGACCCCTGACAGTTAAGTTCAGTCACAAATGACTCTGGGGTTGTGGTGCTCATCTCACTTTACTGGCCGAGGGAGCCGACATTTGTCCGCAGGCAGTTTTTCCAGGTCATGTGGCCAGCATGACCAAGCCACTTCTGGTGAAACCAGAGCAGCACACGGAAATGCCATTTACCTTCCAACTGGAGTGGTACTTATTTATCTACTCACACCTTGACATGCTTTTGAACTGCTAGGTTAACAGGAGCTGGGACTGAGCAACGGGAGCTCACCCCATTGTGGGGCTTCAAATTATACATCTATATATTTATAGATGCTTAACCTAGAGGTAGGGACGCAGGTGGCGCTGTGGGTAAAAGCCTCAGTGCCTAGGACTTGCCAATCGCAAGGTCGCGGTTCGAATCCCCGCGTCGGGGTGTGCTCCCGTTGTTCGGTCCCAGCACCTGCCAACCTAGCAGTTTGAAAGCACCCCCAGGTGCAAGTAGATAAATAGGGACCACTTACTAGCCGGAAGGTAAACCGTGTTCCGTGTGCTGCGCTGGCTCTCCAGATGCAGCTTGTCATGCTGGCCACGTGACCTGGAAGTGTCTGCGGACAGCGCTGGCTCCCAGCCTATAGAGTGAGATGAGCGCACAACCCTAGAGTCTGGCAAGACTGGCACGTACGGGCAGGGGTACCTTTACCTTTACCTTTTAACCTAGAGGTGTTGTGGGTTCTCCTTCACTTGAGATCTTAATGCAGACCCTGCACAGCCATCTTTTGGACATGCTCCATCTCAGAATTTCCTACATTGAACAGGAAGTTGGTTAGATGGCCTTCATGCCGCTCTAATTTTATAACCCCATCCTCCACTCATGCTACTGAACCGGTTCAAATCAGGACCTCACACATTTGCATTTTGTTCAATAGGAAGACAGTGATGTTTCAGTAAGATCATATGTAGCCTGATCAGGCCATGTCACCAGTAGCCTGGCCTTTAGATGGTGTTAATCAGTAGCAGCCACCAATGGGTTGGGGTGGAGCTGTTCTCCTGACACTGATGTAGCTTCAGCTTACCTAGACTGGTCTGGTCTGGGGCAGTCATGAGATTGGGGCTGCAATGGAAATCTGGCTCTTATTCAGAGAGATACTGGATCTGCTTAGATGCATTGTGTAATACCTCAAGTCACCATTTTATTCTGTGACATATAACTTCTGAGTGATGCTTAGGCAATTGAGAATCAATACCTTTAGTACCAGGAAGGACTGGAGAACTTAACAAGGTTTTATGAAGTATGTAGCATGCCAAGGATAGTGAGGCATGTTCATTCAAAGGAAAGCTGGCAGCAAAATTGGTATTTAAAAGGATGTATAACCTTTTAAAGGTCAGCCATTCATTCCTCCTTTCTTTCCCTGTCCTGTAGCTGAAATAAATGTCTCCATAATTCCAACAGGGTGTGTGTGTGTTGCAGGAATGGATAAAGGCCTTATACTTAGCACACTGGGCAGACATTTTAGACACCAGCATAAAATATTTTATTTCCTCATCTCCTACACAACCTTAACAAAGTCACCTCGTACTACAACATTTTCTGGCTAGTATAATAATCCAAATGAATAACAAAATTGTAGCTTATACATGACTGGAATTGTCACTTCTTGGTAGTGGCGCCAGCCCTGTGGAACTCCCTCCTATCAGATATCAAGGAAATAAACAACTGACTTTTAGAAGACATCTGAAGACAGCCCTGTTTAGGGAAGTTTTTAATGTTTGATGTGTTATCGTGTTTTTAATATTATGTTGGGAGCTGCCCAGAGTGGCTGGGGAAACCCAGCCAGATGAGCAAGGTGATTAATAATAATAATAATAATAATAATAATAATAATTAGAGTGGCTGGCCTCACACTAATCCATAATATCATCTCCTGGAGTGGGCAGGAGGGTAGTTTTGTCTGTTTTACTTTTCTTTGATTATCTGTAACATTCAAAAACTATAACAATATTATAGGGTCACAATTACGTGGGATGGGAATTACCAGCAGAAATGAAAGTTTGGGGGGCATTATCCAGCCCCAAACTAAGGACTTGTATTTGTGCATATTTGTTTTTTAACTGGGAGAATAGTAAAAGAGACATTTTGGGGGAAAAGTGATAACTTTGGGACTTACGTGTGTACATGTACATGTGTTTGTGTGCATTTATGAAACCTTGAATTCAAACATAAGAACCACTCATGCCAACTGAAGTTCACATGCAAGCTCTGTGCTGGCAATGCACTGTGAAGATCTTATCTTTAGAATGAGATGACCCCTTGACTGAGGAGGACTTGACCTGTGAAGTGACATGCCCAGGGGTGAGGAATGTTTCCCTCTTATATAAAAACTGGTTTGTTTTTTTCTTGTCCACACTTAGGCTAATCTAGCTGATCCTCTAGTTTGTCATATTTCAATAAATATAAATATTACTCAATAAATATTACCACTTAAAAAGGTGTCTTGCATTTCTTTCTGGGTATAGGGGAAACCACACTTTCCAGATTTCAACTGACTTTCAGGGCCATGTACTCTTAATTAGTTAATTATTTGTACATCAGCTTTCAGGACTATACCTCTCTGGCAAAGTGGTTCATCCTCAGAGGGAGAGAGTAACCCAGATTTTAAAGAAGATAACATAGAAGTCCAGAACTGCAGCAGCATCAAATAATCCAATAAAAAGCAATAACAACAACAACAACAACAACAACAACAATTTATTTAAGCCCCGCCCATCTGGCTGGGTTTCCCCAGCCACTCTGGGCGGCTTCCAACAAAATATTAAAATACAATAGTTTAACATTAAAAGCTTCCCAAAACAGGGCTGCCTTCAGATGCTTTCTAAAAGTCTGGTAGTTGTTTTTCTCTTTGACATCTGGTGGGAGGGCGTTCCACAGGGTGGGCGCATCTACTGAAAAGGCCTTCTGCCTAGTTCCCTGTAACTTGGCTTCTCACAGTGAGGGAACCACCAGAAGGCCCTCGGCACTGGACCTCAGTGTCCAGGCAGAACGATGGGGGTGGATGCGCTCCTTCAGCTATACTGGACCGAGACCGTTTAGGGCTTTAAAGGTCAGCACCAACACTTTGAATTGTGCTTGGAAATGTACTGGGAGCCAATGTAGGTTTTTCAAGACCAGTGTTATGTGGTCTTGGCGGCTGCTCCCAGTCACCAGTCTAGCTGCTGCATTCTAGATTAGTTGTAGTTTCCGGGTCACCTTCAAAGGTAGCCCCACATAGAGTGCATTGCAGTAATCCAAGCAAGAGATAACTAGAGCATGCACCACTCTGGCGAGACAGTCCACGGGCAGATAGGGTCTCAGCCTGCATACCAGATGGAGCTGATAAACAGCTGCCCTGGACACTAAAGTAGTAAAATAGGGTTGTGCGCCCATCTCACTTAAGAGGCCGGGGGCCAGCGCTGTCACGTGGCCAGCGTGACGAAGCTGCTCTGGCGAGCCTGAACCAGTGCAGCACACGGAAACGCCCTTTACCTTCCCACTACAAAGCAGTACCTATTTATCTACTTGTACTTAAGGGTGCTTTCGAACTGCTAGGTGGGCAGGAGCTGGGACCGAAAGATGGGAGCTCACCCCGCCGCGGGGATTCAAACCACCGACCTTGCGATCGGCAAGTCCTAGGTGCTGAGGCTTTTACCCACAGCGCCACCCGCGTCCATACTTCTAGGTTAAGCATCTATAAATATATAGATGTATAATTTGAAGCCCCACAATGGGGTGAGCTCCCGTTGCTCAGTCCCAGCTCCTGTCAACCTAGCAGTTCAAAAGCATGTCAAGGTGTGAGTAGATAAATAAGTACCACTCCAGTTGGAAGGTAAATGGCAAGCCCTAGGCGCTGAGGTTTTACCCACAGCGCCACCTGCGTCCCATATGACTATAGCGTACAGCAAATGTGTGTTCATCCATCACAGGTTAACATTACTAGTTGGAGCATTCATATCATCAACTCAAATACAATGTAATGAAGTGATAGGAAATCAAATGCGTGGCATGTATGCCGGAATTGATCTTGTGTACCAGCACGAAAGCAGAGCTATTGAACAAAAATTCCTGGCACTCAGTCTTGTGTGCTGCTTTTCAGACTTAGAGCTGGTGGGAAAGGAACTTCAAACTGAATTTGTGGTGTGTGACTCTTCCAGATTTGCTATTCACAAATCACCATCTTCATTGCTATGGGGAGGGGCACACACAATTGTTTGCACCACAGAGGCTAAAGCTTTCCCCATACAGCTGTGGTTGCTAGAACTAGGCTCAGGTCATCCACATAATTTTAAAAGATTCAGAATGATGCCAAGCCATATCCAAATGAAAAAGTAATCAGGACAACTTTGGTTAAAAATATGAAGTTTAATCAGGGCCATCTTTAGCATATGCAGCACAGGGGTGCAAAGATCCGCCCAGCACCCCTAATGTTTGTTTCTTGGGGGGGCAGGTCAAAGTTGTTTAGGCAGCGATATCTCTGTCTTTCCGTTTCTGAGATCATACGATAATGAAAGACACCACTAAGGGGCACCGCCAGATACGTTGATTCTGCAGCTCTTCTGCAAAAGAGATCAGAAACGACCCATTGACCGCAATCACCCAGAGATCATGGTTAAGAGCTTAGGCGGCTTCAGCGGCTGAGGCCCCCCAGAATTTGGTATGTGGGTGTACCGCACCCCTTGCACCCCCAGGTAAAGACGGCCCTGACTTTAATAATCAACCTGCTTCATTTTGTTTGCAAGTGTGTGAGAGAGAATGTGAGAGGTGGGACATCTTTCTTGTACTACTGATATGATGTGCATGATTGTGCGACCTCCAAAAGTCTGCTTGAGTTTCTACCCAGAGATTGGATAAGCTCATTCAGCATTTCCTGTAGCAATACTGAGTTGCTAATTTAATAGCTCAAGGGGAAAAATGTACTGCAGGGCTCAGGGACACATTCAGCTAAAGGTAGCTAGTTGAATTAATAAGAGGGACTATGGCAGTTTGATGTGCTTGTTTGCTCATATGATTATTTACTGGTTATTTATTTATTCAGTTTATACGCTACCCTTCATCCTGAATGTTGTGACGTGGGGTTTGTGATTTCAGCTCTCTTGACATAATATGCTGGAGACAGTTCTCTAGTAACACTTCTTTATTAAAGCAACAAGACTGGGGCCTGAGGAGGGGAGAGCTACATTTATAGGGACAGGGAACTAGCTAGAAAGGATACATTTTGGAGGGAACAATATCAGGCAATCACAGTCCTGCCTTTTGGAGGAAACAAATAAGACAGAGGATCCAAATACAGCAGCTTAAATGAACCAATAGTAGCTGTACCCTCTGGAACCAAAAGGCAGTTACTTTACCCTAATGCAAATACAGACAATAATAATACAGATATAAAATCCTTTGACTCAATACACAACACCCCTCCCCCCCTAGTGAGCACAGCAGACGTAATCTCTCAGGTACTGTGGGGTCCTACAACTTCTACTTGATCTCCTGACAACAGGTGTTGCCGGTTCTGGATTAGGTGTCACCTGTGGTAGGGGGGCTGCTATAGGGGTTTCGTCAGGAACAGATGGAGTCCCAGACATCTCAGGGTCCCCTACCTGTACCTCGTCATCCTGAGGACTAGCAGACCCTGGTTCATTTGCTGAAGCCCCTGGTGATTGCACCTCTGGGCCATTTTCACTCTGGTCTTGCAGCTCTGCGTCGTTAGCCAGGGATGAATTATCAGACTCCTCCCTGCTGAGCGCCCGGCGCCTCAGCTGATCTATATGTCTCTACCAAACTTGCCCATTTTCCAAGGTCACATAATAGGACACAGGTCCACTAGTCCGGGTGACCACACCAGCCACCCACCGCAAACCTCGTGAATAGTTCCTCACCCAGACCAGATCTTCAGGGGCGAAATACCTTGTTGTGTCAGTCTCAGCCTGGGGGATTGCTCTTGAATTACGGTTTGGCATTTTATCCAGGTGGACATAATCCAGCACCGTTACCAATCTTCTACCCAAGAGCAGCTCAGCTGGCGACTTGCCTGTCGCAGTACACGGCATCGCATGCTGCAAAAATAACATTCGCGCGATGCGAGCTGACCAGTTACCCTCCATTAAGCGCGCAATGGATTCTTTGGCTGTTCTTACCATGCGCTCCGCCTGCCCATTGGAAGATGGCTGAAAGGGCGCGGATGTGACCCCTCTTATGAAGTTATCAGCCAAGAATGCCCTGAATTCTTGGGATACAAAAGCTGCCCCATTATCTGATACAATGGTCTCAGGTAACCCGTGGGTTGCAAACAGCTGCCTCAACACCTTGATTACGGCAGCTGATGCCATGCTAGGGACCATCGCCACTTCTAACCATTTGGAATATGCATCGACGATAACCAAAAAAACCTTCCCCTGGAATGGCCCAGCAAAATCTAAGTGCAGCCGGCTCCAGGGAGATCTGGACTGCTCCCACCAGTGAACTGGTGCTCTGGCCACTTCTGGCCGCACCTCTTGGCATGCCTTGCATGTTCGTACCCATTGTTCTATGTTCTGGTCCATTCCAGGCCACCACACATAACATCGGGCTAGCGACTTCATCCTGACCATTCCCGGGTGTCCCATGTGAAGCGTCTCAAGAACCCTGCTTCTCAGTGGTGCTGGGATGATCACCCTATCTCCCCACAGGAGACAACCCTTATGCATGAATAACTCGTGCTGCCTTGTCGCATAAGGCCTGAATTTGTCTTCATGCAGACCACCTGGCCACCCCCTCCCCACCCAAGTGAGCACATGGGAGAGAACAGCATCTTTCCTCGTTTTCGCAGCAATATCAGTAGCCGTTACAGGAGCCCCCGGAAGTGTTTCCAGCATCATTATGTGCTCCGCTGGAGCAGGATCCTCATTGCTCCCGCCAGGAAGGGGCAATCGACTCAGCGCAGCTGCGTGACACAACCGTTTCCCCGGCACATGGGTCAAGGTGTACTGGAACCCGTTCAGGAATATAGACCAACGCAACATTCTGGGGGAAAGAATTTGTGGCGTTTGTTTGTTTGGGTTGAACAACCCCAACAGTGGTTTGTGGTCCGTTTCAATGGAGAAATGACGACCGTACACATAATCATGGAACTTTTTGATTCCTGCCACAATTGCAAGCGCCTCTTTGTCAATTTGAGCATAGTTGCGCTCCGTGGGCGACAACATACGGGAATAGAAAGAGATGGGCTTTTCCGACCCATCCAGTTCCCTATGACTCAGCACCGCCCCCAGGCCGTATTGAGAGGCATCACATGCCAGGACCAGCGGCTTCGATTCATCATAATGAGCAAGGATGCTCTTGCTACTCAGCATTCCTCGCAAGGAGTCAAAAGCCTTCTGCTGCTCCTGCCCCCATCGCCACACATTCTTTTTCTGCAACAGTCTATGTAATGGTTCAGCTACCGAAGCTTTCTGGGGTAAGAACGAATGATAAAAGTTAATAAGTCCCAGGAATGACTGCAACTCCATCTTGTTCTGTGGTCGTGGTGCCTCTGTGATGGCCTTAACCTTAGCATCTGTGGGGTGGATGCCTGATGCATCAATTTTAAACCCCAAGAATTCCACAGTTGGCACCCCAAAACTGCATTTTTCTTTTTTTAGTTGCAACCCCACCTCCTTGAACTTGAGCAACACTGCACGGACACGCGCAACCAGTTCCTGTGGGTCTTTTCCAGCAATCAAAACGTCATCAAAAAATGGCAAGACCCCCGGCAGACCTCTTAACAGGCGTTCCATGAGCCCTTGAAAAATCCCTGGGGCCACACAAACTCCAAATTGTAATCTGTTAACTCTAAACGCCCCTTTATGTGTGACAATAGTCTGTGCTTCCGCTGATTGTGGGGTTACTGGCAGCTGTTGGTAAGCTTGTGCCAGGTCAAGTTTGGCGAACACCTTGCCCCCAGCCAGTTTAGCCAACAGATGTGATACGACTGGAATGGGGTATGAGTTTCCCCTGAGTGCCTTATTGATAGTACATTTGTAATCAGCACAGATCCTGACTTCCCCATTTGCTTTAAGGGGCGTGACGATTGGAGTCTCCCACTTAGCGGAGTCCACGGGTGAGAGAACTCCCTGCTTGACCAATTTATCCAGCTCTGCTTCAATCTTGGGTTGCAGTGCAAATGGCACTCGCCTTGGTTTGAGTCGGAGTGGGGCCACCCCAGGGTCCAATTTGAAGTCAACTGGGGGCCCTTTATAACAACCCAGTTTTCCATTAAAGAGACCAGCAAATTCTTTGCATAATGCCTCGCTCATCTCAGGGCAGGTTTGGATTGAATTAAGCCCTGATATACTCAGTCCCAGGGCGGGGAACCAGTCAGTGCCCAGGAGACTGGGGCGACTGCCCTTCGCAATCACCAGTTTGAGTACCGCCTGTTTGTCCCAGAACTGTACTCTCACGGCACACATTCCCATGACATGGATGCGGCCCGCTGAGTATGACTGCAAAGTTGCCAGGAAGGGCTCCAGAGGGGGCAACTTACCCCTGGGGAAGAATGTCCTCGCGGTCTGGTCCGACACGATAGTGAATCCAGATCCGGAGTCCACCTCCATGTCACACAGCTGACCCTCAATCTTCACCTTGACGTGTGCCTTGCCTTGTGCTGGAAACTGCACGACCCTCCCGTTGATCTCCGTTACGTAGTGGCAGTCCTTTAGAACATGGTTTGCTGTGGCCGATCTGCGATGCTCCAGTCTAGGTGCTCCTGTCGCTCCCAACGCCGCCGATCTACAGACCCTGGCGATGTGACCTGTCTTTTTGCACGTCCGGCACATAGCATCCCGGAAATGACAACTCTTCCGCTCATGGTATCCACCACAACCAGGGCACCTGCCTCGGTGATCTTTGTGCACTGTGCAGGCCTGACACACTGACTCGACCCCACGGACTGGGCTCTGGCTTGGAGTAGCCTCTAGCTCGTCCATGGCATGCGCAACTTCTATCTGTGGCTTAGGGACCCTGCGACTGGCATCAAGCTCCTCTCTTTCATAATTCTCCGTGGCGGTGGCCTCCTTCAAGGCTGAAGCAAGGGTAACCTCTTCTTTAGTCACGATGCGTCTTCTGGCTTTCTTGCTGCTCAGACCACCGACAAACCGATCCAGGAGAGTCTCTTCCAGATCTTGGAAGTCGCAGTGCTGAGCGAGCTTCCGCAGTTCAGCTAGAAATGCAGATACAGACTCCCCAGCACGCTGCTGCCTCTTATGAAACTCCATCCGCCGGGCCATCTTGGTCTCAGTAGGCGCTAAATGGCTTGTTAGGCAGGCAAGAATATCTTTGAGAGATGTCTCACTTAGCTTCGCTGGGGCAAGCAATGCCTTGGCCAGCTTGAAGATCTCAGGCCCACAGTAGTTCAGGAATGTGGCCCTTCTTTTGCTGGCATCGGTGATCCCTTGAGCCACTGCGAAGAACTCGAAGCGTTCGACATAGTCTTCCCACGTGTGGGGCTCTGATGGCTGGAAGGGCTCCAATACCCTTGGACTCTCCATTGTCCTGTGGGCAGGGTCGTCTTCTCAGCTGGCCAGTGAGTCTTGTTCTTAGCTACAATCCAGACTCTGAGGCAGGGCTGCGTTTAACCGCTCCTCAGCATTCTGGATCCCACCTTCGTCGCCAGTTGTTGTGACGTGGGGTTTGTGATTTCAGCTCTCTTGACATAATATGCTGGAGACAGTTCTCTAGTAACACTTCTTTATTAAAGCAACAAGACTGGGGCCTGAGGAGGGGAGAGCTACATTTATAGGGACAGGGAACTAGCTAGAAAGGATACATTTTGGAGGGAACAATATCAGGCAATCACAGTCCTGCCTTTTGGAGGAAACCAATAAGACATAGGATCCAAATACAGCAGCTTAAATGAACCAATAGTAGCTGTACCCTCTGGAACCAAAAGGCAGTTACTTTACCCTAATGCAAATACAGACAATAATAATACAGATATAAAATCCTTTGACTCAATACACAACACTGAAGGAGCTCAGAGCAGTGAGACTTGCACATCATGGATGAAGGCCTGTACATTGCTCTTGCAATGTGTGTTAGAGAGGGAAAGAGAGGAAGAGAGAGAGAATATGCAGTTTCTGAAGGAACTGGACACACACATATACACATTCTGTGTTAGAGAAAACTAGAAATATTATATGGATTGTCAGAAAATTTGTTTTTCTATACTCCTGGCTGATTTTTTGCCCACATATGCCACAATACACAAAGACAGCTCAGTCTCTCTCTCTCTCTCTCTCTCTCTGTGTGTGTGTGTGGGGGGGGACACACATATGAACCAACTCTAGGGACCAAGGTTCTTTCCCTCCCCTAAAATATTTGAGGGGGCTGCCCCCCAAAAGTTTATAGGCATTGCCATTCAAAAGTTCTGTTTGTGCCACATCGTGTGTTCAATTATGCAGGTCAGCGCTTACCTGCCCCCCCAATATATTATTCAAGTTGGCACCTGTGTGTGTGTGTGTGTGTGTGAGAGAGAGAGAGAGAGAGAGAGAGAGAGAAACAGTTAATTCTTTGAGAATAATTAGTGCATGGAAAGCATTTCTTTGCTAGGTAGGTGGTAGAAATTTGATGGAGCTGAAATTTTAGAAGGATTCCTAAATTTAATTAAATGAAAAAATAAAGTTGGCATTGTAATGCCAGCACTTTCAAACCTTGACATGAACATATTGGTAGCTGTTGCAGAACCATACACATTTTCAGTGAATTGTTCTTCACCTGAAGTGAAGAAACACAGCTTGTTTCTGCAATAACAAAATTCTTGCTTGTTTCAACCTTTTATAACCTTCTACCTTCTCATTTTTAACTTTTCTGCACCGAACCATCTGTACTGTAACCTTGACATATTTTGTGTCAATTTGCAAAGAAATGAAACAAACATTGATGGAATGACTGGGTGTGTGTACGCACACACTTTTAAGACTACATATCCCATTTTGCAGTGTGACAGCAAGAGAAATACGAATGCATGAAAATAGCTGGGATCTTTTCACAGTTTAGTTAAGAAGCACATCTTACTAATCCTCTGCCAGTTTTTAGACCATGTTCTCACTTTTATACAGCAAAGACTAAGCACTGATTAATTTGTCAAAAATTATATTGAACTTTATCTTTCTGAGAGATCTGGATGATCTCTGGCTTATCTGTGATCAATATTGGCTGTAAAAGCAGAATGGTCAAAATATCTGAAGCGTTATTTCAACTGCATGCACAAAAATTGGAGGAAAACCTTCAAGATTTCTACTTTGCTTGCTCTCTCTTTTGGCAGGTTTGAGAGATTTGTGTGATTCATATAGAGTCAAAGTTACCATCCTTATATACTTATATATTATAAAATGCCAGGAATTGGTAAATAAAATTATTATGACTGATAAGATAAAATTATTTCTGCTGGTAATACAGTTCTCCCTTTTGGAATGCAGTAGGTTGTATAATTATTTTTTCTGATCTGGACCATATTCAGCTAGCTTCACCCACGTCTTGCTTCCATGGTTTCTGTGTGCATGGGTGTTAATAATTCACTGCAGGGAAGACACAGGGTGGGGGGTGAATTTGGACAGAAATAAATTCAGAAATGCTCCGTGCTGGACACACAACTGCCTGTCAGTTCACTTGTAATGACAGGTCACACACCTTTCTTTAGAAATCTGCTTTTTTCCATCTCAAGTTTTTGATCCTTTTTTAAAAAATCACCTGCTGTTCATTGTTAGCAATGTGTGACATTTTATTTGATAGTTTTGCCTTTGCCACCTTAGAGGAATCCTCCGGTAGATAGTCCTTGGTCTTTACCATCCTGCCAAGTGTTCAAGCAGAGCTTATCTTTTCTTTTTAAAAAAGTGTGTTAACAACTCTCATGCTAGCTGCACCAGTTGTTGCTTCCTCTTGATAGCATCTGAAACTTTTCTCTCTGGAAGTGTGTATTTTATATAACAGTAATGGTTTAGAAGCCAGCGACCTGCCGTGCTTCTTTTGGGTTCCTTCAGTAATAGCTCCTGCTGAGACAAATGACTACGAGGTCACATACATCTATTTCAGAATACGCCTTCCCTGCACTATTGTCTCCTAACAGCTTTGTCCTTCACATCCTGTGCGCTGAGTCTTCCTAACAGTATTTACCAACAAAAATATGTGTGCACATATCCAACTTGAAGAGCCAAACTTGGAGATACTTAATGTCTTGCTATTTATGTAATAAATCACCAGGTTACTGACGAGTCCTATTGACGACTCCTGTGCTGCAAGGCTAGGTTTCATATCTACGTTTTCATTGCTAAGTAATAGGATGGGGGAGAGAGGCATCACAGATCTCAAACACTACCGATGGAACTTAATATTAGAACTGATACATTGCAGTGGTTATTAACATTGGCCCTGAGCCAGAAACTGCTTGCTCTTGATATCTCTTTGGAAGCCACTATGGTCTCAGTGCCTCCTCTCCATCAGTAGCATGGGCATAATCCTGATATAGTTTGGGTGGTTGATTTTTTTAAAATGCCAAAATTATGTATATGAAGCATTGAGGAAAGACTAGGTTCCATAACAGGGGCTGGATCACATGTATGAAGACTTTTATCATCCACCTTTCTCTTCAAGTGGCTATTCCCCACAACCCTAAAATGTTCCTTCTTGAGGATGGGAGATGCTTCCAGAATAGTATAGGGTTACCAGACGTCCCTGGTTCCCGGGGACAGTCCCTGGATTCACCAGTCTGTCCCCGGACAAAATCTGTCCCTGGAATGTCCCAGGATTTTAATTAATGTCCCCTGATTTATGCCTGGGGACTTCCGACGAAGCAACATGGTAGGTGCCATGGTAGCAAGCAGCACCAGAGGTCCCGGCCACGTCAAAGCTCCAGCAAGCCAAACCGCTGGCTGGGGAGGGGGCTATTTAAACTGAGGCGCGAGCCAGAGAGCTTCCTTCTGGCTCGCTTCCTTGATCAACACTCGCCCCAAAATCGTGCATGTCTCCACTGCTCAAGCACATAGAAGCACATTGACAGCATAATCAAAAAGGCTGTTAGTATGTACTTGACCAGTGGAAACATGAATTTGTTTCATGAGTTTTTCCATTAAAGCTAATTTCTAGAGCCTTTGATTTCATTGTTGAATATATGCCATATGGTGACACTATCAATGTGAGACAAATCCAGTCTTGTGGCTAACATGGACTCTAGGCTGTCTTCAAAAAATATTCAGTTGAGCTGGTATTAGACAGGTTTATTTGACTCTTCAAACATGTGTTTTTAGTTATTTTCAGTTGTCCCACAATTGCACTGTTTTTGTAGTAGTGCATCCAATTCTTCAAACTCTCCAGCCTTGTTAAACTTTCGAAGCAATTTTGGCAACTATATATGGTCTTGTGGGAGTTACAACTAGGGCTGAATGAAAATAATTCCACTAAATGCTCCACTCCATTTTGCCAGATAATTTCAGGGGCTGAATTCTCCAACAGTCCAAAAGAAAGACTAGCAATTTTCTACAGAGATATTTCAGCTCGCTTAATATTGAATGAAACTATGTTGTTAGTTCATGCCAGTGGATCAAGAAGGCAATGGAACATGAGAGGAGGACTGGAAGAAGAAGAAGCCAAGACCACCACTTCGTTCTATAATATTATAATATATTGGCTTGGATCCACATTTGCACACAAAATCCACCAACCTATTTGTAGGTAGAAATGTTGGGGAGGGGACAAATATATGGGGAACGAGCTGGAATTTTCCTGTTGTTTGCTGGAAATCTCCCTCTCACTTCAAACAACTTCAAAACAGTTCTTTATAAGAAATTTCAGCCCAGCTCTAAAACATATTTGCTTGACAACCTTAAACTGTGTAACCTCTAGTGGTGGTTTTCTTGCATCAGTGACCCATTAAAAAGCAAATGTCATGGGCAGATTTTTGATACCAGCTCACAGTGCTTCAAACACAGAGATGAGAAATCAAATGATATGCATGTATATATGAAATGTCCATCAGAGAGTGGGTAAAACCACAGCACTTTACCAAGATTTGACCTTTTGTCAGGATTGGACAACATCTGAAAGAAAATGCACTGGGCTTAGTAAATGACAAAAACAAGGCTATAAATAGATAGGCTGCACCTTCCTGATTCAGTCCCAACCATTATCTCCCTTAGCATCCTAATAGCACTGTCAGCTTAGACATGATCAAAGGCTTTATTTTGAAAATGATGCAGTGAAAAATCATGTACTTTTTAATCCACTTGCTTCTCTAAATTGATCATTTATTTTAGAAATATCGCCTATTCATCAAGCTTTATGCCTTTAGTTCTTTGATGGGAACATCCAGTGCTTCTTTGCAGTGCTTAAGACACAAATGCCAATGTTATTCCGTTAAGCTACTATTAAGAAGACACCATGTGTGTTCTTAACTATACTTTGCAATGCAAAAAGTAAGTAGCATCAGATTTTTAACTGGGCAATTGGAATAGTTTAATGATGAACTGAGCTAAGGTGTCTTGATGCCTAAGTAAGATGTTAACCCTGATCTTCTCACCAAACTTTATGACTAGATGTTTTACATCACAACCCTATGCATATCCATTTAGAAGTCCAAGTAAGTTCAGCTGAGCTTACTCCCAGGTAAGAATTCAATTTAATAATTGTACTGTTTGCTGCAAGAGATTTGTAGCATACATGAACTTATGGACAATCAAAGAAATATGCAGCTGAAAAGCAGTCCATTTAAAGTGATGTTTGTGGTGAAATGGAAAACTGATGATGATTCAGTCATGTCAATAATCTCTGCTTAATACCCATCAAGGAAATATGAATGTGTGGACCAGCCTATCAACACAGGCTTGATGCCCTCAACATAAATGACTAGAACTGCAAAGTGTTTAAGACCTCTTCTGGTGTTCAAAGATATTATATGGGTTCAGGTTCCATAGGGGTATGAGCAAACATACATTGGGCCAACTCCCAGTGGCGTAGCGTGGGGGGTGCAGGGGGGGCCGTCCGCACCGGGCGCAACATCTGGGGGGGCGCTCGCCGCCTCCGGAGTCGCCGAAGAGCCTCGGGCGCAGGCTGTAGCAGAGCCCCATGGCAGCAGCCCAGGCAGCAGCAAGAAGAAGCTGGCAGCAGTGGCAGGTTAAGGGTTAGGGGCGCAAATTACTTGCCTTGCCCCGGGTTAGGGGGCGCAAATTACTTGCCTTGCCCCGGGTGCTGACAACCCACGCTACGCCGCTGCCAACTCCAAATGTATTTGGGACCTCAGCCATTCCTCTCTCCTCTCCCAA
The DNA here is from genome assembly GCF_951804945.1 of Podarcis cretensis. Taxonomy (NCBI): domain Eukaryota; kingdom Metazoa; phylum Chordata; class Lepidosauria; order Squamata; family Lacertidae; genus Podarcis; species Podarcis cretensis. The sequence continues at coordinate 91,201,777 of NC_137173.1, forward strand.
CCTTCATGTGCTCAGCGCAGCTCAGTGCTGTATTAGAATCCTCTCCTGCACTATACATTTAAAGCAGGATCTTACCACTTTACACAGCCATACCCACATCAGTTTCTCTTCCCTGAAATTTCCAATGCTTGTCCCAAGCAATCAGAGACTGTGCCTGTGGGCAGCCTGTCAATGCTCCACCCATTTCAGCCATCTTCTGGTTTGGGGAGAAAGAGGGAGAGATACCTGTGGCACTTTGCCAGCCTGTCTCATCTCTCGCTCTTGACCTCTCTCCTCTCATTTGCCTGTTTCATCACCATCTTCTGTTCCTGATTCTTGTCTTTATTTGCCACAGGTTCTCTCAGCTCACTAAGCCCTGGTCTACGGCCATACTACCCTGAACATGCCCGATCTCATCTGATCTCGGAAGCTAAGCAGGGTCAGGCCTGGTTAGTACTTGGATGGGAGCTCACTAAGCCCTGCTCCCTCTTCAGCCTCCAACACCTCCTCTTCCTGGTCTTCTCCCTCTTCTCTCTCTGACCACTCATCATTGTCCCACCACCACTCCCCAGGCTCTGAGCCTTCTTCTCTTGGTGGTTCCCCAGCCGGTTCCTCCCACCATTCTTCTGTGTCCAGCCAGTCCATGATTCCTGCTTTACATCTTTAGGGTTCCTGACCAGTGTTGATGAGGCAAATGCAGGTCTATAGCACCAGGTAAGTGTGAAATTTCAGGGAGAAAAGGGACTGGCAATGAAGCAGTCAAAGCACTCCATTCATTCTCTCCTGCCCTCATCAAATCCAAAACGCCCCTTCCTGAGGGTACTTTGCATGAGAGAATTATACATTAGGGTTTCACTACTGACAGCTGCAGTGGAACGAGCAGTTTGCCCCTTAGGTAACATTAGGAGAGAGTTTAGTGTACAGTCGATCCCAGTAAGCTTTGTTGTGTCTTTTACTACCAGTGTCTGAAAACTAACGGTAACTATTCATGGAATCTGTCCCCAAAGGGAAGTTTGCTGGATTTTTTGAATTACTGATGTCAAACCTGGGCCTTATATTACAGCAATGACCCATATTGCATGCAAAGAATCTGGTTTCAGGCAAATGCAAAACTCCCAATTGTCATAAGGTTCATTTTTGGTCATATTACCACTTACCAGCTTCACATTTGTCATACTCTCATTAACAATCTGAACCTCGGGGAACAGCCAGGATTTTATTAAACTGACACAGCGATTCCAATATAATTTCTTCTCCCAGAATTGGGTCTGATTTTCACATTTCTCCCCGTACCTGAGAATGCATAGCCAAACAGATGTGTTACCCATCAAATGTGAAGGGTATGCCTAATGAAACCACACAGAGAGCCAGGATGATATAGCTGTTTAGAGTGTCTGAGATGGAAAGAAGATCAAGTCCCTACCAGAGAAGAATGGCAGATTAAATTGATGGATCATGCTGAAATGACAAAAAATGACCGGAAGAATCAGAAATCAGGGAGACCAAAATTTTAATAAGGAACCGGGGGAGGGGGATTTATAATTTATCTTAATAACCATTGTAAACAGCTAAAACCGTTAGTAGGATTGGAATAACACTTGTAGTTTAATGGTGAATAGTGGACATAATGGAGATGTAAAAGATTTGGATTATTATAAAAGATGCAGGATCCACAAAGGGGAGGAGGGAAGTCCAGGAGATTCCTTGGAATCTTGTCTTTATGTTGTATGTTTCATATGTGATTGTAAAACTTTAATCTGAAAAACTAAAAAAAAAAGTAAAATATTTATTTATTTATTTATTATTTTTAATAGAGTGTCAGGCTAGCATCAGAGAGACTGAGGTTCAAATTCCAACTCCACCATGAAGCTCAATGGATGACCTGAGTCAGGCAACCCAAAACTCGACCCTCCAGATTTGATAAATTTGGGATGCCATAAAGGGAGGGTTGTATATATAATTATGGAGCACCACACATGCAAGCACAGAGAAGTTCAAAATGTGGTATCTATGCAGACATCAACATCCCAAGATTATTTTTCCCCTTTTAGACAAGTTTGTAGTCCCTATGGTTATGAAATAAAAGTTGAAGACAGTGGGTAAAATATTTGTCAAAAATCTCAGAAGTCAGAGAGTACCCAAGAGCCAGTCAAGGAGAATTTGTACATACCATCATTTTCTATTATTATTATTATTAGTAGTAGTAGTAGTAGTATTATACCCTGCCCATCTGGCTGGATTTCTCCAGCCACTCTGGGCAGCTTACAGCACATTATAAATTGTAAAACATTAGACATTGTTCTTAAAAGTTCAGCACCAGATATGCCTCATCTGAATGGAACTGTATTTCCACCAAAAAGCAAGAGAAAATTGTGTGCCTCACTTTGCTGCATTTCAGAGTTCTCCCAGCTGTTCACATCATGAGATTCCTTTCTGTTTGTGTGCGCACTAGGTGCCATTGATAGGGGCAGGGATGTCTTAACCCTACGCAAAGGCCAGAGATGAATTAGGAACAGCCTAAGGACTCCAATCAGCGTGAAGCTGGTTTGAGAGAAAAAGTATACCATCAAACAGTGGTATTTTATAACGAAGTGCGAGATACTTTTTCAACCTTTTCAACTGCATATTATTCAGTAGTCCATCTTTTATGTCACTCCATTTTCTCCATAGCATTTGCTACATTACAAGTGTTATTGCAGTCTTGCTGATGTTTTCATCTGCTTACAGGTCTGTATAGTAAAAGCTATGGTTTTCCCAGTAGTGATGTATGGAAGTGAGAGCTGGACCATAAAGAAGGCTGATCGCCGAAGAATTGATGCTTTTGAATTATGGTGCTGGAGGAGACTCTTGAGAGTCCCATGGACTGCAAGAAGATCAAACATATCCATTCTTAAGGAAATCAGCCCTGAGTGCTCACTGGAAGGACAGATCCTGAAGCTGAGGCTCCAATACTTTGGCCACCTCATGAGAAGAGAAGACTCCCTGGAAAAGACCCTGATGTTGGGAAAGATGGAGGGCACAAGGAGAAGGGGACGACAGAGGACGAGATGGTTGGATAGTGTTCTCGAAGCTACCAGCATGAGTTTGACCAAACTGTGGGAGGCAGTGGAAGACAGAAGTGCCTGGCGTGCTCTGGTCCATGGGGTCATGAAGAGTCGGACACGACTAAACGACTAAACAACAACAACAACAGTGGTCTCCAATATAAGTTATAATTTCCCCCCATTCTTTGTTAAAGTTTTGGTCTTCTTGGTTCCTGAGCTTTCCAGCTAGTTTTGCCTTTTCGGCATAGTCCAACAGTTTAATTTGCCCTTCTCCTCTGGTAGGGACTTTGTCTTCTTTCCATCTCTGGGGATACATATATACTTTGGATAATGCTGTGTGAACATGGATTAAAAAGACCTAGCACTGGATATGAAGCGAGTGCACAGGAAACAGGCTTGCAAATACATCCTTCATCAATTGACTCCATTGAAAAGCCCTATGTGTGGGATAATATGAGTGGACAAGAAGATCCTAGTTTTGGTTTGGTACCACATTCACATAAGGAAATAGCCCCCTGATGCCACAGTGTTCTAGAGCTGAGGCAGCCCACCCTCTGTACTCAGGTATTCTTCCACTTGCATTTTCTTATTGGCTTCAGGCTGGAGGAGGAAGAAAACATTATTCCCATATTGCCAGAGGAAGTGCCATGCTTAAGGGCTCAAAGGCTTGTAACCAGAAGAAATGTAATCATTCAGCAAAAAAAAGAAAGAAAGAAAGAAAGAAAAAAAATGAAATATATTAAGATTTCATACTTGAAAATATTTTAGAAGGCATCTGGGGATACGCTGGGGAAAAAATAGAGAAGCAAAAGAAATCACTGAGGAAGTTATAAAAACACTTCCATTTAATGAGGCAAAACAATTCAATAATTCAATATAATGATATATGCTGACACAGCCAGGTGTGATGTATCACACATAGGAAACTTCATAAAGATGCATCATTTTGTACAACAGCTTAAAACTCTTGGAATAAAATAAAAGCGATACTAATTAATCATATTGATTTTGAATTATCTGGTGTGTTAGCTGTAGATTGGAGAATCAAGATGGCATGTCCAAACTCCCACTGGTTTACTCACAAGCAATATTTTTTAAATGACAGGATAATCATAAAAAGACCAGCACATTCATTGATGAATGTGCCATTGAAATGGTCCAGACATATTGAGGGAAATTAAAATGGGAGATCTGGAGGTGTCTTTGCCATATTCTTTAGGTTCTGATTGTGTCCGTATATGTGAATATCCATAGCCCTGTTCAGATGTTTTCAATATTAGGGGGTATTGGGGAGGGGGCACAATGGCCCTTTCCCCAAGATCCCTAGGTGTGTGTGTCTGTGAACGGGGATTCTAACTTCTGCTAGGAAAAGATGTTTTAAATACTCCATGCAAAGAGGACAGGCTCCTAGTTTGTATGTGTAGTAAAGTTAGTGTTTGCTTAGAAGTTGTTCTTTGGTCAAGCAGAGAGTGAGGCTTTGTGGGAAACCAACAAGCCACAAGAATTATGGGAATTTGGTTTTGTCCCTTTAACCCTAGACCAGCAGGCTACAAGGGTGTGAAAGGTTTATTATGGGAAAGGAAACTGAATTAAATTGAAGGCTTGACACCTGGGTTCGAAGTTATGTGCATTCCCTCAGTGATGATATCTATCTTTGATTGCCTGGGAATGTGCATCTGCTTAACCTCCACCCACGGAAAGGGCGGAAACCCCTTTGATTTAGGCTCTGGGTTCTTAATTGGCTCAGCTGCCACAAATTAGATTTATTAGCCTACAAGCTGGTCAGTGAAGAATTCAAAAATAATCAAGAGTTGTGATTGGTTTTGGGGGTTCCGAGTCCACGTGCAAATTGTGGATAAACGATCTTGAGAATGGCTGGAAAGGCGAGATCTGCAATCCGCAAAAACGCCTGGCTGCTAATCTTCCACCTAAGCAGCTGTCCTTTTGTTCCTTTGTGATGGAGAATTGCCAATACCTCTGAATGCGGATCATTGAAGGACTCTGACTATCCTATTTGTGACTTAGTAGTAAGTATGTTGTGGGACGCAGGTGGCGCTGTGGGTTAAAGCCTCAGCGCCTAGGACTTGCCGATCGAAAGGTCGGCGGTTCGAATCCCTGCGGCGGGGTGCGCTCCTGCTGCTCGGTCCCAGCGCCTGCCAACCTAGCAGTTTGAAAGCACCTCCGGGTGCAAATAGATAAATAGGGACCGCTTACCAGCGGGAAGGTAAACGGCGTTTCCGTGTGCGGCTCTGGCTCGCCAGAGCAGCGATGTCACGCTGGCCACGTGACCCGGAAGTGTCTCCGGACAGCGCTGGCCCTTGGCCTCTTAAGTGAGATGGGCGCACAACCCCAGAGTCTGTCAAGACTGGCCCATACGGGCAGGGGTACCTTTACCTTTACCTTTAGTAAGTACGTAGTTCAGCTAGAATTTACAATGTTGTTATTTTTCCTTGCTTGTAATTTACAAAAGAAGTGCCTGCTCTTTAGCATGTTTCATTATGTTCTTTTAAAATAAATTTTAAGAAAGAAACTTTTCTGGTTCTGTGTGCCTTTCCGGGGGGAAAGCTAATTCCAAGCCTTACGTTTTGGTTGCGCTCTATCGTAGAATTTATGCCTGCAAGTCTGTGGATACAACTTGTGGAGTGGAGGTAACCAGCAATAGTGGGGCACAGCCTACTCCCTGGGTTGTGGCTCTGGGTTCCCCGTGACAAAGGGAGTGGTGGCAGCCTTACCGGTTCTATTTTGCCCTGTTTCTGTAAAAAGTAAAGGTGTCTGCCCTGGTCTGGCCGGAGAGCAAAGACAGGTGAGGGAGGGGTGAGTGGCTGGGGACAGTTTACTACAGTATGAATGTAAAGTGTGTTAATCCAAATGTACTTACAAGTCCCTTTCAGACCTTCCTGCTCAAAGTGGGAAGATCAAAGATATGATAAGGCAAAATACGTATCTTTTCATGGTATGCCTCCAAATATTTCCAGTATCTAGAGCAGGGGTCAGCAACCTTTTTCAGCTATGGGCCGGTCCACCATCCCTCAGACCATGTGGTGGGCTGGACTATATTTTTTTTTGGGGGGGGGAATGAACGAATTCCTATGCCCCACAAATAGCACAGAGATGCATTTTAAATAAAAGCACACATTCTACTCATGTAAAAACACACTGATTCCTGGAATCAGTTGCCTACCCCTGATCTAGAGATTAATAGTCTCACAGATGACTAGAATTTTATTTTATTTTTCCCATCTGTGTTCTGGTTGTCCCAAACACATTCTACACATTCTACTCATGTAAAAACACCAGGCAGGCTCCACAAATAACCCAGAGTTGCATTTTAAATAAAGGACACCTTCTACTCATGTAAAAACACGCTGATTCCGGGACCATCCACGGGCCGGATTGACAAGGCGATTGGGCCGCATCTGGCCCCTTGGGCCTTAGGTTGCCTACCCCTGATCTAGAGATTAATAGTCTCACAGATGACTAGAATTTTATTTTATTTTTCCCATCTGTGTTCTGGTTGTCCCAAACACTTAATAGTGCCAGTGGGGACACTGTTAACAAATCCTTTGCTGTTATTTGGTTTATTTTAATAAACACAGATTCTTCAAAGGAGGCTACCATAGGACATCCCCACCAATGATAAAAATGTCACCACAATACTATTTTGAGCATAGCTTCTTTTGAATGCTGAAATTATATTCATTGTAGGATTATCCCAAGTTTTCCTAAACCAGAGTCATCTGGAGTATTTCCTATGTCACTCTCCCCACAGTCTTTTAGGCTTCGTAAAAATATTCTGTGTAGTTTAGATGTCAATCCTGTCGTGGTAACAACACTTGAAAGTACAAGTTGTTCAAAATCTGCAAGATGCGGCCAGCTTGAGCCTCATTTCATGTTGTGATATAAAAGAGGTCATTTGTTTGGGGGCCAGCCAATTACACCCTACGGTTCCAAGTTTCTCCTGCAATACCCTTCCTCTTATCTGCTTGGAGTTCAAGTAAAAATCCTTTAAATGATATAACCCCATTTCCCCCCTCCAGCCATGGTAGTATTGGAGTCTGTTCTTATTTTATCATCCTGTCTTTTATGTATATAAAAATAATAGGGTAAGCAGATATATGTATAGTAAGTTCCTGGGTCAAGGAGAAGAAGTAGTTCCTATAGAGGTGAGAGACAGGAGGAAGTCATTGTGGGTCTGGAAGCTGGAGCTCCTTTTCCACCAAACTACTCTGAAATAAATCTGTTCACGTTTGAATTTTCCTAAAGGACCTAGTGTCCTACTGGGGAACAACACAGTGAGGATATGAAAGGGGCTAAACTTTTCATACTGCAATTGTACATCTTCAGGGTCACCTTTAAATAACGGGTGGCGCTAGGGCTTGCCGATCAGAAGGTCGGTGGTTCGAATCCCCGCGACGGGGTGAGCTCCCGTTGTTCGGTCCCAGCTCCTGCCCACCTAGCAGTTTGAAAGCACTCCAGTGCAGGTAGATAAATAGGTACCGCTCCGGCGGGAAGGTAAACGGCGTTTCCGTGTGCTGCTCTGGTTCTCCAGAAGCGGCTTACTCATGCTGGCCACATGACCAGGAGGCTGTACGCCGGCTTCCTCGACCAATAAAGCGAGATGAGTACAGCAACCCCAGAGTCAGTGACGACTGGACCTAATGATCAGGGGTCCCTTTACCTTTACCTTTACCCAATCTAAAGTCTTTAACTGTTTGCCCATTAAGGGAATAGTATGTATTAGAACTCGCATATTGTACAGACCTTTTCTATAGAGCCTGTCTTAACCAGACAAAAGTTATTTCCCCCCTACTATAACATGCAAATGGAGGAAGGTCCTGTGATGACAGATGAATCGGTCTGTTTCCATTTCTCTGTTTCTCATTTTAAAAAATGCTAAACCTGGTCTGCCACATTAACACAGCATTATGCAATTCTTTAAAATTAAGAAATCATGAAAATTTGTTGCATTTTAGCTCTCATATCTCCTAATATGCACATTTTTGCCCAATTTGCATGTTTTTGCAAGCAATTTCCTCTAATATAATGCATTTTATTGCTATTTTCACTAATGTATGCACTTTTATGCACATACACACCCCTAATATACACATGCTTGTACACTAGGTTTGGTGCAGAACAACACTGCAAAATTCAGAAAAGTGTTAATTGTGAAGGCTAGCTGTCTTTTGGTTCACCTAGTGTTTGAAGAAGTGTCAGGGAGGTTTGCATTAAGATGTGAACACAGCTTAATTTCTCCACCCAACTCTACTTCTGAAATCCCTTCAAACCGAGGACTGTTCCCTGCATAGTAGGTCACCTGATTCCCCCATCAGGAATTTTATGTGGAATCTGAATTAGCTAGTTAGGGCTTGGCGTAGAATTGTGTCTTCAGTGATCTATAACAAGGGGATGGTTTTGAAAATAGAAAGACAATGCACTGATAATTGTTTAAGAAGTTGGGGGAAATTAATTGCCTGGCACACTAAAGCATGGGACTCGTAGAGAATAAATCTATCAGTAGCCACAAGCCATGGTGTCTGTGTACTCTCTCCAGTTTCAGAGACAGTATGAATATGAATGCCATTTGATGAGGAACACAAATGGAGCAAGAGAAGTGATGCTCATATTCTGCTTGCAGGCATCCCATAAGTATTTGGTTGGCTATTGCAAGAACAAGATGCTGGACCAGATGCGGTTTTGGTCTTATCTAGCAAGAATCTTATCATGTTATAAAATCATTTGAAGCAGCGAAGAACTGGAATTTAAATCTCTTTTTAGTTTTCATGATTCTCCTTTTGACTGTCAGATTTTTAGAATTTGTATGGGGCAGAAATGTTCTCAGATTCCAAATATACATTCTCTCTTCTTCTTCTTAAAAAAAAAAAAATTACTAATTTTACAATCATTTTAACATTTCAAAAACTTGACTTCCTTCCCCCTCTTTCTGTGGTTCCTTAAATTTATTTTTAATATCTTCTGCATATCCAAATTAACTTAATTTGCTCATTTATTCATCTACTTTAAATATATCCTCTTAGAAAACTGCAGGTTATTACAATAATCTTGCCAATATTCTTATCTGTTTACAATTTATCTTTAAATATTCAATAAACCCAATCTAAAGTCTTTAACTGTTTCCATTCTTTTATAAAAAGTTTGTTATCTTGATTTCTTATTCTTCCAGTAAGTTTTCCCATTTCTGTATATTCCATAAGTTTTTGTTTCCATTCTTCCTTTGCTGGGACTTCTGCTTCTTTCCATTTTGGGGCAAGTAACATTATTGCCACTGTAGTGGCATATATGATTAAGTTTCTATACGGTTTGGATAGTTCTGTCCCTATAACTCCCAAATACACACTCTTAATGCATTAATAACATCACAAGCACGAGGGGTACTGCTCCCCTTAGCGCTACCCAAGCAGAGCTAATGCCATAATGGATTCAAATTTATGGGAAACATAACCATGATTTCGGAAATCAGCGAAGCTTTGTGTCTGTACAGAAAATCAGCTTGTGCTATTTTCCCTCTGCAGTGCATATGGAAATCGGATTTAAATGCGGAACAGTTGGCATTTCCAGAACAGCTTTATTGAAAAACTGTGTCTCATTATAATAATGTATGGGAAAATGCTATTCTGGTGTGCCAAGGAAGAATTCACCATTCTTCAGTAATCTCAATGTGCTTGTTAATAGTATGGGATAGGAAACCAGTGAGCCATGATTTTGAAGCAGATACACCTGATCCAATATGCCCAGACCAATAAGGGGATTGGAATGGGGTTTCACTTCAGAATCAGTGCCTTTCCAGATTCCCACTCCATTACAGATTTGCATATGAAGTGATCTGAAGACTGCTTGCTGTCTTTTAAAGAGGTAATTTCAACCACGTAGGAGCAGCTAGCTAATATGCAGGGCCACTGTGCATATTGAGATCAATGTAAAAAGCATCTCTTTGAGCGATATGTCTTGATGTGTCATCGCTCTCATGTGTTTGCCTGTGCGCTCTGCATTTTATGTACATTTTACATTTTAAGTTCAGTTCCCCCAGGGCAGCAGTGTCAGTGCTATGCTAATACATTTTCACCAGTTTCTCAGAAGTTTTCTTCTCCTGCAAAAGGGGCCTCTGTTTTTCTGCCTCTTTCACATGGGTTCTTATAATTTATTTATTCTTTTGGTGGGTGCAAAATGGCAGACCCTCCAAGCGTCCCTATTTTCCAGGGACAGTCCCAGATTTACAGAAGCCGTCCTGGTTTCTGATTTGAACCTGGAATGTTTCTTTTCCTTTTTACATCCCTAGTTTCATCAGAGAAATGTTGGAGGGTATGGTAGGATGTCCCTATTTTCATCAGATAAATGTTGGAAGGTATGGAGTTATGGAGTTATGTGATCCCGAGCTAAGGAGATAAGTAACTATGCAACTTTTCAAAGACATCTGAAGGCAGCCCTGTATAGCGAAGTTTTAATTTTTAAAAATGTTTTATTATGTTTTTATATGTGTTGGAAGTCGCCCAGAGTGGCTGGGACAACCCAGTCAGATGGGCAGAGTATAAATAATAAAATTATTATTATTATTACTATTTTGGAGTAGAATGTCCCTATCTCCATTGGATAAATGTTGGAGGGTATGATATCCTTTAATTCTTCCTTGAGGGATAGGCTCGTTGCCTTAAGCACATCATGATTCTTTAAACACCTAGGACTTATTGGCACCCTTACTTGTAAAAAGGAACTAAGAAAATTCCAACTGCCTCTGTAGGCACTCTAAGCCATGTAACATATTGTTTCTTATTAGATTTGCTGCAGGTTCAATGGCTCCCAGCGGCACAGATGCTGTTATTGTCACATCTATTTGATGGATGCCTTTTATTTTTAGAAGAATTTGGTTGGAATAGCTGATTAGTGCTTCTATTTTCTTAATTCAGGAGTTCCTTTGTCATTCTAATAAACAACCAAATATATGTGTACAAAGGGTAGGGAAAGCTCTCTTAGGCTTGAATTCCTGTTTAGTGTTACAAACTAACGCCTTTTCTAATTTAGCATCAGAAAGATCACCTTCCCTCACTCTGGTCTCTATTTGTTCACCAGTACAACATGCCCTGTGGACTAAGAGTGGAATTACATTTCAGTAAACCTCCAATCCAAAGAATATTTAAAGGAACGTGCCTTTTGAATAGAAAGTAGGCAGTTTCCCATTCAAACCGGTACTATCAAAACTCTCTTGATTACACCCTCCAAAATTATGACCCTGTGAAATGTATTGGGGTCTGCATTGGGTCTGTGTGTACCCCAAATGGTGATATAGGTCAAGGTGATTCAGGGCAGTCTTTCACATTACACTGATTCAGATTACACTGTTAACAAGGCATGTGATTTGCATAACCCTCTCAGTAGTTCTGTTGCCTTGATTTTTCCATAAAGCCTAAACCTATGGCCACTCCCGGGATGCAGGTGGCGCTGTGGGTTAAACCACAGAGCCTAGGATTTGCTGATCAGAAGGTCAGCAGTTCAAATCCCCACGGCGGGGTGAGCTCCCGTTGCTCGGTCCCTGCTCCTGCCAACCTAGCAGTTTGAAAGCACGTCAAAGTGCAAGTAGATAAATAGGTACCACTCTGGCGGGAAGGTAAACGGTGTTTCTGTGTGCTGCTCTGGTTCGCCAGAAGCAGCTTAGTCATGCTGGCCACATGACCTAGAAGCTGTACACTGGCTCCCTCGGCCAATAAAGCAAGATGAGTGCCGCAACCCCAGAGTCGGCCACGACTAGACCTAATGGTCAGGGGTCCCTTTACCTTTACCTTATGGCCAATCCCCACTTTTCTTTTCTGAGAAGCAAAACCAAGCTGACTTGGGAGAGCTTAGGAAAATGGATGGTACTTTCCATTTGACAGACAGACCTAGCTTCTAATTATAATGAATAATTTTCCCAGCACACCCCAGTGACAGTGATTTGGGGGAACACATGGGTCATCATTCTTCTCAGAGATTTGATTGCAAAAGCAAAGCATAAACAGCAGGGTTAGATTCTTTCCCCCAGCAAATAATTACAAACCACAGCTCTCTCTTTTGCACTATCATCCAACTGTATGGAAAAGAGGAAGGGAAAAATAACAAATTAGGTAACTCATGGATGAGTGGGGAAAATGCTAGTGAAAGCTACTACTTGACGAATTAATACTATGATGAGTTCTAGGGCATTAGTCTGCATGATGTCAGAGTCCCTTCTAATTCCTGGGGTCCTGGATCCATCTAATGGAGGATTCTGATGCTGAACTAGTCGGGCAAGTTTCTTTGTGAGTCTATGGCTCTAAGTACTGTTGTTAATATAACAAAAGAAGTTGCTCTGTCCTCAAAGGCAAATGGGTGTGCTCTCTCCTTCACCTGGCTGGTGCTTAGAAGACCAAGCCAGGGCTGGTGTTGTGTTAATGCTATGAGCCCCTCCATCTTAGACCCATGTGCAAAATGATATTTAATCATGTTTGACCTCCTCCTCCTCCTCCTTTTTTTTTAAAAAAAAAAAAATAGTTTTTTTCAGTTTTTAACAATTTACAAACCATTATCAAACAACCAACATAAAAAGAGAATTCCTAAGGATCTCCTGAACTTCCCTCTTCCCCTTTGTGGGTCCTTATATTAATGTTTTCCTCCTGCATCTTGTCTACTAATCCAAATCTTGTAAATCTCCATTATACCCAAAATTCAACAGTAAACTACAAGTGTTATTCCAATTGTACTAATAATTTTAATTGTTTACAATGGTTTTTATGGTCAATTATATATTTCCCCCATTCCTTATTGAAATTTTGGTCTTCCTGGTTTCTGATTCCTCCAGTCATTTTTGCCATTTCGGCATAGTTTGTCAACTTAATCTGCCATTCTTCTCTGGTTGGGACTCTTGTCTTTTTCCCATCTCTGGGCTAGTAACATCTGAGCAACAGTGGTCACATACATAGTCTTTTCTGATTTGCTGGAATTTCAGCACCTAGAATTCCTAAAAAAAGAAAAGCTTCATTGTTGTTGTTTTTAAAAGAAAATGTTATTTTAAACATTTTTTCCAGTTCATAATGGACTGAAATGAACCTGCTCCTGCTCCTCTATTGCATCAGCCATATTGGCCATGAGCTGGGATTCAGCAAGCGCTATGGTCCTTTTTTCCCATGCCTTCCATCTTCTTGCAGCCTCCATTACCTTTCTCCCATGTGGCATTTCCTCCTGTGTGCTTACTCACAAATGCTCCATGAGTATGAATATCAACAAGTGTGGTCCCCTTGTTTGTTTGTTTTATCAGCTAAGTATTTGTGGCATAGCAAAGCAATGCAGACATAGCAACATTTGTAGTACAGTGGTAGCTCTGGTTATGAAGTTAATTCATCCCGGAAGTCCGTTCTTACCTGAAACAGTTCTTAACCTGAGGTACCACTTTAGCCAATGGGACCTCCCAGTGCCACCGTGCCACCGGTGCACAATTTCTGTTCTCATCCTGAGGTAAAGTTCTTAACCCGAGGTACTACTTCCGGGTTAGCGGAGTCTGTAACCTGAAGTGTTTGTAACCCGAGGTGTTTGTAACCTGAGGTACCACTGTAGTGGTATAATCTATTGACACATAAATCTGCAGTGAAACAGTTGGATATTTGGGGTTGGGGGCTGGGGAAGAAATAATGTTGCAATCTTGGGCTGCTCACCTCTCTCAGCCTCTCTCCTTCCTTTATAAAATGGCTTTGACATGAATCCTACGAATGAATGTCTAGCTATTTGCACACGTCGTCACGAGAAAGTTAGCAAAGTGGGGGGGGGGAGCGAAGTGTGATTTAGTACGTCGTCTTCAAAGCAGCATATGACCTCTGTCACAAAGGTAGTTTAAGGCAAAAAAATACTAAATCAGAGCTTGACACCTCCCTTCTTGTGATAGTTGCTACTTACAGCAAGGCAAGCATCCTGGCAGACCTCTCCTATTTCTTTTCATAAAGATTAGGTAAACATATGTCTAACATTCAAGAGAGAGGAATGTATGATAGCAAATCTATCATTTGCCCGATAACAAATGTTGGAAATGTAAAGAGATTGAAGGCACATTCTTTCACCTTTGGTGGACGTGCCCAAGGATTAAGGCTTTCTGGGAGATGATCTATAATGAAATGAAAAAGGTACTTAAATATACCTTTCAGAAGAAACCAGAGGCCTTTCTCCTGGGCATGGTCGGCCAATTGGTGCCAAAGAAGGACAGAACTTTCTTTATGTATGCAACAACAGCAGCAAGAATACTCATCGCGAAGTATTGGAAGACACAAGATTTACCCACCCGGGAAGAATGGCAGACGAAAGTGATGGACTATATGGAACTGGCGGAAATGACTGGCAGAATCTGAGACCAAGGTGAAGAGTCGGTGGAAGAAGATTGCAAAATTAAGGAATGTTAGAAGGATGTTGGAATGAAGTAATGTGGTTTTAGCAGAAATGATATAAAGGATTAGGTAAAAATGGATTTGTTAATTGGTGAAAGATGAGAATGTAAAATTACAGTATATTAAGATAAATTAATAGGATAAAAACAAAGCTGGAAAGGATTTGCTGAAATATCTAATTGAACTAGAATACAAAAAAGGGAGGTGTGAGGAGGTCAAGGAAATAAGCAAAGGAAAGAAAGTTACCGTATGTAAAAGTTTGATTTGTGTGGGGGGTTTTTTTAAATTGCTTGTATTTTTTCTGTCTTTTTTATTTTTCTCTTTTTTGTTTTTTGTTTTTTCTCTTTGTATTCTTTAAAAGTTGAATAAATATTATTATTTTTTTAAAAAGGAATGTATGATAGCATGCCTGAATCATATTCATGTTCGAATTCCAACACGGAAGTACAAATAAAAATAAAAATAAATGAATTATTGCTCAGTAACATCGAGACCCTGACCTCCTTATAACCTTGTAATAGAAGCTGAATCCCAAATTATTGAATCCAATGTAGCTCAAAGTTAAAGTCACTTAGTGGTATAATTGTTTGGGGTTGGTGAAATGTTTGAGGTCAGTGGCATTTGCACAAGAGATTGCACAAACAGGTTGCTGGTACATAACTGCTTTGTTAACCCATTTCTGCCAGACTTTTAATCTCAGAGTCATGGGTTTGAACCCCACATTGGGCAAAAAAAATATCCTGCATTGCAGGGGGTTGAACTAAATGAAGCTTGTCATCATTTCCAACTCTACAATTCTACAATTCTATGATTAGATTCCTCTGTTGCACAGCACAAATGTTCACCCATTCACTAGTGGAAGAGTCCTTGCACTATTAGACAGAGAATGACACAGCCCATAATCCTTCCCCTTTCTCCGGTTTCCAGCTGATTGATGGATTGTAGCTGTTTTTTTGTACAGAAGTGCTAAATTAGACTGGGGAATAGAGATTAGTCAAGTTTATTGTTTTTGTTTTTTTTTTGTTTTTAATAGGAAAAAGCTATGTACATCACAACACAATATTATATCTGTCAATGCATAAGCAGTTCCCATTGTTTTCCATGAGGTTTATCCCCCAGGGAAGTTTGTAGGATTGCAGCCTTAAGTCGTTATAGCTATTTCATAACTGTAAAAGTGCTCAATAAATTTAAATTTTCAATAAATGCTCAGAAATTTATTGACAGCTGTACGAATTATGATAGCTAGGAAGTGGAAGGGGCAGGCTGAATATAAAATGGAAGAATGGTATAAAGAGGTGTGGGATATAGCTATGAATGATAAATTAACATGTGCCAGTAAGGTAAGACCTGTCAACCCATAAGGAGTTCCCATTGTTTTCCATGAGGTTTACTCCCAGGGAAGTTTGTAGGATTGCAGACTTAAGTCTTTATAACTGTAAAAGTGCTCACACATTCAGACACTCTTCAGCAAAAATCGAGCAGTCTCCACCTAAAACTATTTCTAAATATTATAATCAAATGGTGATTATACATGGTTTACCTAATGATATGCTGGACTGTTATGTCAGAGGCTGTTCACCTAGAACTATGTCTAAATATTATAATCAAATGATAGTTATGCATAATTTGCTTAAATTTATGCTACACAACCAGAGAGGTAGCCATGTTTGACTGTTGCATCAGATAATGTGGACTTTATTTCACAGAACTTTAGGCCATAACACATTGGTTAGTCTATAAGATCTTTTACGTTTAGACAGGTCATAGGTTGTTTGTGTCTCTCTGTGTGTATCTAATCTTTAAAACTTGGAAACACAAAGAGAATGATTTAAAAAGGTTGTGGAGTTTGTCGCTGAAATTATCATATCAAAATCTATTAAATCTGAATAGGTGGTGCATTTGTGTGCTCAAGATGAGTGGGTATTAAAAATCAAGAAGCACAATCCATTTCATTGCAAGTAGCTCCATTGATCTCAGCTGGACTTATAATAGTCTTGCCAAGATAAGACACATTCCAATGCTTTTCAGTGGGAAATACAGTCCAATCCTATACCTGTCTACTCAAATGTGAGCTGAGTTCAATGAAACACACTCCCAAGTCAATGGCTATAGAATTACAGCTTTACTCGTGACTCCTTTCTTTTGGTGGGGCTTTTGGATGGCTGCTGTTGTTTTCCTTTTGAGAGGAAACCATAGACCTACCACAATGCATGAGTTTCAAAAGCCGATGTCAATATATGGAGTCAGGCTGCTGTTGAAAGGCAAAAGCCCCATTTGTGCAAGCCTCAAAGGTCAGTGAAAACAATTCCACCTGGAGGCCATTACACTGCCTCTGTCACCCATAAGATCATTATAAGCAATGCAGTTGTTTTCCACTGGGGACACATTCCTTTGGTCTGTAGGTGGCAGCAGCCTGCTACAGTAACAGCCTCTGCATTGTCTCTTAGCGGACTTGTGGCTTTCAAAACTGGGATTAGTGATGCAATCAGTTATCCCTGCCGATCATTTGCTTGAATCTTGCAGACCTAATTGCAAAATACTTCATCTTCTGCTGGTATGAATAGGCTGCAGGTAGAGCTACCATTGTTAAAATGCAGAAAGTTCTTTATCCGCTGCTACAAACCTTCTGAGAATGTGAAGCAATCTTACATCACCGGGGGCAAAGCTTACTGATCAAGGGCCCCTCACGTATTACATTTTAAGGTGACCATCTTCAGGATTTAAGAGAACATCTAAAAAACGTGAATTTGACAGAGTAACAGACTGAGGACATTTCCATGTCAACTTGGAGATCCCGGGGTTTGAATGTGGGGCCTTCTGTCCTTCTAATGTATGATGCTTGTCAGGAGTGACCAAAGATCAGTTATGACTCTATGCTGAGTGTGCAATAGTCTTGCTGCAAACCTGGGTTTCTTCCTGTGCTAACAGCTCTCTGTGAAAACAGAAGATCCAAATGTTCTCCATTTCACATCTACTTCACGTAAGTATGGGTGAAACTCACTAGAGTTTGCAATTCCATTTCCTCATCTTAAGCAGCAAGGTCCCATGGCCAATTTCATACCCTCCAACATGACTCTGTTCCTGCGTGAGTCATGTGACCCAAGAGATATCATGGAGCCCCAAACTGGGATGTCCTGGTTTTATCTGGG
The DNA here is from genome assembly GCF_951804945.1 of Podarcis cretensis. NCBI lineage: Eukaryota > Metazoa > Chordata > Lepidosauria > Squamata > Lacertidae > Podarcis > Podarcis cretensis. Next base: position 91,219,345 of record NC_137173.1, read on the forward strand.
CAGTTGACGAGTATGCAGTACAGATTTTAGTTTGAATATTTGAAGGTTCTGGATGTGCACCCACACAAGCAATTATATTTATTTTAATTGGTTTGGATTCCCTATTTTCTGAAACAACATTCAGGGTTGCTTTCATCTTAAAACAGGGATTGGGGGGGACCTTTCAGATGTTGCTGACTATAATTTCCATCATCGGTCAACACATCCTCATGACTGTCTCACTCCTTATATACCCAACCTATCAATCTACTCTGCAGGGGAAGACCTCTTCTATTCTTCTTCTTTGGTGATCACTCTTAGCCAAGTAAGATTGTCTTCCATAAAGACACAGTTTTAACAGTGAGTCTGTAAGTGACTGTGAAGGCCAATTCTGGATCCACACTTCCTTCCACATTGGGGGCATAGGTTTCCGGGTGGGAGTTGATCACGGTGAGGATTTGCCAAGTGTGCCTTCCTCTTAGCATGTTTCTTCCTTTCATCCTGAGTTCAAGCGTCTTCAAAGCACATGACACCTTTGGAAAAGGCTGTTCTCCAATTGGAGCGCTCCTGCATGTATTATCCTATATGAATCATGCATTGGTTCTGCATGATGTCAGAAATGGGTCTATACTATGGTAGCACCTACCTTCTGAGACTTGCTCCCATGGCAGATACTGTCTTTGATATATTTTTGGTGGCTGTTGAAGACCTATTTCCTGCTAAGTCTTTTATGTGGAGATTTTAAGTCCAGTCTGTATCTGTATTGGATTTGAAATTGGTTTTCTTTTTAATGCTTTGATTGTTACCTGCTTTCAGTGGTGTCATGGGAAGTGATTCATAAATGAAACAAAGCAAACAAGGTTCCTGTCTTCCAGGAAAGAATTCATTCAGTGCACCTGGCCTAACGAGAAAAAGGCAATGCTGGTCCTAATTGTCACCAGGCATCCGAGAATAAACCTGAATTCAGACAATATCCAGACCAAGATCCGATTCAGAACACCTTCTCACTGTCAACCACCCACAGTCATAACTAGCACTTCTTACTTGAATCGTTTGTTTGCATTTATCTTCTAACCCTTGAGTTCCAGGCACTGGTTAGGTATTTTGTTTTAAATGTTTTAAATAAATCAATATTCAGGAGTAAACAAAACTGCATTAGAGACTAGGATACTTTGTGGTTCAAAATAATGTTAGAGGTTTCTATAGATCTTTAAAGTCAGCAGTAGGCAACTCTCATCAGTCATAGCAGGCGAAGAATAGTGGGAGTTGAAATCCAACAACATGCAGAGGGGCACTTTCTTGGGAACCCCTGGTTGGCAGCATTTCAGACTTCCATGCATCTGTGGAACAATATCTACCAATAAATTAATGAATCAATGAATTACATTTTTCCTCATCCCTGACTCGCTTAGGTACTGTATATATTTTTTCTTACCTATGAGGTAAGCTAGGGACGTGGGTGGCACGGTGGGTAAAACCTCAGTGCCTAGGACTTGCTGATCGTATCGTCGGCGGTTCGAATCCCCGTGCCGGGGTGAGCTCCCGTCGTTCGGTCCCAGCTCCTGCCCACCTAGCAGTTCGAAAGCACTCTTAAGTGCAAGTAGATAAATAGGGACCGCTTTATAGTGGGAAGGTAAACAGCGTTTCCGTGTGCTGTGCTGGTGCTCGTTCGCCAGCTGCAGCTTCGTCACGCTGGCCACGTGACCCAGAAATGTCTTCGGACGGCGCCGGCTCAAGGCCTCTAGAGCGAGATGAGCACGCAACCCTAGAGTCGGACACGACTGGCCCGTACGATCAGGGGTACCTTTACCTTTACCTTATGAGGTAAGCTAGGCTGAGAGACAGTGAGTAGCCGAAGGTCACCAGGTAAATCCCATGGCTGAGGAGGGATTTGATCCTACCAATCCCAATCTGATATTTTCCTCAGTACACTCTGCTTGGCTTCTCTTAAAAGCCAAGGAATTTTGCTGCCTTCGGAAAAGTATGACCTTGTGAGAAACATGGCTTGAACAGATCGTGAAGTCTGCATTTTGGAATCTAACCACCACATCATTCTCCCTGAAGTCAGTTTTGCACTGTTGACCCGTAAAGGCCTTGAAATTTACTTCATGCTATGTGTGGGCTGCTTTTATTTATTTATTCCCCCCCCCCCTTTCTTTATTTTTTGGTCCTAATTTGTTCACATGTTGCAACTGGCTCCTTAGAAATATTTCCACTTCCTTATCTGAAACATTTTGTTCAACAGCCTCTAGCTTCTGAATTTAGATCACATTAGCATATTTGTGAAAAACAAAACAACTGGCTAGCTTTCAAATGTCTTTGCTATATGCAAGTGCTAATTTAAGGACAGCAGTAAAAAAAAAAAAAAGTACACAGAATGTTCCCGGGTAGCAGGAAAAATTATACATTTTGTCTGACCCTTCTGAAATGGCTGTCTTGGAAGCATACTCTTCTGAGTTGGGCTACCTCGATAACTCTGAATGAGTAGTCAGGGACATTAATTAAAGAGTCTCAATGGTCCTTAATGACCAATAGATATCAGTCACATTCATGCAGTTGCTCAGGTGTAGTATTGGAAGTGGGTTTGCTGTGTTACCACTGATCTTTGTATGTTGAGCTGCAGAGGGCTCGACATGAGTGTGATGTCAAATTCTTCAGGTGTCCCAACCATATGGACCGTCCCTTTGCAGACCTCAACATTCAGTCCCAAAAGTTGAGAGTGGCGTGGTGGTGCAACATCAAGGGTGGGCCGAGACGAAGCACCTGACTCTTACTGCTACTTGTGAATTCTCTACTCACCAATATAGTTTAGATTTTTAGCCTTGGTCAGATCACAACTGAAATACTGTGTCCAATTCTGGGCACACAATTTGAGAAGGATATTGGCAAGAGGGAACGTGTGCAGAGGAGGGCAACCAAGATGATCAAGGGTCTGGAAACCAAGTCTTATGAGGAACAGTTGGAGGAGCTGGGTATGTTTTGCCTGGAAAAGAGGATATTGAGAGGAGATGTAATAGCCATCTTCAAATATTTCAAGAGCTGTCATGTGGAAGAGGGAACAAGCTTGTTTCTCCTGCTCTGGAAGGGAGGACCCAAACCAATGAATCCAAATGACAAGAAAGGAGATTCCTATGAAACATCAGGAAAGGCCTTCTGACAGTAAAAGCTGTTTGACAGTGGAATGTTCTCCTTCTGGAGGTTGTGGGCTCTCCTTCCTTGGAGGTTTTTAAGCAGAGGTTGGATGGTCATTTGTTGTGGATGCTTTAGTTGAGATTCCTGCATGGCAAGGAGTTGGACTCGATGGGGTCTCTTCCAGCTCTACAATTCTATGATTCTAATTCTATGATAGCTTAGCAACAAGCTTTCAGAAGTTGACACCTCTCAAAGCTTAAAGAAGGATCAGAGAAACAGTTTGGAAGCAGATTTTCAGTATGATTTGAGACTGTAACAGTTGGGATTCTGCTTTGCATTCAGAAAGTCCAAGGTTCAATCCTTGACATTGCCAGGTATGGATAGGAAAGACTTCTGTCAGAAACCCTGGAGAACCTCGATGAGTCAATATTAAGCTAGACTGACCAATGGTCTGATTCAGCTTCCTATGTTCTATGAGACAAGGTCAAAATGTTTCTTCTTAGGTTCTTATGAGAAAAGGGCCAAAGTAGACATGTCAATTGTGCAGCTCCAGCTTCACATGGATATTTTTGGTTCTGTGAATACAGTGGTACCTCGTGTTAAGAACTTAATTCGTTCAGGAGGTCTGTTCTTAACCTGAAACTGTTTTAACCTGAGGTACCACTTTAGCTAATGGGCCACCGCCACACGATTGCTGTTCTCACCCTGAAGCAAAGTTCTTAATCCGAGGTACTATTTCTGGGTTAGTGGAGTCTGTAACCTGAAGCATCTGTAACCTGAAGCATCTGTAATGCGAGGTGCCACTGTATATGCTACAGGGAGTTCTCAGGAGCATCAATACTGAAGGGACTGAAAAGGTAGTTTGTTTATTTTTTTTAATATGATTTATTTATTATGTAAATTTTCTGTTTTACAATTTCAGATAAGCATTTTACATCCTTAAGATATCAATGACTTCCCTTCTTCTTTTTCCATGCATGGTTCATTTTTCATATCTTATAACCCTGCATATATTACAAAAACTATACCAATCGGTTTTCCATTATTGCATCCATCAAAACTTATTTACACTGTTGAATTTATCTTAATGCTGCCAGCGTTTTCAGCTGTACACTATCATTTTCCACATATTCAATAAACATTTTCCAATCTTCTTTAAAGGTATGTTCTTTTTGTTCTCTTATTCTATATTTTAAGTTTGCAAGTTGTGCATAATTCTGTCAACTTAAGTTGCCAATCTTCTTTGGTTGGGACCTCACTCATTTTCCATTTGGGGGATAACAAAACATGGGCCACAGTTGTTGCATACATAAATAACCTTTTCTAACACCTGGGAATTTCAGTCTGAATTATCCCCAACAGAAAGGACTCTGTTTTTGGGGGGAAAGTAATTTTGAACATTTTTTTCCAATTCATTATATATCATTTCCCAATACCCTTTTTACCCTTTTACATGTTCAGAAACGTAGTTTAAACCTTTCCCCTTTTATGGTTCCCATGGAAACCACCATGTTGAAGTTGCTATCACATTGGGAAGGGAGACTCAACAAACAGCATTTGAAGAGCAGTTTTCATCAGAGTGGTGGTTGTGAGAAAATTAAACTTTTCCTTCCCACCCCCTGCAACCCAGTGCCCACGGGGCCTTCTCTGCAATTCCTATTTATGTAACACAAAGCACAAAGACAAACAGATCCATGCAATTAATGTCACATCCAGTTTGGTCCATATAGAGCAGCCTTTCTCAACCTTGGGTCCCCAGATGTTTTTGGCCTACAACTCCCATCATCCCTAGCTAGCAAGGCCAGAGCTCAGGGATGATGGGAGTTGTAGTCCAACAACATCTGGGGACCCAAGGTTGAGAAACACTGATATAGAGAGAGGTAGAAAGGCGTGAGTTGGCAGAAAGCAAAACAACTTGGGGTTCAGAAGTTTCTTCTGGAGATCTAATGTGTTTCAGAAGGATTGGACAAAGTAAAGGAGTAGTGGGTTGTGAAACGACACTCAGTGATTGTAAAAAATGGCCAAGGCTGTAAGCCTAACTATGTCTACTGGGAAGTAAGTCCTACGGAATTGGAAACCAGTCTTTCTACACTGTGCAAGATGGTTTGTTCCATAACCCCAAGGCTCCAATTTGCATAATGGAGAAGACATGCATCCTTTCCCATGCACTAGTTGTGTCACTGCTGTACCCATATGTACAACCACCTACTTTGCACAATTTTTATTTCACTCTTGTGTCAATGTTATGGAATATTCTGTTAGAGCTCTAATTTCCTGCTATTAGCCATCTCTGGTGATCAGAACACATGAACCAGACCTCAATCTGTTTTCAGCCTCCTCAGCAACATACTGCAACCATATATAATGCAACGTTCCAGTATTGTTGTATTTTCTGGTGTATGTTTCTTTTTATCCTCACTATGTCCCCAGCTCTACATATGAAAAATGATCCTGTTTACTTGTTTCGTCCAAAGAGAATTACATGAGTCACTTACCCTATCCGATCTCAGTGTTTTATGCTTGTTTTTGTCATCTTCTGTGTCTTAGTAAAGGCAGCAGCAAGCAAGCAAACAAACAGCAGCCAAATAAGTTGGAGCCTGAACAGCAATTGTGGCACCATGGAGCAGGGATAGATGACTCTGTCAATTTCGCTTACTCTCCATTTCTCTCTTTTTTTTTTTCCAGATTAAGTTTCACTTCTCCCCCTCTTTCCATACCGGCTTGACATTATCTTAAAAAGGTAAAGGTAAAGGAGCCCTGACAGTTAAGTCCAGTTGTGAACGACTCTGGGGTTGCGGCGCTCATCTCGCTTTACTGGCCGAGGGAGCCGACGTTTGTCCACAGACAGTTTTTCTGGGTCATGTGGCCAGCATGACTATGCCACTTCTGGCAAAACCAGAGCAGTGCACAGAAACGCCATTTACCTTCCCGCCAGAGAGGTACCTAATTATCTACTTGCACTTTGACATGCTTTCGAACTGCTAGGTTGGCAGGAGCAAGGACTGAGCAATGGGAGCTCATCCCGTTGCGGGGATTCGAACTGCCGACCTTCCGATTGGCAAGCCTTAGGCTCAGTGGTTTAGACCACAGCACCACCCGCATCCCATTTGATATTGTCTTAAGTCCACATAAAATTCATACACATTTCCCGTGTGTTTCACAAAGTATGCGCCATTTTATAAGTAACTTTGCCCCCTAAAAGCATCTTGCAATCAATTCTGTATGCTGTGTTCAGTAATATAAGCATTTTTCTGCACTTCCCCCCCTAATATATGCTGTTTTGCATGCATTGGGCAGGGGTGGAGAACTGCGCTGCAAAATTCAAACACATGCAAATTTCAAGGTGTTGTGAATTTCAGTTCGCCTCTTGGTTCAAGTGTGAATTGGGAAGATGCATGTGAAAATGTGAACTGAATGAATTCCCCCCATTTTTTGGTGAATTTTAAAAAAATATTATCAGTGCCCCTTATTGTTGACCTCATGAACATTAACTGAATTTCAAAAAAGCTTCATACACTTTTAAACAGCAGCACAATGCCATCTGGATGGGCTTTTGAAAAAGGCATCCTGTTTTCAATTCCAATAATCCTCAGACATTTAAAGAATGTGATAAACCAAGGGAATCTAGTTGGTGGTCGATCAAATCCATTGAACTGAAAATATATTTCCTGTACTCCTTTTGTTATGTTTTCTACAGCATATGGAATAAAAGAACTCTATGCCATTTTAATGCAATAACAACATGGTTGTTGCTTTATGTTTCTTTTCCCTTGCACTGTCCCCTATTATTGCTTCCTATAGTAGACCAACATATGGCAGATGAAAGTTCCTAGTTCATGCTGCAAGTCTAGTTCTGGGCACACGGGCCATGTGGCCTGGAGAGCTGTGGGGAAGGCATTAGTTCCGCCTCCCCATCATGTTCTCCTCACATCTCATGGGATGGGATCATTCCATGAGATCTTGTGAGAAGGCACTGTTTGCCCCATGAGATTCCCACCCACCCTCGACATGGAGACTCACTGAGCTACTTGGGTCCCTGCTTAAGCAGACCAGAAATGAACGTTTTCCTACCAATATTAATTTACCTTTGGTTGGGTTTCTTTCTTTTTCTATCCTCTTTGCCTTTCCCTCAGTGAAACATAGCTTATTTCTGTTAGGTGTTTGGTAATATTCTGTTACAATTGTAGGTGCAAATGGCATTGGGCAGAATCAACATTGTAAAAGGGCCCTCATAAGGGGACTGAGGGGACAATCCCCTAAATTTAGGGTGGTGTGCCCTAAGGTTGGTTTGGCACCTCTAACGATCCCTGGTAACGAACCAGCTAACCAGCAGTAAGCAGACTCAAGATAGTTCAAGATAGCTTTATTTACAGAAACAAACATACAGAGTGAAGCTTCGCACTCCCTCTCAGCGGCAATAGATGTTCTGTTCTGAATCAGAGCTCCACTTCTAAGAGGAATGATGCCAGAACCTCGTATTTTCACCCCTCCCCTTCCACTCCTCTTTGCAGCATTCCCAGTGTCGAGACCTAGGACTGGGAAATTGGACTGGCCCTTACCCACTGTCAGTGGATAGAGTTCCTGAGCCTCTGTTATCTGTTTGCAGCCTGGCCTCGCATTAGCCTCTTCCAACTCTCCCTCTGCATCTGAACTAGGAGCGTCTAAGGCATAGGCAAATTTGGCCCTCCAGATGTTTTGGGACTACAACTCCCATCGTCCCTGACCACTGGTCCTGTTAACTAGGGATGATGGGAGTTGTAGTTCCAAAACATCTGGAGGACGGAGTTTGCCTATGCCTGGTCTACCTTGTGAAGAAAGGACCGTGGGCTGTCAGCTTTGGAATCTAGCTCTTCTCCCTCATCAGAACAGTCAGCCTGTGGACTGTTAGCTCTGAAGTTTAACCCTTCTGCCTCATCAGAAGAGTTGGACTCTTGTTCACTTCCCGAGGCTAACCCTTCTGCTGGGTCCTGGGAGGCCACGTTCCTGACATCACGCCTGCCTGTCTGGAATCCTCACCCTGGTCACCCAGTGAGACCAGGATGCTTGACTTGTACCACTTATTAGCCTTCACAGTTCAATACACACCTCCTTAAGAGTACATTACCTGAACTATATGGACTAAGGTTGCACCCCATAATGCACTGCTAAGTAGTGTCTGTCGAGTCTCACGTATCATAACTCATTGGGGGCACCACTTTAGGATAGTTGTAGGGTATTTCAGCATGTTGTACAAGTCACAGTTCTTTTTGTCACAGTTGTATAAATGACTCACTGCCAGGGGCTACACAGAATAGTAATGATGCCGTTTTGAGAGTCAGTAGTGCTGCTAATCACTTTCCAGAATACTTGTACCTTTTCTCATTCTCATACCCAAACTGATTAAGGGAATTTTAGGAAATAATGTGTGAGGGGTTTTTTATTCTTTTCTTTAAAAAATGGAATAACTTTTCATTTTCTCTTGCTTCATTTCCCTAAGAAACAGCCAGCTTCTTTGTACTCAAACGTCCTTAGCACTTCATTTTTGTTTTAAGAGTGGTCATAGGGCCACAACTATATAGGAAAAACAAGTCCTACCATATTTTTTTCAGATATGGTCTCTCTCTCTCTCTCTCTCTCTCTCCCATAGCTATATATTGGGATCCAAAGATCTGCTTTAACCTGAAAACAGCTTTGTAAAAAGTAGCCAAAAAGCTACTTTACATACATCTAATGAAGGGAATGTCCATATGCACATCACAAACTGTTTTCCCAATCCATTTCATATGAGGTTTCCAATGGGGAAGATGGCCCACAGATGTGAAATCAAGTCCCAAACAGGAAACTGAATGGTGTAAACTAAATATAGGCATTTCTGCCCTACAGCCGCTGAACATTCAGCAAATTAAAAGAACTCCACACTTCTAAGGTAATATATGGGCTCTGTCTCTGTGCCTATTTATTTCACTCCTAAGAAGGTGATAGCTCAGCCACTGGAGGCTAAATCTTCCTCTAATCTTGAAAACCATGACAATGGATTATAATTTCCAGGATAGTCACTAAATTCAGTGCAATAAAATATTGTAATGATCTCAGGAGTTTAAAGAATTTACAGTATTCTTCAGGAGGTGACAGATGGAGCTAGGCATATAATTATGGATAAACTTCCCTCCACACTCTAGAATATCAAGCTTAAATCCAGTTCACACAGCAGCTTATGAACTAGCCACCATATGTTTTGGAAACCCCCAGGTGACTGTAGCAGCAGCTGTCAAAGCCAATAGCTACAGGCACTCTTAGACAGCCCTCTCCAACCTTATTGATGCCACAGCACACCAGTTCCCCCTCAGTCACCTACCAACTGCACCTGGCTTCTGCTAATAGCAGAAGACAGGGAAATCAAAATGAAAAAAGCCTCACTGACTTCCTTATTGTACTCTGCTGTTAGAAGAAGCCATGCAGAAAGTACCCACGGCACCAAGAAAGCAACAAGGAAGTTTTGCACAGGTGGCTATAACTTGTGGTTTCAACAACAGCTGTTACGGTCACCCGGAGGCTTACGAACATTTGGTGACTGGTTTAAAGGTTGACCTTAGTCACAGCTACAAAGCCTGCATAGGCCCATAGCATTCAGGGGCTGGGGTGAAGATGATCCACAAAGAAGGGATTTATCTTACCTTCAGGCAAGATGGCTGAGGGGGGTTGGTTATGTGGAAGGAATATTTGCGTCATTCTTGCACCTGTGTTTTCAAAGTAGAATACAGTGGTACCTCAGGTTACATACGCTTCAGGTTACATAGGCTTCAAGTTACAGACTCCGTTAACTCAGAAATAGTACCTTGGGTTAGGAACTTTGCTTCAGGATGAGAACAGAAATTGCATGGCGGCAGCGGGAGGCCCCATTAGCTAAAGTGGTGCTTCAGGTTAAGAACAGTTTCAGGTTAAGAATGGACCTCTGCAACGAATTAAGTACGTAACCAGAGGTACCACTGTACCTGTATCTTGAAAGCTTTTGCATAGAAATGTGCTCAGAAAGGTGCTCTGTTGATCCTCAAAATGACTGAGGTGAAGTCGTTTTGCTCTGCCACGTCCCTGGCAATCCTCGAATCTTCGTCCTGCTGTGTCCTTTTGCAGATCACCACATAATTTTGTGAGGCCCCAGCTCCGTTCTTGAAAATTTTGTGGGGGCTCTGGCCCCCATGGCCCCCCCATAGATGGTGCCCCTGGTGTGCAAGGAGCCTCCATGAATTCCAGAAGCTCCCTATTTCAGACATTAACCCTCCAATTCATAGAGAACCACAGGAAGATAAGAAGAAGAAGGGAAGAAGAGTTTGGATTTGATATCCCTCTTTATCACTCCCCTTCAGGAGTCTCAAAGCGGCTAACATTCTCCTTTCCCTTCCTCCCCCACAACAAACACTCTGTGAGGTGAGTGGGGCTGAGAGACTTCAGAGAAGTGTGACTAACCCAAGGTCACCCAGCAGCTGCATGTGGTGGAGCGGAGACGCAAACCCGGTTCCCCAGATTACGAGTCTACTGCTCTTAAACAATACACCATGGGGTGGGAGAGCAGAGCAAACATTTTCATCCCCACAACCTCGCCTCTTTCTTGTTAAATCAACAACAAAGGATGGAGGAAAAAAGCTTCTGAAACTGGGGCGCTTGGCTGCATGCACACATTTGCTCAAATTCTTTTGAGTTGGTGGGAAGAGAAGGTCTCACTTTTTCTTGAAATAGCAGCTGTATTAAGTCATTTTTCACTGTGATAAGAAGCTCTGGCTACCCTTTCTCCTGCTTGAGTACAACCAAGGTCAGGACTTGACATTTGAGATTGTTACTCTCCATCACCCTATGTGGGCAACCTATCACTTGTTCAATAATTCCTCTGCTTGACACAGCTACTCGTTGAAAAATTAGCACAGCTTTTTGGGAACTTTACATATTACTGACACTTCCCACGCCACCAAGGTTGGCATAATTAGAAACAACTTCCACAGAATACAGAATGAGGCCAGCGCTCGGCGTTTTACAGCTACTTCTTATGTGGGCTGAAGGAATAAGGCACAATCCAATTGTAGTAATTATAGAGGCAATTATTAAAAAGGAAGGGGGCATAGCCATCTATTGGAGGTGATGGAATGAAAATCATACACAGATCCACCACACTAGATGTCAGTAAAGTTACTATTTTATTATGTTTTATATTGTTGTGTTTTCCCACCCTGGGATCTACGGGAGAAGGGCAGTATACAAATTTCAATAATTGTAATAATAATGCTATTTCTTCTCTGGTTACGTATTCCATTCAGAATATAATGGATCATTTATTTCTTTTAAAATCAGCCACTATTTCTCACTTTTGTATCTCATTCTCCAAGGAGGTCAGGGCATGGGGGTTATTTCTGCTACCATGCAAGGTAGGTTAAGCTCCAGGGTGTGTAATTGCCCCAATGCCAGCCAGTGAGCTGTTCAAGGTCCCCATCAAAAGCAGTAGATATCTGTTTTATTCATCTTTAAGAGTGTGTGTGACCATATACAGATAGATACAGGTATCGCTGTTTCTATCAATCACTCTGCAGGCCTTTAGGACTCTCTGTGGCATAGCTACCAACTAGCAAACTTGATTTGCAAAAGAGGTAATCTCAAATCCTTAGATTAAATTATATTCCTCAGCAAGGACCAGCCCCCACCCACACACCCACCCACACACACCTGAAAACACTTCATGATCCAAAGCAGACCAAAAGCCTCTGGCTTTCCTTTTTTGCTCAACTGGTCCTAGTGAATGGAGTAAAATGTTAGGATATAAGCCTTTTGTGTGTAATGATGCATCTAGATTTGCAGTGACATTTTACAGAGAAAGGAGAAGGACATCTTCTAGGACTTGTTAGAAATAAAGATGGGGAAGATTGTCTCTCTGTCTCTCTCTTTTGTCTGGAGACTTCAGGGCTCAGCAGATACTGGTGACTGGCAAAGAATCCATTCTTTTATGGGTGAATTTGCCAGGAAGTTACTTTATAAAAATACCCTCTAGAAGTACTAAATGCTGTCTTCCACATCCCTTCAGCTTAATATTAATACATTACTTTGATACTCTGTATTTGGCTTGAAGTATTGCTAGTTATCCAATGAGGAATGGAGATGGGCTAGCCAGCTTTTAAGATACCCTATTTTCTGCATGCAGCTCTACAATTCTCATTCTTCTCCCTGCCGTTTCTGAAACACTTAAGGTTTGAAATGAGCAGTGCTGTGGTCCTTCAGGGGATAGTCCAGTTAGAAGCTCGCTTGTCCATCAGAACAGCTGAGGTCAGAGGGGTTCAACACCTAGGAGAGGACAAGTGGAAGCTTATTCGTGGCTGTCTGAGGAGCAGGGCAGCTGCTCGGGGCGTCAGATGTTGCCAAAGGGCAGAATGACACAGGTTTAGCAATGTTCCAAACTAAATGGGCAGATGGGGATGTGCATTCATATAGAGCGCAAATAGTCCTTTCACGTGACAACATGGTTTTGAATTGAACTAGATTAGTCTGGGGGCAATAGCTTGTTATATGGGAAGGCAGCAAGCAAATGCAAACATTCTGCAATGGATGCATCTTCAGGTGAGTATCTGGCACATGGCCCCTTCAAGAGAAAAAAGCTACAACCGAGGAAACAAGCTCCTAGAAAGTTGACCCACGTCAACTTGCTTAGAGTTGTGGCCTGCTTAGAGAAGTTTGTTACTCAACTGCGGTGGCTCCCAGGCCTAATCAGAAATAAAAGTTTGTATCTGTTAACTCAGCTTCTAGTGAGTTTCCACATACATAATTCATACCTTACATTATACCAGTGCTATTTTTCTAGAAAAAACTCACCATGAATGCCTCCCTCTTTCTCTCAGAATGACAATGGTGTCCACCTGAGAGGTGCTGGACCCAGCTGAGAAGTGCTGGAACTGAGTTCTGGTGAGTTCTGGTTGAAAAAATCCCTACATTATACACATATGTAGACAAGCATGACACATGTTGGATTATTCTGAAAACCATGGAATAATCTGTGTTTAAGAATATTGATGAGCCTGGAATTAATTTTTTAAAGAATAAATGCATGCTAATACACAAACAAAATGTATTTCCTCTTCAAATAATCAGTTAGGTATAGCCCCCCCCCCAAATCATATAATGGTGGGCTTTGTTATAGGCTGATTTGTTGATAGGGAACACCTCAAATTAAGTGCCACTAATAAACTCGCAGACTCCCTCCCTCCCTTCTATAACCTACTCCTTTGTGTTGACTTTCCACTGTTCAGGCGTCTTGAGATGTGGCTTCTGAAATCAATGTTGTTAAGAGGTAGGAAAGAATAGCACAACATATTGTTTGCCTTGTTTGTCCGGTTGTCATTTATTGAAGCCCATAAACATTTTGTAGGATTTACAGTTAGTCAGCAGTGACAAGCAAACAACAGGAGCATTTGAGGCTGTCAAATAAAGAGCTGTCACAAAGTTCCAGCAAATTTTGAACCGTGGCTTAAAGAGTCTGGCTTGGAAATTGCTGGCCTGGGGGGAGAAGGATCAGCAAGTCTTTCCATGTCAGTTTTCTGTCAGTTTCCCATTTTCCCAATTATAAATTCTGTTTCCCACATTTCCCCATCAGTTTGCCTAAAAAACAAAATAAATCCTTATTCGTCAGCATTTTAGCATGAAACTATCTTAATATACACCCCCCCTATAATTTGCAAGTGTCCATATATGTGTGTGACACAGAGAGAGAGACAGAGAGAAAAAAAGAGAAAGAGAAAGAAAGAGATTTTTACTTACTAACACATTATAAGGGCTTCAGAACTTCATTACAATATTCAGAGAAGTGTGGATTTTGAAGGAAAGCTGTGTATAAATTCACTTACTGTTTACGAAAGTGTGAATGGTGCACGTTCACCTTTCAATGTGAAATGAATTGAATTATTTCCCTATCCCTAGCCCATCCATAGACTTTTTTACCCACCCTCTCTAAATTTGAATTTAATAGGTATGAGAGAGAGAGTGCACCAGGCAGGCATTTACATCCTCTCTTTCTTCCAAAAATTTAAGACAGGAGACAAAATGCCATCTCTCTCTGCCCTTCCATTTGGTCCTCACAATAACTGTACTGTGAAGCTTAGGCTGAGTGAAAAGCCCTAGGTCACCCAGTGAGTTTCATGACTTCATGGGGATTCGAACTTGTGTCTTCTTGATACAAATCTAACACTCTAACCAGTACAATATGCCAAAAAGTATGATGGCTAGCCTGGGTTAAAAAGAAAGAGATATGTAAGCCTCCCTTTACCTCGGAAAATCTCCTAATCTCACTGACATTAGGCTATCCTACAGATATTTAGTATGAACAGAACTCTATGTTCTTTTTTTGGGGGGGGGGGATAGTGGCAATTTTTGCAATATTTAGCATCCTCTTCTTTCTGGTAAAATGCCACTAATAATCTTGTGGTCTTTCCTCCAATATCTTCCAAATGTGTCATCTGCACTTGATTCTTCTAAATGGGTCTTAGATATCCTACTGACAGTAGTCATTGGTGATTTGAATTGTTGTTGTTTTGATTTAGTACCCATTCTTCATCCCAAAGTCCCAGCGCAAGAAACAACCATTTTAAATACAATACCTTAAAAAGAGTTTAAAACAAGTCACTTGACATCACTCCAAACATTGTTGCTTTCATCCGAATTGTTTGACCTATTCAGAGAAGGGAATATAATATAAACTAAATATATATATATTATCTGCTTTATACCTTTCTGATCATCATGCCTTCCCTGGAAATTGTAGTTTGTTTGAGAGTATTAAGAGTTCCCCATCCCTTAATAGCAGTTCCTGAGTTCCCGGGAGAGATGGGATAACTCTTGAATCTGTTTAATGGGGCAGTTCTATGGCAAGATCCACAAGAATGAGCAGCTTGAGATACAGTAGATCTCCCACTATGCTGGCTGCTTCTTAGTGCAGTCAGCACTTTGACACTTTGGGGCACTTTTTCCTTTGTGCATTTCTGAAGTGCTCCCCATGACCCTGTTGCCTGGAAAATAAGGCCAAGGTATTTAAAAACCTGTTTAACTGATTATCCACATATCATCTATGGGCCCCATAGTTTCTTGAGAACACCATGACTTTAGTTTTCTTGTAATTCACAGCCAGCTGTTCTCTTTGGTAGTATACTGAGAATGCCCTCATCAATCTTTTTAGGCCTACTTTTGTTTGAGTTAGAAGCATTCCATCATCTGCATATAATAATATAGAGATGGCTTTTGCGGCCAATTTAGGGGCATGATACTCTGGAGATGTTAAACTCTGGACAATATCATTTATATATAAATTAAGCAATGCAGGAACTAGGATACAACTCCCTTTGTGGCTGGTAGGGATCCTGTGAGCTGTCCATTTGTAGAACAACGCACTTTCAGTACAGTGTTTTCATATAGACATTGATTCAAGAACAATAATCTTTTATCTATACTTGAAGAGTTCAACTTCAGTCAGCTTCAGCTAGGATTAAGTCCCCAACCCCGGCTAAGCCAAATATATGCTGGTGTGACTTGTTCATCCCAGTTCATTTGGGGCTCATAGAATCATAAGATCATAGAGTTCGAAGCGCCTTGTCCAACTGCCTGCAATGCAGGCATCCCAACTAAAGCATCCATGATAGATGGCCATCCAACCTCTGCTTAAAAAGATGGCAGAGACAAGGGTGGTGTTAGTCCCATAAAAGGGGAATTTGGGGTGTGGGGCAGGGGTGGAACCAGAGTGGTGTGGACTTAGGCTGGATTCTAAGTCTGTCAAGTTTAGTCACATGTCCTGGCAATAGAACACTACAGTGGTACCTGGGGTTACAAACACCTCAGGTTACAAACACTTTGGGTTACAGACTTTGCTAACCTGGAAGTAGTACCTCAGGTTAAGGGCTTTGCCCCAGGATGAGAACAGAAATTGTGCCACGGTGGTGCGGTGGCAACGGGAGGCCCCATTATCTAAAGTGGTACCTCAGGTTAAGAATGGTTTCAGGTTAAGAATGGACCTCCAGAATGAATTAACTTCATAACCAGAGGTACCACTGTATTTTAAAGACTAGTTTTCTCTCAGGCTTAGGCATTGCAGCAGCAGCTCTGCAGCTGAAAAGAATTTGGACTTGGGTCAGTTTACTCCAGCTTAATTTGCACCATCTTGCTTCAGACCATTTCCTTGCACATAGGATTGCTCTTTACATTTTTGATGTTGATATGCCCTGAGAGGCACTGGGTGATGATAAGTAGCCAATAAGATATTGAGTGATGTTCATTCTTTTGCAATTCAGTCCTCAGGTGTCTCTAAAGAACAGTCTGGAGAATCCTCTCTGACATGCCAAAAATTATGTAGAGTAAATTTCCCCGTCTGTTTCCAATAAAGTTAATGCGGTGAAAGCTCTGCAGGCTTTCAGAGACAGTTTTCAACAAATGATCAACCAGGGTCGGAATTCACTTGTCAAGTTTCATGGCATTCCTGTTCTGACTGGACCCAATTTAGCTATGGAGGGAAGCTCGGGCAAAATGTGTTATGGATTTATCTGATGGTGTCTGCAGAACAAGTGAATGCAGAAAAAATGTTTTCTTACCCATCTCCACTGTAGCCCTGAACAAGATCGACTCCAGTAAGGAGTAAGGAAATAACCTTTAAAAGGGGTGCGAAGTTTGAATTTAAGGATACATGGCATGATACTTAGCTATTTACGTGATATCTTCCATCATGTGCACTCAGGTGAAAAGTGAGGGGACCATTGTCTATGAAACACATGAGATGCATACTCTAACTCTAAAAAATAGCCCCAAAACTAGCTTAATGTGGCAATGTGACATTATATTTTTATACACATTGCCAGAAATGATCCTTTTCACATTCTTGTGTGTGTGTAGCAAGCTATAGCACAGAAAATGGAATATGGTAATATGTCATATTTGTGCTTCAGATGCTTCGGGTAATCACATTCACATAGCTCTAGATTGCTAGGAATAGGTAAGCAACGGCCAAATGGAGGACTGAGGGGCAAATATGCTCTTAACATGGCAGAATGTCCTTTTCAATTGTATAGAAATGTGAATTCTTAGGAAAGTGAGCTAAATTACATATGTAGTAAGATTCCCACATGATGTATCTTGTTGGTCGGGTCCACCATTGGAGGGAGATCAAATGTATGTATAGTTCCACATGCTTAAAATAAAAGGCACAGACATCTTTCTCCAAATCCAAAGTTGCGTATCAGGAAAAGAAGAAGAAGAAGAAGAGTTTGGATTTGATATCCCGCTTTATCACTACCCGAAGGAGTCTCAAAGCGGCTAACATTCTCCTTTCCCTTCCTCTCCCACAACAAACACTCTGTGAGGTAAGTGAGGCTGAGAGACTTCAGAGAAGTGTGACTAGCTCAAGGTCACCCAGCAGCTGCATGTGAAGGAGCGGGGAATCGAACCCGGTTCACCAGATTACGAATCTACCACTCTTAACCACTACACCATACTGTCTCTAAGCATTCTAAGCATTCTAAGGAAGTATACATGTCTCTCTGGATCTGTCTGTGTGTAATCTGTTTGTTTTCTTTATGCGGGGATCATTCAGTATGAAAAGGTACAACCTAGAAGCAGCAAATACAACATCTTTGGTTTCTGTGTCCATTTATTTATTTATTTGCTCTCGGAAAAGGTTGACTCTGGGAATATCATTTCTCTTACAATGCTGGTTTCCATTGGCATGATGGCATGTTCATCATTATGTATGGACCGTCCCATCAGTTTGAACATTTCTACACCATGGGAAGAAGGAATCATTGGAGGAAACTGAGGGAATACGGGGGCTGAAGGAGTAAGTAAACACTTTTATATCCCTATGCAAAAGCATTATTCTTCAAGCACTATTTGGCTGAAATCATTTCGTTCCTGTAGCAGTAGAACATAAAAGTTAATGCGGGCAATACATTGAGTCCCCTGAAGGTCAGGCTATGCAGATCCAATGACATTTTTATTTGATGATCACAGGAGGGGGGAAAAGATGGAGTGTGTCTCCGTAGCTCCACAGCAAACACAAATTTGATGCTGCACAGACATAACATATCTATGTGTTCAATAATGTTAAGTAACGGAAGCCATTATGCCCCTGCTTTAGCTTTCAGCTCCAGTCATATAAACAGTCAGTAAAGACGTCCTCTGTTTGCTACACAGCAAAGTTATGTCTGGCAGTGACAGATTTGTAACTCTCAGTGTGCAACATTTATTTGCAGAAGCAGAAATGGGGTGATTCCTCCTCCCCCCATCTCCATCTTGTTCCGCTGCACATTAATAGCCCCGTTCTAAAGCTGTGACCTCAGTACATCAACAGGCTGCTTTTGTCATATTGAGCCGCACTGTACATTTCTATGACAGCTGAAATCATGCGTTGGGAAAATATCACAAAAGCCTCTTACCGCTTCTGTATTAACATATGGGCCTGAATTAATTTAGAAATGCCTTTCAATAAAATGGCAAATGTGAGCACTTCATTTTAGTCAAAGTCAAGTGCTATTATGACAGAAAGGAGGATGGGATGAAAGGTTGATTAAAGCACTAACAGACTGAAGGGTTTGAAGGGGTAGATGCAAACAGTAACCGTCTCTCCTTGGGGGGACATTTGCTTGAAAATATGTGTGGTGAAAAAGTGGGGAAGTAGGGTGCCCTCAATGTTTCAACCCTGCACCAAGAGGAAATTCAAAATTTGTGTGGATGGATGGTGCCAGGGATGGGGAACCTCAAAGATCTTGTTTGGCTCCCAACAGCCTCTGCCAGCATGATGGTTGTGATTCGAGGACCCGCCCCCTTCGCTTGGGATAAGAAAGACACATGGACACAGTATTTTAGGTTTATGGGCTAGAAAAGGCCACAACTTTATTGATTACAGCATGTGAGAGGTATTGGCTTAGGCATCAGAATAACAGCAAAGTTGACTCCACCCACTCAGAGAGGGGTGACTCTAGCGGGGTTAATCACCAGTAGGGGGAGCCTGTTGATGCAAATACAACTGTAAGCCCTCCCCTAATGTCACCGGGGGTCATGCCATGGCCACCAGCCCAGCACGGCATCGGACAGGATCACGACCGCCGGATTCCTTTAACGGAATACCCAAAAGTGAAGGGGTAGGCAATGGCCACACCCTGTCCCTTCCATACACCAACCACACGTTCCAATGCCTAGCCGCCAATATCAAAAAGTTGTGACGAATTGCTAGGAGGTAGGCGGGAAAAACCAAGCGGCTGGTGCCAATTTGCCAAATGGAAAAAAACTCCTACCAGGCCCCCTAGGCAACCAGGGTAACCAACCATAGGTCCTTAGGAAGGTCAGGCGCCGAAAGCATGACTAAAGGGAGGGTGGGTGGGTGACCCGATGGAGATCCCGGCAGCGCGATGAGGGAAGGGGCTGCCGCAGCCGTGTTTAAACGGCTAAACCCCACCCCCAAGCCCGCCGCTGATAGGCAGGCTTACTGGGGGCATGGCGCATTGTGAATGGTTCCCGATCACAATGCCTCCCCTCCGTGAGGAGAGGATTTATGGAAACCAAAGTCCAGAATATCTGAAGAGCCACACCTTCCCCCAGCCCTGCTCTGTATAATCAGGAATTAATGATGATGATGATGATGATGTAGCATTCAATACCTGCAGGTCTCAAGGGAGTTACAACATAAAATCACAATATGAAAGCACACAACACATAATAAAAACAGCCCAAGAACCCCGCTCCCCAACACATTTTATAAGGGCATTGGATGTCAGTCAGCCAAAGGCCTGGTTAAAGAGGAACATTTTTGCCTGGCACTTACAGGTGTATAATAAAAGCGCCAAGCAAACCTCATTGGGGAGAGCATTCCACAAGTGGAGAGCCACTGCAGAAAAGGCCCGTTCTGGTGTTGCCACCCTCTGGACCTCTCGTGGAGGGGACACATGAAGTAGGGCCTCAGAAGATGATCTCAGGGTCCGGGGTAGGTTCATATGGAAAGAAGCTGTCCTTGAGTTCTTGCAGTCCTGAGCCGTTTAAAGCAGAATTCTCAATAATGGGGAGAATTCAAAGCACATTCAGCTTAGACAGTCTGACGGGCAGTTGGTGGAACTGATTTGCAGGGCCAGCCCAAAGCACTTTGCAGCCTCAGAAAGAATTGCAAATGGTGCCTGCCCAAACCCACCCTCAAAAAAAAAACAAACAAGAATTAAAACAGGCAGGCAGACATGTATCTCTGCTTTTCCTTACCCCCAAGACACAGCATTAATACCTACTTGGTTTCCCCACAGTCTGCATGAAGACCTTGGGGTCACAGACTTCAGGCTTTAAAATTTCGGCTGCACCTCATTGCATCTCCCAAGATGCAAAGAGGTTGAGGGAATGGTCTTTCATATGTGGTGGACTTGTAAAAGAGTTAAAGAGTAATGGGAAATGATATTATGAAACTGAAAAAAAAGTTAAAAGTACTTTACCAAAAAAAGTACTTTCCCAGGTGTCAAAAAAAAGTTATTTATTTATGACATTACTGTGGCTCATGTTTTGTTAATAATAATAATAATAATAATAATAATAATAATAATTTATTTATACCCCACCCTTCCCGATTTAAAAAACGGGTTCAGGGTGGCTAACAGCAAATATAAAACATTGATTAGAATGCGACTTAAAAACAGCATAAAACAGTATAAAATACAACATAAAATGCAGCATCAATATTAATAAAATTCAAAAATTCAAGGGTCATTTTGGGGGAGGAAAAAAAAACCCGTCAGTAGGCGTCAGATGATCACCAGGGCTAACTGGCCAAGTTGGTCCTACTAGAGGGAGCAAGGAGACCAGGGAAGAATTTAAATGTGGGTTCCCAGAAAGGGTATCTTCATAGAAGAGGAAAGCGGAAAAGGGAATAGAGGATCAGGCTAATTCAAATTGAAGGCCAGGTGGAATAGTTCTGTCTTACAGGCCCTGTGGAAGGAGATCAAGTCCTGCAGGTCCATAGTCTCGTGGGACAGAGCATTCCACCACAGCAGAGCCATCACTGAAAAAGCCCTGGCCCTGGTGGAGGATAGTCTGGCTTCCTTAGAGCCTGGGATCTTTAAGCTATTATTCATGGACCTTAGGGTCCTCTGCGGGACATACCAGGAGAGGCGGTCCCGTAAGTACGAGTATCCTAGGCCGAAATGAGCAAGGTCCCAACCAAAGAAGAATGGCAACTTAAATTGACATAATATGTGCAGCTTGCAGACTTAACATATAGAATAAGAGAACAAGAAGAACATACATTTAGAGAAGATTGGAA
This sequence comes from Podarcis cretensis, assembly GCF_951804945.1. Classification (NCBI taxonomy): domain Eukaryota; kingdom Metazoa; phylum Chordata; class Lepidosauria; order Squamata; family Lacertidae; genus Podarcis; species Podarcis cretensis. The sequence continues at coordinate 91,240,730 of NC_137173.1, forward strand.
AACGTTGTGGTTCCCCCTGTGGCAGCCTCTCGGCTCATTGATCATTGTGGACAAACTGTTCATGCTGCCATAAATTCACCTCTGTTACTTGGTAACTATAGTTTGTCAGGAATTCCAACAAGTAAACATGGCCAGGGCAGTTGGTCATGTTTCAACGGAGGCTCCAAGACAACATGGTCTCTCAAAATACATCCTTGGAATTAGAGCACAATTCACAAAGCTTGCTTCGCTGCTCATGGGGTTGCAAAATGGCTTTCTTCTGGATGCTTTGGGAGGCTTCAGTTCTCTGTTAAATTGTTAAATATGAGGTGCCAACTGGGCCATCTGTCACAGGTCACCTGAGGCTGGTCACATCCTAGTGGAGGGAGGGAGACTTTGCCAGCCTGATACCTGGGTAATTTTCAGGAGACGAAAGATAAAGGGATGATAGATAAAGGGATGATAAACTTCCTGACAGTAAGAGCTGTTCGACAGTGGAATTTGCTGCCAAGGAGTGTGGTGGAGTCTCCTTCTTTGGAGGTCTTTAAGCAGAGGCTTGACAACCATATGTCAGGAGTGCTCTGATGGTGTTTCCTGCTTGGCAGGGGGTTGGACTCAATGGCCCTTGTAGTCTCTTCCAACTCTATGATTCTATGATAGGGCAGAAAGTGATATCGGCTGATAGTGGATCACATATTTAAAATATTCCTTAATATTTAAAACTCCATTAAAGCAGAAACGTTGGTAGAGGCATGGTATTCTTCCCTATACGATGATATTTTCATCTATACAGGAAAATAATTGTGCGTTGAGAGGAACACTTCAGCATGCAACTCTTTGCCTACAGTGGTAAGGTAAAAGATAAAAGTAAAGGACCCCTGGACCAGTCAAAGGCGACTATGGGGTTGCGGCGCATATCTCGCTTTCTGGCCGAGGGAGCTGGCATCTGTCCACAGACAGTTTTCCAGGTCATGTGGCCAGCATGACTAAACTGCTTCTGGCACAATGGAACACTGTGACAGAAACCAAAGCACACACAAACGCCATTTACCTTCACGCCACAGCGGTACCTATTTATCTACTTGCACTGGCGTGCTTTTGAACTGCTAGGTTGGCAGAAGCTGGGACAGAGCAACGGGAGCTCACCCCACCGACCATTTGATCGGGATGCCCAAGAGGCTCAGTGATTTATACCACAGCACCACCCGGTACAGCTCTGGGAAATGAAGGGGGGACTTTATCACTTGATTCCATTGAATGCATAAACTTGCCTAAGGCCTATATCTGCTCAAGCCAAAGAACGATTTGCTAGGAAGTAGCCTTTGTACCAGGAAGAGGAACCCCGACTTTTGTGGAGAATCTGAACCATCCACATTTCAATACATTAAAACCTTTTAAAATTTCAAATCATGATGGAACTGCAAACCCAATCTGCACACAGAGAGCGATGATGAGGGTATAGCACTGGAATGCATACTAATAGCACACATTGTTAAATCAGTAATCTTGATTTTGACAGGTAATCAATGTCTCATTTAGTGCATTACGCTACCTTTTAGGTAACAAACCACACACACACACCAACTCAGAATTGTGCACCTCTGAGTATAAGCTTTCAAAATGGTCACTGCAAAAAAAAATTGGTGTCAAAACTTCCCTCGTCTGTTCATAGACCATAATTTGTGACACAATACTCTACATATTTGCTCAGAAGTAAGCCCAATGAGTTGAATAGGATTTACTGTCCAAGGTTTCTGCAGAACTACCTAGGCATTTGATTGCAAGAGAGGTCACAATTTATTTTATTTTTTATATTGTGCTTGACTGACTGCTCTGCTCTCAGTCAGCTCTGCTCTAATTGAAGTTTCTCTTAACCTGTTGTAGTTTGTATAATATTCCAGCATGACATGGTTTCCCTTGAAAATGAGCAGCTGAAGTAATATTCAAAATAAGGGGAAACACAAACTCTGATTTACTAATTGACTGAGGAAATTATTTTTTGTCGTTGTAAACAAAGCTAATCATGCAGATACGGCATGCAAAAGTACAAAAACAATAAAATGAAGATCTGTATTAGCAGCTAGCTTCTCTCTCGCTCTCTTCTTCTCTATATCTTGGGAAAGGATTTATCTATCTATTCTCTAAGGATTCAGACACCACTCAAGATATCATCACACCAAATAGAGCGAATCCAGGCTAAAGTCACATTTCAGTCCACCATCTTGATTCAAAATGGCACCCACAATCTAAATGTAGATGGTGACCACGGCTTCTACCACTGAAACCTTCATGCCAAATATCTTGCAGCATATTTTTGTTCAGCACTCATATTAAAAAGCTCTCAAAGTACATTAAGGACTCTGTTTTCTGTTCAAGCTTTGAGTGCTTGGAGGGAGGGTTTACAGGAGTGTGGTGCTCCTGTTTGCTGCTAATTTATGTATATTTGACCTAATTTTCTGATTTTAATTGTTTTATTTTACCTTAAAGGGCACAAGGTCAGGGACAAGATCTTGCCTTTTGGTTAATGGCATGTTGAACCACAGTTGTTGTTAGCCACACAAGAGTACCTGAAGTTTGTATGGTCATGGCTTCCAAATACATGTCAATGACATGTGCAATGGGGACACGTTTGTTTATTTCCTCTATGCACCCATGTGCTGTAAATTTAATGGTTGACTGATAAAGCTCTCAGAATCTTCTTCAATATGTACTGCTTCTGCATGATAGCAGTTGACATTTATTCAACAGCTGAGCAATGGTTGTTTCATCATTTTACTGTGATGGCAATCTCTGTTAATGGATGGTATCAGCTACTCGGTGAAAGATCTTTCTAATTTGACTTTAAAATCATTCAAAATGTGTAACTCATGGAGCTATAAATGATAAAGAAAGTGCATACCACTTGCTAGATCCCTGTGCTGCTGGCAGAATAGCACATTTATTCTGCTATTTCTTTCGACGATAAGAACCGGACTCAATTCACTACCACTATGCCGTTCTCTTTTCATTTACTTATCATTCAGTAGCATCACTTTTCACTTTTTTATCACTTCAGAGCATTTCCAGATGTTAATATTTTCCTACACAACTTGTGACCCATCAAGTTGTGACCCATCAACCCTATGTAGCAGGCCCACCAGAAAATTATGGCCTGCTTCCATGTCTGACTGTCCTCTTAATATAACAGTGATAGGAAAGCAGAAGAAAAGAAAGTTTATGGAGTACCTAGTTGCCACTAGGTACAGTAGGTATAGTTAAAGCTGTGGTTTTCCCAGTAGTGATGTATGGAAGTGAGAGCTGGACCATAAAGAAGGCTGATCGCCGAAGAATTGATGCTTTTGAATTATGGTGCTGGAGGAGACTCTTGAGAGTCCCATGGACTGCAAGAAGATCAAACCTATCCATTCTGAAGGAAATCAGCCTGGAGTGCTCACTGGAAGGACAGATTGTGAAGCTGAGGCTCCAATACTTTGGCCACCTCATGAGAAGAGAAGACTCCCTGGAAAAGACCCTGATGTTGGGAAAGATGGAGGGCACAAGGAGAAGGGGATGACAGAGGATGAGATGGTTGGACAGTGTTCTCGAAGCTACAAGCATGAGTTTGACCAAACTGCGGGAGGCAGTGGAAGACAGGAGTGCCTGGTATGCTCTGGTCCATGGGGTCACAAAGAGTCGGACACGACTAAATGACTAAACAACAACAACAACAACAGTAGGTACAGCCACTTTCCCCATTTTTCAATGTCTCTCCCTTTTAGCTGTACTTAAACCTCTCCCTCTTCCACTTCTCAGCTGCCTCGCGTGAAAAAGACAAAGGATCAAATAGTCCACAGTACTGTGCCTTCTTGTTTAAAAGTGCCATCTTCCTCCCCATTCCTACATCACAGCTTAACTCAGATTTCTATCATTGGTTAGGAACTGGTTGGATGCAGATGAATGGTTGGGGGGACCAGCTGGAGAACCCCAAGGGAAGAAGTCTCAGAGTCCAGGAGTGGCGGCGAGGCAACAACGAGTGCTCAGAGGGAGGGGCCTGGGAGGATGAAGTGTCAGAAGAACACGCCACCACTGGAAGTGTCAGAAGCTGAAGACGTAGCAGGGCTTAGTGAGCAGGGGGAGTCTGTGACAGAGAGAATTCAGAATCAGGTGCAAAAGCTGAAGCAGGAGAGGAGGGGGGGCAACAGAAAGAGATGAGTCAGGCTGGTGAAGAGACACAGGTGTCTCCCCCTCCTGCTGCAACAAGCTCCCCTCTCCCAGAACCAAAAGAGGAATGAAACAGGAGAGCAAAGACATGCACACAGGCACAGTCTCAGATTGCTTGGGGAAAGACCTATAGAGGAGGGGACTTTAGGCAGTTGTAGGGAGGTGGGGATCTTCAGCCTCAACAACTGCTTCATGGGGCAAGCTCTACTGAAGAAGAGTTGCTGTGCTCATTAGGTTTTGCAGATCCTGGTTTTGCTAATAAAGAGTTAACATCATTTACTTTGTGTGATTTACTGCTGGCTAACTCCTGTCATCAGTGTTTTAACCACCACTGGAGGTTCTCAGTGTCTCTCCATTTTTGTTCCCATGTCTTAGCTACTTCTATTGTGCAACCTGCCTTTACCTTTGCTCTCCTATCCTACCCTGAGTTCATGCAAACCCAGAATTGTGATGAGGCACTACAAATCCGCCAATGGAGGCTGAGCATTGGCATTCTTTCATTTATATATATATATATTGAGAGATATCACTCTGAAAAGAGTACTGGAAAGTTGAGATGCATTTCTTACTTACTCTGCAGTAGTTTTTCCTAGTCCATTCTACAACTACTTGTCAATAGCAGTACATTATCACGTTTGTATTAGTGATTGATAAATCTGCCCATTTCAGTTTCTCTTAGTTTCTCTCCCACCCCCCACTATTAAATCCAGTTCACAAGAATGTTGTGATTTCTTTAAGTCCTCATGAAAAACCATCAGGATTTTAGTATGCATTTTCGCTACTATACACATTTTTGAAAGCAATTTTCCCTAATGTAAAACATTCTGAGTGTCACTTTCACAAATATTTATGCACAATTAACCCCAGCATTTATATTGGTGTGTGTGTGTGTGTGGAGTCTGATAAAAAAATCAGAAAAGTGTGGACTTTGAAGGATATCTGCATTTTGTTTTAAATATTGTTTCCAGATACAATTAGGAAGGCCTACATGAAATGTGGACCAAATTTCTCCCTCATCCTTATGACCTTTACACATATGCATATATTCTACTTGACTTCTGGGAGTGCCTGATATAGCATGATTTCAACCTAATCATAATCCCATCAAGATTTGTCAATTTGAGAGAGGGAACAATTTCTCACTTGATTTGTTTCTCTATTCCTATAAATAGCTGTAAATCTCTGAACACCATGAATGGAAGGTAGATGTAAATTTGTAATACCTACTTCCCATACTTCCAATGAAGAACATTTGTCATCATCTAAAAGCAATGATAATCTCTTTTCAGATTATTTTGTAGCTGAGACGCTGTATCATCTGATGATTAACCTGATTAATGTTTCGTTGGAGCATTCTGTTGGAGTAACTGGGAATTAAGCAAAACGAGACCATGCTGTATGCACAGTGACCTTTCAGGAACTCAAAAGAAAGCGTGTTTATTTGTATGTGTATTTTCATAAATGGGTCCCCCAATCTCCACCATTTGAAGCTGAGAGAGACAAAAGGGAAACCATTTATGTTTAGCCATGAGATTCAGCTAGCATGAGAATCCCTGATTGTCTTGGCTGGGTGATTCAGACCCTTGGTTCATATTTTTTACAATACAACTTTATTGTCTCTACACCCACATACTAAGCAACAACTGTAAAGTTATGGAAACAAATAGAAGGATCTGGGAATGTGAGACCATGCTAGGACTCTCTGGGGCTCTGGGATGCTCTGAACCTCACTTAGAATCATAGAATCATAGAATCATAGAGTTGGAAGAGACCACAAGGGCCATCGAGTCCAACCCCCTGCCAAGCAGGAAACACCATCAGAGCACTCCTGACATATGGTTGTCAAGCCTCTGCTTAAAGACCTCCAAAGAAGGAGACTCCACCACACTCCTTGGCAGAAAATTCCACTGTCGAACAGCTCTTACTGTCAGGAAGTTCTTCCTAATGTTTAGGTGGAATCTTTTTTCTTGTAGTTTGGAGCCATTGCTCCGTGTCCGCTTCTCTGGAGCAGCAGAAAACAACCTTTTTCCCTCCTCTATGTGACATCCTCAGACCACTTCTGAGCAACCTGAAAAATAAAACTACATTATGAAGATCAGATTATTATGTCAAATTCCATATGTAATTTCACAAATACTTATGTGTTGTGATAAACAACAGGATTCTCCTCTGAAACCGATTTTCATATATGTTATTGTTGGTCCTGAAATGTACATAACAATAAGCAAAATGTGAAAACAGAGAGGACAAGCCCATGATCTCTAACTTATCATCACTAGTTTTCCAGGAGGATTTCTGATCTTTCCTCATTTGGTTCTTTGAAAAATGAAAGCTGAGATCTTGTAAATTGAAACAAAGCAAGAGAGCTTAGAAACTGCACCCTCCTCCGTCACTTGGTGGCCTTGAAATAATGAAAGGTCAGGGTTAGTGGTCGTCTGTCTCCATAATTTCACTAGCAATTGGCAAATACAATTTAGAAACTGCCAAGGAGTGAAATTGATCTTGCTTCAAGGGGAGAGGGAGTATCCATCACTTAGGATTCCTTTACTCATATGTCACAACAAAAGTGAATTCAAACACATTGGTTGCTCACCTTTCCTTCCTGAGAATCTACTCTTCAGTGATCCTCACATATTATCAGTAAAACTGAAATTGCTGCACACATCAGGATAGGCTCACCTGAAGTTAATGTGCATTGTAGATGCTTTGACTGCAATCCTGTGCCTTCTGGATAATAAGCTGAGAAGTGGATCTTCATAGGAGTCAAGCAGAACTCTCCTCCACATTGCCATTATGGTGGTTGGCCTTTCCCATGCCAGGTATGCTCCAATGTAGCCAGGGAATTGGCCAGGGACTCTGCTTATGCATCCAGAAACTAATTCTTTTATGGGTGAAGTGCAAGTGGACCTCTGCTTACCATGAATTACCTGAATGCATTGGAATTTGCCATAAATATCAAGAGCTCACCCAGTGTGGTAGCAGCATGGAAGAATAGGGACTTCTGTGACCTTCATGACAGGCCACTCCATGTTGTGCTTCCACAGAGGGGAGGCCTGACCCATTTCACTACCTAAGGCAAAATGGGAATGTGTTGTTCCCTGCCCCTGCCATTGCTGTGTAACCCCCACTTCTGCTGTGGGGTTTTGTTGCCCAGCAACAAAAGCACACAGGTGTATGAGGCAGCCCTGGTTGTTGACATTTTGCACCCCTAACAATGTTGCACCCGAGGCAACTGCCCCTGTGCCTCCCCATACTACGCCACTGTCTCCACCCCGGGGCGGGGAAGATGAGTGGTAAAGCCAAGTGCCAGAACACTAATGGAGTGGGAACGCATTCCCCCATTCATCAAAGTGGTGAGGCAAGTAGGGTGCCATCTCTTGCACTTCGGCCACCTGAGGCAGCTGATTCACCCTGCCTCATGGGCTGGCGGGCTCTGTGTCACAGACACACACGTATGAAGGTAGCAGGATTGCAGCATCCAGAAGTGTTCACAGCTTTTGAGACTATGCAATGAGGACCTCTCCTTTCTCTCCTCCCACTGTAGCTCCTACATGCCTCTGAAATATTCAGTGGGGGATCTCCCCAGCCTCCAAGGCAGATTTTGGTTCTGGGCAAGAGATTTCAACAGGAGAAGAGAAAGGTGAATTCCCATTACAGGAGCAGAAACATCAGTCTGTCTGACACTGGATGCCCTCTATTTGTCTACTTCAGTGGTTCCTAAACTGTGATCCACAGTCACCCGTGGTCTCTGAGTTTCATTCAGATGGTCTGTAGATTTGTGGCTGAAGATGGAAGACAACTCATCCATTGCATGGAATATTCATACTGATATGAATTGATTTGCATTTCTTAATTAATTTCTTATACAGTTATATCTCAGGTTACAGACACTTAAGGTTTCATTTCTTCGGATTACAGACCGCCAAAACCCGGAAGTACCGGAACAGGTGACTTGTAGGTTTTGGCGGTCGTGCATGCGCAGAAGCGCTAAATCACAATGCACGCATTCACAGATGCACCACTGGGGGTTGTGGACGCTGTGGGTTGCGAATGTGCATCCCACACAGATCACGTTCGCAACCCGAGCGTCCACTGTACTGTATTACAATTATATTGTATTGCATTTTATGAAATTCAAATTGCAATATAATAAAACACAATAAATAAGAAATAAAGGAAGCAATAAAAACCCAATTAAAAGCCATGCAACATCTATAACTACCCACTGCAATTGCTACAACAGGCAGAAAACTCATTAAGTGGTCCAGCAGGACCCGCAACAATTTCAAGTGGTCCATGGGGCTAAATGTTTGGGAACCACTTCTCTACTTCTTGTGTGCAACGAACAAGGACAGTTAAAATATGTCCTTCAGACAAGTTATACTTTAAAAAAATACCAGTTTATCCTTCAAGAAAAGATGTCCTTTGACAATGCATGCATTTAAGAATATAATCTATTACTACAGACCCTTTATTAGAGGCCGACAGAAAGTATTATTGAAGGGGGAAGGGGGAATAAGCCATGTTAGAAAAATATGTTTTGCTACATTGAGTTTAAATGTGATGTTCATTGAATTGTAAGGGGAATGTGTTTCTTCAGGATGCTCTAAAACATTATCCAATGATGAACATCAATTTGACATGCTGTCATTGTATGCTTCATGACTTGGATGAGGTCTGCACGGCAACAAGTGTAAGGAGCAAAGACACGATCACAAAAGGCTAAATGTCATAACATTTGTTTAAAGTAATTTCTGCATTAACATTGTTTTCTTCTTCAGGTTAGCTTTGACTCCCCCCCCCCAATAGAATATGTTGTCTGTAACCCAACACAGAAGTGAGTGTCCTTAAACCCAATGGGTTCTATGCAGAATATGATGCAAAAGTAGACATATTCAGTGCTTTTTTTCTGGGGGTATGCAGGGGTATGCATACCCCTAAATATTTTGTGAATCAATGTAGTGGTTCTCAACCTGTGGGTCCCCAGATGTTGTTGGACTACAACTCCCATCATCCCTGAGCTCTGGCCTTGCTAGCTAGGGGTGATGGGAGTTGTAGTTCAGCAACATCTGGGGACCCACAGGTTGAGAAAGGCTGATCTAATGGGAGAACTCTCTCTATATATATAGAGTTTCTTCTCTAGCACGGTGAATCATTAGTTTAGTTGCTACCCCCAATGATGGCCTAATTTCATGTCACGGTATTTCCTGAGTTTAAGACAGTTGGAGGATGGATGGCAGCTAACAGATTGAGGTTGAATCCTGACAAGACAGAGGTACTGTTTTTAGGGGACAGGGGGCATGTGGGTGTGGAGGAGGCCCTGGTCCTGAATGTGGTAACTGTGCCCCTGAAGGACCAGGTGCACCACATGGGAGCCATTTTGGACTCACAGCTGTCTATGGAGGTGCAGGTCAATTCTGTGTCCAGGGCAGCTGTTTATCAGCTCCATCTGGTACGCAGGTTGAGATCCTACCTGCCACGGACTGTCTTGCCAGAGTGGTGCATGCTCTAGTTATCTCCCGCTTGGACTACTGCATTGCGCTCTATGTGGGGCTACCTTTGAAGATGACCCGGAAACTACAACTAATCCAGAATGTGGTAGCTAAACTGGTGACTGGGAGTGGCCACCGAGATCACATAACACCGATCCTGAAAGACCTACATTGGATCCCAGTACGTTTCCAAGCACAATTCAAAGTGTTGGTGCTGACCTTTAAAGCCCTAAATAGCCTCAGCCCAGCATACCTGAAGGAGCGTCTCCACCCCCATCATTCAGCCCAAACACTGGGATCCAGCTAAGGGCTTTCTGGCTGTTCCCTCACTGTGAGAAGCAAAGTTACAGGGAACCAGGCAGAGGGAAGTGGCGCTTGCCTTGTGTAACGCCCTCCCATCAGATGTCAAGGAAATGAACAACTATCTGACTTTTAGAAGACATCTGAAGGCAGCCCTGTTTAGGGAAGTTTTTAATGACTGATGTTTTAATGTATTTTTAATATTTTGTTGGAAGCTGCCCAGAGTGGCTGAGGAAACTCATCCAGATAGGCGGGGTATAAATAAAAACAAACAAACAAACAAACAAATATAATAATAATAATATCACACGGAAGCAAGTTTTTAATGTGTGAAGTAGGAGTTGGAATCTAGCACAGTGATTGGTTCGTTTTGTTGTTACCACCTCCAATCGTGGCTTCCTTTCCTTTCCTGGTGTAATGCATGTTCTTTGTACTTTTGTCCATCTATTGTATTTATTTTTCCCGATTTTAACTATAAAATGGTGATTTTCTTAAGTGAAAATGTCAGTACCCCTAAACATTTTTTCTTTTAGAAAAAAAAAACCACTGGATGTATTTGTCTGGGAGTAAGACCCATTGAACCCAGTGGGGCTTGCTTCTCAGTAGATATGCATAGTATTGCACATTTAGGTGACTTTAGATCCTGTTGAGAATCAGTGGGGAAATCTAGGCACTTACAGAGCAATTCTAACTACCCACTGGCTTTTTGGTGTGGTGGATGCTGGTGCTCCCAGTGCTCTGCCACTCACAGTGGCAGAGGAAAAAAATGGGAAGGCGGGCAGATTGGTCCCATGGCAACTGGTGCCAGCTATGAGAGAAACTCTGGACCCACTCCAGCCCCTTCCTTATCCTTGGAACAGCTGATTTGGGAGCTTAACACTAGGGGGGCTGCTGTCCACCTGCACATTTGGCAAGAGTACAGCTACACTGCCAGAAGTGTGATGCCTTCACTCAATTCAAAGTTCCCACAGCTTGAGGGTGTGTGTGGATTGCATCCCTAGTCAGTTTCAGTTAAATATAAGTTCCAGTTCCACCAACCTTCACTTGCATGGAGCATCTAGAACCCTAATCTTCCAGGGTTCTAAGCTGTACAATGACTCTCCACAAATGCATGTGTGCACTTCAGAAGTTTGAGACTGATATGTGGGGCAGGTTGTTTTTTTTTTTTTTAAAATACTTTTTATTCGTTTTTCAGACAGATAATAAAAACAAAACAAGATAAACAAAAGAAAAACAAAAAAATCAAAACACACAAAACAATTAGAACAATATAGCTTCAAAATCACCATTTCATACCCTTCTTTCTTTTGACTTCCCCATACCTCCCCATCCCTGCATCCTTGTTTAATGGTTCTTTAGCAACCCTTAGGTCCATTGTCTTAATTCCCTTTCATAAAGTTTCCTTTAGTTTTTTTTTTAATTACTGCTGCAATTCTTTACCTCTTACCCCCTGACATCTTAACATTCCTCAATTTTACAATTGTTTTTAAGATATATTTTAAATTTCTTTCAGTCCTCTTCCACTGTCTCTTTCCCCTGGTCACGGATTCTGCCCGTCATCTCGGCCAGTCCCATAAAGTCGATCACCTTTTTTTGCCATTCTTCCAGAGTAGGTAGTTCTTGCATCTTCCAATACCTTGCCAGTAGAATTCTTGCTGCTGTAGTGGCATACATAAAGAAAATCCTATCCTTCTTTAACACCACTTGGCCAACCATGCCCAAGAGAAAAGTCCACTTAAGGACCTTTTCTTAGGAAAAGTCCACTTAAGGACCTTCTTAATTTCATTATAGATCATTTCCCAGAAAGCTTTAACCTTTGGGCAGGTCCACCAAAGGTGGTAGAAAGTGCCTTCAGTCTCATTACATTTCCAACACTTATTATTAGGCAAATGGTAAATTTTTGCAAGCTTGACTGGGGTCATGTACCACCGATAGATCATTTTCATAATATTTTCTTTTAAAGCATTACATGCAGTAAATTTAATACCGGTGGTCCATAACTGTTCCCAGTCAGCAAACATAATATCATGACCAATATCTTGTGCCCATTTAATCATTGCTGATTTCACCGTTTCGTCCTGTGTATTCCATTTCAACAGCAAGTTATACATTTTTGATAAATTCTTAGTATTGGATTCCAACAATTCTGTTTCTAATTTTGACCTCCCTTTCTGGAATCCTATTTTCCTGTCCTGTTTAAATGTCTCATTTATCTGATGATAATGCAACCAGTCTCGAACCTTGGGCTTTAGTTTCTCATAACTCTGAAGTTTAACCCTTTCACCATCATATTCTAGAATCTCATGATATTTTGGCGATATGTGGGGCAGGTTGGCAAACTTATTTCACACTGTGTGAATTAGTTTTACTCACGAGTAGAATGTATAAGGAGGGATTCACTTCCTCTAGACTGGGGATCTGAAAACTTGAATTCCCCAAACATTTTGACAGCCTTAAGTTTGATCTGGAGAAACCAAAGGACAAAATCTGTGTTCATCAAATACACATACGTGGTCCTTGCACTATTGTTAACTTTTGATGGAAGACAAAATAGCCTTTGCTGTCAGTGTAATCTTGTAAGAATGGAAAAGCCTTCAACCATAAGTGGAAATCTATAGTGTGAAATCAGAGAGTTGGAAGTAATTGCTCTGTGACCAGAACACCTCCTAAGAGCAGACAAAATTATGAACATGGAAGGGAACAAAGATTGGTGATGAAATTAAATGAAGAATTAAAGAAGGGTGGGGGGGGGAGTGATTTTTCAGAAAAGTCTGTGTTCCTTAAACTAAACAGTAAATCCTAACCTGGCATTTGCAAAATTCAATACATCATTGCTACAGTTGTATATGCAACCAAACTGAACTATATAATATCTAGTTCTTTCCTTCCTTTTTGCTCAGTTCTTTGAAGGACTGGAGCAGATTTACATAAAGTTTATTTACAGTTTCCTCCTCCCCCCCCCAAAAAAAAATCCTTCACACCAGCCCTCAAAATAGGATATATATAGATAAATTGCTGGAAAAAGTTTTACAATGATGCAAGTGGGAGCGGGGGACGTGAGGGAGTCCAAAGAAGCTTTGAAAATATGTTATGATACATGTCACATTGTTTATTATTTTTGCACTTTTGTATTTAAAAAATCTCAATAAATATTTTAAAAAAAACAAAAAAAACAAAATAGGATATATATATATATTTAATATATTATTGTGAAAGTCTCAACTTTTTCTGAAAGAAAGAAAAGTAAAGCACCAGTCTCAAGGAGCCCTCAGTCATAGCAAAGAGAATAATTTCATCAGGCTCAATCTTCTAGTGCCTGTAATGTTTCCTCTGGTTCCAATTCCATTTAAAACACAGGCTTACAGATGCACCAGAAGATTTGGGTTTCAGCCATAATAGGAATCAATGTCCTTCAGTTAAGGTCCTACTAAAAATATAAAATAAAAGGCTGGACGTAAATTGTACCAGAGCTGACAAACACTCAACATCTGGCTTTTGACAGCCCCCCTACTGTTTATTTCCCGCTCAAACAGTTTGGCATAAAAAATTATAGACAGGAGACCCCTGAGTAACTCTAATTTAAATCAATATCTGACGCAAATGCTGATTTGTATTTGACGTGAAATGGGCCAAAGCATTCATATTGGCTAAAGCCATGGTCTGTTTGGTCTCTGCCACTTGACTTTCAATTGTGTCGGTAACATATAACTTTGGGGGGCACTGAGCGAATCCATTTTGTGCTTATCCTGAGAGATGCATGACATTGGCTGTGTTTAAACTTTTTAATCAAATCTAATGTCTCCCTGAAATTCCCTCCATGCTTTGTTCTGCCTCATTGTGAACACAGAAAAGTAAATTCAGCTTTTCCCAGGTAGTTATCTTTCTACAAGTCTGATCATGTCGAGTCTCCTCTTATTATAATTTCCCATACTTTATCTTTGGCTCTCTGTTGCATAAAGATGCCCTGATTAGCACAAGATTTATTGTGGTAACCTATGTGTGTCGAATATCAACAATATGGATAATGGGTAGGGGCTTTTTTGGTTGTTGCTCAAATTCCCACAACCGTTTACATTAACTCTGAGCCATTTCTTCCTAAATGGAACAATAAGGATCTGTGAAATTGCGTTGAGCCGTGATTGAATTCTCTCATAACGATGCTTTCGTTCAGCCACCTCCAACTGTGAATGAAAAGAATCCAAATCTAGAGTGAGATCTGACATCACATTTTTCAACTAAGCGATGGCTCCTGGAATGAGCAAGTGAGAAGAGGGAAAGCAAACAGAAATACAATTTCCCCTGAAAAGAGACCTCAACTCTGAACTGAAGAAAAAGTTAAGTGCTAAGAAAATAATGGTCTTCGTTGCATTTGTTTTCTGGTGGGGAAAATTTTTCCCCAGAGGTCATGGGTAAAAAAGAAAAGAAAAAGGAAGATAATATTGGTGAAATGCAGGAGTTCTAATGTTTGTCTTCTTCTCTATTGACCACCAGAGCATCATCATGACAGGCTGCAAAGTGGTGACCATTTTGGATATTGTGATTAAAGAAAAAGGTTGATTGTTTCCTGACTCATCCTGCATTGAAACCGAGAGGCAAGGCAAAACACATGAGGCTTCACCTCAGTAAATACGATAAACTAATAAATAAATTCAGCCTGTGAATATGCAGCCTGAGAGCCACATTTCATGTTTGGGAAATTTTCAGAGGCAATATGTCAATTACTGTATAGATAGGACTAGAGGCAAGACATGGAGGTGATGAATGTTACTCTTGCCATTGTTCATTCCAAGCACACAAAGCCAGCTGTTTTGTGTTTTTTTAAAAAATCATTTTTATTTGATTTTACAATACAAAATTATTTTTTTTAAATCAAGTACATAACCATATACAGAGTTTCCTCCAAATCTCAGGACTTCGCCCCACCCCTTCCCTGGAGTCCCATTTTAAACATTAAAAACTGCATATTCTTCTGCACTCTAACTATTATATCAATCCATATTTTCCATGGTAATTGTTACACTACAAGTGAAATCAAAATCCTGCTTACAGAGGTCTCCTGGATAAGTTATAAAATTTCCCCATTCTATTGTAAAGTTTTTGTCCTCTTGGTTCCTGAGTTTTCCAGTCAACTTTGCCATTTCAGCATAGTCCATCGCTTGGTTTGCCATTCTTCTCTGGTTGGGACTTTGTCTTCTTTCCATCTCTGGGCTAACAGCATTCGATCGGCTGTTGTTCCATACATAAAAAGTCTTTTCTGGTTCTTTGGAATGTCAGTACCTGTATTTCCTAATAAAAACGCTTCTGGTTTTTTAAACCAAAGTTATTTTGAACATTTGTTTTCATTTCATTGTATATCAGCTCCCAGAAAGCTTTTGCCTCCTTACTGGTCCACCACTTATGATAGAAGGTACCTTCTTTTTCTTTACATTTCCAGCATGTATTTGTACTTGTCCTATACATTTTTGCCAACTTAGTAGGAGTCAAATACCACCGGTACATCATTTTCATGTACAGTGGAACCTCGGGTTACAAACACCTCGGGTTACAAACACTTCAGATTACAGACTCCGCTAACCAGGAAGTAGTACCTTGGGTTGTGAACTTTGCCCCAGGATGAGAACAGAAATCGTGTGGTGGTGGTACGGCAGCAGCGGGAGGCCCCATTAGCTAAAGTGGCACCTCAGGTTAAGAATGGTTTCAGTTTAAGAAAAGGCCTCTGGAATGAATTAAGTTCATAACCAGAGGTACCACTGTACAGTGGTACCTTGGGTTACAGACGCTTCAGGTTACAGACTCCGCTAACCCAGAAAGAGTTACCTCAGGTTAAGAACTTTGCTTCAAGATGAGAACAGAAATTGTGCGGCGGCAGTGGGAGGCCCCATTAGCTAAAGTGGTACCTCAGGTTAAGAACAGTTTCAGATTAAGAACGGACCTCCAGAACGAATTAAGTTCTTAACCTGAGGTACCACTGTAATTCTCTTTCACAAAGCCAGCTGTTTTTAATCATTCGCACAACTCTTCATTCTCCACCCAGATGATGAAAAGTTAAGCAAGGTAAAAAGCATTTAAGAAGGGCATGGGGATGTCCAGTGAACATGGCCTAGAGAGGGAACTTGGAGAGTCCTTAGAGCCAAACAGAGAAGTTGAGTGTTCCCTACCCATAACATATGGCAATGTATTCTGTGGATTGTGGGCAAACATTCATTTAGCCTTGTTCACAGACTGTGACTAATATATTAAAGAACAAGTAACATATGCATAATGGTCCACAACATTTCTTTTTCCCCTATTCTTCTCAAGAAGGGGGAAAGGCACGCCCAAACCAAATTTCTAATTCAAGAAAGCACATCTTTCCAGGCATGAATTAGCATTGTTGCCATCTCTTTTATGAGTTTTGATTCTCATTAGAGATCATTACTCTCTTGAGATAACGTACATCTCGCAGACAATCTAAGCGATGCCTCCTCAACCTTGATTGCAGTTTTTGTATTCCCAAATTATTGTCTGTGCACCAAGATCGATTAAGAATATAAAAAAGGGATAAAAAGCCTATGGTCTTGCACGACAAATTGCCTCTAAATTGTCTTGTGGATAAAATAACAATGAGGATCAACTTCTCCTTTCATTCTCGAGTGGGTTTAAAGTTGAACAGAAAAATCTGACTTGCATTAACCTCCAGCTGATAGAGAAGAGTGGAGGTAATGAACATTTTTAAGGCATTGTAATGTTTCATAATACATGTTTATGTGCTGATATAATAGCTTAAGATAAGAATATTTAATAATGTGTAAAAATGCACCTTTCTCTTTATAGCATTGAATTTGTAATACATTCTGAAATGAGGTAGTATCATGAGCATAAGCTTCACATAATTGCAGTGTTATCATATTTATTTCAGTTAGGAATTGGAAGTTTCTGGTTATTGTTTCAGACTTAAATGTTTAATGCAGGGTTTGGAGCAATGGCGGAACGGTGAACAAATGCACAAGAAAGAATGCAAAAACAAACGAATGAATGAATGATAGCATAATTCAATTAATCAATTAATGGAAGAATTCATTCATGTTGTTGTATGAGTTCTGCACAATTAATGGCTATTTTAATAAATGGCTCAAGACAGTGGAAGAAGCTTGTGGCCTCTCTCACAAGACCAGAACTGCAGCTGGGGTATAATAAAATTGACCTTGCCACTTAGCAGGATAAGACAAATGGCCAAAGTTGTTAATTCTTAAATGACTAAATACTAGGTTAACAGTCTACTGGACCACACAGCATCTGCCACATTTGGTTCAGGATTATCTAATGGATCATATTCTCCCATACCAGATTGTCCACTGTCTAAGTTCTGGGGGAGTGTCCCAAAAGAAAGTTTTTTTTCAGTATAATAATAATAATAATAATAATAATAATAATATTTATACCCCGTCCATCTGGCTGTGTTTCCCCAGCCACTCTTGGCATCTTCCAACCGAATATTAAAAACAATACAGCGTCAGACATTAAAAACTTCCCTAAACAGGGCCACCTTCAGTTGTCTTTTAAAAGTAAAATAGTTGTTTATTGCCTTGACATCTGCTGGGAGGGGATTCCACAGGGCAGGCGCCACTACCGAGAAGGCCCTCTGCCTGGTTCCCTGTAACCTCAATTCTCACAGCGAGGGAACCACCAGAAGGCCTTCGGCGCTGGATCTCAGCGTCCGGGCAGAATGATGGGGGTGGAGACGCTGCTTCAGGTATGCAGGACCGAGGCTGTTTAGGGCTTTAAAGGTCAGCACCAACACTTTGAATTGTGCTCGGAATTGTACTGGGAGCCAATTAAGATCTTTCAGGATCGGTGTTATATGGTCTCGGCGGCCAGTCCCGGACACCAGTCTAGCTGCTGCATGGTGGATTAATTGCAGTTTCTGAGTCACCTTCAAAGGTAGCCCGACGTAGAGCACATTGCAGTAGTCAAAGCGGGAGATAACTAGAGCATGCACCACTCTGGCAAGATAGTCTGTAGGCAGGTAGGGTCTCAGCCTGTGTACCAGATGGAGCTGGTAAGCAGCTGCCCTGGACACAGAATTGACCTGTGCCTCCATGGACAGCTGTGAGTCCAAAATGACTCCCAGGCTGCGCACCTGGCTGCGCACAGTTACCCTATTCAGGATTAGGGAGTCCTCCACACCAGCCCGCTCCCTGTCCTCCAAGAACAGTACTTCTGTCTTGTCAGGATTCAACCTCAATTTGTTAGCTGACATCCATCCTCCAACTGCCTCCAGACACTCACACAGGACCTTCACTACCTTCACTGGTTCTGATTTAAAAGAGAGGTAGAGCTGGGTATCATCCACATATTGATGAACAACCAACCCAAACCCCCTGATGATCTCTCCCAGTGGCTGCATGTAGATGTTAAAAAGCATGGGGGAGAGGGCAGAGCCCTGAGGCACCCCACAAGTGAGAGCCCAGGGGTCTGAACACTCATCCCCTACGACCCTTGCAATACCCTTGCATCGTAGAAAACAAGTTGTCCCCTCTCTTGTTATCCTCTCCTGGATGACATACATACATACATACATACATACATACACAAATGAGTGTGTGTGTCAGGCTTTCCCCTTGCCAATTTGATATCTTATCTGGAGATAATTGTTTTATATGTCTTGTATGCTTCTGCAGTCTGCCGCACAATATTGTATTTGACGATACTGTTGTTGATTGTGAAATTGTAACCTATTTCTTGTAAGCTGCTTTAAGTGATAGAGGCACATGAGAGAAGCAGTGTGAGGAGAGACCTGGCCAGGACACAGGCCCCATGCTTCACAGTAGGCCATAAAATGAGCCCCTGGTGCTCTAACCCAGGGTTCACGTTTTTGCCAAAAACCTAGCTACATCCAATTCACACAAAACTGGTGTGAAACTCCTGCAAATTGCCCCCTGCAACATTTGGTAGTGGAAACCTCACATTTCACGGAAGGGCATAAAATGAGCCCTTGGTGCCCTAACCCGCTGGGTTTCTGTTTTACTGAAAACCCGACGTGTGATTCACTCCCAAGTGCCGCCAAATGCTGATAAAAGGCCCCCTGGAATGTTTGGCTCTGAAAACCCTATGTTTCACAGCAATCCACAAAATGAGCCCTAGGCACCCTAACATGCAAGGTTACAGTTTTGCCAAAAATCTGATGGCATCAGAATTACTCCAAAGGAGAGCCAAAGGCCCACCAAGGGCTGCCTGCAATGGTTGGCCATGAAAAACCCACATTTCCCAGCATCCCACAAAATTAGCCATCACTGCTCTAACCTTTTCGCCAAACATCCGATGTCATCCGATTCACTCCCAAGTGGTGCCAAATGCTGAAATAAGGCCCCCTTCAACATTTGAAATTGAAAACCCCATGTTTCACAGAGGTTCAGAAAATGAGCCCTTGGTGCCCTAAGTCACAGGGTCCCAGTTTCACTGAAAATACGTTGTCAGATTGAAACCAAAGCAGCCCCAAACTCTGATAAAAGGCCCCCTGCAACGTCTGGCACTTAAAACCCCATGTTTTGTGGCACCCCGCAAAATGAGCCTTCGGCGCCCTAACCTGCAGGGTCACCATTTCGCCGAAAATCCACCATTGTCTGATGCACTCTAAAGTGGTGCCAATTCCTTGCAACCCCCCTCTGCAATGCTTGGAGGTGAAAACCACACATTTCATGGCACCCCAAAAAATGAGCCCTCAGCACACTATCCTGCAATGCCACCGTTTCTCCACAAAGCCCTTGTCAGTGAAAATTACACGTTTCATGTTACCCCACAAAATAAGCCCTCGGTGCCCTAACCTGCAGGGTCATGGTTTCACTGAAAATCCTATGCTCAGAAGACTCTTGGACTTTTGTGCTGGAGAGTAAGAGTGGAATTTTAGAAGCTCTTGTTTAACCCCCCCCCCTCAGACCCGGGAGTGTCCTGTATGTGAGCTGGAGAAAAAGGAACAGGAGTTTGACAGCTGTCAAAGGAGCTGTCAAACGGGCAGTGAAAGTAAAAATCTTATTATTTAACACTTCTCTGGACTAAATTTGTTACAATTGAACTAAAGAGGTTGGGAACAAAGTAGTGAAATAACAAAGTAACGGACTGTTGGGAAAGGACTATTAAGTAACCAGAATCCCCCTAGGGGAAACATTGAAACACTACAATGGCTGCAGATGGAAAATTACAGGCAGAGATAGAAAGAATGTTCCTTCTCGTGGGAATTTTGCAGGAGCAGACTACGGCTATGAGTAAACAACTTATAACCTTGAATTCTAAAATAAGTGACTCTGCTGAATGCACAATGGACTTGACCGGAAAAAAATCTGCAGCTGAATTAGAAGAGATAACTTTGGAACAGGAGGAGGAACAAGGAGTGGAGCATGTACAGATGGAGAGTACCAACCAGAAGCCTACATTGTTAGAACACAAAGAAGAAGACTTTTGGATTACAAATCTGCGAAAGATACGAGAGAGGAGGGAGGAAGCCCCCGGAACACTTGGAATACTTGAATTTAAAAGAAACAAGAAATATGATTGGGGCTTCCTCTTTGAGTATGGAAGATCAGTTGACCTTTCGCAGCAGCTGTTACCAAGTATTTTGGATGGAAGAGAATCTGATGAGACTGAGCCAGAACTCCTTCGAGACCTGATGACCAACAAAGAGGGCTACCAACAAAATCGGCAGAGAGAGACTGACAGAGACTTGAAGGCCTCAGATGTGAGGAATCCAGGCTAAAAACTGTTTTTGTGGACATTCATTTGGGAAGGGACAGAAACCGGGGCGGGGGGGGAGGAGAAAGAATTTTAAAAATGTTTATGACCTTTGTGTTTGATTATTATGACCTATTTTTAAGATAAAAGGGAAATTCGTGGAAGGAATTTGGGTCGACCTTAGAAAAGGATTTAATATTCATAAGAAAACTGGATAAGTAAAATTTGGCCAAGTAATATGAATCAAGTATTCTTTTTTAAAAAATATACTTATATAACAATAATATGTAAAGGATGAGAGATATGAGCTTGCTGAGTTAATTTAATTAAATTAGGATGTATGAAGGGGGGAGGGGGGAGGTGAAGAACTGGGGTTAGGAAAGTAAGGACATGAAACCTTATATGTGTTGTTTTTGTCTGTGTGTGTCTGTGTTTATAAAATGCGAAAATCCAATAAAAATTTTATAAAAAAAAAAAAAAAACACAGAAGAATCGTGGACTTTCTCCTGGAAGAAGAAGAAGAGTTTGGATTTGATATCCCGCTTTATCACTACCCGAAGGAGTCTCAAAGCAGCTAACATTCTCCTTTCCCTTCCTCCCCCACAACAAACACTCTGTTAGGTGAGTGGGACTGAGAGACTTCAAAGAAGTGTGACTAGTCCAAGGTCACCCAGCAGCTGCATGTGGAGGAGCGGGGAAGCGAACCTGGTTCACCAGATTACGAGTCTACTGCTCTTAACCACTATACTACACTGGCTCTCACTGGAGGAACAAAGGATTCACCAGAACACCACAGTGTATGCTAGAGTATTCTAGGACTCTGGTGGTATATCAAGCCTATGCATTAAAAATATATGAGTGACTGAGCATGCATATGAGTGTGTTAGGAGAAGCCAATATGGGTGAAGAATTATACCCAGAGGGCATCTGAACTACAAGGTCGAACACCTTTCTAAGCCTTTCAAGATAATCTAAATAAAACTAATGTTGAAACATTCTCATTACATTATGAAAAACTCATTCATCCATGGTTAGAGATGCAATCAATGCTATTATGTAGGACGTAGTTTCTAACTTAATATAGCACCATTCTTGGAGGAGGAATATAGTACCATCTTTGGAGGAGGCGACCAAAAAGAAAAAGAAAAGAAGAAACGTTTATTTGATGTTTCTAGGCAAAGTAGCTAAGGCAGATGGCGTATCTCCTGAGATCAACAAACCAGGTGGACAGCATAAGGCAGAGCAACTTACAGGGCAAATTAAAATGTTTAAGCAGCATGACACTGTGCCACGATATTTCCTCAATAGTTAACTCCTATCTGGAAGTATAAAGGGCTTAGGAGCAACTGAGCTAACCCTCACATCAACTTATGTCCCTCTCAATACATGTCAGACAGGTGCTGCTTCAATTTTCTTTCCTCTGAAGACCTTCCTTTCATACATCTAATGGATATGACATTATTTTTCAATAGGAAACTGTTTTTAATTACCTTTTGATTGGTTATAATTTCACGTGAAATTGCTTAGAGACATTTTATGGAAAGCGGTTTATAAATTAAATTAAATATATAAATGGTGTACTTGTGCATGCCCCCTTTGAACAAATTGTTGTTGTTGTTTAGTCGTTTAGTCGTGTCCGACTCTTCGTGACCCCATGGACCAGAGCACGCCAGGCACTCCTGTCTTCCACTGCCTCCCGCAGTTTGGTCAGACTCATGTTTGTAGCTTCGAGAACAAATTACTTACCGTATTTTTTTGCTCTATAAGACTCACTTTTTCTCTCCTAAAAAGTAAGGGGAAATGTGTGTGCGTCTTATGGAGCAAATGCAGGCTGCACAGCTATCCCAGAAGCCAGAACAGCAAGAGGGATTGCTGCTTTCACTGTGCAGCGATCCCTCAGAGCTGTTCTGGCTTCTGAGATTCAGAATATTTTTTTTCTTGTTTTCCTCCTCCAAAAACTAGGTGCGTCTTGTGGTCTGGTGCGTCTTATAGAGAGAAAAATACAGTATCTTTCTTCCCTGCTACAAAAGATCTAGAGAGTAAGAGAAAACTAATTTGGCTTGTGGATAATCAAATAGTCTTATTTGGCTTCCACACACACACACACACACACACACACACACATTTTTTATTTTTATTTTCTAATTTACATTTCAAAATATTCATTTAAACAACCTTAAATCAATGACTTTCCTTCTTCTCTTTCTGTGGTTCAATTCTCATACCATACATCCCTGCAAATTTTACATGAATTAAACCATTCAGTATTTCATTGTTACATCCATCAAAACGTATTTACACTGTTGAATTTATCATCATGCTACCAGTGTTTTAAAATGTGCACAAATTTCACCCATTAATGCAGTAAACATTTTCCAGTCTTCATGTTAGGCTTCCTAACATGATATTTCTATTGTTTTTAGTCTCCTGTACCACACAACAGTGAGCATTCACTTTGTGGGAAGTTTCGCTTCTCACGTTTCTGACAAATGTTATTGATGTTCCGTTTGCATAATAAAAAAAGTCTTGCGCATTCTTACTCTGTGGTTAGCAGCAAGGGTAGCTTGGTAGTGGAGCATAAGCTTTGCCTATGTAGCACCCCAAATTCAATCTCCAGGGAAAATAAATCCCTAGTACCATAGGCTGGGAAAGAAGACAGATCTTCACTTAAGAACCACTGCCAGCCAAAGCAGATAACAGTAGCTGGACCAGTAGAATAAGACTGAAGATGGCTTCATTTCCTTGGGCTCCTCTTGTTTGCTCCTCTTGTTTACCAGAAGAGGATGACCAGGATGGTGAGAGGTCTGGACACCAAGTTCTATGGAGAAACATTGAAAGAGGTGGGTATGTTTGGCCTGGAGAAGGTAAGATTCAAGCGGAGGAATGACATTGGTCTTCAAATATATGAAGGGCTGTCATGCAAGAGATCCAGGCAACTTGTTGTTTTGGTGTTCACAATGGCAGAATTGGAACCAGTGGGTAGAAACTGCAGGAAAACAGATTTTAGCTAAACACTTGGAGAAACTTCCTAATGACAGTGGAACAAACTTCCTTGGGAGTAGGAATTTTGGAGAATTCAGATGAAAGCAGAAACAAGAGTAGAAATTGGTGCTGTTTCATATTAGTGCCACTTATAGAAAACTAATTCGATCCAATGAATACAAGTGTTGTTTTCAGTCCACAAACCATAGCGGAATATATGCACATATAAAAAAAGTTGTGGAAATGCTTTTTTAAAAAACGGCTTTAAAAATACCTCGCATTTGCCATAGCTCCATGGGAGCGATTGTGGAATAATGATATAAAGTTTACAGCTTGTTATAATTTGAGGGGAAGTTATATGAAAATGATGCATAGATGGTACTTAACACCTAATAGGCTAGCAAAGATGTACAAATCTGAATTGAGTACATGTTGGAAATGTAAAGATAAAGAAGGTACCTTTTCCCATATGTGGTGGTCTTGTAATAAGGCAAAAGTCTACTGGGAAATGATATATAATGAATTGATTTATTTTTTTTAAAAAATGACCTTTATTAAGAAACTTTTCTTTTGGGAATAATGGGATTAGAGTTACCTAAACAATATAAAAAATAAAAATACATACAACATATAAAAACACAACAAAGCATCAGACATTAAAAAAAATCTTATATGAGCAACAAACAATCCAATAACTCAATAAAAACAAATAATAACAATAATAACAATAATAAACAGTTTACAGTTATTATGGGTCCCCTGGTCACGTGTCTTGTGTTTCATTTGCATTGAAATGAAAAAGGTGGAATAACTTAATGACAAAGTAACCCATGCAATTAATTAAACATACATTATGTAAATTACATATTTTTGCCACAGTGGAAAGCAATGCGAATAATGTAGTTTCTGGTGAAAGACAAACTGCAGCAGAAGAGAAACAATGCTGTGTGCAACGAATAAATGTACTTTAAATGTATGGTGCAGATACATTAGCATTGGAAACTGTTTTACTTCTGAGGAGACACATATAGGGTTGCAATGATATTCATCCCCCACCCCTTTGTTGGGCTAGAAGAGGGGAATCATAGAACTGTAGAGTTAGAAAGGACTCTGAGGGTTATTTAAACCAACCCCCTGCAAGCCAGGAATCTCAACACACAGTCCTCCATCCAATATGAAACCATATCGGACCCTGCTTGCCTTTGCAAATGTGGTAGCAGTTTTATTGCTGTGCCACTATTTAAATAATAATAATAATAATAATAATAATAATATCTTTAATGTCATTGCCCCCTCTCAGGGACAATGAAATTTACTTGGCTGCTCCATCCACCCAGGTAGGGCACTCCACACAAAATCAGAACAACTATAAAAACACTAATTAAAACAATACAGTATAATACAGCAAGGAAGATAACTTTCAAAGTCCAGGTTGCCCATTCAGGGCCGAGATCGCTCTGGAGAAGAAGCTGTTTTTGAGACAGCTCGTTCTTGTCTTCATCGTCCTGTATCTCCGTCCCGACGGCAGGAGCTCAAAGAGACAGTGACCAGGATGCGATGGATCTTTTACTATGTCCAGTGCCTTCCTATGGCACCTTGTGGCATAAATCTGCTCTAAGGTGGAGAGTGGGCAGCCAACAATGCTCTCTGCTGCCTTAACAACTCTGCACAGCCCCATCCTGTCCTGGGTAGTACAGCTTCCATACCACACACATAAGCCATAAGTGAGCACGCTCTCAATGATAGAAGGTAAGCAGCAGTTTCTGCAGAAGATGGTTTTTTCTTAGGATTCTCAAAAAGTACAGTCTCTGCTGCGCCTTCTTCACAAGCCCCCTTGTGTTGACACCCCAGGACAGATCCTCTTGTAATTCAATACCCAAAAATCTGAACGTTGTTACCCTCTCCACACAGACCCCATCAATCAAAAGTGGCTGGACATTGCTCTTCTGTCTCCTGAAGTCCACCACAAGCTCCTTTGTCTTCCTTTGTCAAACATTTGTTTGTTGGCATTGATGGTGTTTTCAAGACTAGTAGTCCTCTCCTGTTCATGAGATACACCAGGGGATAAGTCACACTGAGGTCAACGGGCTTACTTCTGAGAGGACACATATAGGGCTGCATTTGAATGAATGAATTTTATTATTTCGGTCACAGACCAGTTCCAGCCCACATACAATATCAAGGAAGTCATAAAACACGATAGGGATACACTTGAATTTGCAATTAGGTCTAACAGGGACAATACAGATATGTTGTTGTTGTTTAGTCGTTTAGTCGTGTCCGACTCTTCATGACCCCATGGACCAGAGCACGCCAGGCACTCCTGTCTTCCACTGCCTCCCACAGTTTGGTCAAACTCGTGCTGGGAGCTTCGAGAACACTGTCCAACCATCTCGTCTTCTGTCGTCCCCTTCTCCTTGTACCCTCCATCTTTCCCAACATCAGGGTCTTTTCCAGGGAGTTTTCTCTTCTCATGAGGTGGCCAAAGTACTGGAGCCTCAGCTTCATGATCTGTCCTTCCAGTGAGCAGTCAGGGCTGATTTCCTTCAGAATGGATAGGTTTGATCTTCTTGCAGTCCATGGGACTCTCAAGAGTCTCCTCTAGCACCATAATTCAAAAGCATCAATTCTTCGGCGATCAGCCTTCTTTATGGTCCAGCTCTCACTTCCATACATCACTACTGGGAAAACCATAGCAACAGTTAAAAATATATATAAATTAAAACTTTGTCACTAACATATAACCTACAGTAAAATTATCATTTAAGGCCTTAATCATTATGATAGCACAGCTTGTTCCCTAAGTTTTATGGCAATCACACAGAATTTGGCTACCCTTAACGTGATCTCAGGATCCTTGTCCTCTACCAGGGATTTTAGACATTGCAGTTCAGATTCATTTGGAGATTTTTGCATAGCAGGGGTAATAAATAATTTGCTGGGGTAAATCCTCTCCCATTATCTTTTATTGCTGGGTGCTTATTCATCTCGGTCACGTAGGCTGCATTTATATTTACACTCCTCTTCCTGCTCTTCCTGGGCTAGGAGAGGAGAATCCAGCACTTTCAATTACTGCTTGTTAGTAGTAGTATTGATGCCCCCCCCCTATATCTCTATCTCTATCTCTATCTCTATCTCTATCTCTATCTCTATCTCTATCTCTATCTATCTATCTATCTATCTATCTATCTATCTATCTATCTATCTATCTATCTATATTTATATCTTCCTTTGCCATTCCCTTGCCCTGTTCACAGGTGACATGCTGAGAAATGTCTGGGACAATAGTGAGCATTTAAGTAAAATGGGTCTTTCAGTCTCTTGAAATGGGCATTTGTAGATGTCAAGTAGTGAAGTGACTCACATGTACCCTTCCTCATAATCACGGCATGTGTTCTAGCCAGTACCTATCTGCAATTTCTGAGTTAAAATGTTGAGTCATGCATTCCCACAGACCACAGCTATTGTTCTAAAGAACTGTGTGGGCAAACTTTGTTTTGGCCTTGGTAAACCAGCAAGAGCAAGGAGCTCGTTTTTGCTTTCATTTCATTCGCTGTGTTTTATGGAAACGGCACTGCAATGAAACCAGCCGTGGTATGAACTTAAAATTTGTTAACAGTAGTGACTGACACACCAAAGCCTTGCTTCTAGGAGCCACAGTTGAGAGGGTGGGGACCAAAGGTGGGCAAACTGCCCCAGCATGTCCCCTGTCAGAGGTGCTATCCCTCTCTTAAAAGCCCCTAACACCCCTAGTAAAAATAGGATTAAGAATAAGCCATTATATTCAAGATGTTTGTCTCAGAGCGTCATCATTCTGCTGCTAATGCTTATAATCACCTTGCCCCATTGAAAGGTCAAAACGTAAAATGGCTTTTTTATTGCTTCAAATTGTAATCAGAGTAGGGGTTGCTATTTGTCCCACGTTCCAATTATTTTGCACCAGGATTGGAAGAATGAGCTCTTCTCATTTCTGACACACAATCTAGTGAAGGGAACATGTTGCACTTATCTTGTCCTTCTGTAATATGGTGTTGGCTCCAATGTATCTTTGCTGATGCAGCTCCATCATTTGGTAATTAGCAACCTTGCCACACTTCCCTGCCTTATTAGACTAAAATTAGGGCAATGGCAATGAGAACAGAGGATAATGGTGGTGGCAAGTGATGAAAATCTCTAACGTGGTTCTGTTTCTCTGCCAATCATTAAAAATAAAACGTCCAATCTAGCAAAAGCTACACATATTAAAATCACACATTCTATATTTGTAAACAATTTTTAACTTTAAAAATGCTTCAAGTTTATACAGCCTAAAATACTTAGGGCAAAGTCCAGCCACACCCCTCACTTATCTCTCGTGCACAATGTTCAGCAGATGGGTGTTTCCTGCTGCTGTTAAAACACTGGCAGCTTCCCATAATTTGCACTTGAAAAAAAGCTGCATGTGTTTGTTACAATATGTTGCAGACTGCATGAAGCCCATAATATATAGGGAAACACCATCCCATCCCAACACACACACATTTCTGCAAAAGTGTTTTATCTTTGATTTGAAAGAAACCAAGCATAATCCTATTCAATGGGACCTACTCCTAGATAAAAGTGGATCGATTGCCATCAGCCATATGATCAGAATATGCTGTGCTTGTTGTTGTTGTTGTTGTTTAGTTGTTTAGTCGTGTCCGACTCTTCGTGACCCCATGGACTAGAGCATGCTAGGCACTCCTGTCTTCCACTGCCTCCCGCAGTTTGGTCAAACTCTTTTTTTTTTATAATTCCAGTTACAGATAGGTAGCCGTGTTGGTCTGCCATAGTCAAAACAAAATAAAAAAATTCCTTCCAGTAGCACACGAAAGCTCATACCAAGAACTAACTTAGTTGGTCTTTAAGGTGCTACTGGAAGGATTTTTTATATATAATGATATTTATTAAGTTTTCCAACATAAGAAAAGTTACAAAAATAGAAAAAATAAAAAAGAGAACAAAAGAATACACAAAATACAAAATACAAAATAGAAATAGCAAAGAAAAATAAAAAAGTTAAAACTAAATCCCTCTTTCTATTGTCTTACCATTCATTTGCTTATTTTCTTGACTTCCTCACACCTCCCTTTTTTGTATTCTATTTAATAATTGGTTCAGCAAATCCATACCCTCTTAGTTTATCCTTAATTTCTTATCTTCATATATTATAAACTTCAATTTTTCGTCTAAAATCAATCCATTTTTACATATTCCTTTGCCTTCTTGCTAAAACCTCTTCATTTCATTTCAACATCATTAACATTCAATAATTTTATAGTGTTTCTGTAAATAGTCTTTAAATTTCTTCCAATCTTCTTCCACCGACTCCTCTCCCTGGTCTTGGATTCTGCCAGTCATTTCCGCCAATTCCATATAGTCCATTACTTTAATCTGCCATTCTTCCAAGGTGGGTAAGTCTTGTGTCTCCGCAGTTTGGTCAAACTCATGCTGGTAGCTTCGAGAACACTGTCCAACCATCTCTTCCTTACTTGCTTCTTTTTCTCCTTTGAAACAAGGCTGCAATCTCAAGATACTTACTAAGATGTAGGTACTGTGGAACATAGCACAACAAACTTTGGAGTAAACCTGAATCCAATTGTCCTGATTAACTTTTTAATTTTTTAAAAAGAATACTGACTAAGTGGTAAGTACAACTCGACACAGTGGAATGCACTTCTGAGTAAACATGCATAAAATCATGCTGATTAATTGTTTAATAAAAAATCTCTTCTATCCTTCCTAAATTTCCCAGATAGATTGCATTTTAAACAATTAAACATGATTAAAACTGGAATGGGTACTTACAATCTATCGCTCCACACTAAAGAATAGGGAGGAAGTAGCAAAAAGATTCAGGGTTGGGTGGTTGATCACATAGTTAACTCTGCCCTTTGAAATTGATGGGACTTAAATGTGCTTAGCTTTTCGACCGGATGTTCCCTTGTGTTCCAAATGTGCAGGCTTATATGGTGAAAGAGACGTGAATATGGTTAAGAGATGGCGCATAAGAAAGGTGTGTTTAATAGACACATATGCAGAGGCCACATGAAAGAAAATCAAAAGCAACCAAAGAAGATGGATTAAGCTGTTCAGTTTTCTGCAGGTACTGTGAGTGAATGGAAAATATGTTCCAAAATGTTCCAACTGGTTGCAAGGATCCCTCTCCCCGGTCTCAAGAGGGTATAAAAAAACGCTGCCTGTTAAATGTGCTAATGTCACAGAAGACACTGGGATGAGGGCAAGATGTTGAAGATGTTAAAACACCTTCCACATGAGTTAATAAAACTGTATTGGGTTGTTTACATATAAATTTGACTTGTAAGCAAGGGTGAGAGCACTAAGCTCCGACCCCTGAGTCACCATCATTGTCACTCGGGAAGGGAAAATATGTGAAAATGAGAGTTTTCTCTGCTCATGGAGACACAGAGCCTTTATTTTGCAAGGTTCTAGATTGTTTAGGTAGCTTTCAAGAGTGGTAGAGGCTTCCTGCTTCCATGGGTTAGTGAGTGAGAAGGACAATGACAGGAGCAGAGCTAGGGATGGAGTCTGCTTTTGTTTGCATGTCAATGAGAAACTACCTAATACGCACACATACTGATGAATATCCATCCTTCAAAAATTTCACTTCTAACTCCACTCGACATCTTATATCTTTGGCGATCACTCGTAGCTGAGTAAGACTGTCTTCCATGAACACAGTTTTAACAGTGAGTCCATAAGTGACTTTGGAGGCCGATTCTGGATCCACACATCCTTCCACAATGGGGACATAGGTTTCCGGGCAGGAGTTGATCACAGAGAGGGTTTGCCAAGTGTGCCTTCCTCTTAGCACGTTTCTCCCTTTTGTCCTGAGTTTGAGCATCTTCAAAGCCCATGACACCTTTGGTAAAGGCTGTTCTCCAATAGGAGTGCTCGCAGGCCAGTGTTTTCCAGTTGTCGGTGTTTATACTACATTTTAAAAGATTTGCCTTGAGTCTTTAAACCTCTTTTGTTGACCACCAGCATGGCGCTTTCCATTTTTAAGTTTGGAATAGAGTAGTTGCTTTGGAAGACGATAATCAGGCATCTGCACAAGCCACCCACTGGACATACTTCTGAGTTAACATGTTCAGGAGTTCATTGTTATGCCTGCCATGGCATCTGTCCTAAATCAGGTGTGATGTGAGGAATCTTTGGCACTCCAGATGCTGCCGAACAACTCCCAAGTTGATGATGGATGATGGAAGTTGTAGTTTGGCGACATCTGGAGGGCCAAAGGTTCTCCACACCTAAATCATAATGCAAAGGAGGCACTGATTCTTATTTATATCCTGCCCTTTCTTCCACATAGAAGCACAGACTATCTTCTAAATACAGCAGTGGTTTGGACACCTGTGACCCTCCAGTTATTGCATCATCATTAGCCATAGTGGCTGGGGCTGATGGGGGCTGGAGTTCCAACAAGATGTTGTTGTTTAGTCGTTTAGTCGTGTCCGACTCTTCGTGACCCCATGGACCAGAGCACGCCAGGCACTCTTGTCTTCCACTGCCTCCCGCAGTTTGGTCAGACTCATGTTGGTAGCTTCGAGAACACTGTCCAACCATCTTGTCCTCTGTCATCCCCTTCTCCTTGTGCCCTTCATCTTTCCCAACATCAGGGTCTTTTCCAGGGAGTCTTCTCTTTTCATGAGGTGGCCAAAGTATTGGAGCCTCAGCTTCACGATCTGTCCTTCCAGTGAGCACTCAGGGCTGATTTCCTTAAGAATGGATAGGTTTGATCTTCTTGCAGTCCATGGGACTCTCAAGAGTCTCCTCCAGCACCATAATTCAAAAGCATCAATTCTTCAGCGATCAGCCTTCTTTATGGTCCAGCTCTCACTTCCATACATCACTACTGGGAAAACCATGGCTTTAACTATACGGACCTTTGTTGGCAAGGTGATGTCTCTGCTTTTTAAGGTGCCATCTAGGTTTGCCATCGCCTTTCTCCCAAGAAGCAGGCGTCTTTTAATTTCCTGGCTGCTGTCACCATCTGCAGTGATCATGGAGCCCAAGAAAGTAAAATCTCTCACTGCCTCCATTTCTTCCCCTTCTATTTGCCAGGAGGTGATGGGTCTAGTGGCCTTGATCTTCGTTTTTATCCAACCAGATATATAGGGCCAAATGTTCCGTACCCCTAAATCAACAAGAAAAGCTATCATCCAGCAATAACTGCAGTTGACTTTCTGCTTACTAATTCCATAATCAAAAACACTTTCTAGCCACATTTCTCCTTTGTCTGGAGAGCTATTTCAGACATGTTCTTTCAGAGCTTATCTGCCCTGAAAATCTGAACAGGCCTTCTGTCACTAGGTGCTGCTCGCCAGTGTTTCCTTAACACTATTGCAACAGTAGGAAGATGCAAAGGAACTCTGGATCCAATCCAATGACTTAATACAATTGCAGTTGTTCACAGGCACAGTTACAGCAATGACTCAGCTTGTATGCTCTGCTGATTCACAGTGATTATCTCCCCACTGATAGAAAACACTTTCGGCATATTGTCGAGCCTTAGTTTCTGAGAAGCAGAGTATGGCTCCCCAGACATACAGCAACATCTGTATGCAGGAAACGCTGAGGAGCAATGCTTCGGTATAACAGCCTCCTTAAGTTCTCCTTACGTGTATCTCTTTCAAAGCCTCAAGCCAAAATATATTTGGCGTAAATCATAGATGTGAATTGACTAGTGAATGTGCATAAATACTGACAGTTGTGCACATTCACTGAAGGTGATGATATAGCACACACATTGACAGCTTTGATAAAGGATTACATGCATTGTGAACATGGATCACCACTGGTGAATAAAAGAGGATATCAGCCTTCTTGTGGATTTTGTACACTGTCTAGGCAATATGCACAGACTACTGGAGGAATTTGTGCCTAGACTGGCCTGCCTGTACCCTACATGATTAGCATTTCCTCCTTGGGGATATCTTTCAAAATCTGTTGGAAGCACAGAGGTTGACCAGGCAAAATCCTTTATGCATGTTGACAGTTGGTACACATTCTCCATTTTTTTCCTGTGAAGGTGTGCAGCCACTTAGTGTTTGTGTTCACATCTTATACCTGAAGGTGCATCTCCACCCCCATCGTTCAACCTGAGGGCCTTCTGGCTGTTTCCTCACTGCGAGAAGCAAAGTTACAGGGAACCAGGCAGAGGGTCTTTTTGGTGGTGGCGACTGCCCTGTGTAACACCCTCCCATCAGATGTCAAGGAAATAAGCAACTATCTGACCTTTAGAAGACATCTGAAGGCAGCCCTGTTTAGGGAAGTTTTTAATGACTGATGTTTTAATGTACAGTATTCTTAATCTTTTGTTGGAAGCCGCCCAGAGTGGCTGGGGAAACCCAGCCAGATGGGCGGGGTATTAATAATAACAATAATAACAACAACAACAACAACAACAACAACAACAACAACAACAACAATTCTTCCCCATTAAAAGTTCATGGACCACAAAAAGTATTGAATTCTGCCTTCTGCAAAGCAGTTTTCCGAAAGTGGAATGTAATGCAGAAAAGAAAGAAAAAAATAAATTACAAGCCTACTAAATGGAAGAAATATATTCAAACTGATATTATTTTTCCTTGCCAGGTCAGTGTGTTCCAGTTCAGGATCTGACATTTTAGTTCAAGTTTCTCCGCTTTAGTAAGAAAATATATTTCAATTCCTTTCCTATTGCTCATTGCTGAATCTCACAGACAAAAACGTCCAAGTGCTTATTCAGGGCTTTCGCAAATACTTTTCTTTCTTTCTTGAATGCGCTGCTATACTGGAGCACTTGATGGAATGAGACAGAATTTAGACTCTATTTTTCTTTTACCTGGTAATAGGGGGACATATTTGCAATCTCTTCTCCCCTCCCCTCCATTCTCCTATCATGTGGAAGCCAGCCTGTGAGTGGGGAGGACAATATGTTCAATTTTAAAGAGATTGAGGCTGAGTTCAAGACTAATCTGTGCACAAAAGTGGACAATTGAAAGTTGGACAAACTTTAGAAATATCATCCTGCAAGCTGGTAGCGACAGGTTAAAAGGGAAAATAATGCTTTAAAGTTCCCTGAGAAAGGTCAAATCAGTCCAAAAAGTACCAGAGAGGGTTATCCAATGAGCAAAGAGGTCAGGGGAAGGAGTGTGACCTTTTCATGCTTTGTTCTATTGAAAGAAAGGAAAAAGTTGAAGAATTATCCTATGAAAAAGAATAATCAAAGCTACCTTAATTGTATAAGAGTATAAGCATTCAATTAAATGGGCAAAAATAATTATCTAGTGTTCTGTATAACAAGGTACATGAAGTTCAACCACTTCACCAAACACATGATTTCTCAACATTAAATAAGAAAGTGATGCATTTTGACTCATAGCGTGGATCCCCTGTGGGGAACTGTAATTTCTGTGAAAGCCCATTTCTAAATTTCAGATTTGCCTTTTATATTATTTTGAAATGTTTGGAAGGCTGATTCATGTTCAATGTAGAATAACAGTGTCTACATTCCAGCAGCAGTAATTAAATGTGTTGTAGTTGTTATTTATTTACACTCATTAATTGTTGCCTATTTGGTTTTGGGGTGGGGAGAGGAAGGGAGCTCTAGGAACCTTTAAAAAACAAATCAAAATTGGAGCCAAAATAAGTCCAATGAATTAAAAAACGGGGTGTCAAAATGGATTCAGTTCCTAACTCATCTGCAGCACCTAAGCAAGCAAGCTTAGCATTCTCTATAGCAGAGTAAATGAAGTTACATTTTTTTTAAAAAAATATGTGTCAAATACATGGTTGAAGACATATCTGTTGGCAGTTCTGAAGAACGTGGTTAGTGGAAGATTAGTGAAAACAACCCATTTGGTTCTCCTGAGTTGTGGGAATAGTTTGCTGGGTGATCATCTTTGTACAATGTTGCGGCCATCAACATTTTGTTTGCAGAAATTTCTTGGAAGAGGCTTCCTGAACCAGGGGTGGGCAACTTGTGGTTCTAGAGTCATGAGCTCAGCCTTGGGATCCAGGATGGAAGAAGAACAGGAAAGAAATGTTAGAAAACAAGCAAGCAAACTAACAAACTGTCAGGCAGTCCTTGCTCTCAATTCATGTAGATTACAAGGAGTGAGGTAGTGCAGTAGCAAGAAAAAAAGAGAAAGGAATGAAGGAAACTAAGAACAGCATCCTGGCTCATGCCAATGACCTATGAGTCCAAAGTCCTCTTTTCATAGTGGCTAAACACTGTGAGAAACTACAAGGTAAAAAGGTAAAAGTAAAGTTAAAGGACCCCTGGATGGTTAAGTCCAGGCAAATGTGACTAAGGGGTGTGCAGTGCTCATCTTTCTTTCAGGCCGTGGGAGCCCGCGTTTGTTCACAGACAGCTTTCTGGGTCATGTGGCTAGCATGATTAAACTGCTACTGGTGAAATGGGACACTGTGACAGAAGCCAGAGTGCATGGAAACACCGTTTATCTTCCTGCTGCAGTGGTACCTATTTATCTACTTGCACTGGTGTGCTTTCAAACTGCTAGATTGGCAGGAGCTGGGACAGAGCAACGGGAGCTCACCCCATCATGGAGATTCGAACCACCAACCTTCTGATCATCAAGCCCAAGAGGCTCAGTGGTTTAGACCATAGCACCACCCACGTCCCCGGGAAACTACAAGCAGGATCTGAGCAGCTGTTCTTGCCTCCTTCGGCACACTGCCTCTGACAATTAAGTCAGAGCATTGCCTCCATGTTCCATGGAGGCAGAGCATAGGCATGATGGCTAATACTCATTGATAGTTTGAAGCTCCATAAATGTGTCTAATCCTCTATTGAAGCCACCCCAAGTTAATGGCCATCTCCATCTCCTGTGGGAGCAAGTTCCACTGTTTATGTGTTGTGTGAATAAATACTTTATTTTACTTCTATTCCAGCACGCATGGGAAAATGTGATATGCTCTGTTAGATTAATCGAATGAAACTTGAACACATGACATGATAAAAGTCTGTAATTTTATCAGGACAAGTTATTTGTTGTTTACTGTTGTAACAATTGTTTTCTCAAAATTTATCTTCTGGACCATGAAAATTAATAAAAACATTAAAGAAAACTTTATCTGTCCTGGACCTTCCAATATTCAGCTTCATTGGATATTCATGAAGGGATGCTGGTAACGCTGTGGTCTAAACCACTGAGCCTCTTGGGCTTGCCGATTGGAAGGTTGGCAGTTCGAATCCCCGTGACGGAGTGAGCTCCCGTTGCTCTGTCCCAGCTTCTGCCAGCCTAGCAGTTCAAAAGTATGCTAGGTACCACTGTGGTAGTCAGGTAAATGGTGTTTCTGTGCACTCTGGCTTCTATCGTGGTGTTCTGTTGCACCAGAAGTGGTTTAGTCATGCTGTCCATATGACCCAGAAAGCTGTCTGTGGACAAACACCGGCTCCCTCGGCTTGAAAGCAAGATGAGCACTGCAACCCCATAGTCGCCTTGGACTAGACTAGCCGTCCAGGGGTCCTTTATCTTTTTTCCTTTACATGAGTTCGAGTGTTGTGAAAGAAAGAAGGGAAGGAAGGGAGGGAGGGATGGCCCCACTTAGCTTTGGCTATGGCTCCACCCAGTTTTGATTCGAGTTCTGCCTACTTCCAGCATGTGCCCCAATAAATTATCCTCAAGGGAACTGTGTCTCTCACCTTGGTCATAGATTGATGTACATGACAGGTTGGAAACTTTGTAGTTGTGTTCATTTATTGCAGCACTGACTGTCTCCCCCACCCCACCCCCAAATATAATCAATGCTATACTACAGCATGCAATTCAGTTCTACCTGTGGTGTCTATCTTTCAGATTTCGTTTACAGAGCAGCAATTTAATCCAACGATGTTATTCAAATCACTTTACATTTAAAAGCGCAAAAAGAATTATCCACCATAAGTTGGCAGTTAATGACGAAGAAACATTTTGTAGGCATTTCACAAAGTTTGCACACTGCTTCTTTGTGGAAATAATTAAGCACCTTCATAAAAGAATGTGAATATTTTCGAAGCCAATATGCTGTCAACAGCTGAAACGAAAGGACGCGTTTTGTGAGAAATGCTTTCAGACGCTTATTCTTCCACTACCCCAATGCAATCAACCACTTTGGGTAACTCATTTTGAGATTTTGAAGGCCAAAGACAACCTTTTCAATAATGAACATATTTTACACTCCACTGCTCTACATTAACTAGCTGCCATTAGTGGCATTATACAACATCTTTTCCAAATGCTGATATGCATTTAAATTGCAATAAATTGCAATATTTTGACAGCAAACCTTAGCTGCCTATATAGAATAAACATCTTACTCCTTTTCACAGTATTGTATATTTTTAAGTGCTCTGTGGATTTTCCTCTTTCATCCCCATACATGGTGGTCTGATGTCCCTGCCAAGTTGATTATCTCTATCTGTCCCTCCATCCACCCATCAATCTATGATGTCAGTCAACTCTGAATAATATTTTAGGGTTATTATTGCCATATAAGTAAAGTATCCAATTAATGTACAGAACATACTTTTTTTTTTTTTTGGGGGGGGGGGAGTTGGATCTCAAATAACAGCATTAAAACGGCATGCATGCCAGAATATAACAAGGGATTGGACGCTTAAAACAGGGGTCAGCAAACTTTTTCAGCAGGGGGCCGGGCCACCGTCCTTCGGACCTTGTGGGGGGCTGGACTATATTTTGGAGGGGGGGAATGAACAAATTCCTATGCCCCACAAATAACCCGGAGATACATTTTAAATAAAAGCACACATTCTACTCATGTGAAAACACCAGGCAGGCCCCACAAATAACCAAGAGATGCATTTTAAATAAAAGGACACATTCTACTCATGTAAAAACACTGATTCCCAACTGTCCGCAGGCCAGATTTAGAAGGCGATTGGGCCGGATGTGGCCCCCGGGCCTTAATTTGCCTTCTTGTTGTTTAGTCAGTTAGTCGTGTCTGACTCTTTGTGACCCCATGGACCAGAGCACGCCAGGCACTCCTGTCTTCCACTGCCTCCTGCAGTTTGGTCAAACTCATGTTAGTAGCTTTGAGAACACTGCCCAACCATCTCGTCTTCTGTCGTCCCCTTCTCCTTTTGCCCTCAATCTTTCCTAACATCAGGGTCTTTCCTAGGGAGTCTTCTCTTCTCATGAGGTGGCCAAAGTATTGGAGCCTCAGCTTCAGGATCTGTCCTTCCAGTGAACACTCTGGGCTGATTTCCTTCAGAATTGATACGTTTGATCTTCTTGCAGTCCGTGCTCTCACTTCTTGCAGTCCGTGCTCTCACTTCCATACATCACTACTGGGAAAACCATAGCTTTAGGCCATTAGTTTGTCTACCCATGGCTTTAAATGTCTCCACCTGATAGCAGAAATACATGAAAGCACTCTCCAATGGAGAACATCCCAAAGCCATCACTGAACAGGTCCTTTCTTGTCATGACTTAAGTCTTTGAGGGCAGAAACGGGAAAATGCTGGAAGATATTTGTTCATTCTAAATGGTTCTCCCCCCCCCCCCCCCCCCGCTGCAGCAGGAAAAACTTTCAGGATTGGAGAGCTTATAGAAATGTTTATATAAATCAAGGGTAATTTGTGGGGAAGAGAATCATTCTCTACATCAGACACACGATTTCTCAATATCAAGGAAGCCAAGTGATGCATTTTGAGCCATAGCCTGGATCCTCTGTAGGGAAACTGCAATTTCTGGGTGAAGGCCCATATCTAAATTTCAGATTTTCCTTTTATATTCTTTTGAAACATTTGGATAGCTGATTCATGTTCAATGCAGAATAACAGTGCCTACATTCCAGCAACCAGTGATTAAATCCCCACCCCTCCCCCAAATCATTAATTGCTGCCTATTTGTTTGCTAGGGGTGGGCTATAGGAACCTTTGAAAAACAAATCAAAATTGGGGCCCAAATGAGTGCAATGAATTACAAAATGGAATGTCAAAATGGATTCAGTTCCTAACTCATCTGAAGCACCTAAGAAAGCAACAAAATGGAAAATGGAAAATGAAACCAAAAGAATCGTAAATAACAAGCAACAGATACAAAGGGGAAAGTTTGGATACATTTTCATGTCCATAATGGCTATTTATCTAGTCCTAATTATAATACAAAATGAGAGGCCACTACCTGGAAACAAATTTGAGACTCAGTTTTTATACTACCATATTTGCCTCTCCAGTATTCTAGATCCTTTCTTCCCCTCCTGCATGCCCTATTTTTCCATTATTATCACAGATAGGACATTGCACCTTTCGGACATTTTCCATCACTTACAATAACACCTAATGACCCTTTCATTTTTCTAGAAAAAGATAAATTTGTGGTGTATTCATTTTCCTGAACGGGAATCCCTTTAAAAGCTTCCCTTTAATCATTTCATGTAGGTTAATCCTTAACATCATCAGATCTTGTTATTAGATTTTAAATTTTAATGTGTAACTTTAAGGTTTTTCATATACAGCACCCATACTCCCATACTAAGCAAGTTGTAAAAGTCTTTCCAGTAAAATCCTACAATCGTGATGTCATTCCTTCCAAACTCTGCTTTCTCTAATATTGGAGAATCACACAAGGTTGAATCAAAATAAATCACTTGAATTTGTGTTTGCTGTTTATAAAAAGGTAGGTGTCAGTTTTAGGGGGCAGGAGCAATCATTCAAGTTTGCTTAAATCATGATTATGCAATCCAGCACTGGAATAAGATGAATAAAGTATAGACTTGCTCTGCCAACTGGACACAACTCCCAAGTATCCTGATGCATATTCTGTTTGTTACTCTCTGTATTTTTTGGCTCAAGAATTGTGCTCATTATCTTGAAATGGGCAAGAGAACATACCACCAGTTGAGTTCTTTGTTGGCTGTGGTTTACCATGCAAACATCTGATTAACTAAGTTTATACGAGCTGATGTTTGCCAGTGGGTTTTGAGAAAAGGTAAACTAAATTTAGTACACTCCCAGTGTAACTCACAATTGACTGCAAACACTTATCTCCATCCTCGTTGGGATTCATCTGGCAAAGTTCAGCAACACTAGGGCAGCAAAGGGCTTGCTTGATGTGTCAACAAAAGTGCTCAACGGATTGAAACCACTTTCGTTTCAATTGCCCATTTGTATTGCTTTAGACTCTCTGATTGCCATTGGATTCTCAGCCTATTTAACGGCATTTTCAAAAACCTCTCCTTAGCCAGAGAATTTTGAGAGTCCACTATGCAACTGACCGTAGAAATGTGCTGAATCTTTTGTTTCAATTGGGCAGATATTTAAACAATGGTGCATTTGTAACCTTGCATATTTGGGATATTTATCTGTGAGAGCAGACTGGCAGTTTTCGCCATGGAGAAATGAATAGTTGCTGCATGTTGCATGTACACTACTCTACTTGCAGTTAGCTTAATTGTCCATCATCTTTATCATTCAAAAGCACATACAGATCAGTATGATGCTGATCTGAATTTTTGCTGTGCAACACCATCATTTGATAGTTTCAAATGAGCAACTGCTTGCACCTCCAGCTACTGGTTTTCTTCAAAATTCTTTTGTTTTAGGTCACTTATCTACAACAATAAATTTTCAGTATTTTAATTCAAAAGAGAGGCTAGGAGACCATCAAACACAGGGAAGAAAGAGAGGTATCTCAGCAGTAGCAAGTGGTAAAAAGAAAAGAAAAGTAAAGGCATTTTGTCCACAGACAGCTTTCTGGGTCATGTGGCCAGCATGACTAAACCACTTCTGGTACAATGGGACACTGTGAAGGAAATCAGAGTGCACAGAAACACTGTTTACCTTCCCGCTGCAACGGTACCTATTTATCTACTTGCACTGGTGCGCTTTCAATCTGCTAGGTAGACAGGAGCTGGGACAGAGCAATGGAAGTTCACCCCATCATGGGGATTTGAACCGCCAACCTTCTGTTCAGCAAGCCCAAGAGGCTCGGTGGTTTAGACCACAGTGCCACCCACAGCAGCAGGGCTTACCTGATCTCCCTTTTTCATTGTACTGCAGTTTACCAAGAGGGAGAGGATGAGGGTGAAGTGACAGCAAGTCCAGCAAAGTGCAAATACACTCTGGCGGAAAGACCAGACTGGCATGTCTGGTAAGTT
The DNA here is from genome assembly GCF_951804945.1 of Podarcis cretensis. NCBI lineage: Eukaryota > Metazoa > Chordata > Lepidosauria > Squamata > Lacertidae > Podarcis > Podarcis cretensis. The sequence goes on from NC_137173.1 coordinate 91,281,535, forward strand.
TGCACAATGCCAACCTCACCACTGCTTCAACCCTCCCCACACAAAAACAGCTGGTGTGTTGATCCTTTTTTTCTACAAGTATCGTCAAATCCGGTCTCATGTTTGAATTCATCTGCAGTTTGCAGCCTGTAAATGAGGGAAGAAGACCTGGGAATATTGCTTGTTTAAGAGACAGAATGCGCTTCCAGAACTGAGCTGATCTGCTAGGCTGACATTTTTTAAACCTGCATGCTTATCGTGCTGATAGCAAATGAAAGACATGTGAACATTTTGCTGAACTGAAACGTTTGATGCAGACCGGAGGAACCCTTGTCCTTTGAAATTCTGATGTCTGCCTTCCGCCTAAGGTAAAACAAAAGCATCCTGCATTTAGAGTCTGATGTTCCTTACATCTTTAGAGAGATTTGAAGAAATCACCCATGTTTTGACAGGTTTCGTTAGCAAGGAATGTTCACAAAGTGCATCTGTCACTTACTGGATCAAAAGGGATAGGTTCCAGCAGCAGAGCTTGCTGGTGTTCATTGTCTTGATCCAATTTCATCCCACCATACTTAAGCAGTGACGGCAATTTATGTTTCATGGGCAGAAACATCATTGATTCGGTGACAACAGCTTCTGGAAGGTGATGACTAACCGCCACCATGGTTTTGGACAGCAGACAACTACGACAGAAGTAAATGTTTTCTCAGTGACAACGCATCAGCTTTTGTGCTGTATTGACCATCTGTTATAACTGGTGATGCATACAGCTCCCCCACTCTTAAGCCCCTTGGAAGATACCCTTTCATTTTCATATCTTCCCCACCCACATGAACAGTAAGTTTAATTTCCGCTTGAATCTCTTACTGATGTTCCATTCCTTGTCCTTTAGGACCTGACAAATGCTTAGCAGAAAATAGCTCCGTTCAAGTAAAATGAGTGTGCTTTTTCTGTTGACAAAATATGGTCCTTTGGGCTGGATCATCCTTTGTACACTTTGCCTGACAGAGTGCATAACCGGTGCTCATAAGTCCTCTCCCTCTGCCCCTTCCAAATCAAGCACAGCCATGTTGGGGCCAAGGGAGTTTTAGTCATGTTCTGAGAGACAGCAGTAGATGTATGTTACAACATTACACAGGGCACAAAATGATTGCAGCATCCAATCAAATGAAGACACTCCAATCCATGCATTAAAAAAAGTAAAAAGGTAAAGGACGGAGGTTCAAATACCCACCACGGGGGAGCTCCTGGTGCTCTGGCCCAGCTCCTGCCAACCTAACAATTTGAAAGCATGCCAGTGCAAGTAGATAAATAGGTACCACTGCTGTGGTGGAAAGGTAAACCATGTTTCTGTGCACTCTGGCACTCGTCACAGTGTCCCGTTGTGCCAAAAGCAGTTTAGTCATGCTGGCGGCATGACCTGGAAAGCTGTCTGTGGACAAACACCAGCTCCCTCAGCCTGAAAGCGAGATGAGCGCTGCAATCCTATAGTCACCTTTACTGGACTGAACTGTCCAGGGGTCCTTTACCTTTTCCTCCCCCCCTTTTTTACTACTTGTGTGTGGTCCCCAAAAAGTTCTCCATGAGCAAATGTGAGCTTTAGACTAAAAAAGGTTTCCCAGCCTGATCTAATTTTGATCCAAAATATAAAGAACTTTTATCTTTGAATTGGTGTGCAATTTGGGGGTGAATGATGGAACGACATGATGTTAATAATAACAATAATAATTTTATTATTACACCTTGCCCATCTGGCTAAAATAGGATCTTCTGCAGAACTCGGGGGGGGGTGAGTTTTGTGCCAGCCTCACTCCTCCTCCCAGTTTTAAGATGTCCCTGCCATTGCTCCATGCAGGCGGTGCAGTAAAATTAGGGTGGCATTTTAATTTTGCCCCAAATAATAAATGTTATCACTACGACAACACAACTTATCTGGTCTTGAGCATTTTGAAAGGTGACGTGAACACTACCGACTAGAGAAGCATTTTCTCTTCACATCATGGGGATCCTAAACCCAAAACACATAGAGCACTCATCATGCAGCGAGGGAACCAACACCACACCAGCCATGGAAAAAATGTAAGGTCCATTTGCTCCTCATGAGAGACACAAACAGCACCGTCTCCAAATGTACAAAGCTGGCTGGAAAGCCCTGCAGGCTGTTCAGTACATTACTGTAGGTGTTAATGGGCTGGAAACGGTTTTCAGTCCATTAGTAATTTAGTCATAACTTCACTGTCACAGAACTGGAAGGAACCTCCATAATCATCAGTCCATCGCATTGCCCTGAGACAGGATGTGTATATTTAAGTCACCCCCAAAGAGAGGTTTTACTCGTTATCTTAAGGATTTCCAGTGCAGAGTATTTGAAAGCTTCCAAAGTTAGCCTGTTCTTTTGCCGCTAGTGGAGATCTGTGGAACCTGTTACCCACCACTCTGAATGGAGGCCAACAACTATATATAGTGACTTACCAGTGACTTACCTCCTGGTTTTTTGGTCCCCCCCCCCCCCCGCCTGCTTGGAACTTCAAAAATGGGCAGAACTCTAGTGTGGCAGGTTGGCTGAATTTGGCTTACAGGAGCTTCTTTACTTGCACACATTTGACTCACGCGGCACTGCACATGAGCGCGGTGCCAGGAAACAATGGAATAAATTGATCTGAACTGCAAAAAGGAGCATGAAAGGGCAAAAACAGAATAAAAAGAGCAGGGGGGAATGCAAAAACTGCACAGAAGAGCGGGATAATGGCTAGCAATCCCAGGAGCCTTTGCAACTGCAATCTCAGCAGCCTTTGCACTGACCTTTGAGCCCTGTGGAGAGTTTGGGTTTGAGAAAGGAGGTTTGGAGCAATTGTGGTGGCGTTCGGTTGATTTTTGTGGATTTGGGGCAGAGTTTAGAATTTTAGGTGGTGTTCCCCACTGTATGTGATTTCACGAGGATGACTGGTACCTGGGAACGTAACCTCTACATAAGTGGGGAGACGCCTGTAATTAATCACAGCATGCCGATAGCAAGGTCAGCAGTTCGAATCCACGTGACAGAGTGAGCTCCTGTTGCTCTGTCCCAGCTCCTGTCAACCTAGCAGTTCAGAAGCATACCAGTGCAAGTAGATAAATAGGTACCACTGTGGTGGGAAGGTGAACGGCATTTCCATGTGCTCTGGTTTTCGTTACAGTGTCCCGTTGCGCCAGTAGTTAAGTCAGGCTGGCTGCATGACCCGGAAATCTGCCTGTGGACGAACGCCAGCTCCCTCGGCCTAAAAGCAAGATGAGCACTGCAACCCCATCGTCGCTTTTGACTGGACTTAACTGTCCAAGGGTCCTTTACCTTTATCTAATCACACATCATGTAGCTGAGTCGTTCAAGCTTGGGTTTGGGGACTCCAACGCAGCATGGCCAATGTTTACGAATTATGAGGGCTGTGGTCCAGCAAAGTATCGAGGGCAACAGGTACGCCACCCATTTAGTACTCTGCTAAGGTGGATTTGCTTTCTCTCTCTTTCTCTTTCTCTCTCTCTCTCTCTCTCTCTCTCTCTCTCTCTCTCTCTCAGATTGACTGCCTTTTTTTCTCCACCACCTCCTTGAACGGAAGCTGAGAGGAGCATTTGGAACTAAGGAGTAAGCCCAATATGTATTATCTCTGTCACAGTTGAGTTGTTATCACTCTTTTGGCAAGCCCCTTCTGTTCAGATGCTTCAGATCGCATGACTTAGGACAGGGGCCAGCAAACTTTTTCAGCAGGGGGCCAGGCCACTGTATCTCAGACCTTGTGGGGGGCTGGCCAATTCTTTTGGGTGGGGGGGGAGTACAAATTCCTATGCCCCACAAATAACCCAGAGATGCATTTTAAAGAAAAGCACACAAATAACCCAGAGATGCATTTTAAATAAAAGGACACATTCTACTCATGTAAAAACATGCTGATTCCTGCACCGTTCATGGGCTGGATTTAGAAGGCGATTGGGCCAGATCTGGCCCCCGGGCCTTAGCTTGCCTACCAATGACTTAGAAGAAATGCCTGGAAAGAAAAAGAAGACAGATTTTATCGTATGTGGTGGTCTTGCAAGGTAATAAAAGCATTCTGGGAAATGATATATAATGAATACAAAAAATATTAAAAATAACTTTTATATTAAAACAACAACAACCAGAGGCTTTTCTATTAGGAATTGTAGGGAGCAGAGAAGACTTTTTATGTATGTGAATTTTTATGCACAGATGCTGTTAGCCCAGAGGTGGAAAGAAGATAAAGTCCCTACGAGAGAAGAATGGCAGATTAAACTGTTGGACTATGCTGAAATGGCAAAACTTTCTGGAAAGCTCAAAAGAAGGCCAAAAGAAGGCCAAAACTTCAATAAGGAATGAGAAAAAAATATATAATTTATCTTAGAGACCACTGTGAGCAGTTGAAAACATTAGCAAGATTGCAATAACACTTGTAATGCAATGAGAACTATGTAGACAATGGAGTTATAAAAAACACAGATTACTGAAAAAGATGCGGTAGAGAAGGTTTCACAACAAAACCCATGAAGGGGAAGGTGGGAAGTCCAGAGATTCTGAGGAATCTTTTAATTGTGTTGTGGTATTACTATAATTTTATATTTGTTAAACCAACAAATATTTTAAAAAGAAGAAGAAGAATTGCCTGGAAATGACGCCATATTTTCCAGTGATGAAAAATCCTCCTTTACAAGCCCAGGTCCAAAGGTCAGACAGCTGGGTGATTTTTTTTTTAATTAAAAAAAGCCTGATTTGACTCATCATTTCCTGAACTGAAGGTTCTTCAATAGCTGCAAAGAAAGTCATTAGAGGCCAGTGTTTCATTTAATGAGAACTGAGTACAGCTGAAGCCGAATAAGACCTTTTCAATTCAAGAATATGATTCATACTTTCAATAAGATCTGAATCCTCTGCGAGGCCTTCCTCGATTCAATTTGTATGGTCAGCATCACTTACGTTTCTAGGCGAGTATTTTCGGACACCTCCCAATGACAGCATCAACAAACGAAAGCTCAAGTGTGATGGGGTTTTGTTTTGTTTGATTTTGTCTGTTTGGCTTTTGAAGCAATTTGTATGAATGGCTAAAGGATTTTTAAGAAAGTGGCAGCTGTAAGCACAACCAAACAGCATGATGCAGTTGGTTCACTCAAATTATCTGCTTTTGCCACTTTGCAGTCTAGGTGGTATCAGATGATTTGGGGTGTAAAACCCTAAATTGGTAGGGCCAGCCAGAATTGCACTCCTGAATGCTGCAGTCTCACTATCTTACAATCAAATTGACTGGGTTTTACATATATTAGTAATTTATTTATGTATCTGCTTATTTAAAAATGAGGTTGCTCCCTTTGGAGATTGTAATTTTTTTTAAAAAATATATTATTTATTTGGTTTTTCAAATTCAACTTTTACAGAGATATATCAAACATAAATCATAAAGACAAGATTCCAAGGAATTTCCTGGACTTCCCGACTCCCCTTTGTGGGTCCTATTGTTAGTCTTTTCCTCCTGCATCTTTTATAATAATCCAAATCTTTTACATCTCCGTTATGTCCAGAATTCCACCTTAAACTACAAGTGCTATTCCAATCCTACTAATGATTTTAACTGTTTACAATGGTCTTTAAGGTAAAGTTATACATTTCCCCCATTCCTTGTTAAAATTTTGCTCTTCCTGACTTCTTATCTTCCGGTCATTTTTGCCATTTCAGCATAGTCCATTAACTTCATCTGCCATTCTTCTATGGTAGGAACTTTATCTTCTTTCCATTTCTGGGTCAGTAACATCCATGCAGCCATGGCCTGCTCCTTTCTGCTCCTTTGAGATTTCGACACCTAGAATTCCTAAAAGTCTTTGGAGTCTGTCATGCTGGTGGAAACTTCCATCATCAAAATTAGAGAGGGGAGGTGATTTTTGCCCATACTCCCACCCCTTACAATCTGCCTACAGCAACTTCCACATTGTTCTAAGAAGATTTCAGGTGTATGCACACACTGGAGGTTAAGGGGAATTGGCAAAAAACCATTTCTCTTTTTTCCTTTGATGGAGCCTCCGAAAGCTTTTCATCACTGTGAGGAACAGTATTAGGTACTACTAGAGCTTCCCCCCTCCCCCAGCCAGAACTTGCCAGAACTCAGTTCTGGCACCTCTCCGGTGGGCGCCATTTCCATTCTTAGAGAATGAGGAAGGTGATCATGATGAGTTCTGGCACCTCTTTTTCTAGAAAAATACCACAGAGTGGAAACAAACAAACAAAGCACATCCTATTTTTCAATAAACTACAGGGATACCTGAAAGTATGACTTGCCAGTTCCTTTGCAGACAGAGGCTCTTTGGTCTTTAACACGGAAGACATTTGCTAGGTAGCCATGTCTCCATTATTGCAGTTCCAAGATAAGGAGCACTACAGTAGTGAATTTGATGTCTCTTAGAAAAATAGGCAACTTGCTTCACCTCAGAGAAGAACTGGTGTTTTGAGTCTCAAAAGTCTTGCTCCTATTGATTACATATTAACTATTCCTACCTAGGTTTGATAATTACATAACATACCTGGGATTTGTGTTGTTGCTGCTGTATTCCAATTCATATAGTGAGATTTAACTTTAGCTCAGTCAAGTAATCCTCAGAAATATGATGTAGCATTCCTGTGCTTACAGTGAAATAGCTGTAATGCACACTTAAGTATCTTTATCCTTCCACCAGGTTTATCTGTATTTATTCAAATGCTTTGGAAGCAGAACTGTAATTCAGCTTATTTCTTTAGATCCTTTTCCTGTATCTACCTCTTGGGAAACTGATGACTTTAGTTTTACATAATGGGGTGAAACGTTTTCAAATAACCCTTTAGAGAGGTGGAGCCCTCCCACATTGTATAAAACTCAGATCACTAGTAGGGAAAAGAAATAATGACCATTGTGTGTTTCATAGCAATACCAAAACATTTCCATCTCCTGTTCATTCTAGAAAGTAGACCAGTGTGGTGTAGTGATTAAGAATGGCAGATTCGTAATCTGGTGAACCGGGTTCGCATCCCCGCTCCTCCACATGCAGCTGCTGGGTGACCTTGGGCTAGTCACACTTCTCTGAAGTCTCTCAGCCTCCCTCACCTCACAGAGTCTTTGTTGTGGGGGAGGAAAGGAAATTGTTAGCTGCTTTGAGACTCCTTAGTGTAGTGATAAAGCGGGATATCAAATCCAAAACTACTACTACAGTGGTGCCCCGCAAGACGAATGCCTCGCAAGACGAAAAACTCGCTAGACGAAAGGGTTTTCCGTTTTTTGAGGTGCTTCACAAGACGAATTTCCCTATGGGCTTGGTTTGCAAGACGAAAACGTCTTGCGGGTTTGCTTCTTTTTTCGTAAAACCGTTAATACCCAGGGAATCCGCGCTCCGCAAGACGAAAAAATCGCAAGACAAAGCAACTCGTGGAACGAATTAATTTCGTCTTGCGAGGCACCACTGTACTACCAGAAAGACAAGGGAACAAATGATAACACCATTCATAGATACAGTCTGGTTTACATGCCATCTATCTTTTGCAACCTTCCCTAATTTACCTCTTAAATAATTATAAGGTCCCTATTTCAAATTAGTTTTCTTTTACGTCCTACATTAAACAAATTATTTTGAAATTGTTTGGTTGTATTTATGCCTTATTTTAAAAACACATTTGAAAGTTCTATCACACATTATCAAGACTCTACGATGTTTCTCAAACTTGGGTCTCCAGCTGTTTTTAGACTACAACTCCCATCATCTCTAACTAGAAAGACCTGTGGTCAGGGAAGATGAGAATTGTAATCTGAAAACAGCTAGAGACCCAGGTTTGGAAAACACTGGCTAATACCTTTATTACTTATACCCTGCCCATCTGGCTGGGTTGTCCCAGCCACTCTGGGTGGCTTACAGTGCATAAAAAATCATAAAACATTAGACATTAAAAATTTCCCAATACAGGGTTGCCTTCAGGTGTCTTCTAAAGGTTATATAGTTACTTGACATTTGAAGGGAGGGCTTTCCACAGGGCGGGCACCACAACTGAGAAGGTCCTCTGCCTGGTTCCCTGTAACCTCACTTCTCACAGTGAGGGAACCACCAGAAGGTCCTTGGAACTGGATCTCAGACTGAATTATGGGGTTGGAGACACTTCTTCAGGTGCACTGAAGCTGTATTGAGGCTATTGGGTAGATTCTCAAAGTTTGGGACCAGCAGGGTCAAGGGGAGTAGACATAGCTCCCACTGCAGCCCATCTATGCTTGCTGCCATTTATCAGAAGAGGGTGGAGGCAAGTAAAGTACAACCCTTGAAGAAACTATTGCAGTAAGGAGGGAATTTGCCCTGATCCCCTAACACCAAATGGTTTTGCACTCTCTAACTGTGATCCTGAAATACCTATATCCTTCCAATCTTGAGGCCCTCTTGAAACTCACTCCACTCATCAAAGCACTAGTTTGCGAGAGCAGAGATACAAATCACAGAGATATGTGAGATGTATGGCACCATCAGCCACAAAGTAATAAGATCATTTTATGCACTCGTGGAACATGCATTTTTGAAGAAGCAGTTCTGGCACATTTAATAAAACACTTCTTTGTTAGAGTTGCTTCTCCATTTTTCACATGGTTAATATTAAAATGTAGCTTTGGAATCAATGTATTCTTAAATAATTCCCAGCATGCTAAGTAGACATAAAAACATTATATCTACTGTGGACCAAAGTCTCCTCTTAGTTTCCACTGTTCTGAGTGCTGCTGGAAAGCAGATCACAAAAGTTAGCTAGGTGGTTGTAGGGTTATTGAAACAACCAATGCTCTTTTTAATTTGTCTCATACTTGCTTGAGTTTACTATCCTAGGCAATTTAGAAATATTCTCTATTGGCCCATGCCCAAACAGTTCACCAATATGTACCTAAACTATGTTACAGTGTTTCTCAAATTTGCATAGAGATTGTTCACACATATTCAGAATTGCTTAATACAGTGGTGCCTCGCAAGACGAAATTAATTCGTTCCGCAAGTTTTTTCTTCTTGCGAGTTTTTCGTCTTGCGAAGCACGGTTTCCCATAGGAATGCATTGAAAATCAATTAATGCGTTCCTAGGGAGACCGCCTTCAGACCAGATCCGGGGACAGTCTGTCCCCGGACCTCTTCTGAAGGCTGGCGGGGGGAGAAGGACTTTTCTCCCCACCGCCAGCCTTCAGAACAGCCTTCTGAAGGCTGGCGGTGGGAAGAAAAGCCCTTCTCCCGTCGCCAGCCTTCAGAAGAGTTTCTGCAGGGCTGCCTAGGCTGCGGATAGCAGCCTGCTGCCCGGTGCGAGGGACGCTCTGAAGCAGAGCGCCCCTCGCGCGGGGCAGACATCTGCAGCTTGGGGAGCCCTGCAGGACTTCCCCGCAGGGTTCTCCAAGCTGCGGATAGCAGCCTGCTGCCCCGCACAAGGGGCGCTCTTAAGCAGAGGGCCCCTCGCGTGGGGCAGACATTCACAGCTTGGGGAGCCCTGCGGGCAACTCTTCTGAAGGCTGGAGGCGGGAGAAGGGCTTTTCTTCCCACGTTGGCGGTGGGGAGGAAAACCTTCCTCCCACCGCAAGCCCCGGGAACAGAGGAGAATCGCTGCGCGCCTTCTCCTCTGTTCCCGGACCTCCCACCGCAAGCCTTCAGGACAGGTGCTGCGCTTCCCCGCTGTCCCCGGAGATTTCCCTATGGGCTTTCGTCTTGCGAAGCAAGCCCATAGGGAAATTCGTCTTGTGAAGCTGCTAAAAAATCGGAAAACCCTTTCGTCTTGCGGGTTTTTCGTTTAGCGAGGCATTCGTCTTGCGGGGCACCACTGTATTACACCACTTTGTTAACCATTGTCTGGTATCCCATCACTTGTTGATGCTGAACTAAATTTATGAATTATCTTCATTGAACAGCATTGGGTTTGATTTGACATAGTGTGGCATGAAAATTTGTGCATGCTAAATAATCTATGCTGGCTGGTTCATACATGCTGAGCAGCTTCGATAGTGCCATCAGAATATCTTAGTTCAGTCTTCCCTAACTGGTGCACTTCAGATGTTTTGCCCCATGGCTGAATCATGGTTTGAGTTAGATCTAGGTGCTAAGTCCTCACTAATTCATGTTAGAGAACCTGAGTAGGAGCTATGGACTGGTAACTGCCAAATGCATTCAAGAGAAGGCATGTATTCATCATGACAGAGTGAGATCCAGCTGCTATTTTCTTTTTACATGGAAGAATGTTCCCCCACCTGCAATGGCACAGCCTAGGAAGACACCACCACATGCTGTTCCCTGGACACTGGAACAGGCTCTTTGCTTCTAAATATGCTGTGTGCTTTGCCTGGTGTAAATCATACCATTACAATTGCCATGAATCCCAAGCTGTTGTCAGGCTCAGGCATGGGTGGGCAGACTGAGATGGACAATGAGGAGGATGAAGAAGAGATGGAGGGTGAATGACTGGAATTTAGGCTGGAAGAGTGAGTACCTCCCCTTTCTCTGTCTCTAGCAGCTCTGAATAGAGAAACAGTGATTCCAGCTCTTTCCCCACTCTTGTGAAGAGGACAGCCTCAGAACCAGGTGACAACTCCACAGGTAACCCATCCATAGAGATGCAGTGCATGCTTGCAAACTTGACATAATCACAGGGCACATCTGAAGGCAGCCCTGTTTAGGGAAGCTTTTAATGTTTAACAGACTATTGTATTTTAATATTCTGTTGGGAGCCGCCCAGAGTGGCTGGGGAAACCCAACCAAATGGGCGGGGTATAAATAATAAATTATTATTATATTATTATAATGCCTGGTGTCTGTCTCAGTTATTTCACCAATCTCAAGGGATTATAAAATGTGCCTGCTGGGGAAAACTGACTTGACAGTGAATATGCACATAGATTTTTTTGAGGAGTTGGGATACCAGACTTCCCAGGGCAAGCAATTTTAGATTGATAGAAAACAGCAGCTTGGATTTATGAAATGAATCACTTGCTTACACAAGTACTTGTCTCATGGAGAAAGGCATGAAGTGAACTATTTTGAAGAAGGGGGAGGTAAAAAGAACCAAACAGAGCTAAAGTGTTAGGAAAATGAAATGCAAGATCCAAACTACTCAGGAGATAGCTTTTCTTCAGTTGCAGAAAAGCATCATCTTATCTGGAGGAGAAAGGAATATGGACTGCCAATTGTACAATCTGTCACACACATCAGCAGTGACGCTACTTACAGGAAATGTGCAAACCCCAGATGCATTGCATGAAGACCAAGACAAAGAGATTGCTTTTTAAGACCCATTGACACAAACAGAAAGCTTGAAAATTGCATGCTGTACTGGACAAACAGGAAATTGAATTCTATCTTGTAGGGCCAGCGCAGCATCAAAGAAGCAATAAATTGCACATTATGGAAAGGAAAGTCTTCTCATCTAATAAATAGTAATGTGACAGTTCAGCCGTTCCTTGGAAAAGGGAGTCACTGCTGGCAGAAATGTGGGGTCCAAATAAAGAGCAAAAATTAAAGCTGCCTCCAAATTCTGCCTAAGGGAAATGTGAAACTTCCCATGGAAAATGTGAGGAAATTGCTTGAATGCGTAGAATACGGCTTTTATTTAAGCCAGGTGTGGGAAATCTGTGGCCCTCCAGCTGCTGTTGAACCCTCAGTTCCTATCAGTCCCAGCCAACATGCCCAATGGTCAGGGACCATGGGCCTTATAGTCAAACATGTAAGGCCATAGGTTCTTCCTCCCTGATTTAACATAGAGCAAATATTAAATTCTTTTGAAGGGGGAACATCTCTAGATAGCCACCAAGCTCTACCAAAATCACATAGAAAAGTTGCAAATCTGTCAGGAAAGGCAATAGTCATGATTGTTTTGTATAGGAAAAGTGTCAGGCCCAATCACTGTCATATTTCCTATTTAGGAGGATCTTAGAGACAAAGGACATATTACGTTGGAATTCCATACTGGAATTCCCAGAGTAATTTGCTTTACTTTTTTCAAAAAGCATCCATGAAGTGCCCAATTCGGATTGGGGTCATAGCACAGGACCATGGGTCTGACTGTTTCCCCAAATAATAATAAAAAATTTACACCACAACTTCATGAAAAAATATCAAAATGGTATGTGTGTGCTTTCTTCTTGTAGTAATAGCTTTCAAACTGCTAGGTTGGCAGGAGCTGGGACAGAGCAACGCGAGCTCAATCCATCACGCAGATTCGAACTGCAGACCTTTCGATCAGCAAGCCCTAGAGGCTCAGTGGTTTAGACCACAGCGCCACCTACATACCAGCACTGGTGGAGGAACGGGAGTGTGGATCATCCCTGGCACCACTGTTCTGGTAGGATGCCATCACGGCAGCCCCCCCCCCGACATGTGCCACAGACCCCCTGCCCGCAAGGGCGCCACACCTCCAGAACATGCACCACGCCCTTGCGGGCAGCGTACCATGTCCCCTGGATGCACGCCATGCCCCTGGGGCACATATCACGCCCCCAGCTGCTCTCCGCTTACCAGTGCAAGTAGATAAATAGTACCACTGCAGCAGGAAGGTAAACGGCATTTCCGTGCGTTCTGGTTTCCGTCACGGTGCCCTGTTGTGCCAGAAGCAGTTTAGTCATGCTGGCCACATGACTTGGAAAGCTGTCTGTGGCCAATTGTTGGCTCTCTTGGCCTGAAAGTAGAGATAAGTACTGCACCCCATAGTTGAATTTGACTGGACTCAACCATCCAAGGGTCCTTTTACCTGTAGTAATAGCAGTATCGGGACGCAGGTAGATCGGGACGCAGGTGGCGCTGTGGGTTAAAGCCTCAGCGCCTAGGGCTTGCCGATTGAAAGGTCGGCGGTTCGAATCCCTGCGGCGGGGTGCGCTCCTGCTGCTCGGTCCCAGCGCCTGCCAACCTAGCAGTTCGAAAGCACCTCCGGGTGCAAGTAGATAAATAGGGACCGCTTACCAGCGGGAAGGTAAACGGCGTTTCCGTGTGCGGCTCTGGCTCTGGCTCTGGCTCTGGCCAGAGCAGCGATGTCACGCTGGCCACGTGACCCGGAAGTGTCTCCGGACAGCGCTGGCCCCTGGCCTCTTAAGTGAGATGGGCGCACAACCCCAGAGTCTGTCAAGACTGGCCCGTACGGGCAGGGGTACCTTTACCTTTACCTTTACCTTTAATAGCAGTAGTGCTAGGGACAGGGTGGAGCAATGAAGAGAAGGACTTTACCCACTTTATCTTCCCACCCAGCAGTGGCCACAGGTTGGAAGAATGAAGGAGACAAAGAAGTTTCTTTTTCCTCTTCAACCCCCTGCTACTTCTACCACCACCATGGGAAACAAGACACATCAGAGGTTGAAAGCGGGAGCATGGGAAGGCTTGTACAGTGGTACCTCGGGTTAAGAACTTAATTCGTTCCGGAGGTCCGTTCTTAACCTGAAACTGTTCTTAACCTGAAGCACCACTTTATCTAATGGAGCCTCCAGCTGCCACTGCGCCGCCGCCACGCAATTTCTGTTCTCATCCTGAAGCAAAGTTCTTAACCAGAGGTACTATTTCTGGGTTAGCTGAGTCTGTATCCTGAAGCGTCTGTAACCTGAAGCATCTGTAACCCGAGGTACCACTCTAAAGTCCTCCATAACTGACATCCCAAGCATGACATGTAGGGTGAGTAAGCATCGCGTAAAAAAAAAAGCCCCCCAAAACAATCTCACGGGTGAAATTTCTTTGGGTTTTTACTCACCTTGTTAGCCATCTAAATATGTTTTTGTTTTTACTAGTATGATTTTGTTGTTCTTGTACAGGCTACATATGTGTGCTTTCCTACTTTTGTTTATGAGCATTGATCTTAGTCAGATAGAAAGTTTTGAGGGAAGTCCAGAATTGTCATCATCGCGGACAGCAAGTCTTGCTTTAGAGAATTTCAGTCCTAGTGGCTAGAGGAAAGAATGAATGGAAGGAAAAATGGATGCCTTTTTTGGACAATTTATAGAAGTATTTAAAGAAAATAAAGGAATATTATAGTACTGCAAACTCACAAGCAGGATTTGAGCTGTGAGCTACAAAAGTACCGGTAATTAGATTACAGTGGTATCTTGGTTTATGAACTTAATCCATTCCAGAAGTCCGTTCTCAAACCAAAGCATTCTTAAACCAATGTGTGGTTTCCCATAGCAGCGGGGGACTCAGTTTACAAATGGAACACACTCAACAGAAAGCGAAACATGTTCTTATTCCAAGGCAAAGTTCACAAAACAAAACACCTACTTCCAGGTTTGCAGCGTTCTTAATCCAAGTTGTTCATAAACTAAGCTGTTCTTAAACCAAGGTACCACTGTATAAGATTGTGGTTATGATTTGATAGATAGAAGATAGGGTACAGGAGAAGAAGAAGAGAAACAACAACTTCATGGGAAAAGGGATGGGAAGCCGATAAAAATAAGAGAAAAGACAATATTGTGTTTTGACTGTATATGTTAAAAATATTGAAATTTAATAAACTATAACTGAAAAAAGGGAAAGTGGTATTCAGTAACACTGAGCTCTCAGCATTCCACTTATAATATATATTTACTTAATTATCTTCTTACATTTGCATCCTGAATTTCGACTGTCATGGATCTCAACCGGTTTACATTTCAGGGTTGTAACAATTATTGATATAATATAAGTGAAGGACTTTGAAAGCTTAAAAAATGGTTTTATAAGTATATTATTTGTCTTTTTTAAAAAATAAATAAATAATCTTTATTACTTTTCAAACTTATGGCAGACAAGAAAAAAGAACAAAAGAAGAAACAATACAATAAACAATACAAAACACAACCTTAACACTAAATTAAACAAAACAAAACAACAACAATTTAAAAAACATATAGCATACCATTTCATTAGTTTATCTTTCATTCCCTTATTTCATCGACTTCCTCTCACCTCCCTTTTCGTATTCCACTTCTGTTACTTGTTTCAGCAAATCCTTTCCATCTTTCTCTATTTTTATCATTATGAATGTCTTAACATATTTTTAACCTTATTTTCCATTAATACTAAAATACTTATTTATACTTAACTCCTTATAGCATTTCTGCTAAAGCCATTAAGTTTCATTCCAACAATTATCAAACACTCATTAATTTTGCAATATTTCTTTGTACAAACTTTAGACTTTCCCAATCTTCTACCACCATCTCTTTTACCTGGTCTATAAGTATATTATTTGTCAGGAGTTCATGGTATCTTTCTTAAGTACCTCCTTGATTAAAAGACATCATGACCTGGTAGTCAGTTTCTCTGATGAGATATATATACCATATTTTTCGCCCTATAGGACGCACCGTCCCATAAGGCGCACCTAGGTTTTTTTGGGGGGAAATAAAGGGGGGGAAATTATTTCCACTCCAGGCGCGGGGGTGGGGCGGGGGAAGCCCGAGCTTCCCCCGACCCCAGCCCCCAGAACAGGCAACTCTCCGCAAGCAGTGGGAGCCCAGCGCTGGGCTCCCGCGCCTTGCGGAGAGGTGCGCGAAGTCTGGGAGCGCTGGGCTCCGCACGCCCAGCCTTCAGCATGCAGACAACTCTCTGCAAGCAGCGGGAGCGTGGTGCGGGCTCCCATGGTTTGCGGAGATCTGCGCAAAGCCTGGAGAGCAAGAGGGGTCGGTGCGCACCGACGCCTCTCGCTCTCCAGGCTTCAGCGAAAGCCTGCATTCACCCCATAGGACGCACACACATTTCCCCTTCATTTTTGTAGGGGAAAAAGAGCGTCCTATGGGGCGAAAAATACGGTATATATATATATATAATTTTATATATATATATATATAAAATTATATATATATCTATATAATTATTAAAACTAGGGGACTGCTCACCACTGCTCTATCTTTGTTTAGGATCTCGTGGTGTTTAGCATCAGTACTCACCATTGGATAAGATACGAAACAGAAATTCAAAAATAATGCAAATTACAGTATCTGATGCTTGGCTTTTTTTGGGAAAAGAAAATTGCAGTATTTGTTCCTTGAAGTAAAGCTAATTAGAATCCTTTTGAATGCAAAAGTCACAGCCTCAAATGCAACTGTTGGATATCAACCCAGAAAACCAGGGATTAGCAGAATTAGCTCATTAATAAACATGCTGTTGATCAGCAGCACAAAACACTGAAAAATCACGTCGCAAACAAATTTTGGAATCCTGGAGTATTACAATCAAAGTAACAGAACATATATTAATCCCTTTAATCTTCTTGGCATGAAAAGGTGCAAATTTGCTCAATTAAGGAGGATCAATATTTTATGAGAAGAGTTTTTAAATTATGCAAAATTAACACACACATTATTCTCCTTCCAAACATGGTGTGCATATTTGTTTTCTAAGCATGAAAACATATACCATGTGAGGGTCAAGAACGTGGAAAGGAGGCACAGTGCCCTTATGCAATGAAGCCATATAAAACTCAGTAAAACCTGGTTTACTCTGTCCTTCATGCCAAGATTGTGCAGGCAGGACAGAATATACTTCCACTGCAAGCTGATCCCCTACATGGCACATGACGTCATGCACATGATGTCATGTGATGCCGGGCCCCCCTCAATGTGGGGGACAAGTCGGCGCCCCTACTCTGTGTGTATCATAATTCAGGTTTCTACTACCTAAGGTTCAACTTCCTGTTTGCCCTACTAACACTGAGCTGAAGTATATAGGCTGGATCTTTTAATCATTTGAGGGTCTATGGCAAAGTACCCCTCTATGCTTGCAATCTTTAATTAATACTTGCCGTACTGAGAGGGAAAAGCCACTAGAGGGTTAATGTGCTCGTTTCCAAGCACAATTCAAAGTGTTGGTGTTGACCTAGAAAGCCCTAAACGGCTTTGGCCCTGTATACCTGAAGGAGCGTCTCTACCCCCATCGTTCAACCCAGACACTGAGGTCCAGCTCCCAGGGCCTTCCGATGGCTCCCTCCCTGTGAGAAGCAAGGTTACAGGGAACCAGACAAAGGGCCTTCTCGGTAGTCGCACCCACCCTGTTAGAAGACATCTGAAGGTGACCCTGTTTCGGGAAGCTTTTAATGTTTTATGTTTGATCGTGTTTTTAATATTCTGTTGGGAGCCACCCACTGTGGCTGGGACAACCCAGTCAGATGGGCGACATACAATCAATAATAATAATAATAATAATAATAATAATAATAATAATGAGATAAAAAAAAAGTCCTTCCCTTGTTGTCTGTTTCGGTTTTTCTTTATGTTTTGGGACATTATATATAACAAACTAAAAAAGATGTTTAAAATCCCATTCACAAAACGACCAGAAGCCTTCTTATTAGGGATAATGTCAACTGAAGTAAAAAACGAAGTAAGACATCTCTTTATGTATGCAAAATCCACAACCAGAAATTTAATTGCAACGTATTGGAAAAATGAAACTTTACCTACAAAATCAGAATGGCAAGTTAAACTATTAGAATACAGTACCTGTGAATACCAAAAATGACAGAGGGGGTAAGAGGGTATTCGATGCAAAAAGTAAATCAAGAATGGATTATATTCAATGAATATCTGAAAAATTACTGTGGCAGCAAAAACCTCCTGGCATATCTTGAATGAGTCTTGCAATGTCCAGATAATATATGTAAATTTAATGTTTCTATTTAATTTTTATTTTTTATCAAAAAGTTTTATGAAAATAATACAATAATATAACACTGTGTAAAATATATCAAGTGTAATTTAGCTTTTCTGAGAACTTTTGGAAGTCTACTTTAGGTCTTTTTTTAAATAATCTTGTATTCTTTTTAATTTTTTGTTATATGGGACAAGATATAAATTGTAATATAGTATATTGTTGTATAATTTTGTGAAATATATTTAATAAAGATTTGAAATAAATAAATAAACAAAAACTCCTGCTGCCATTGGCCCATTCGGTGGCAGGAAGGTGATCTGGCCTGTGATAGGCTGGTTTGCCTCCCACAAAGCTGCCCGCCCAATTGGGGGGGAAACAGACTAAGTAAAAAATCTGCTTCAATGAGAGGCAACAGGACTACTCAGTAACAATGCTAGGGGTATTTTTGTGGTGGGTGGGGGAACGTAAGGCTGTCTCCAAAGGCTTTTAAAGCATAATTGAAACTGTATTTAAGGTGCTGGCAGTTAGCTATGTAATAGCAAGGAATTAATCAGCTTATATCAAAAGCAGTGGTACATACAAAAGAGATCCACTGCTTAGAAGACAATGATTCTGAAGCAGAAAAAGGTTAATTACAAATAACCATGTAAATCGGAAAATTAAAAGAAATGAATTAAAAGAAAAGCTTACAATCATTAAAATAAACTGATAACTGGTGACACTGATCTTCTTAAGTCCACGAGGGTTTTCTACCATTAGGAAAACACTGGGGAAATGTTTTATATATATATATATGTAAATTGTTGTTGTTGTTTAGTCGTTTAGTCGTGTCCGACTCTTCGTGACCCCATGGACCAGAGCACGCCAGGCCCTCCTGTCTTCCACTGCCTCCCGCAGTTTGGTCAGACTCATGTTTGTAGCTTCGAAGACACTATCCAACCATCTCGTCCTCTGTCGTCCCCTTCTCCTTGTGCCCTCCATCTTTCCCAACATCAGGGTCTTTTCCAGGGAGTCTTCTCTTCTCATGAGGTGGCCAAAGTATTGGAGCCTCAGCTTCACGATCTGTCCTTCCAGTGAGCACTCAGGGCTGATTTCCTTAAGAATGGATCGGTTTGTTCTTCTTGCAGTCCATGGGACTCTCAAGAGTCTCCTCCAGCACCATAATTAAAAGGAATCAATTCTTCGGCGATCTGCCTTCTTTATGGTCCAGCTCTCGCTTCCATACATCACTACTGGGAAAACCATAGCTTTTACTATACGGACCTTTGTTGGCAAGGTGATGTCTCTACTTTTTAAGATGCTGTCTAGGTTTGTCATTGCTTTCCTCCCAAGAAGCAGGCGTCTCTTAATTTCGTGGCTGCTGTCACCATCTGCAGTGATCATGGAGCCCAAGAAAGTAAAATCTCTCACTGCCTCCATTTCTTCCCCTTCTATTTGCCAGGAGGTGATGGGACCAGTGGCCATGATCTTCGTTTTTTTGATGTTGAGCTTCAGACCATTTTTTGCGCTCTCCTCTTTCACCCTCAATAAAAGCTTCTTTAATTCCTCCTCACTTTCTGCCATCAAGGTTGTGTCATCTGCATATCTGAGGTTGTTGATATTTCTTCCGGCAATCTTAATTCCAGCTTCGGATTCATCCAGCCCAGCCTTTCGCATGATGAATTCTGCATATAAGTTAAATAAGCAGGGAGACAATATACAGCCTTGTCGTACTCCTTTCCCAATTTTGAACCAATCAGTTGTTCCATATCCAGTTCTAACTGTAGCTTCTTGTCCCACATAGAGATTTCTCAGGAGACAGATGAGGTGATCAGGCACTCCCATTTCTTTAAGAGCTTGCCATAGTTTGCTGTGGTCGACACAGTCAAAGGCTTTTGCATAGTCAATGAAGCAGAAGTAGATGTCTTTCTGGAACTCTCTAGCTTTCTCCATAATCCAGCGCATGTTTGCAATTTGGTCTCTGGTTCCTCTGCCTCTTCTAAATCCAGCTTGCACTTCTGGGAGTTCTCGGTCCACATACTGCTTGAGCCTTCCTTGTAGAATTTTAAGCATAACCTTGCTAGCGTGTGAAATGAGTGAAATTGTGCGGTAGTTGGAGCATTCTTTGGCACTGCCCTTCTTTGGGATTGGGATGTAGACTGATCTTCTCCAATCCTCTGGCCACTGCTGAGTTTTCCAAACTTGCTGGCATATTGAGTGTAGCACCTTAACAGCATCATCTTTTAAAATTTTAAATAGTTCAGCTGGAATACCATCACTTCCACTGGCCTTGTTATTTGCAGTGCTTTCTAAGGCCCATTTAACTTCACTCTCCAGGATGTCTGGCTCAAGGTCAGCAACCCCACTACCTGGGGTGTACGAGACATCCATATCTTTCTGGTATAATTCCTCTGTGTATTCTTGCCACCGCTTCTTGATGTCTTCTGCTTCTGTTAGGTCCTTACCACTTTTGTCCTTTATTATGGTAATCTTTGAACGAAATGTTCCTTTCATATCTCCAATTTTCTTGAACAGATCTCTGGTTCTTCCCATTCTGTTGTTTACCTCTATTTCTTTGCATTGCTCATTTAAGAAGGCCTTCTTATCTCTCCTTGCTATTTTTTGGAAATCTGCATTCAATTTCCTGTATCTTTCTCTATCTCCCTCGCATTTTGCTTGCTTTCTCTCCCCCGCTATTTGTAAGGCCTCGTTGGACAGCCACTTTGCTTTCTTGCATTTCCTTTTCATTGGGATGGTTTTCGTTGCTGCCTCCTGTATAATGTTGCAAGCCTCCATCCATAGTTCTTCAGGCACTCTGTCCAGCAGATCTAAATCCTTAAACCTGTTCCTCACTTCCACTGTGTATTCATAAGGGATTTGATTTAGATTGTATCTTACCGGCCCAGTGGTTTTTCCTACTTTCTTCAGTTTAAGCTTGAATTTTGCTATAAGAAGCTGATGATCTGAGCCACAGTCAGCTCCAGGTCTTGTTTTTGCTGACTGTATTGAGCTTCTCCATCTTTGGCTGCAGAGAATATAATCAATCTGATTTCGATGCTGCCCATCTGGTGATGTCCACGTGTAGAGTCGTCTCTTGTGTTGTTGGAAAAGTGTGTTTGTGATGACCAGCTTGTTCTCTTGACAGAACTCTATTAGCCTTTGCCCTGCTTCATTTTGCTCTCCAAGGCCAAACTTGCCAGTTGTTCCTTTTATCTCTTGGTTCCCTACTTTAGCATTCCAATCTCCTATAATGAGAAGAACATCCTTCTTTGGTGTCACTTCTATAAGGTGTTGTAAGTCTTCATAGAATTGGTCAATTTCAGTTTCTTCCGCACCAGTAGTTGGTGCATACACTTGGATTACTGTTATGTTAAAAGGTCTGCCTTGGATTCGTATCGAGATCATTCTATCATTTTTGAGATTGCAACCCAGTACTGCTTTCGCAACTCTGTAATATGTAAATATCTTCTCCTATTTTTTTCTGTTTCTTTTTAATAAGAGGTAACCAGTTTTATCAGGGACGCGGGTGGCGCTGTGGGTTAAACCACAAAGCCTAGGACTTGCTGATCAGAAGGTCGGCGGTTCGAAGCCCCGTGATGGGGTGAGCTCCCGTTGCTCGGTCCCTGCTCCTGCCAACCTAGCAGTTCGAAAGCACGTCAAAGTGCAAGTAGATAAATAGGTACCGCTCCGGCAGGAAGGTAAAAGGTGTTTCCGTGCGCTGCTCTGGTTCACCAGAAGCGGCTTAGTCATGCTGGCCACATGACCCAGAAGCTGTATGCCGGCTCCCTTGGCCAATAAAGCGAGATGAGCGCCGTAACCCCAAAGTCGGTCACGACTGGACCTAATGGTCAGGGGTCCCTTTACCTTTACCTAACCAGTTTTATCAGCCATGGAGGGAGTTTGTGGGACAACCACATGGCCAGTTCATCCTGTCTGGTGTTAGGACGTACCCAGACTATATTAGCCTGCTTCTTCATAAACTCTCCACCTCAATTTTTGCTGCACCTCCCATCCCTCCATAAATAGCTTCTCATTTGTGGAGGGCTGAGTGCGAATTTTGTGAGTAGCCCTTAATTGGCCTTTGGACCCCTTTTCCCACTTCATACTGCTGCAAGTTGTTCTTGCTACAGTGACATTTTTTTTGTTTGGTTTAATTGGCTTTCAATTCAGGCAGAAAAGAGAATGTTAAGATCTGGTGTGGTGATATCTATGGAATTATTGGGTTGGGACACTCTTGGGTTGTCCAATGCCTCATTGGCTTAAGGACCTTGAGGGTGTTGTTTAGGGTTGACATGTACATTTGAGCAAACACTGAACTGGCGGGGCCACAGTACTCCTGTCAGGTTGCATACCCAAGACTCTCATTGCTAGGAAGAATTTCTTCCATACTTCACAGTAGGCCCATAGGCGCAGCCTGTAAACAGAAGTGAGGAGCAAATTTATCCCTCCTACATTAGGGAACTTCCCTTCTCAGACTGTGTTTTGTTTGGCTAATCAGATTGTTTATTCAAAAAAAATTCCTTCCAGTAGCACCTTAAAGACCAACTAAGTTAGTTCTTGGTATGAGCTTTCGTGTGCATGCACACTTCTTCAGATACACTGAAACAGAAGTTTCCAGACCCTTCTATATAGTGAGAAGGTGGGAAGGGGTATTACTCAGAAGGGTGGTGGGAATGGGTGATTGGCAGATAGCTGTGATGAGCCTGTTGACGACTCTTAACGACTGCAATAGGTCTTACAGGAAAAAGCAAGGGGTGAGAAGGTGAAAAATGGCTTTGTCATGTATAATGAGATAAGAATCCAAGGTCTTTGTTCAGACGAGGTGTCTCCATGGTTTTAAGTTTGGTGATAAGTTGCAATTCAGCAGCTTCTCTTTCCAGTCTATTTCTGAAATTCCTTTGTAGTAAAACAGCTACTTTGAGATCTTATATAGAATGTCCTGGGAGATTGAAGTGTTCTCCTACTGATTTCTCTGTCTTGTGATTCCTGATGTCCGATTTATGTCCGATTTATGTAGTAAGACCTATTGCAGTCGTTAAGAGTCGTCAACAGGCTCATCACAGCCTATCTGCCAATCACCCATTCCCACCACCCTTCTGAGTAATACCCCTCCCCACCTTCTCACTATATAGAAGGGTCTGGTGACTTCTGTTTCAGTGTATCTGAAGAAGTGTGCATGCACACGAAAGCTCATACCAAGAACTAACTTAGTTGGTCTTTAAGGTGCTACTGGAAGGAATTTTTTTTTTGTTTTGACTATGGCAGACCAACACGGCTACCTATCTGTAACCAGATTGTTTATTGTTTGCAGATAACATTTTGGGGAATTTAGCACTAATTGCAAAGTATTTATTCCCCACACAGAGGTTGCAATGGGTAGAAGTGAAACTAATAAGCTTACCAACTCCAAAATCCCTTCAATGGACCCATAAGGCCTCTGTTTGCTTTTACCCTTTGGTGAAACAAGCTGATCTTTGGAACTGTCCATGGTGCTGAAACTACCAGGCTGCCATTCCTGTGTGGATAGATTAGAACAATAGCATTATCCGAACCAGTTTCTCTCAATGGGGCTGCTGGTGACAGTGAGCTTTATGTTGGTGTACTGCTCTGGGCATCGTAACCAACTTGGGAAAATACCAGGCAGCTGCATTCTTCCCCCTCAAGCTCCTCTCGGGATGATCCATCACTCCTCTGCACCAATGCACTTCTGCGACACATATCCGAAGATATATGCACACAATACTGTAACAGAGTCCAAGCAGAAACTAGGCACAGAGGTGTAGAATCTAAGCTAATTTTTTATGTACAGGATCAAGTATTACAGAAGAAAGGAAACATAGTCCCTCTCTCCTTCTTCTCCAAGAGAGAACAGAAAATGCAAATTTACAGCAATAATGGAACAGTGTAACTGAACTTCCGTTCTCATGACTCCAATAGTATGGAATGTCGACACAGACATGTGATGAAAACAATCACACATCAGCAGTGGAGAGAATGAAATCCCAACACTTTGGGTGTGCTAATGGCTATGATGCTTTCACATCCATTGAAATTTTACTGAGCTGAAGTGGGATTCAACCGCAAACATGCCACTCGGGCCTGAAATGGGCCTTTAATGTGACACTGACATCAGCATCAACATGCACACACAGCTCCCTGTTGTATCTTTCTATAGAAAGTCTAGTGTTTCATATGAAACACTGGGTGAAATCAACCTGAGTCTTCTTCTTAGAGGAGCTGGGGTGTGGGAAAGATGCTCCATTGAAGTTGGGAGCAGCATTGACATTGAAATGGAAAAGCTCCGAAGACAACTGGTAGCAGCATGACCCATGGAAGCAGGTGGGGCTCTTCCAGTACAAACCATGAGTACTTGCTCCATCTGCAACTGACAATATGTGTAGCATTACAAAGGTGCTTTGTCATCTGCCTGTTTTCTGTCACAGTAATCCATGAAAATGGCTTTAAAAATGGTACAACTGTATTTCTGGAATATCCAGATTTAAACTACTTATCAGCATTGATTTCACTTCAGTTCCCTGTGGTTATTATTGTTAGAAGGAAAGCCAGTTTTAAATCCCTTTTTCTTTTCATCAAAGAGGGTGCAGGGAGGAAGATGTTTAAGCATATGTGTGGCTTGCCTCGCTAAATGAAGCCATTATTTTTTATACCAAGTATTATTAGACCAATTAAAGTCTTAATCACACCAGTTAATCAGTTAATGCTTAGTCTTTTCCTGTATCTCATCTGAATGCTGACCCCCCCCCATTCCCCGAACTAACCTATTACTCACTGAACAATGTGCCTATGGAATGAAAAACACCACGCAGAGATGGTATTTCAGCTTTATTTAAAAGAGTTCTAATCTAACGGAATACTATGAAAATGTTAAGGAACAAAACAGCCAGGCTCCTCAGCTGACTCTTTCCTGAAATGCATGGAAAATCAACTCAACTGAAATATAGTCATTAGTTCTTGCAGCAGGTGGCTGGAGGTGACCAACCCAATCTCGGAACTTGTACTCCTTTGGCCGGTTGAAATCTGGTACTGTCACAGCTCAAGATGGCAAGGTCTGTAGATCAGAAGAATTTGGAACAGAGCTCTGTGAACAATTTTTACCCGTGTTTCAGCTTCCACAGAGGGAAAAGTTGCTTATCGTTGTGCTGAAGTAAATTAATAGGCTCTACACAGGGTTGAAATGCCGTCCCGGGTCAGATGCACAGGATGGAGCAGTTTATATACCCACTGAAGTACCTTTAAAAAAAAAAAAAAGCCTGTTCAATAGGTTTTCTGCATTCTGTGTCATATAATTGACTGCTAGAGATCCTGAGGTTCATACATTAGTAGAACACAGAAGTTTGAAAGAGATACTTCAGTTTAGCGCTGTGTTTATATTTTCAGCTGGTTGTGGGGGCATCTTTAGGGAGACCATCTAAAGCAGTGGTGTCCAAACTTTTTTCAAAGAGGGCCAGATTTGATGAAGTGAAGGACCGTGAGGGCTGACCAAAGGGCCAACCTTTTTTTAGGGTTGAAGTTGTTGAGCTTTCTTTAGGATTTTCCCCCAGGAAATAAACAAACTTTGGACATGCCTGAGCTAAAGGAAATTACCCTGAAACCTGGAGAAGACCCAGAGAAATACAGGTGAAATTATTCACGTGGGGAGCATAGCTCTTCTCCCCCCACGAGTCATGCATGAAAGGGGTCCATCAGCAAGCATTGTGAGGCCAAATTAGCACAGCTGTCTGAGTGACTCCTACACATGAGTAGCTGCTCAAACATAGAGGTCCCACATGATCAGTATCCGGGCTATATGCCTTGTTGTGCTGCCGCTCCAAGCAATGTGGTTTCTGGCATTACCCATAACTCCCCTATACCACATTTTCACTCTATACAAGATGTACAACACTGAGCTGGGTCTCTGATGATAATGTTTATAATTTCCCTTATTCCTGCTGCCACCATATAGATTCATAGAGTTGGAAGGGACCCTGAGGCTCAGCAATGCAGGAATATGCAATTGTCCCATACGGTGATTGGACCTGCAACCTTGACATTATCAGACATTATCATTCTGACATTATCAGAATATTATTATTATTATATTATTATTCCCTGCCCATCTGACTAGGTTGCCCCAGCCATTCTGTGTGACTTCCAATGTATACAAAAACATTATAAAGCATCACACATTAAAAAGCTTCTCCATGCAGAGCTGCCTTCAGATGTTTTTTTAAAGGTTGCATCTCATCTCCTTGACATCTGATGGAAGGCTGTTCCACAGGGTGTGTGTTATCAATGCATATAATACGTACAGTGGTACCTCGGGTTAAGTATTTAATTCGTTCCGGAGGTCCATTCTTAACCTGAAACTGTTCTTAACCTGAAGCACCGCTTTAGCTAACGGGGCCTCCTGCTGCCGCCACACCGCCAGAGCCCGATTTCTGTTCCTATCCTGAAGCAAAGTTCTTAACCTGAAGCACTATTTCTGGGTTAGCGGAGTGTGTAACCTGAAGCGTATGTAACCTGAAGCGTATGTAACCCAAGGTGCCACTGTATCTGAATATTTATAGGGTGAATATTTCACCCCAGAGTGGCCAGATATGAGGAATGAGGTGCAATATGATAATGTACAACACAGACACAATAAATGATGGTTTTATGATTCCTTGGTGCACAAAAGCATCAGGTTTCAGGGGGGGGGGTTCTGTTCCTTATTGGTTACTTTGTTATGTATTCAAACATGGACAAAGCAGTACCAATCCTATCCTAATAAACCAACCCTGCTTCACATCCGCCTGCAATTTCCACACCCACTCCCAAACCCAACTCTCCACTGACTCTAAACCAGGCATGGCCAAACTCAGCCCTCCAGCTGTTGTGGGACTACAATTCTCATCATCCCTGACCACTGGTCCTGTTTGCTAGGGGTGATGGGAGTTGTAGTCTCAAAACAGCTGGAGGGCCAAGTTTGGCCATGCCTGCTCTAAACCATCTCCCACCAGCATTCAAACCCCCTTTAAACTTCTCTCCCAATCACCACTCGCTACCAACATTCCCAATTGCCCCCTTCTCCCTCTTTCTCTACCTAACGTTTACCTTAATTCCTCTAATAGACACTTAGCTTAATCACGTTATTATTAAATATGCATACAATGCTATGTACATAAACACTAGAACATCACTCAACATCGCATGCACAATATGTGTAGCATAGGAAAATGTGAAGGGAACTACAGATACAACTTGTGTAATGTCAAGGAATGAGAAAACTGGACTAAAAATTAAGTCTGGTAGGCATTCTCTGCTTTTGTTTGTTCTTGCAGTGCCAACTTTTTAAATTCCCCATGCTACATTAGGTCCCAAACTTGTGTTTTTAATGTAATGCTATTTGTGTTCAGGGGGTAGGGGGTAGCAAGAAACCCTTGGTTTAATAGTATGCAACTGGTTTAATTATTGATAAAAGCACTGAGATAAAGAGAACATTTTTCTCTGCCTTAAGTATCATTACAGGAAACAGCAAGGCTTTTTTTAAAAAAAAAAAAAAAGAAAGAAATAAAGAAAAGGAAATTACAAGCAAACGATTAGTCCACCATGGATTTGTGCCTTTCAAGACACATTTGATGAATACGAACATAAAAACAACTGGCAAAGATTTGTGAATAAGAGGGCTGCATTGTACAGAAATTGAGACAGATGGCTCTCTCTGCTTCACATCTTACCACTGGCTCTTGTTTGATTTTCTCATTTTCCTAACCACTTTGGCAATGTTCACTCCGTGCGGGGAAGAATTAAATATTAGAGGAGTTATGTCCTGTAATAAGAATTTCCTTCTTGCTAAGAGTTCTTTGATCTGCCTTAGTAGCCTCTAGCTAATGCAGCATCTCAAGATAAGTTTCTCCCAGCAATGATTTTTCTCATTGGAAGGCAAACATGTGATGCACTCAAGAGAAAATAAAATCAATCAGGCCTCTACTGCTATGAGGGCTGTGAGTTTCCTTGAGGGATCCGAGTTTGGAGAGGTAACGTTCTGAGTGTGCTCCCCTCCCAGGGCCTGGAGGGACCAGGTAAACTTGCCTGTGCCCTATCAGGCTTAGCTGGTGCATAAAATATTACGAAGCTTGTGTTTAGAATTACAAAGTTGCCAAGCTGATTCTGTACCAGTACAGGTGAAACTCGAAAAATTAGAATATTGTGGAAAAGTTCATTTATTTCAGTAATTCAACTTAAAAGGTGAAACTAATATATGAGGTAGACGCATGACATGCAAAGCGGGATATGTCAAGCCTTTATTTGTTATAATTGTGATGATCATGGCGTACAGTTGGTGAAAACCCCAAATTAAGAAGCTCAGAAAATTAGAATATTAAATGAAATCAGCTAAATAAGGACTGCAGATAGAGCAATATTGGACCTCTGAGAAGTAGAAGCATGCATATGTACTCAGTACTTGGTTTGGGCCCCTTTTGCATCTATTACTGCCTCAATGTGGGAGCCACATCATGAGCTGGTATTGGTCCACTGTGCTTCATTAAGTCCAGGGTCAACGCAGCTGTACTCCATGATCATTGCAATTATGACAAATAATGGCTTGACATATCTCGTTTTGAATGTCATGAGTCTATCTCATATATTAGTTTCACTTTTTAAGTTGAATTACTGAAATAAATGAACTTTTCCATGATATTCTAATTTTTCAAGTTTCACCTGTAGGAATAGCTTTGTTGCTGTTGTTGTTGTTTAGTCGTTTAGTCATGTCCGACTCTTCGTGACCCCATGGACCAGAGCACGCCAGGCACTCCTGTCCTCCACTGCCTCCCGCAGTTTGGTCAAACTCATGCTGGTAGCTTCAACAACACTGTCCAACCATCTCGTCCTCTGTCTTTTTTTTTAATGAATATTTATTGAAATTTTCCACATAATATAAACAACAAAAACAAAAAGCAAAAATTGAAAAAAAGAACATCCAAAAAAACAATTTTAAAAAAACACATAATCTTTAAAAAAGCCTTTTTTTCTTTCACCTTCTTTCCCAGGCCTCCTCCCCCCTCCCCTTCTTGCATTCCAATTTAAATTATCTGCTCAACAAGTTCTTATCTTATTTCTCAACCTTAACTTAATAGTTTATTTAATCATGCTATTATTTTACTTTTCTTCTTTCCTCCGTTCCTCAATTTATTTTTAGAAACCTTATTTCTATTTGATTTAAAAAAATCAATTTTCTCTTGTTCTTAAGCCTTTTTCCTAAAGTCGACCCAAGTTTCCCTTCCATGATTTTCCCACATTCCATAAAAATTAGAAAAAAATATATAAAGAGAAAAAAAGAAAAGACTTAACACATTATATTTTTACACCCTTTGGATTCCCATATCCCAACCTCCCTTTCCCGGTTTTGATCCCTAAACCAATGTCCATCAGTCCATCTATTCTCAGCCTGGATCCCTCACGTCAGAGGCTCTTAAATCTCTCTCCATTTCTCTCTGCCGGTTTTTTTGATAGTCCTTTGTATTCAGCACCAAATCTCAGAAAAGTTCTGTCCCAAAAGAGTCCATTTTTCTTCCAGGCAGGCCTCTGTATTTAGGAGTGAAGCTCAAATCTTGTTTCTTAAGCCTTTTAAAACTAAATGTCCCAAAAGCTCCAGCTTCCATCTTGATCAAATTTGTACTAACAGGCCTCTGGCCTGCCTTGATCTTCTGCAGCATTATAGCTTCACTTTCATTTTCCTGCAAGTCCTCATATATCTCTAGTTCCACATTCTCAGATTTATCAGATTTCTTTTCTTGCTCAGCTGCAACAGCTTCTGTTCCAACTTCAAGGGCTTTTGGTTCGACATCAAAGACTTGAGTCAAGTCTCTTCCAATTCCAGTAATATTATTTACTGTTTCATTCAATGTTATTACCCTTGTAGTCAAAATATCGCTCTGTTCCTGGAACTTTCCCAGGAGATAGAAGGTCTTGTTCAACTCAGTGAGTATTTTTCCGATTGCAGCCATTTCTTGCAATGTCCCAAAAATCCCCTCTAGGGGGATTATATTTACTTAGTATCCTTCCAGTTCCAGTCCAAAAATCCAAAGTAACTTATTCTTTTTTATTCCCAACAATTTGTATCCAAATTGAGAAAAAATCTAACCGGCAAGTTCACCAGAAACAAAGTTTCCTTTTATTTCCCAACTTTGGCAGCTAGTTTGACAGCTGTCAAAGTCTTCTGTATCTTTTCAACAGGCTCTCTCGCGAATCACTCCCGGGTTCCAGGGGGTTGCACTTTAACTTTCCAAACCGACTCTTATCCTCCAGCAAAATTAGTTGTACTGTCCAATCGTAAAATTAATAATTTATATCAGATGAGGACGAAAATATTTCTCTCAACTTTAGTTGTCTAATCCTTGCTTTAATTTATCTACAAGGCGGGGGGTCGGACTTCCTTTTTACAACTCCCCCGATCGTACCAAATTCAAAAGAAAAAGTTTCCTTTTTAAGTCCAATTTCCGTATTACTCACGGGTTGTTGCTTTTGGTCCGAATGATCAAAGGAAAAAGTCAGCGCTCTCCATCCATGGCATGCGGCTTCACTCAGCAGGGGAAGCAGAGAACTCTCAGCACCGCGCCGCTCCCCGTTCCCCGTTCCGTAGCCTTTAAAAAGGCTCCTTCGCAGGTCAGGGGGCGCGCAAATGGTGCCCACCGAGTCACCAGGTCCACAGGCTTCCGCGCCTGTGGTTTTTAAGGGTCCCCGCGTCGCCGCCACGGCAGAACCCGACCCCTGCTGAGCTGATTCCCTCCGGAGCTCGGAGGGAATCCGCCATTAGGCGTTGGCGCTAACCCGGAAGTCCCATCTCGTCCTCTGTCGTCCCCTTCTCCTTGTGCCCTCCATCTTTCCCAGCATCAGGGTCTTTTCCAGGAAGTCTTCTCTTCTCATGAGGTGGCCAAAGTATTGGAGCCTCAGCTTCAGGATCTGTCCTTCCAGTGAGCGTAGGAATAGCTACTTGTAGCCAAATCCTCTACAGCTTACTTGGATGTAATGTCTACTGAAGTTCATGGGACTTACTCTCAAGTAAATGTACTTAGGATTGCTAGTAACCAGGCAGGCTGTTGCTTCATATTTACATTCAGAATTAAGTTGGGTTGTTGTTTTTTAATGAGTGTTGCTTCCTTGTAAGCATGCATACAATTGCAGCCATATAATTTGATTTAATGCATACGAGTCGACTCCTAGGGGCTTCACCTTCGTCGCCCCCCCCCCAATAAAATATTTGAGGGGGCCGGACCCCTACAAAGTTGATGGGCATTGTCATTCACATGGTGTGTGCTGTATCATGTGATCAATTAATTATGTGGGACGGGTCTCACCTAGCACCCCATATTTTTTTCAAGTTGGCACCCGGGATCTGATGTGTTTGTATTTGGAAGTAGACCCCGCTTTACTTAAAGGTCCTGGGCTCTCAGGTATGGCTGGGGGAGAAACTCAATTCAGTATGCATTTAGAGCTGAATTGATCCGTTTTGCACTTTCTGAAACCAAAAACCCACACTATATTTTGGGAAATTGCTTGCCAAATTCTGTACATTTGACAAAACTACAAATAAAAATGGCTTTGTTAGGAGAAAACACTGGCAAATTTTCAAGATGATTAAAAAACAACACCCACGAATTGCGACAAAATGTGGCTTAAATGAAAAATGGCGAGAACCAATATTAATACAGTATTTTTTGCTCTATAAGACTCACTTTTCCCCTCCTAAAAAGTAAGGGGAAATGTGTGTGCGTCTTATGGAATGAATGCAGGCTGTGCAGCTATCCCAGAAGCCAGAACAGAGAGAGGGATCGCTGCTTTCACTGTGCAGCAATCCCTCTTGCTGTTCTGGCTTCTGAGATTCAGGAATATTTTTTTTCTTGTTTTTCCCCTCCAAAAACTAGGTGCATCTTGTGGTCTAGTGCATCTTATAGAGCGAAGAATACGGTAGATCCTTCCATCCCTATCCTCTGGTAAGTATGGATAGGATTGTATCCTTAGTAATCTTCATAGCATCTACCAAAGCTTCATTTGGATTCAAGCTTTCTTCTACAGATGTGCCCCACCTCCAATAAGTAGATAGCAGATATGCAGTACCAGTGGTTATGAGATGGAAGAGGTGAGATCTGCATCTATGAGCTAAAAGTATTGTATAATGTTTATTAATTGGTAAGTTCCATTCCACATAAGTTTACCACAAAAGTTTCTTGGAAGTTTTCTATCTGCAGCTTCTGTTGGTGTTACCCTTTCCTATCTGATGCATCTGGAGAACAAGTGGTTAATTATCCCTTAATTAGGGGACTTCACTAATTCTTTTCTTTGCATTCTTCTACCCTTTACATTTTGTATAGGAGAATAGCATATGCTTTGATAAACAGCATGAAGCAGCTCTCCAGAAAAGCTGACTGAAGGGCAATTAAGGGGCACTTCTTCACAAATTCCCCTAGAAACACTGAACAGGGAACATTAAAATGGGCAGAACCTGAATATCATCAAGCTTTTCTTTTGCCAATACAGCTAAAATAGTGACAAGGAAGCAGATGATCAAAACCACAACTAATAATGTGGAGGGGGGACAAGGAGGGTAACACAGAAAGCATTGGAATGCAATGACTTGCACAGATGCACCAATTCCCTGTTAACAAGAAAAAAACTAAGGGAGTGATCCTTCAGCAAGATCTGCTGGGATCAGCAGCTTAGGATGTAGTAGATCTCCAGCTCAGCCAGGCTCAGCAGACATGAAGTCTCTGGACCCACTGAAGATATGCTACTGCTGCGCCATTTAAGTTGAAGCTGGCTGAGCCATGGCCATTGTTGTTTTGGTTGGCACCCATCTGTCTCAAGAGACAATGGAGGGCACTTTTGGGGTTGAAGTCAAATCACTGGAGAATCACAGTGCCTGCTGTGACTGGTAACTCCTAACTGCTGCCTCCCACATTGTTTTTGCTGTATTAGCAGCACTGAAATGTCTTCTCCACGGTGCAAGCCTGGGCAGTGCACATGGAGGTCTTGGGCCGCTCAGACGACCTCTCTCCAAACATCTAAATCGCCAAAAGGGGGCATTCTGAGAGTGTGGTGGGTGCAGGACCAGGCAGCAAGGTCTTAGGGGAATCCTAAGCTTATATAAAATAGTGCAAAACATGATTTTAAATTCTTGGTTTCCCTCTGCCAGGCTTAGCTGAACGGGGTTTGGATCTGATGTATCTGTATGCCAGCTGTGTCATGGAATTCTACTCAGTATTGATCCAGAGCAGATTCCAATGTATAGTAGAGTAAAAACTTAAACACGTTGCAGGATTATTATTATTTTTTTTAAAAAAAAAAAGAAAGGCAAGAGGCAATTGAGCTTTACTGCTGCTGAAGGCAAATGAGCATAACGGTCACAAATCTTATACATTCAGGATTGGCACTGTCCATAAGAAATCCCATTGCAGCAGACCCAACTTAAATTACAATAACTTATAATAAGTCTAAACCTTAACAGTAAGCATACAGAACACCACACCAGAAGGAAAGGAGACAGAAAGAGAAAGTGAAACCCAGGCTCCTTCTGACCCTACTTTTATAGTCAGCATGAACTTGACTGAAAGAAAACCAGTTTAAGCCACCTGTACTCAGCTTCTCTGAAGGAATAACCCAAACATCATGAACCTTTTGCTTGTTTCTTTCACACAGAGAAGCTTCCAGAACCCTCTTAAACTAATTAGGATAGGAAAGATCTCTACACATAATTTCAATACTTTCTGTACTAAGAAGTCCAAACTTTCTGTCAGCTTTTGTGCATAGGGTTCCTTCCCATGTCCTCATTTGCTCCATAGTGTTTTAAAACTCAGCTACCAGCTGTTTGCATCTTCAGCCATCGCTCAAGCAGAAAACTCTTTTCTCTTAGGCAGTTCCTTTAAAGTCTTCCAATGCGGGTATTCCAGGCAACTTTCCTTGGCCCTTAATTAAAGATTCCTAGTTTAACTGAATAAGTTTTACTAGCATCTTGGGAGGCTACTCAAGACATTGGAATAGTACCCTTTCAAGAAAATATATGTGCAGCCTAAAGAACCCCTTCTCTTTTCTTCAGAGAATGTAGTAGATAGGAATACTGTTTTATCTTTCTCCCTTTAGGGGAAAAAAACCCCAAAACCTCAGTTGCTCCATTAGCAATTATTTTCTCAGCTTTCACCACACTACCCCCAGTGTTCCTTAAACAACTTCAATTTTTAATGTGTGTGTTTTTCCCCTGCTGCTTTCTAAAATATTGTCTACCGTAGTGGCTGGTGCCAATTAGAGTTGGTGGCACATAAAACATGGCAGCTAATGGTAGGCGGAGCTATGATAACCTATACATTGTGAGGCTGCAATCCTTTACACACTCAGGTGAGAGTAAGCCCCACTGAACATAGTGGGACTTACTTCTGACTAAAATACTGCAAATTAGTTGAACAGGTTCCCAGAACCTCAGTTAATTATGGGTAAATAGGATTTTCAAGGGGTTTCAAAGAGTTGCCTCTGGTTATGCGATCAAAAACCTTTGTTCTGCAGGGCTATGTCAGTTCTGAAAAAGAACATGGACTAAGTGTATTTAAGAAACTTGAAGTTCAATCCTATGCACTGAAAATGGCAGTCCTATGAACACTCACATGAAAGTATGTCTCACTGAAGATAGCGAGATTTATTTCTGAGTAAAATGCATAGGGTTGCAAGACCTACAAATGCACTGATTTATGGATAATTAAGCAATCTGTTCCTACTCACAATATGTATGGATGCACCTTTGACAAGCACACTAAGAAGAAGAGTCGAGACAACCAGTGTGGATAAATAGCTTATATTTATTAAATATAACAACTTGAGGGTCTCCAAAACTAATTAACTAGTCAGATTCAACCATGGCATGTAGTCTGAGCAGGTGTTCATTAATTGATGGGGTAATATCTACCCCCATCACCTAGGCAAGTTAACAGCCGCACATTTAGTGTACGCAGAAAGGTTTCCTAAGAGCCTCCCTCCCCACTGCGTGGACCTTGGGTATAAGAGCCAAACAGGCACACCGTGACCCCATTGTTGAACATTCACCTGAATGTGTCCATCAGGTCAAAAGGCACCCCACAGTACCCACAAGCCATGCCTGACAACAAAGGAATGCCTACAACCCAAATGTTCCATTCTTTCTGAAATCTCCCCACCTGCCCAGACTACATGCCAACTAGTCAAAATGACGGTACACCACTCCAGAAAAGATCACCCAACAGTGTGGTGTAGGCAAAAAAGAGAAGACTCAGCCCATGGAAAACAGATGGCTACCTTGTAGGCCCACATTGCAAATGGGAGGGTGCTGAATGAAAAAGAGGAAAGAGTGTTTGGGCAGAGGAAGCTTAAATAGCCTGTTGTGACCTCTCCCCATTGGGTGAAATTGCCCTCAGGCCATAATGCCCCCCTTTAGGGAGATGCCACCTCTCCTATACTTCCAAGGGAGGAGGGGTGTGGCAAATTTGCCCCCTCCCCAGAAATGGGGTGAATGACATTCTTTAGGATTCTTTAAAATGGATGAAATGGGTAGGTTATTTTGAAAACTTTACTACTGGCACCATTGTCAATAGCAACTGTGCCAAAGGATGTGGATGCACACCCCACGTCCCAAGTCAAAAGCAGCAGCAGCACTCTCACATCTACTGCATCAGAGAAGACTATTTAACCTAGTCTGTCTGTTGCAGATGGAAGCAACAATGACCGCTCCCCGCTTAAAACGGGGGGCGCCCTTTGCGTGGACGCGTGCAGCCCTGGATCTGGAGTGGCCCCATCAGCATAGGCTTTGCCTTCCCTCAGGTGGGATACCTGGAGGTCCCCGCCTACCCCAGTGAATTGTCCAATCCCACCTGGGGGAAGCGTTGCCAGGGAAACCAGGCCAGGTAGGGGGAGGGATTACCTGCCCACACAATAGAGGGTGGATCTTACCTGGTAATCCTCACTTGGCTCCAGAGCTTCTCCCACCCTACCCACCCTCAGTTAATGTATTTTGTAGGTTAACTTTTCTTCATAGGTTTTGCAGGTTAACCTTTCTCCACAGGTATGCGGGCGCTGCTACGTCAAGGTTGCTGTTAAAGGGCCGGAAAGGAATTTCCCTGCTTTGGCAGGTTTCGCCTTTCCCGTAGCAAAACGTCACAACTTTGGCGGTATCAGGCCTTGGGCAGAATCCTTTAGTCCATCTTCCTCTTTGCAGCGGCGATACCAGGGTTCCCCGTTAAAGGGGTTTCTGAAGGGAGGCTTTGACCGTACGCTGAAAGGTCGTCATTGCTCTCCCCTGCGGCGGTGGCGTAACGGGGGCGGCTATCTCTGCTTGAACATATGTTCTCCAGAGCCAGCCCATCCCCCCCACACACACTGGATAACCCTGTAGCTCCCTAGGTCCCCGGCTGGGGACTGGGGAGGGAGAACGCCCAATGCCTGAGCCAAGGTCTACCCACATTTGAAATTTAATAAAGTTGTGGCCAATTTAATCCCATAGCACGTTGTCTAGAGTCGTTATTCCACATGACGGGGGGGGGGGAAACCACTCGGGATCTGGGGACTCCGCCTGTCCACGCAAAGAGGTATGAATAAACTCTTCTAGCCAAACAGTGAGGCTCAGGTGCTCTATAAGGCAATATAGGTCTAGGACAGTATGGAACATCTGGTCCTCCATCTACCCCATCTGGATCTGGACCTAAATGACCAAGGGAAAGACTGGTTGCACAGAGGGCAAGCTGTGAGGAAGTACAGCTTGTGACATTGCACAATATCATTTCTAATCATGAGGCACATCAGCCTTTGTTTCAAGGCTTTGTGAAGCTTGAGTCAACATGAGCTAGCCTCAGTATTGGTCTTAAACTGACAGGGTTTTTTTTTATTGCTGCATGAATAATTGAATTAATAAATAAATGCATGTCATGAATATGGGTCTCATCTCATGACAAAAGTTGGATTGTATAGAAAGAGGTTTCAAGTCACTCAGGCAATGGAAATATAACTCAGGCCAATCACAGCAAACTTATATACTCTTTCAGAACTCTCAACGGCCTTTCTAATTTCATGATGTGTTTTGCTTGAAGTCTTTAAAATGTACATTTCTGGATTTCTATATTTGTTCTGTTTTACCCCTTTCAATCATTTTTTTTGGTACTTCATGATGAATTGATTTAATCCACGACTTTCACAGTGACACAATTAAATGGATTATATATAGCACATGTATACACAGTGCATAATGAAGTCCTGTGGGACAGCAAATGTAGCCCACTTTAGGATAAACAGCTTTTAAAAGCACATTATGGTTCGCACACAATTGGCATGAAATAGCATGTCCCTCGGGTATGCATTATGATTACAGTTTCTGCACTGGGTATAAATGCATACGACCAACCTACACAATTTGCATCTGAAATAGAAGGGTGTTGGAAAGTTCACCTGCAATCATAAGCAAAATATGGTAGGAAAAAAAGTTCACTTTCAAAAATATTTATACTAAACAGTTTCTGTTTAAACGTGGTTAGATCTCTGTGGATTATTGGTTTTCTTTTTTCCCTTCATCAACTGGCCTACTTAGCTGTCTCATTTCCTAACAGCAAGTTTTCTCCTGCTGTGATTAGAAAAAAATAAATCTAGATGCTAATAATATTTTTTTCTAACACAAATAGCGAATTTTAATGCAGATGTAGAAAAAATAATAATGGGATGTAGATGCTGTTTGAAATATGGAACCTACCATCATTAATTAATCTTGCATACATTAAAAATGCAAAAAGAATGATCTCTTAACCCTCTAACGTTTTGATCTGTAAACACATTACGTGAATGGCACATTTATTTATTTCAGCAATTTGTATACTGCTTAATCATGGTCATCTCTCACACTGCAACTCTTTGGCAGATATTGCTCTGGTAACTTAAAACAAACCAGGGTTGAACTTCAAAATATGCTTCAATACAGAACATGAGAACAGACATCTTATTATGCTGCAGTGGTTTATTTTGGTGCCACAGAAAATAGGAGTGAATTCACGCCATACATTCAAAGCACATATAACACTCATTGAAGCACATGACTTCCATAAAAAAAAAAAAATCCTAGGAACTGTAGTTTCCCCCTCACAGAGCTACAATTTTCCAGTACCCTTAACATATTACAGCTCCCAGGATTCCTTGCGGGGAGCCTCCATATGCTTTCAATGTGTGCTGGATTTGTTTTAAATATATGGTGTGGATCTGCTCTAAGTCACCTCACCACTGAAGCAATAAAGCAAAACAGATACTTGCAGCTGAAGTGAATTCTCACTAAAGGGAGTGCTAAACACTGAGCCCTGGAGGAAGCACAAAATAGGTGTTTTGTGAGGGACAATGTGGTGGCTTTGGTTCAAATCCAAAGGTCAAAAACTTCTGGTGAGTGTAAGAAAACCTTTAGGAAAAGTGCTCCATGTTTCTGCTGATTTTCAGCCTCTTTAGTTTCCCTTCTTCCTGCTTCTCCAGTGCCATTTTCTTATTCCTCATTACATGATCCCAGGACAGAGGTGACCAGTGTCACAAACCAGTTCTGCTTATCAGCCCTCCCTACTGCTACTACTAACAATTTATTATTTATACCCCGCCCATCTGGCTGGGTTTCCCCAGCCACTCTGGGTGGCTCCCAACAGAATATTAAAAACACGGCAAAACATCAAACATTAAAAACTTCCCTAAACAGGGCTGCCTTCAGATGTCACCTAAAAGTCAGATAGTTGTTTATTTCCTTGACATCTGATGGGAGGGCATTCCACAGGGCAGGCGCCACTACCGAGAAGGCCTTCTGCCTGGTTCCCTGTAACCTCACTTCTTACAGTGAGCTGGACCTCAGTGTTCAGGCTGAACGATGGGGGTGGAAACGCTCCTTCAGATATACTAGGCCAAGGCCATTTAGGGCTTTAAAGGTCAGCACCAACACTGAATTGTGCTCGGAAATGTACTGGGAGCCAATGTAGGTCTTTCAGGACTGGAGCTATATGGCCTCACAGCAGCTCACCTGGATTTTGTTGGGTAGGGTGGCAATGTGTTCATGACCGTGTTGCAAAGCCAGCTCAGAACTACACCAGAATATAATCCCCACATAATCTAGGTAATCAGCAACAAGATCAGTATCAGGAGAGCATCTTCCAGTGTACCAACCACTCCTATCCTAGGGATCACCTAATACGGGATTGACTGAGGCATTCTCAGTGCTATTTTTCTAGAAAAAAAGAGTGCTGGAAGTCACCATGAAGACCTCCCCTTGTTATCTTATAATGGCAATGGTTTCCACCTGAGAGGTGCCAGAACTGAGTTCCAGTAAGTTCCAGCTGGAAGAAAACAACAACCTGGGTATCCTTCACCTCAAAAGATGACAGGGAGAGCAAAGATATGCTAACTAGCTTCAGTTCTGTTGTGTCCTCACCGCCAACCCAGCCACTCTCCACACTTTGGACGGCAAACGTCCATAGAAAGTAATCACACAGCCACATGGCCACTCTAAGCAGGTCGTGTCACTGGTTCTTCTGTTCTTCACTCTGGGGGAAGTTGCATGGTCTGCTCCCTGACAGCACATCATACGAACATAGAGAACATTGTCCTGCTAACTCAGCAAGGCAAGGATGTGATCGCTGCTTGTCTTTGAAGATGTCCATTTTAGCTTTAACTTTATCAGGAAATGAGCTTTAAATCTGATCTTTAACTAACAGGCACTTTCTTTTGTCATTGAACACAATACTGGCACCACTCAAACTATTACAGAGTAGAATTGCTAACTCATTTGGGTGGCATATTCTTTGACTGTAGATGGTCCAGATTCTGGCACCTTCAGTTAAAGGTTAAAAAAAGGTAAAAGACCCCTGAACTCAGGGGTGTGTGGTGGGGGCGGGTCACCCTGGGTGTCACCACTGAGGAGGGTGACAAAATGCCGGGCGGCACTCACCATGGGGCCTGAAGCATGCCTGAGCCATGCATCTCTCCTGGGAGTGACACAGTGGCTTGGGCACCCACAGGCTCCGCACTGCCCCAAATGGTCCGCCCACTGCCTCCCCCTCAGATATAGGGCAGCTGAGTGGGAGGAGACAGGCAAACTCCTCAGAGGCCCCGCAGAGTGTTCTGCCCCAGCTCGTCCCATCCCACGGGTGGCTGGTCCTGCCCCTCGGTGAAGGGCACGCACACCACCCTAGGTGCCCAGTCGGCTTGCTCCCACGCTGCCTGGATGGTTAAGTCCAGTCAAAGGCGACTATGGGGCTGTAGAACTCATTTCACTTTCAGGCTGAGGGAGACAATGTTTGTCCACAGACAGCTTTCCAGGTCATGTGGCCAGCATGACTAAACTGCTACTGGCACAACAGAACACCATGACAGAAGCCGGAGTGCACAGAAATGCCATTTACCTTCCCACCGCAGCAGTACCTATTTATCTACTTGCACTGGCGTGCTTTCAAACTACTAGGTTGGCAGAAGCAACGGGAGCTCACCTCAACACAGGAATTCGAACCGCCAACCTTCTGATCGGCAAGCCCAAGAGGCTCAGTGGTTTAGATGACAGCACCACATTTACCTTTTACCCAGTTAAAAGGATCAGGCAGCAAGTATGGGAATGACTTCTGCCTGAGACTCTGAAGAACAGCTGTCAGACAATACTGGGATTGATGGGCAGATAGACTGACCTCATATAAGGGATTTTCCTATACAGTGGTACCTCGGGTTACATACGCTTCAGGTTACATACGCTTCAGGTTACAGACTCTGCTAACCCAGAAATAGTACCTTGGGTTAAGAACTTTGCTTCAGGATGAGAACAGAAATCGTGCTCCAGCGGCACGGCGGCGGTGGGAGGCCCCATTAGCTAAAGTGGTGCTTCAGGTTAAGAACAGTTTCAGGTTCAGAACGGACCTCCAGAACGAATTAAGTACTTAACCCGAGGTACCACTGTATTCTGATATCCAGCTTCCATTTCTGAATTTCCTCATGGTGCCATGAGATATACTGCACATGGTAACAGCTGCTATTAGTCGAGATTTTCTGAAAAACAGATTTTTTTCCCCCTTTAGCCTTCTAAACAATTTTCCACCAGTATTGTCGGTTGCAAAATGATTTTTTCATCTTCTCTGATTCCTCTGTTGAGTAGTCATCACTAGCACTAGCTGAATGATGAAAATAATTGTTCAGTGAATAGATGCCAAATATCAATTATTGTTATTCACATTCTTTTCGTCTACATTCTGTAGAGCTGAAAAATTAAGAGCATTCATGAATAACTATAATATGAAATTATTCCAACATTCTCAATTAATGCTATTCACAACTTTGGGGAGAGCACTTAAAGACAAAAACAAGCGGAAATGTGATGAGTGAGACCTTTCTCTAAATGAGGGCACTGCTTATCCAAATATTCAAAATAAGCTTTGAATTTGGAAAAAGGTGTTAAAATGTCCGAGTTATTTTATATTTGAAGGACAGAATTTTCAGTACTTTATTAGCATCCCAAACTACATGAGGAAATCCATTAACATATGCAGCTTTTGATATGGCTATCATCTGCAGGATTAGGAACCACAAACACAAATCAGATTTACCCTGAAATGTGTATCCAAGTGCCAGCCCCATCTATTTGCATGGGATTTCTTCAGTGGGATGAATATTAACTGAATATTGTGGGCTGGATTGAGAATTTTGTGTATTCAGAACCCAGACATTCAAAACAGAGCTCAGACCTGAAACAGATCTTCCCACTCACACTCTTTCTATGAATAGGAATGGAATATGAACCATTGTTGAAAGCCTACAAAAAAACTCAAATTTCAATAACAAAACAAATATCTCTGATTTGGTGGTGTTTCCACATATTCCAAACCATATTACATTGTAATCCTGTGAAGCTAATGCCTAAGAACATTTCTATTAGCTATGGAAGAACTTCTGTTGTGAAGAGTGGGTGGCAGTAAAGAGGAATTCTGGAAATGGACTGCAGCAGCAGTGAAATCCTCATATTTGAGACTTGGATGCCGATAAAGAGTATTTATTTTTTTTTGCCATGAGGGACCCTGGGAAAATAGAGTTCCCCATGGCTCCTGACTCAATCAACTGAACTGAGCAGCACTGAATATCCCATTACCAAGGCTCCCCAGGATTAAGGGATGTTCTGTGCACCCTCCAGCCTTTAAAATAGGCTCTCCACTGCTGCCATAAAACTACTATACTGATCCCGTTTGTTGCAAATATGGATGAGCAAAACTGTGAATTTCAGTTTCTCATTTTTCCGTTCTTATGTTAAGTTCTCCACATTTTTCCATTAGTTTTTGTTTTTAAGTTCTCATGGAAATTCAACAGCATTTTATTGTGTTAAACACGTTTTATACAGTTGTCTCTGATATGCATTTTTTGCAATCAATTTTCCTAATATATTATAATATGGGAAAATCTGTACATTTAGGTTTTTCTAGACTTTACAGTTTGTGATGTATTTATGTATTTATGTATTTATTTTAAAAGATTTTCTCTTGAAGATTCATAAGCATTGTTGTACGGATTCGCCCTAATACACACATTTTTTATGCAGTTTTGCCTGATTCACACACACACACACACACACACACACATATTGCAATCAATTTTCCCTGGTATAATCATAGAAGTGTAGAGTTGAAAGGGACCACAAAGGTCATCTAATTCAACCCACTGCAATACAGGAATGTTTTGCCCAGTGTGGGGCTATAAACCACAACTGAGATTAAGATATTAAGAGTCTCATGCTCTACCGACTGAGCTATCCCTGCTCCATGTATTTTTATATATTATTTTCATCAATATATGCATCTTTATACACACTGTCCCCGAAATATACACACTTTTCTACAAGTTATCTTGTAGAACCATATCACAAACTTTGGACATGTGTGAATTTCAAAGGATAGCTTTGAGAATTAGGGAGGTTCACATTAAAATTTGAACTGAACTGAACTGAATTTATCCCAGGAAGGGAAATAGGCACCTTTGTAGGCTAACTATCCATTTAACTAGAATTAATTAAAAGCTGCCCTAAAATTTGTGCTGTGCAGGCAGAGCATACAGAGAGGCATTATTGGTACTAATAACATCACTGGCAAGTGCCAAGTTCCAAGTAAACAGGCACTGGGTTGCCCTGCATGAAACCTAGAGTGACCCGCTGCCCAGTGTCATAGCGTGAGTTGCCAGTACCCGGGGCTGCAAGGAGGTGGGAGGGAGGGAAACGGTCGGAATACACATGCACATTCAACTGCCTAACAGTCACTGCAGCACCCAGAAGATTGTAGCCACAGAGATAATGAAAGATGAATCATTCTGTTGTCTAGTGAGGTCACTTCCTATTCTCTTAGAGAAGTCATTTTCAATGGAGTCCACCCACGGAAGCATGCAGCTGTATCTGAGGCAGCACCGGATGTTGAAATTTTGCACTCCTAACAATTTTGTACCCATGCTACACCACTGCTGGTGCTTCAGAGGAAGGACCTAATCCAGATACAAGCACAACCCAACAAAAAGCATCTGTGCATGTCTCCCACTGTATTGAATTCCATGTGTGGATACTTTTCAGATGGAATCTCCAGAAAGAAGCAGCTAACCTTATAAATTCAGCACCATAAACATCTTCTTTATAAGTGGGGGGGGGGGGGAGAAGGAAGCTTTTAAATGGGACTGGAAGAAAAATAGCAGGTTTCTGCCCTCCGCCATTCTTAATAGAATGGAGGCATTGTGACAGACGCCAACAGCATAGAAATAAAATGATATAGATTTTTACCTTGGGTCTTTGCCATTTTCTCCTATGACACAGTAAGTTCCAATCCCAAATCTGCTGTGAAAAAGGCAGGGAGGGGAGGGGATGATTACAACGTTAATGAGAAGCTGTGTCCTGAATTCCAATTTAAATTTATGTAAGACAGGCCTGAGAATACTCTCTATATGAAAGGGGGGGAGCCATGTTGAGACTAGGTATGAAAAGCGTAAGAAGGCTAATGGTGACTGACGGTAATAAGAGGGAGAAAAGGAAAATAACATAGCATTAAA
The DNA here is from genome assembly GCF_951804945.1 of Podarcis cretensis. Taxonomy (NCBI): domain Eukaryota; kingdom Metazoa; phylum Chordata; class Lepidosauria; order Squamata; family Lacertidae; genus Podarcis; species Podarcis cretensis. The sequence goes on from NC_137173.1 coordinate 91,325,143, forward strand.
AAGTATCACCAAGGGGTTGGGGGAGATAAAGACAAAACTAGGTATCATAATTAGTGATCTACTAATCGCACAGGTGGCGCTGTGGGTTAAAGCCTCAGCGCCTAGGGCTTGCCGATCGAAAGGTCGGCGGTTCGAATCCCTGCGGCAGGGTGCGCTCCCGCTGCTCGGTCCCAGCGCCTGCCAACCTAGCAGTTCGAAAGCACCTCCGGGTGCAAGTAGATAAATAGGGACCGCTTACCAGCGGGAAGGTAAACGGCGTTTCCGTGTGCGGCTCTGGCTCGCCAGAGCAGCGATGTCACGCTGGCCACGTGACCCGGAAGTGTCTCTGGACAGCGCTGGCCCCTGGCCTCTTAAGTGAGATGGGCGCACAACCCCAGAGTCTGTCAAGACTGGCCCGTACGGGCAGGGGTACCTTTACATTTACCTTTACCTAATCCATAATAAATTCAATATGTACTCTACTTCCATAGCCATTTATGGGCATTCCTGAGCAGGCCCTCAGGAAAAATGTACTGGGTATGTTCCCTTCTCTGAAATCTTGGGTGTTTTGTTTGTTTGATTGTTTTTAAGCAAACCTTGGCTGCTTTATTAGTAAGGATCTGGGGAAAACATGCAGGCAATGTTCTCCTGAGTAGTTCAGAAGGAAGAAACCCTAAGTACCTTCAGTCAATAGCTGGAAAGATATTGGGATGTCTGATATGAACTTAGAAAACACAATCCAACCCATCCCTCCTCGCACACATTTGGGATATGCCACCATGCAAATTTATAGTAAGATTAACTATATGGTAAAAGATTAATAAATAATAATTGGTCCCCAAATGCATGTTTGGGTTAAAAGTGGCCCCTGGGTCTGAAATGGTTGAAGACTACTGCCCTAAATGTCCATTGAATAGTTGTCAAATACAGTGGTACCTCGGGTTACATACGCTTCAGGTTACACACTCCACTAACCCACAAATAGTGCTTCAGGGTAAGAACTTTGCTTCAGGATGAGAACAGAAATCATGCGGCAGTGGCAGGCCCCATTAGCTAAAGTTGTGCTTCAGGTTAAGAACAGTTTCAGGTTAAGAACAGACCTCCGGAACGAATTAAGTACTTAACCCAAGGTACCACTGTACATATAAATAATGCTAGTAAAGTCACAAAATGGGGCTGGTAATTCAGTAACCCTGCTTTGTTCAGTAACCCTAATTAGAATTAGTCCAAGACAGGAATGAGAAAACTTATGGATAGACTTGCTTTATGGTGCAGAATGATAGGGCGGGGCTGGTGGTGAGGAGAGAATTAGCAGTATCAACTATGGAGCAATTGCAGCTGGCACATGCCTTCGTCTGCCCCAGCGGCAATGAAACAGGTCTCTTCCACATCGGTTTCTAGAGCCACAGCAGGTGGTGTGACTCTGCAACAGTTTGACTTCAACCCCGAAGGCACATTATCCCATTGTCTCCCGAGAGAGACGGATGCCAACCAGCAGCTGGAACATTTGAACTGGTTAGACTGAAAACCAACAAACACTCCTTTTATTATCACGTTCCTTAGGGAGACAAAGCAACAGATCTTCAGCTGAGATAATTGCATCTTCAGCTAAGTCCAGTAGCGGACCCACAACAGTTTTCTCCACAGAAGTGGAATGCTTTAATTGCTTTCCCACATAGAATGGCTTCTATGCAAAATCTATGTACAATCACAAGCACACGTAGTTTATTTTTATTCAGATGCTGTATATAAGGACCCTGAATATAAGGACTTTGTTGAGTCAGAATAAAATCCTGTCCAGTCCAGCCCTCAGTGGCAAACCAGAGGCCTACAAGAAGTCCTCAAGCCGGATGTGAGCACCATAGCACTGTTGTTTCCCACCATCTGGTGATGACTCTAATCCATCAAGACTAGCTACCATTGAGCCTCCTCAAGCTGGTGGCCATCACAACATCTGGCAGTAGTTAGTTCATGTGCCTTATTGTTTAGCATTTTTGAAAGTCCATATGCTGAAATCTCTCCTCATAGAAGAGTTTTTTCCCAGTTTTGCTTTACAGAAATTATGAAAACCTGTAAGTACCACGCAAATATTTGCACTTTGAGAAAGACCTAAAATACAGCTTGGAACCTCTTCTCCACTCAATCTGTGCCGTATGTTTGATCAGAATTAAGTCCCACTGTGTTCAATGCGGGAGGTTTGCTCCTTCGTAATTACATTTGTAATGTAAAATGATTGAATTTGGATAGTCTGAAGGATATAAATTCTATCAACACAAATACAGTACAATCAATGGAGTATTACAAATTAACACTTTGGTGTACATGCTGGTTCAAGATCTGGACTTATCTACTCAGAAAGAAGCCTCTTTGTGTTTCACGGGGCTAGCACTCAGGTAAATGGGTACAGGGCCGCAGCCTTGGTTTTCTTGTGAGTAATAATAATAATAATTTTTTATTTATACCCCGCCCTCCCGGCCAGAACTGGGCTCAGGGCAGCTAACACCAGAAAAATCACAATAAAAACATAATGGGGGGGGGGACAACTTAAAATACGGTTTAAAATACAATTTAAAATACAGCCTCATTTTAATAGTAGCCCATAGTTCAAAACCATAAGGGGAGGGAAACATGAGGGTCAGACTGAGTCCAATCCAAAGGCCAGGCGGAACAGCTCTGTCTTGCAGGCCCTGCGGAAAGATGTCAAGTCCCACAGGGCCCTAGTCTCTTGTGACAGAGCGTTCCACAAAGTCGGGGCCAGTACAGAAAAGGCCCTGGCCCTAGTTGAGACCAATCTAACCACCTTGCGACTTGGGACCTCCAAAGTGTTGTCATTTGTGGACCTTAAGGTCCTCCGCAGGGCATACCAGGAGAGGTGGTCCCATAGGTACGTGGGTCCTAGGCCACATAGGGCTTTAAAGGTCAAAACCAACACCTTAAACCCAACCCTGTACTCCACCGGAGCCAGTGCAGTTGGTAAAGGGATGGAACTTAAATATAGGCAGTCCATTACGTTTATTTTTAAAATATAGTGTTTGAAGTTGCAGTGATATATAGCAGTTAGTGGGAAAGACTTGGCTTTAACGAATTGTGGGTGCACCAACAATGGCAGCAGATACTAAGAGTCAGGCAAGGTTTGGGAATATGGATTCATTTACATGTGAATGATTTTTCATGGGTTTTTGAATTCATATTCCCAAAGAATCCATTGATTCTTTATGGAACAAATGTTACAACTTTGGTCTGTTACGACATTTGGTGGAACTCTAGTCCTCAAGCATGCACCACCCAATACTGTATCAGTGGTGTATTCAGGGTACCCCGTTAGAGGGATCTCAGTGGAAGTCCCTGTCCAGATGTCAATGGGCCATAGGTCTTCCGGCAGTGGCCTTAGGATGGTCAACTCAGTAGACTGATGTCTTAGGGAGGCCATAATCCATGGTATGGTCCTGAAGCAGTTCCAGCTGTCCAGTAGGAGGCTGGAATGATCCAATGACTGAGTCAAAGTTCCACCCACAACAATATAGCTGTGGCCATTTTTAATCCAGATCTTTGTCCACATGAGCTTGTACTCATGTAAGTTTCCGAGCACAATTCAAAGTGTTGGTGTTGACCTTTAAAGCCCTAAATGGCCTCGGCCCAGTATACCTGAAGGAGCATCTCCACCCCCATCGTTCTGCCTGGACACTGAGATGCAGTGACAAGGGCCTTCTGGTGATTCCCTCATTGCAAGAAGCAAAGCTACAGGGAACCAGGCAGAGGACCTTCTCGGTAGTGGCGCCCGCCCTGTGGAACGCCCTTCCAGCAGATGTCAAAGCGATAAACAACTACCTGACATTCAGAAGACATCTTAAGGCAGCCCTGTTCAGGGAAGTTTTTTATGTGTGACATCTTAGTGCATTTTTGGTGTTTGTGGAAGCTGCCTAGAGTGGCTGGGGAAACTAGATGGGTGGGGTACAAATAAATTATTATTATTATTATTATTATTACTCTCATACCTCACATAGTATTAGGTTGGGGGTGGGCGGGCAAGGCACTGCGACTGGGACTGTGATATGACTTCATTTACATGCGAAGGATTCTTTATGTGTTCATGAATCCATATGCCCAATGAATCCGTTGATTCTTTAAGGAACATACAAGACTATCCTATTAGATTTAAAGGGGATTCGTGGTTAATATATTTAATATGAAGTGTTACAACTACTGCTTTCTGAATTTTTATCTGGTTGATGTATTGAGGACCACTGGAGCATAACAAGCTTTTCAGACACAGCATTGCATCAGTAAAGGAAGCCTGACCCACACAGATCTTTTCATTACTATGGAATTATTTATTCATAAATTCCCTATTGCTATTCTATTGCCGTTCCTACATGGGGAATCTCTAACTGACAGATCATTAAACCTCAGAATATGAAAACAGAATTTTATGTGCCATTTCTGCGAGTACTGCAATCAGTTTATAGAGCAAGTAGCCCATCAGCAGCACTGCACTGAGACATGAATATATTAAAGAACAATCTCTCATTAAAAATGCATATAGATTACTGTCTAAAAGCTAAAACCTGAAAAGTTATATATTCTGAGTACACTGAAGGGTGACATTTCAATACTCTTGGAGTCGTCGCCATCTTATTTCACCTTAATGATAGCATTATTAATTGCACAGGCCTGTTTGTTGAGCCACACTTTTGATTTTGCCAAAGGCCGCTCTTAAAACAATAGAACAATGTTTCCTGTTTAAGAAACCATAGCAGTCAAGCGATGGAATGCTGGTTTCAAATTCTACAGAATGCTTGCCTCTGCTTGGCGAGAGTGTCTATTATGAATGTAGATAAGCAAGAAAAATGGCAAACAGGAATAGTTTCTTTGCATAATGTTGAATGATTACTTAGCTCCCGGTGCTTGATCACAGTGGTGAGCAATATCAAAATCTAAATAGTAGCAGCGTGTTCAGTAGCAACAGAATGTGGAGACTTTGTTTTACTAAATAGGCTGTCTGATTTGAAGGACCTAACCTCATGGTTTGTATATATTTTTCTCTAACCTGCAGGAAACTTAGAGAATCTTCTATACTAAAACAGTTCTGCAATGGAAAGCTCTTATAATGTTAGCCCAGAACTCTTCAAGGTCCATTCCAGAATAGTCACTGAAATAGAAATTAAATTTTGTGACTCCATCACTGTCCAGAGTTGGAACCACTGCAAGTGTCATTTCTCATTGACACGAGTAGTACTTCTGGCTTGTGGGGGGCATTAATAGTGCCCCCCCCATATGATCTTACTAACCGGCATGGGGCATGCAGGTTAAGGTATGCTGGGCCAAAGTTATTCAGAACTTTGTACCTTGAACTTGGTCATGGTAGCAGATGTTATGATGGCAGAGAATCGGAACAGTTGTTGAAGAACTGTCAAGAGGAGAGAAGCTAATTCCTCCTTTGCTACAGACAGCAGCAGTTATGACTGAAAATTATTGTGTTTTGAATGGAATATAAAGGAAGCAGTTGTTGAAGCTTTGGGTAAAGCAAGGCTGACCTTCTCTCATCTTCCATAGTAGTTTTGGGTTTTCCTTTTTACACAGCAGCCAAGTTGGCTTTTGTAATATGTGTGTTATCGCTATAGTGCTTTCTGTGTTGTTGTCAATAACTCCCTGAAGAGAGAATATGATTATGAGTCGCTGATTTAATTAAAATATGATTCGGAGTAGATTTGGAAAATGTAGCAGTTGGGAGTTTATATTTCTGCTATTTACCTCATATGCCAGATATTTACCTGATATATTTGCTAACTGGTGGTGGCTGTTTGCTTTTTTTATTGACAGTGCCTTCATACTTTATTTATTTTGCATCTACTGATGGCCCTTAATGGATTTTGCCATATAGTGCTTTCCCCCTTTTACTTTAATGCTTTAATCATCTTTTATTTCTTCCAACATGTTATGGTTTAATCAGTATGATGTATTTCATTACTGGCACCAGCAGGAGTTGGCTATTAAATTATCCATTACAGAAAACAAACAAAACAAGATTTATCAACCTTATATGGGAATGCACAGTAGAAATGTTAATAATCACATAAATACTAATTAGAAACAAGTCCATTTGGCCAAAAATTAAGAAACAAAAGAAACTTGTGTACTTATGTCTATAGACTTGTAATCTGGGGAACCGGGTTTGTGTCTCCGCTCCTCTGCATGCAGCTGCTGGGTGACCTTGGGCTAGTCACACTTCTTTGAAGTCTCTCAGCCCCACTCACCTGACAGAGTGTTTGTTGTGGGGGAGGAAGGGATAGGAGAATGTTACCTGCTTTGAGACTCTTTCGGGGTGTGATAAAGTGGGATATCAAATCCAAACTCTTCTTCTTCTTCTATACAGAGATGTCCCAATACAAGAGCCCTATACACTTAAGCCCTGTTCTAATAGATTGCCTCCTATCATAGGTCCCCACTGTGATGTCTCTTGTTGGCTGAGAACGCTTGAAACGTCCTGCAAAAACCCTCTCAAAAATAGGCAAGGCAAAGTTTTCACCCTTGAAATTCCATAGGAGACGAATCTTTTTCACATTGAGGATCACATTGCCCCTGCAGAAAGCTATCTGGGGCCTCATTCCAATAGTGGACAGGAGCAGACCACATCTGGGCAGGTTTGGATACAAAAGTGGTTGGGATTGGACTGTGGATAATTGAAAACCCCCAACACGTACAGACATACACAATCGCACTCAGAGACTGAAATGATGACTGTGTTTCCTCTGTTTGTTGACTGAGAAATGGGAGCCCCTTTTTCAGTGTACAGACCGGCTCACATTTTAAAACATGTTTCATAGAGGAAGATTGCTGTGGCTTCCTGTTGAGTGATCACAATGGCAAACCAAAGTTTCATCCCATATAGTGTATGGAGTAATCCTAAATTGACAAGGTGTCATGAAACCCTTCACATGGAATTGGGTCAAGACCCTTGTGCACAAGCTATAGCTATATTGCTAATTGTAAGCCTCTTTCACTCTTAGTGCATATGGGATCATCTTAATAGATGGTTCTAGTTGCGGGCAGGCCCTCAACCTGCCCCCCCCCCCCGGCATGGGTGGAGCTATCACCCTTACGCCGGGGTGGCACCACAATCACCCAAGGCTATTGCCCAATCATTTTAAAGGGTGATTGTGGGGGGAAAGTATAAAAGCGGCAGCTCGATGTGTGCCAAGCACCTGCTTCATGCTGCTGAACACCCTCCCACCCTCCCTTTAATTTAGATGTCCTTTGGCCTTGCTTTGGCCTTCGGTTGGTTGCCCGCCTTGAGTCGAGGACCAGGTAGGATTTTTTTCCATTTGGCAAATGAGCATGGGCCACTTGGTTTTTGCCTACCTCTTAGCAATCGTCACAACTTGTAAAGTTTGGTGGTTAGGCATTGGCTTATTGTTGAGTGGGGGAGGGGAGGTTGGCCATCGCCTGCCCCTCCATTTCAAGGGTATTCCGTTAAATGAATCCGGGGCCTGGATCCTGTCCAAAGTCCACTTGAGGGGCTAGGGCCATGCCAGGCCTCTGGGAACACCAGGGGAGATGCAGGCAGGTTCCCCCAAAGCAGTTTCCCATTGGGTGGTTTACCCTTACAGACTTCCTGCAAAGAGGGCAGGAGTCAGATATAGTCCTGCCAATGCCCAAGCCTCTCATTCCTGTAATCAATAAAGTTGTGGCCAAAATTTTCCCCAAAAACCTTAAACAAAATATCCGTGTCTGTGTGAATTTCTTTATTCTAATGGGGGGTCGGCTTGAGGGTCTTGCCACGCAACTGTCTACAGCACTGCCTATTTTAATAGGGAGAAATGTAAAGTATTGCACTTGGGCAAAAAAAATGAGAGGCACAAATACAAGATGGGTGACACCTGGCTTGAGAGCAGTACATGTGAAAAGGATCTAGGAGTCTTGGTTGACCACAAACTTGACATGAGCCAACAGTGTGATGCGGCAGCTAAAAAAGCCAATGCAATTCTGGGCTGCATCAATAGGAGTATAGCATCTAGATCAAGGGAAGTAATAGTGCCACTGTATTCTGCTCTGGTCAGACCTCACCTGGAGTACTGTGTCCAGTTCTGGGCACCACAGTTCAAGAAGGACACTGACAAACTGGAACGTGTCCAGAGGAGGGCAACCAAAATGGTCAAAGGCCTGGAAACGATGCCTTATGAGGAACGGCTAAGGGAGCTGGGCATGTTTAGCCTGGAGAAGAGGAGGTTAAGGGGTGATATGATAGCCATGTTCAAATATATAAAAGGATGTCACATAGAGGAGGGAGAAAGGTTGTTTTCTGCTGCTCCAGAGAAGCGGACACGGAGCAATGGTTCCAAACTACAAGAAAAAAGATTCCACCTAAACATTAGGAAGAACTTCCTGACAGTAAGAGCTGTTCGACAGTGGAATTTGCTGCCAAGGAGTGTGGTGGAGTCTCCTTCTTTGGAGGTCTTTAAGCAGAGGCTTGACAACCATATGTCAGGAGTGCTCTGATGGTGTTTCCTGCTTGGCAGGGGGTTGGACTTGATGGCCCTTGTGGTCTCTTCCAACTCTATGATTCTATGATTCTATGCCCACTACAAAAAACTGGAATACTAAATTGATATGCTTCCTTCTACCACTTCAAGCATTCTTGGCTTTCTAGAATAACTAATAAATGGACAAATGCCATGACTATCCCAGCTGTAAGCACAGATTAACTGCCTCTAAAATTGTAAGCAACCATACAACCAGTATTAAACATGATGTGTTTTATTGTTACAATGCTAAAGGAATGGGGGTAGGTTACAGTGAAAGAAATTGCAACTTCAAAAACTAATTCTAAAGTGTAAGGAGCCAGCAAGGGACTAAGCTGAGTAAAATTTTAGAGACATAGCTATGAAATTATGTGAGCCGCCAGCAACCAATCCAGTTAAAATCAATATTTCACTGGCAGAATGAACTATATTACCAATGTTATACCTCCATTTAAGTTGGGGGAATAAAAACTCCCCAGGTCTCTAAATCTTTTAGTTTTAGGCACCAAACAAATATTAAAGGAAAGGTTAATTAACAGTATGCAAGACAGCTTACAGGAATTGTTTCCCCCCAAAATTGTGTGTTCTTATTTTCAAAGAAAGCATTGTGAAAACACATAATCCTAGAGAAGGCATGCAGTTGCTTGCCACTGATTCCCCCCCCCCATACAAACACACATGAGCTGACTTCACCATTACTACGTTGTGCCACAAGGGAGAAGAGAAGGCCTTTCACCTCATACCCAACCAAAAGCAAAATTATTTGGCAGAGATATTCACCTAAAACATACAGCCCTACATTGCTTAGGTCAAAGCTATCTGAATGGCTGTATTCTTTCAGACGAGCTTGCCTGGGTTTTGAGATCTTCAAGGGAAGCTCTCAGTTCCACCACCCTCACAACCACACTTGGTGGGAAGGAAGGAGAGGGCCTTCTCGGTGGTTGCCCCCAGATTTTGGATCTCCCTCCCTAGAGAAGTTAGACTGGCTCCCTCTTTGATCTTTGCCAGCAAGTGAGTACCTTCTTGTTCCAACAGGCTTTTGAGAACTGACTGCTTTTAATGAAAGGGCTGGTGCCGTGCTTTTTAAAAAATTGTAATTATTGGTATGTTTTAAACATTTTTTTTGAGGGACATGGGTGGCACTGTGGGTTAAACCACAGAGCCTAGGACTTGCTGATCAGAAGGTCGGCGGTTCGAATCCCCGTGACGGGGTGAGCTCCCGTTGCTTGGTCCCTGCTCCTGCCAACCTAGCAGTTCGAAAGCACATCAAAGTGCAAGTAGATAAATAGGTACCGCTCCAGCGGGAAAGTAAACAGCATTACCGTGCGCTGCTCTGGTTCATCAGAAGCGGCTTAGTCATGCTGGCCACATGACCCGGAAGCTGTACACCGGCTCCATCAGCCAATAAAGTGCGATGAGCGCAGCAACCCCAGAGTCAGTCACGACTGGACCTAATGGTCAGGGGTCCCTTTACCTTTACCTTTACTAAACATATTTTTATATGTATGTAGTTTAATTCTATTAATGTTTAATTGTTTTTAATAATTGTTTCCATCATGTTTTTAGTGATTTTTGCTTTTATCTGTAAGCCACCTTGATTTTCAGTCAAGGAGAAAGGTGGAGTTTTAATAATAATAGTAGTAGTAGTAATAATAGTAATACTATTCAGAGTAGACCCATTAATATCAGTAGGTTTGCTCTGAATATGACTAACATTGGAAAGAAAGATGAAGTGTGCTCCAATTTTGATTCAGAAATATAATCAGATACCAGCTACCATTAATTTGGAGATTCTTGGCATAGGCTCTTGGTTGTATTGCTTAAGTGTTTAACTGGTGATGCCAGAGTAGAGACTGCAAAGAAGAGTACTGTCTCTGAGCTATATTTCTCCACAAGTATATGCATACTGAATTTGATAATGATGTGAAGAATGGACTTGGATTTAGGTTCATTACTGGGACAAATCACAAGTTGGAATATCAAACATTTTTAGTTCCAGGACAAATCTGGCTTACACTTTAAGTTCAAAGGCCAATAAAAACACATTACTGATGAAAAGGCAGTTAATAACATATCTATCCTAGCCAAAAAAACAATTCTCTTTGTAAGAACTATTTGGCAAGATGATTTAGTCCTATGTGTGAATTCTAGATCTATGTTCTACCACCTCTTTCCAGTCTCAAAGAATTATGGATCCTCAGCTAGGGATGGTTGATTTTTGTTTTTTCCCCCTCTGTTTCTCATTTTTCTCATCTTAAGTCCAGTTCTCCACATTTCCACACCAGTTTTTGATTATTGCTAATAATATGATTTATTATTTTTATTCCTCATGAAAATTCATCAGCGTTTTCATGTGAATTTCTCTGAATATTCACATTTTGTGAATTTTGCATAATGTATATTCACATTTTGTGAATTTTGCATAATGTATATTCATATTTTGTGAATTTTGCATAATGTATATATTTTGCATTTTGGAAATTATATTCACTAATATATACATTTCATGAACACTTTACCCTAGTATGTGCATCTTTGCACAGATTATATGGCTGGAGAACTGCATTGCAAAATTCAGGGAAGCATGCCTTTCAAAGGGTGGTTTTGTTTTGTTTTGGAAAATGTGAATCAAATAGGTTTGGTTTTTAAATGTGAACCGAAGTGAATTTCTTCCCCATCCCAGTCTTCAGTCCATTGTTTGACCATCTCCCGTGCTACCTTCCTTTTCTGTTGCCTTCCCTCCAGAATCCCAGTTTTGGTTTGATTTTCCTTATTTCTCAATCCTTCTGTTGGTTCTTTCAACTCATACTGCATCTGTGACTTCCCACCATCACCATGACATCATTTCTCCCATTCCTGAACCCAATGTGGAGGAGTAAAAAAATATTGATGTTACACTACAGATAATGATTTATCTTCAGATAATTTGAATGTATTATCAAATTCCATGAGAATCATAAAATTAGAGTTGGAAAGGACAGTGGCAGTCATCTAGTCCAACTCTCTGCAGTCTCTCAATCTGAAACCATGCCAGGCCCTATGTGGCTTTTTGCAAATGTGCTTGCAGTTTTATTGATGGTGAATATGATGATGATGATGATGATGATGATATGTTTTTGCAGGTTTAATCACGGAAGAGCTTCCTGACAATATACACAACCTGAGCACAGCCTTGGTTGATCCTTGGCATTTACTGAAGCTAAGCTATCACTTGTGACCTCAATACTCCCGAATTCCTGGGATACCTGGATAGGATTTCTCTACCACCTGGACAAATTTGATTTGACAGTGCTGTCTCTTTCAAGAGCAACACCATCTTTGTTTCTTTTGAACATGGTCTTTGGCATCCAAGATGATGTCATCTAGGCCATTTGTGTTTTTGAGGCCCTCATCATCTTTGCAGAATTAACCAGGTAAGCCAGGTAATTCTGACATTACATGAAGGACTAAAGAGGCAAATTTTATTTTTATTTTACAAAATATTTTAGATCAGTACATGGATGAATCTTCAGCCTGCACATGTTCTGTTAGGTCAAATACAGGATGTTCCACTGAAATTTGTGCTAAGTGCTAACAAAGTTTTATATTTTTCTATTGCCCTAATCAAATCCTGTATTTTAAGGTTACATGCATATAGACTTTCCTTCAGACTTTCAGCAGCAGCCTTTTGTTTGTGTGGAACTTTGTTGGCTGAACTTTGCTTGTTTCCCATCTAATCATATTGAGGTTTTTACAAGGCTGATAATTAGTGTATTGGTATATGTATCACAGCTTTTTTTCCTGGAACTGTTTTATGGCTACATGATGAAGGACATTGGGAAAACCAATAAACCTTTTGCAGAAATACTGTACCTCTTGCCTCCCCCCCAAACCTATGTTAATTAAGGATTTGAGTTTGGGATGACCACCCTTTGTATTCCAGGGAATATTTTATCCTTCAAACATTTGTCTGGATGTTAGAAGAGCATTTCACCCCACAGAAACTGACTTGTCTCAAGTTCTCAGGCTCAGTAAAGCATTTAGAAGCATCATAGTTATGAAATGACAGCCAGCAACACTGGATATCACACCAAAAAGAAAAGTCTAAAATAAAATAAAAATAAAAATATATCTATATCTGCCCATCTGGCGATAAAGTATCAAACATTATCAAGTATCAAGCACACAAATATTTGTTTCTTACAATTTGGAAAGAGTTTATTGTGCTTATAAGTGGATCTGTAGCTAAACAGCTTACCGGATGTTGAGTCTAATATGATAAAGTCCCCAAGGACTTGGATGCAAAAGTATTAATATTTCTGGAATAAGATATGGCCACTTGACCATCTCTAGCATAAGCAACAAAAGGAAATATCCTTAGGAATATTTTCAAACTTAAAAGCCACACTGCTACATCATGGGATCTAATTATTAATTTCATTTCCTAACATTTCTTTCCCCCTGGAATCCAGCACTGTTTATATCCTTTATTTATACTGGGACCCTAAACAGGCTGCACAGGACTGAAGACAACAACAACCCAACCATCTTCTTTGTTTCCCTCAAAATTACTTTGATGTTTTGCTCTCTGATTCACCTCATAATTTATCTGTAACAAAATCTGGTAAGGCGTCTAAGACTAGATATAAAGGCTCCAAGCCAAATGCTTCCTATCATAATAAGAAAAATTCCGACCTGAGTTCCTGAATTGTTAGAGGTTTAGTTTTCTTCTCTTTTTGCTGGAGAGACATTGAGACGCTCAACATACTAGTGCCTGCTTTGATATGACATTTTCTTAAGTGCTGTTGGCACTTCCTTTTCCCTCATAAAGTAAATGGAAGTGGAGTCCATTACTTAGTTTAAGCAAGTCAATCAAAATGTTAAGTGAATCAATGAATGTGAAAGACGCCAGCTTTGTTTCAAACTGTTTTCTGGAAACTGTGTGTCACCAATGTTGAATGCAAGACTGTCAGTTTTTCCTTAACTGTACGAAATATTGTTTCTGTCATTGCAATTGTGTTGTTTATCAAATGGTAGCTTTGCCTAGTGGAAAGAACTACCACTTATGCACGGCGGGATTCTCAATTTTCATTCATTTCCCCCCTACTACTATAGCTCCTCCACTTCTCAGAAAGCTGCTCCTGTGGTCTGGGAGACATGTTGGAAAAATATGGCAACAGGGAGAGGGGAAGTCAGCGAAAATTGGGTGATCCTCCTTATCTGAGCAGATGCACTTTCTGTTAGCATAACGGGAATGGTGGCAAAAGTGAGGGTTTTTTTGTGTGCATGGTAAAGAGCGGGTCCACAACACAAATGGTATTGTTCTCTTCACAACAGCTAATGAAATTGCTGGCAAAATGAGGTTACTTTGAGGGGATGAAGTGGGGTCCGCAGCCGCTCTGTAGTTTTGAATAAGGTGAAGAAGCATCCTGGAAATAGAGGGGGGGTGAGTATATGGGAGCAAGGACTCTGAATGCTGAAGACACACCTATTTCCCCTAGCTTTCGACACTTGAGATGCTTTTCTTTGGGACCCACCTTTTGTAATTTTAAATTGTTTTATATTGGGATGGGGGTTTTTTTAAGTGCTTTAATTGTTGCAACCTGTCCTGAGACCATGGAGAGAAGGGCAATTGTAATTGTAGCAGTAGTAGTACTCATAATTTTTATGTATCTACATGGAATATGCAGCCAGTTGGGTAGTAGCAGCAGTAGTAATAATAATAATAATAATTTATTATTTATACCCCACCCATCTGGCTGGGTTTCCCCAGCCACTCTGGGCGGCTCCCAACAGAATATTAAAAACACAATAAAACATCAAACATTAAAAACTTCCCTAAACAGGACTGCCTTCAGATGTCTTCTAAAAGCCAGATAGTTGTTTATTTCCTTGACATCTGATGGGAGGGCATTCCACAAGGCAGGCGCCGCTACCGAGAAGGCCATCTGCCTGGTTCCCTGTAACCCAGGAGTCAGTAAACGTTTTCAGCAGGGGGGTGGTCTACTGTCCCTCAGACCTGGTGGCGGACCGGACTATATTTGAAAAAATAATAATGAACAAATCCCTATGCCCCACAAATAACCCAGAGATGCATTTTAAATAAAAGGACACATTCTACTCATGTAAAAAACATGCTGATTCCCTGACTGTCCATGGGCCAGATTTAGAAGGCGATTGGGCCAGATCCGGCTCTCGGGCCTTAGTTTGCCTACCCGTGCTGTAACCTCACTTCTCGCAGTGAGGGAACCGCCAGAAGGCCCTCAGAGCTGAACCTCAGTGTCTGAGCTGAACTGTGGGGGTGGAGATGCTCTTTCAGGTATACTGGGCCAAGGTTGTTTAGGGCTTTAAAGGTCAGCAACAACACTTTGAATTGTGCTTGGAAACATACCTGCAGATGCATTACTTTGATAGAGGGTGTGTCCACCAGACATGATTCTACTCACCTTTCCACAAATGGCTGGTACTTGTCTGAACACCCTTGATAGGTCAGTGATTGTGGAAGTGTGCACAGGAGCCTGATCACACAGAGTAGTCCTACTTCCATGTGCTGTGCATTTATCAGATCTGATTTGATACAAACAGCATATTGAGGTGCAAATACAATACCCACATTTGTGTGCAAATACAATACCCACAGGGACGCGGGTGGCACTGTGGGTTAAACCACAGAGCCTAGGACTTGCTGATCAGAAGGTCAATGGTTCGAATCCCCGCGACGGGGTGAGCTCCCGTTGCTCGGTCCTTTCTCGTGCCAACCTAGCAGTTTGAAAGCGTGTCAAAGTGCAAGTAGATAAATAGGTACTGCTCCAGCAGGAAGGTAAACGGTGTTTCCGTGTGCTGCTCTGGTTCGCCAGAAGCGGCTTAGTCATGCTGGCCACATGACCCGGAAGCTGTACGCCGGCTCCCTCAGCCAATAAAGAGAGATGAACACCACAACCCCAGAGTCGGTCACGACTTGACCTAACGGTCAGGGGTCCCTTTACCTTTACCTTTACCTTTACAATACCTACATGCATGCAGTGGTACACACACCTGATGAAAGTTCTGAACAGAGTTTGCATTCATACAATTGTACACATGTGCAGATCTCGCCAATGCAAGGAGATTGGGATTCAGCAGGCAGAATCCTGACCCCACACAATACATGCATTCCTTGTACACAACATGCAAGTCTTATTGCCTTGGAAAAAAACTCCAACCCCACCCAATAATCTTTCATAGTAGACAATACCACAAAGCATTTTATTGCTTTGGGATAAATATGATTTATTCATTATCCATATATATCTTGTAGAATCAGCCTAGAATCCATATTTCTGTCTAGACTGTCTCATCATTCCCATTTGTTACAAAGCGGGTGGGGTGGGGGGGAATTGAGTCTCCACAGCATGTCTATCCCGCTTTTAGGCAAGGGAAGATAAAATGAATTAATTGTAAGCAACAATGACCTTTCCTGAAAATAGTCTGCAATTTCAGTTGACTGCTGTTATTGTTACTTACCATTTATGTTGCTTTTATGTCACGTATCTCAGACCAATTTAGCGCACAAGACAACACAAAACACTGCAGTCTTCAGCATCAGTCATTTTCTTTTAAATTCATTAAGCTGTTAAGACAGCCTTTCCCAACCTGGTGCCCTCCATATGGTTTTGAGTACATCTCTCATCAGCCCTAACCAACATAGAGGAAGTCTACTCTATAGGAATGACAGCAATGTGTTGATTCTGATGTTGCTTAGCATTTATATCAAACTGAAACTATGTCAAACTACATTGGCTCCCAGTACATTTCTGAGCACAAAAAGTGTTGGTGATGACCTTTAAAGCCCTAAACAGCCTTGGTCCAGTATACCTGAAAGAGCGTCTCCACCCCCATCATTCAGCCCGGACACTGAGGTCCAGCACCGAGGGCCTTCTGGCGGTTCCCTCAGTGCGAGAAGGCAAGTTACAGGGAACCAGGCAGAGGGTCTTCTTGTTAGTGGCACCCGCCCTGTGGAACGCCCTCCCACCAGATGTCAAAGAGAAAAACAATGACCAGACTGTTAAAGGACATCTGAAGGCAGGCCTGTTTAGGGAAGCTTTTAATGTTTGGTTGATTACTGTATTTTAATATTTATTATTATTATTATTAAATCATATCTTATTTTTATTATGTATTTTATGTTTTTTAGATTGTGATTTTATGCTGTGAATCACCCTGAGACCTATGGGTATAGGGCAGTATACAAATTTAATTAAACAACAACTCCTAAGATTGAACAAATTCCTTTCAATCAGCAAAGTGGATAAAAGTCAAGAATTACTGTGGATATCACTCGTGTCTTAGTTACTTCTGATCATGTATATGCAGGAGGTAATATTTTATTGAGTTTCTTTGTTCTAGAGAGGAAAGGAAGGGGCAAGCAGATTCCAACCCCCAACCCCCCAATTGCTGTAAAAATTCTGGTGAATATTTCACATTCAGCAGAACTGTGCAAAATAACACATCACCACTGAAGCATGTCCTGGGAAATCAGCTCAGAACTCTGGTTCTCAAACCACCCATGTAAAAGCTATCATAAAAGCTAGAAATCATAAATTTACAAATGAGGAATAGCAAACAGGATTATGCTGGAATTAACTGTGAGAAGAAAAATAAAATAAATCAGCAGAGCCTATATATCTTGTAAATCCTTGCGTTTCCCTTTAAGAATAACTCTTATAATCAGACAGAATAGTAAATATTTTCATTTCATTATTTTCATTCATGGGAATGCATATGAAAGTTACTCAAAGGGAGGTACTGAGTTGGACCATAGGTTTATTTTGGACAGTGTTGGAGCTACCTATTTCAAACCTGCCTACTAATAGCCTAGGGATGCGGGTGGCACTGTGGTCTAAACCACAGAGCCTAGGGCTTGCCGATCAGAAGGTCGCAGTTCGAATCCCTGCAACAGGGTGAGCTCCCATTGCTCTTTCCCTGCTCCTGCCAACCTAACAGTTCAAAAGCACATCAAGTACAAGTAGATAAATAGGTACCACTCCAGCAGGAAGGTAAATGGCTGCTCTGGTGTGCTGCTCTGGTTTGCCAGAAGCGGTTTAGTCATGCTGGCCACATGACCTGGAAGCTGTACACCGGCTCCCTCGGCCAATAAAGCGAGATGAGCGCCGCAACCCCAGAGTCGGCCACGACTGGACCTAATGGTCAGGGGTCCCTTTACCTTTTACTAATAGCCTGCTGACTAATGTCAGAGTGCCATGACCATCGCCTCTCTTGTGTTTGGGTTGACAACAATGGAGTGATCTTCAACAGGAAGGTACATTTGGCTCTGAGGCTGCTATCTCAAGGTCCCTGTCAGAAGGCTTACAGAGATAATACAGGCAAAATGCTTTGCAAGTACTATGTAAATATTAAAGATTATTTATGTATTACTAAGGAGAAGCAGCAGATGTATGACTTGGTGAAGTGTATTGCTTAGGAAATTGACTTATATTAACATGTATGATGTATTGTAGATTATACTGAGGCTAATGAACAATTCAAGAAAAGCTGTAGGTCAGTCATTCAAATTGGATTTTCTAGTTCTCAGCTGGCTTTGGGTAGTTCCTAAAATGAAATCGAAAAGGCAATCAAGTCTTTTCCTTTCCTGGCTTAGCCAGAATTGTGAACAGGATGATGACTGGAGCAGCTGTGCTTTCCTTATATTCCTTCTGTCATTGAAAGCGGTCTTATGCCTAATTTCAGAAAGTACTTTGTAGGTTTGGGCCATGAGTCGGACAATGAACACCATTACTTAGGGGTTAAAATGTAATATAGGGAGGGACAATATCTGTCCATTTTAGTTTCTCTCAGTTCCTCATTTTTGCCAATCTTAAATTCAGCTCTCCACATTTCCATAGCACGCTGCATTTTTAAAATAAGAAAGACAACTCCCATTGCAAATTTGTGAATGTCTCCTAATAAAAAATATTTTTGTATGTAGATTTGACTAATATGCATTTTTGCAAGCAACTTCCCTTAATATAAGGCAAGTTTGTATGTTATTTTAAATATAATTTTTAGATGTACACTTTCACCTAATATATGCATTTATACACATCGAGGAAAAGGGCACTGAAAAAAATGAAGAAGTGCAAATGTCAAAGGAAAGCTGTGCTTCAGTTTGCACATTAATTTAAGAAGTAAGAATTGTGTAGTTTCTCATTAAAATAGAAATAAAATTTGTCTTCCATCCCTAGCTGTTTTCCATCTTAAAATCACCATAGTAATCTTATACAGAGTTGTCAAGCATTTGGGTATTTCACATCATTTACAATATATAATAAAGCAAAAATGGTTATAATTGAAGGCCATTCCCCCAAGGCTCACAGCAGCCAAGTCAAGCAAAATATAAAGCAGGGGTAAGGAACTCCACAATCTCCTGCATTGTCTCTAGATCAATTGATGCAACTCATTCCAAGGTGGCTGTCCATCAGTGTATCAGTAAACCTATTGTGCAAGTCATTCTGGGACTTGAAAATAAAGAGCTTGTCAGGTACCTGGCAGATCACTGTACACAGATGAACTGCATTTGGCTTGGGAAGCTCTCAGCTTCTGTAACCTTGCATTAAGAAAAGAAAATTGCCATATCCCCCAAGCTTTCACCACAGATTTTGTTCAACTTTCATTGGTCAAGTAGTACCAAAATGAAAATGCAGGCATCGAGCCTCACAGGATTCTTAATGGGACACTAGATTTCATCCTAGAGAAACACCAAACAGATACAAAGCACAAAGTGTTCCAGACAAAAGAACCAGTGTCATGTTCCCTAGAAGGGCACGTTGACATAAATTCTTTGTCCTAGTGGCAAGAAAGCAATTTGTGTGAAATCTGCTCTGATACAAACACATACACGATGCACCTATTATGAGTGCAAAGCATAAACAATGTATCGGTCAGAGAAGACAAGCTGGACATACTTTTAAAAAATAAATGCCAAATGTGCCCTCATATACAGTTTGTGGCAGAAAATGCACAGTAAAGCATTGACCAAACCATATCAGAAATGATCATTAGGAAACCAATTATGACTTTGTTTATTTGGCAAAATAAAAATAAAAATGTTGCCAGCACAAAATCCTGGGTGAGATTTGACTCAATTTAAGTGTTGTTGTAGACCAGGCTTCCTCAACCTTGGCCCTCCAGATGTTTTGAGACTACAGTTCCCTTGGAAGACACAAGATTTACCCACCCGGAACAATGGCAGATGAAGTTGATGGACTATATGGAATTGGCAGAAATGACTGGCAGAATCCAAGACCAGGGAGAAGAGTCGGTGGAAGAAGATTGGAAAAAAAAAATTAAAGATTATTTACAGAAATATTGTAAAATTAATGAGCTTTAGAAAAATGGTGGAATGAAGTTATATGGCTTTGGCAGAAATGTTATAAGGAACTAGGTACAGATAGATTGTTAATGTATCAAAGGGGAAAAAACAAGGTTATAATGTGTTAAGAATATGACAGAAAACAGAGGAAGATGGAAAGAAATTGCTGAAACAGTTAATTGAAGTGGAATACAAAAAAGGGAGGCATGAGGAAGTCAATGAAACAAATGAATGAAAGATAAGATTGAAAATATTGGAAGTGTTTTTAATTGTTCTTGTTTTGTTTCGTTAATTTAATGTTTTATGTAGTGTTTTTGTTTTTGTTTTTGTATTGTATTATATTGATTTGTTTAATTCTTTTTCTTTCTTTTTGTAATCTTTAAACTCTTAATAAATATTATTTTAAAAAAATAAAAAAGAGACAACAATTCCCATCATCCCTGACCACTGGTCCTGCTAGCTAGGGATCATGGGAGTTGTAGACCAAAAACATCTGGAGAGCCGAGGTTGAGGAAGCCTGCTGTAGACCTTCCAAGTGGAGTAAATGTAATAATATTCTCTTCAATAAGTTCATTGTACTAGCCAAAGGCCAGGACAATTTCATAAGCAGTTAAAATGGTATAATAGTTTTGCAAGGTTGTTTGGCTCACTGTTAATTTAGTCTTCTTGGGAGTTTGATGGTGACTTCAAGGCCAAGATGAATTGCAAGCTCAATGTCCATTACAGAAATTGAGACTCCTCTCTGGTATTGGAAGGTTTTCTTATAGCAAAGTCTAAAGCAAGGTGTCACAGAGCATTCTGGTCAGCAGATCACCCACAGTTCAAAGTTGGCGCTAACTCTTTATTAGCAAAAACACAATCTCCACAGACTTGGCTGGGTTTGAGGCCTAATGAGCACAGCAGCTCATTCCTCCGTGAAAGTCCCTGCCTCCCCACAGCTGTCTAAGTCCTCTCTGATCCAGGGCTTTTCCCAAGCAACCAGAGACTGCCTGTATGCAGACTGTCACTGCTCCACCTGTTTCAGCCCTCTTCTGGTTCTGGGAGATGGAGTGGAGCTTGTCACAGTAGGAGGGCTTCCCTCCTCCCACTTGCCTGCTTCAGCTTCTACATCTGATTCTGGAGTTTTCTATGCCACTGACTCTCCCAGCTCACTAAGCCCTTCTAACTCTTCAACTTCTGACACTGCCTCTTCCCAGTCTTCTCTGTCTTCTCCCTCAGGTTGAAAGAAGAACATAGAAAAGGCAGAAATAGAGAGATTAGGCCCCAAGTGTTTGTGACGGGTATCTAGCTCTTTCTTATTGGCCAGGAGAAGTACAAGACATAGCTTCTGTGGAACCAACAGATCTGATGAAGAACTTAGATTTTTATGGGTGGTGGAAAGTGGGCTGGTGAACAACCTGGAGCCCCTTTGATTGTCAATTATGGGTCTTTGACACAGGACTATGTGAAACATACAGGCATCTAGACTGGCCCCTCACTCTTGTCTGCCTCTTTCCCTGCCAATTTGGTACCTAAATTCTGAGCCTTGGAGCTGTCACTTTAGCACAGCCCACTAGCAAAGCAATACAGTAGAGGGGAGAGGAGGTGGATATCTGTTTTAGAGCAACAAATTGTGATGAGATTTTTAAATAAGAATTCAATTGCATTTGGCACCTACGGTGAAGGGCAGGTCAGCATAGGAAATGTAAGCCACTATAAAAGGAAGATTGAAAGAGTCCAACACAGCATGCAAAACAGACACCTGGTGAGGAACACAACCAAAACAACGTGATCAAAGAACAAGTCAAAATGATTGATAGTTTGAATAATTACACTAATATAAAGGGAACAAGTTGGAAGGACTTGAGGAGAGGTGACCCTGAAAGCTGGACGAGATAAAACTTCCCAAGGACAGGACAACATAAGGAAAAGATTAAAGCAACTTCTTGTCAAAGTTAAGTGGTGTTGAGTCCAATTGATTCTCATCAAAGTCTAAATTTTTTGTGCTGAAACCAGTGGGACTTCAGAGTGCTTAGCTTGGATTACGTTGCCCCACAGTGTGCGAGAGAGATTGTGTGAGCACAAATTTAGAGGATATAACACCAGGGCTTTTTCCAGCTGGAACTCACTGGAACTCAGTTCCAGCACCTCTCAGGTGGGCACCTTTGCCCTTATAAGAGAACAAGGGAGGAGTTCATGGTGAGTTCTGGAACCTATTTTTCAACAGTACTGGAAAACATTAATGCTGATGGTCTAATTTGCTGGTTAGCTGTCTCAGCAATGCAATCCCATACATGTCTGCTCTAGAGTAAATCCCATTGCAATCACTGAGATTTGCGTTCTAGGTAAATATGAACAGTAAATCATGAATCACTTGGGAGATCAGACATGGCTGCTTTTCTTTGTAAATGCAAGAGTTGCAAAACTTTAGTTTATTTACCTTCCATCAAATTCCAGACATCAAAGAGGGTCCTGCTTTGAGTGACAGCACAGTCTATTGTTAGCCTGAGTGGCAGAAGGAGAAACCCCACATTGGCTCTAAGAGATCTGTTACACCTATGCAGTTCCATGTGAATTTTTCAAACTAGTCTCCATCTTTCCTCCCATATATCTTACTATATAGTATTTTTGTAACAAGAAAGTCATCACACTGCAGTATGCATGCCCACCACTAGGAGCAGCATGACAACAGTCAGCAGAGAGAGTGAAGCAAGCAAGGCAGTGGCAGAAGCGACCAAGCGGGCAGACAAGCGGGCAGGCAGATAGATGGCCTAGGTGGGCCTTCCCATGCATGCACAACAGAGTGAGAGAAGCCCAGGGCCTTAGCATGTGGGCAGCCCAGCTGTGTGAGTGAGCAACCATGCCTGGTGGAGAAAGCAGGCAGCTGGGCAAGTGGCAGAGGGAGGTCTACATTCACTCCCTATCATTGTGGGCAAACAGGGTGGGCGTAGTGGAAAGGTGGGGGTAAGGGGTTAAAGGAGCTCTGAGGGATGGGGATGAAAAAGCTGTGAAGTGGCTGGAGAAGTTGTAAGGGGGCGGGGTTTGTGTGAGGTGTAAAGGGAGGGATTGGCAAGGGGGTGGGACATTTGCTGGGGATACTACTACTACTACTACTAATAATAATAATAATAATACTTGTATTATATTATTATACAGGGCTGCCTTCAAAGATTTTCTAAAGGTTGTATAGTTACTTATCTTCTTGACCTCAGGGGTAGTCAGGGTTGACAAGCAATGTTAGCAAGTGTGGCAATCCTTAGTTCTTTCTTTCTTTCTTTCTTTCTTTCATTCATTTTGGCTACTATTTACAGGGTGTGGTGGTGGTGGTTGTCATTACCCCATAGATTCCATGTGCTTGTTCCTCTGATTGGATGTATTTTTTCATTGGTGTGAAATTTTATTAAGATTTCATATGTTCAAGATAAGCCATTCTGAAGATGGTTCTTCTTGCAAACTACACGGGGAAAACTGAACGGATGAATTAATGCAAGAGCTAACTTGGCTGTGAAATTTTGGCCAATTTGAACTGGTGGGAAATCTGAGGATTATTTTTTAATTAATTTAAATAACTTTGTGGTTCTGAGCCTTTTTTTTTTAATTAGTTCTGATAATTATAGTGGAGAATGGAAGCAAATATTTTAAGGATGAGCTTATCTTTTAAGAGAGGCTACACACCACCTGAAGTCAAGTGCCTCTAAATCCCAATATTTTAATGAGACTAAAGTTGCTTAGCTTTGCCTAGATCATGCCCACGGAGTGGTCGTTTTGGTTTGCTATAGCATTTTAAGCTATCTTTTCTTCAGTATCTCAGGCACTCAAGTCCAAAATTTACTCTCAATGTGGTTAAAAGTCGGATGATTAATGAACTGCAATTTCATTTCATTGATTGACAACTCTAAGCAAAACGCTAATGATGCAAGCAATTTGAGTCTACCTGGCTATTTGCATTGGATATATTAGAACAAGATTGTTGTAATAATCCTGGCTGAAAATATATGAACATTTCTAGCCCTGGCAAATAAATAATAGGATAAGCCACTCTGGAGAGCAAACAAGGCTACTTTTCTTCATAAATGCCAGGTGTTCTTGGAGAGATTAATTAGATGTTTTTATGTTGTCCATTTAAGTTTCATCTCCAGACAATTGTGTTTTATCTCACAAAAGAGCTAGAATTATAGAGCTCTCAAGCAAGGTCTCATTGATGAAAATTGTTTGCAAAAACAATGCCCTCCATCACATTCTCTTTAGTTTAGCCACATGGTGCCTCGCCTTTATAATCCTTTATGAGATCAAACAAGTTATGACAGATGAATCAGTCTGTTTCCAGTAACTTTCCATCACATTTGTGTTTGTTTGCCCCCAACTCTCTACCTTTGCATTAATTAGAAACAGAAAATAAGTACAGTTTAAAAATCCACATTTAAACTTGCTATTACAGTGGTACCTCAGGTTACATACGCTTCAGGTTACATACGCCGCTAACCCAGAAAAAGTACTTCAGGTTAAGAACTTTGCTTCAGGTTGAGAACAGAAATCGGGCTCTGGCAGCGCGGCGGCAGCAGGAGGCCCCATTAGCTAAAGTGGTGCTTCAGGTTAAGAACAGTTTCAGGTTAAGTACGGACCTCCGGAACGAATTAAGTACTTAACCCGAGGTACCACTGTAAATCCATATTTAAGTATGTATTTTCAACATGTTTTCCCAAAAAAACCTGTATTAGAAAAATATATTTTATTGAGCTGGGATTGAGCTGGGATTATATTCAATCACCTGGGAAGCACTTAAGCAAGTGGATAACTAATTTCAAACGTGGATAAAGTCAGTTTGCATGAGTATTCACTGTAAGGCCTGGTCGGAGAGCAGTGAGCTGAAATAAGGCAGGAGCCAGGAACTGGGAGTCAGGACAATGGAGCAATCAAGATCAGACCTATAGAGCAAGACCAGAAGCAATTTAGAGCTCAGGTAGACCTTGTTGCTCAATAAAGGCTTAGCAGGCAAAGGTAGCCCTTTAAACATGTTCCTGCTTGTTGATGTTTAGTCATTTAGTCGTTTAGTTGTGTCCGACTCTTTGTGACCCCATGGACCAGAGCACGCAAGGCACTCCTGTCTTCCTGCTTAGAAGAACACAATAACCAACCTATGTGGGTGGAGTCAGTCTGCTCACATTTGCTTCTGTCTCCACCCACCACTGGCAAATGACTCTCAGAGGTTGCCCAGAATAGAATGTGGCCTTTGGGCTGAAAAAGATTCCCCATCTCTGACGTATAGTCTGCTTTAGATGCAGTGCTTTTTTAAAAAAAATAAAATAAAAATGTTTAGGGGTACTCTCCTTTTGACTCAAG
Source organism: Podarcis cretensis (assembly GCF_951804945.1). NCBI lineage: Eukaryota > Metazoa > Chordata > Lepidosauria > Squamata > Lacertidae > Podarcis > Podarcis cretensis. Next base: position 91,350,286 of record NC_137173.1, read on the forward strand.
AAAAACACCATTTTATAGTTCAAATTGGGAAAAATAAATGCAGTGAATGGACAAAAGCACAAAGATTCACAAAATGTTTAGGGGTATGCATACCCCTGCGTACCCCTAGAAAAAAACACTGTTTAAATGTATTGGTAGCTGCCCTTCTCTGGGTATGTGAGTCTAATACAAAGAATCAGATGCAGAGCAAATGAGAGTATCCATACAATTGCCCAGGGTTTTGAAATAGTCCAGATAGCAAGAACAAGTTATCCTTGCTTACCCCTAGAGGAATAAGGAAAAGCACATTATCTGCGGAAGAGAGACTGTTGCCAACATATATTTACTTATTCAAAGAAGAGGAAGATTATGTCCTCCTGATAAGAGAGCAAACAACATTGATCTGAGAATAAATTTTAATGTGAAAGCTGTTCAGAGGTGTCATGAAAATATTTTCATGTCCATGAAACTTTGCACATTTCTCAGATAATGTGCTCTGAGTGAATGTTTTTCCCCCATCCAGACAAAATTTAGAAAGTGACCAAGTTTTCTGTATGGCTGGAGCAGCAGACACAAACTATCAGACCAGAGCAAATCAAGCTCTGAATTCCTTTTGGAGAATTACAAGACTCTCTCCAAGATTTATCTTTTCAAACATGAACCATTAAATTTTTCACCCAAACAGCTTCTGCACTTAATAGAATTAATGGAAAATAGTTGAAATATGCTGTATCTTTGGGACCGAAATCCCATTTCACACCTAATAAACTTACCCCTTCATACAAGTTACTTTCCTTCAGCAGAAAACTGCTAAAATGATATTTCTGTAATAGAGCCACATTATTACGGAGTAGGATGGCTTATGCCTGTTATTGCAAAGCTCATTGAAATGACCTGAACATTAAACCGGTCAGTTTTCTTTTCAACTGGAGCATCCCAACAAAAATGAGTCTTCTTGACATGCACCAATATATAAATATAGGGTCTGAAGAGTAGTCACTTAGGCAGGATCAGTATAATTAAAGGGAGGAGGGGAATCAAAGGACTGTTGGAGCGAGAGCATTGCAAAAATGGAATTCATTAACAAATCTGACTGCATTTACCAGGAGACAGAGCATCAGAACTTAACAGTTTCCTTGCTGGATCAGACTGAGGTCTGTCTACTAGTCTAGCATTCTGTTTCCAGCTGCTGCTTAAAATCAGGAAATCCTCTGTTTTTACTTTTCGGCATATGATAGCTGTAGGTATGCTGAAGAGGAAAGTGGGAAGAAGACTACTAGACATAAATCAGATTTTTATTGGGCCACATTGTTTATTGATGGGGCTGACAAAAGAATTGGGTCAGTGGGATTGGCCAAAGCAATTTGCCATAAAACCAGTGTGGTATAAACGAACATATTGCCACATAGTGATAAGACATCCACATGCCAGGCTTCATACTAAGATACCTTGACAGCTGCCCAAAATGGAGACCCCATTGGGTTTTACCAGATTAAAATTTAAGAATACTTTTCAGAATGAAATACAAAAAGTTATAGTTAAGAACTCCACACCTGGGTCTTGGGTTGGGAATCTAAAACACCTTTACAGCTGGGGTAAATCCATTTGGGATCCTACCTGACACCTCAAGCTGTAACTGTATTTATGACAGATTGGAAATTCACCATAGTTAAGCCCAACCTTACCCTTACGCCCAGCTCTCCTCTTCACTATGTTCAGGCCCAAAGGATGCTATGAAAAAAATGGGTTCATCTAAAAAAAATATAGCCAGCATCCACTCTTGAAAAATAAAACACAAAACTAATCTCTTACAAAGCAAAAGAAGAGGTAAATGGAGAGACCTGTCACAGAGCTGAACAACAGGCCAGTTGGTGTGAGATAAAAAATCATTTCCAGCTCTACAAAGCAAGCAACAGCTCAGGTTTTAAAGCGAGAAAGGAAGGCCTATAGCAGTAAGAGCATGCACAGGTTCAAGTGCTTCAGGAACTCAGCCTCACAGCACCTGATTGGTTTCCCCCCCAAAAAAAAATTCATTGATTTTCCAAATTTATAAACAAACAAACAAACATAAATCCTAACTGTAATTATTCCACTAACATTGTTAGGTGACTTCCTCGAATCCCCCTGGCTGAATTTCAATGTATATCATTGTAACAGTTTTCCAATACTAATTTCTCATAAAATTTACTTAGTCAATTAACTTCTTTCTTACTTTTCATATAAACTTTAAACATGTTATTATATAAAATCACATATTTAAATCCTAAGACAATCTGATATTTGCAAATATTTCTATTTAAATTATCTTAGCATATTTAGCTAGATATTCTTTAAATTTCATCCATTCCTCCTGGTGATCCTCCTCCTTCTGGTCGCAGACTCTTCCGGTCAGGTCGGCTAGCTCCCAAAAGTCCATTATCTTCATCTGCCATTCCTCCACTGTTGGCACTTCTTGTGTTTTCCAATTCTTGGCTAACAAAATCCTAGCAGCAGTTGTGGCATACAAAAACAATCTAACATCTTTCTTGGGCAATTCCAAACCTGTTATTCCAAGAAAAAAGGACTCTGGTTTCTTAATAAATGCATGGTTCAACATTTTTTTCAATTCATGATAAATCTTTTCCCAGAAGTCTTTCACCTTGGGGCAGGTCCACCACTTTTGATAAAAGGTACCTTCTTTTTTTTACATTTCCAAAATAGATTATCACTATTGTGATAAATCTTTGCTAATTTTACAGGAGTTAAGTACCATCTATACATCATTTTCATAATATTTTCCTTTAGCACCATATATGCAGTGAACTTAACCCCTTTCCTCCACAATCTTTCCCAGACTCCAAATATTATGTTATGTCCCACATCTCTTGCTCAATCTATCATCACAGCGGACTACAAATTCGATCATCCATCAAAATAAATGGAAACATTCAGAACAGATACTGAAAAAACTGTTGCTTTCTCCTGGTGCATCTAATCTCCATAACCTCATCCCTCAACAACTCCCTACCTGCCCACATGAGGTGGTGGTAATGGAGCTTTTGTGCCAATATACAGAAGCTCTGCCTAGCTGTCGTAGTTAGCCACAGATATTTTCAGAAGAAAAATAAAGCATTTCTTACACTATAGGCTTCCTTGCTAGATAAGTGTACTCACCGTTGCACAATACAGTTGCCTTTTCCTGAGATGAATAAGAAATGTAGTTGGCTCATGATAAAATCATTCCCCATCGCTTTCATTTTTAGTACTGTACTATTTGCACCACTGTGTTAAAACAACAATAAGCAACAAACATAAAATAAATGGTGAGGACCCAAAGAGCAGGAATTGATAAACAATAAAATAAAAGAAGAAAAAGAGTTTGGATTTGATATCGCGCTTTATCACTACCCTAAGGAGTCTCAAAGCAGCTAACAATCTACTTTCCCTTCCTCCCCCACAACAAACACTCTATGAGGTGAGTGGGGCTGAGAGACTTCAGAGAAATGTGACTAACCCAAGGTCACCCAGCAGCTGCATGAGGAGGAGCAGGGAAGCGAACCCGGTTCACCAGATTACAAGTCCACCGCTCTTAACCACTACACCATACTGGCTCCAATAAAAGCACCAATAAAAGATCAAAGCCACCAAAACTCCACACATAAAGGTACTGCAGCACTTTCCATCCAGCTATTTAGATCAGAGTTTCCCAAATGTGGATCTCTTGCTGTTTTTGGACTACAGCTCTCATCATCCCTAGCTAGCAGGACCAGTGGTCAGGGATGACGGGAATTGTAGTCGCAAAACAGCTGGAGACCCAAGTTTGAGAAAGCCTGGTCTACATTAGTGTTCATATACTTGATGTCCTCCAGATGTTTTCAGCTATAAAACACTGGCTGGGGACTATAGGAGTTGTAGTCCAAAACACCCAGGTTTGATTTAAACTGGCATGGTCCACAGCTGAAGGCAGTATGCTTCAGAACTTCAAGAGGGGAGAGTGTTGTCATACTCAGATCCTGCTTGTGGTCTTCTTACAGGAATCTGATTGCGAGAACAGTGTGCTGGAGTCAGTGGGCCTGATCCAGTAGGCTCTTCTTATGTTCTTACAGTATATGCAGCAACTGAATTTTTGGGAGGAAGGTCAGGAGAGAAATTTAATGAATGAATGATTAAATAGAAGAAAAGGCTAACTGGAAGAAAGAAAAGGAAAAGGAACCCACATTGTAATAATAATAATAATAATAATAATAATAATAATAATAATAATAATAAAATATTTCCAGCCCTTCCCGGTTTAAAAAACGGGCTCAGGGTGGCTAACAGCAAATATAAAACATTGATTAAAATGCGACTTTAAAACAGCATAAAATACAATATAAAATGCAGCATCAATATCAATAAAATTCAAAAATTGAGGGAGCATTTTGGGAAGGAAAAAAAAAACCCCAGTCAGTAGACATCAGATGATCGCCAGGGCTAACTGGCCAAGTTGGTCCTACTAGGGCCAGCAAGGAGACCAGGGAAGAATTTAAATGTGGGGTCCCAGAAAGGGTTTCTTCATAGAAGAGGAAAGGGAATAGAGGATCAGGCTAATTCAAATTGAAGGCCAGGTGGAATAGCTCTGTCTTACAGGCCCTGGGAAGGAGATCAAATCCTGCAGGGCCCTAGTCTCATGGGACAGAGCATTCCACCACATCAGAGCCATCACTGAAAAAGCCCTGGCCCTGGTGGAGGATAGTCTGGCTTCCTTAGGGCCCAGCTTTAATTATTCTATGTACAACATTCCAGTCTAGGGACACAATGAAGAATTCAGCTGTGTAACTCTGACATGACTTCCTCTAACACCAGATTGGATAGCACATCACACAAGGATATTCTAATGCAACACTTCCAGTTAATAGGTTTCCTGTCCTTGGTACTTACCTAAAATTCTGTGTCCTGGCCCTTCAGCCATCCAGGAAGGCAAACTTAGGAAGACACCGTACGAGGAGAGGAAATGTCCATGTGCCTCTGGGCAACTGGAAACAACAGCACATGACTTTTTTCACTGCCAATGCTATACAGATATATGAGCTAGGTTCATCTTGCCCAGGCTTCCTCAACCTCAGCCCTCCAGATGTTTTTGGCTACAACTCCCATGATCCCCAGCTAGAAGGACCAGTGGTCAAGGATGATGGGAATTGTAGTCTCAAAACATCTGGAGGGCCGAGGTTGAGGAAGCCTGGTCTACAACAACACTTAAATTGAGTCAAATCTCACCCAGAATTTTGTGCTGGCAACATTTTTTTATTTATTTTTTGCCAAATAAACAATCCATTGCAAACCTTCCAGTGAAATTAGTTATGATGAATCAGAGCATTGCAACAGCATCAGCTTATATGCCATAAACCAGGAGTGTCCTATTCTCGTCCCACTTCAGGACCAAGCACACAGGGTTTTAACGATGAGTTGTATCCTTAGGGACTACAGCAAGGGCCAAATTCACATACAGTGTGCACTGGCTTCCTACACATTTTAGAATCCCAATTTTCCAGGGTCCTAAAATGTGGGGGGGGGGAGCTGTCATGAGTACAGAAGGCTCTCCACTTCAGAAAGTCACCTTCCACAAGTTGAAGGGCAATGGGAATGGCGGTGAGGGGGAAGAAGAAGCATGCTCCCTACCATGTTTATAAAGGTAAAGGTAAAGGTACCCCTGCCCGTACGGGCCAGTCTTGACAGACTCTGGGGTTGTGCGCCCATCTCACTTAAGAGGCCAGGGGCCAGCGCTGTCCGGAGACACTTCCGGGTCACGTGGCCAGCGTGACATCGCTGCTCTGGCGAGCCAGAGCCGCACACGGAAACGCCGTTTACCTTCCCGCTGGTAAGCGGTCCCTATTTATCTACTTGCACCCGGAGGTGCTTTCGAACTGCTAGGTTGGCAGGCGCTGGGACCGAGCAGCGGGAGCGCACCCCGCCGCAGGGATTCGAACCGCCGACCTTTCAATTGGCAAGTCCTAGGCGCTGAGGCTTTAACCCACAGCGCCACCTGCGTCCCCACCATGTTTATAGTTAACTCTTAAATCTAACACCTGGAGAAGGCGTTCTAGACATAAAATAGACATTACCTTGCCATTGAAATGGCTTGTGGACTCTGAATGTTTACATTTTTTACAGTTTATATTTTTGGTGACTTTGATGGTTGCATCCAGCAAATTCATTACAGTTTGCTGGGAAATTTTCCAAAGTTTAATGGTTACAGTTTTGCTTAGCTTGATAAATATGGTAAGCAGGAACATTATGGGGTTGAAAAATAGTTTCACCTTGCACAACGTCCCTCTTAGAATATATTAAACATGCCTTACAATACTTAAACTTAAAAAAAGAACAAAACAGATGAATACCTTTTCCCCATTTTCTTGGGACAAATAATAGCCCCCATTTTACACTTCTTACTGTAAAGTTCCCTACTTGAGTTGGAATAAGAAAGTCTATGTTTATTACTATACAGACATCTTTCAGAAGGGGAAAAAATGTTCCTGAATTCACATTTATTTTGAGAGGGATGGATTGCAATAATATTTTTGAACTAACTCTAGAGTTATCTACAATGAGTCAAATTGTTTTTAAAAAATGCAAAGAAAAAGAAAGGAAATACAACCAAAGAAAGAAAGAAAAAAGGAGGAGGAGGGAAAGGATGCAGCTCTAATTAAAGTAAGTTGTCTTTCTTTAATAGTTTATGACAATTGATATCCAGGTCCACTTCAACAAATCTGCCCATCAAATTCATTGAGGTCCAGGTTAATTTCACCATTCAGATGCCCATCTAAATATAAATTACTTAAGTAGTATAAGTTACAGGTAGGTAGCTGTGTTGGTCTGCTGTAGTCGAAATAAAATAAAATAAAAAATTCCTTCCAGTAGCACCTTAGAGATCAACTAAGTTTGTTATTGGTATGAGCTTTCGTGTGCTTGCACATTTCTTCAGATACACTGAAACAGAATTCACCAGACCCAGAGGGTGGGGTGGGGTATTACTCAGAAGGGTGGTGGGAATTGGTGATAGGTGTGGTAAACCTGTTGATGACTGTTAATGACTGCAATTGGTCTTACAGGAAAAAGCAAGGGGTGAGATGGCTAAAAATAGCTTTATCATGTATGAGATAAGAATCCAATGTCTCTATTCAGACCAGGTCTCTCCATGGTTTTAAGTTTGGTAATAAGTTACAATTCAGCAACTTCTCTTTCCAGTCTATTTCTGAAATTCTTTTGTAATAAGACCAAGTAGTATAAATAGTATAAGGGCACCAACTCATGTCAAATGCTTCATCCCCACCAACTCTAGAGTATGATCGATCCTCTAGAGTTCAACAGGTGATGTCACAAGATCTCCCACTTGGGAGATCTTGCCCATGAGGAACAATGACATGCATTTTTTTTGGGGGGGGGGTCATGTAGATTTGGAACAATCGCTGGATTGAGAAAATCAAAAGAATTACTGGCCAGTTGCCAATCTCTCATTGGGCAAGGCATTTGAGCAGGTGATTGTGGACCAAACCAGGTGCACTTGCAGGAAATTTGTTTACCGGATCCATTTTGATTTGAGTTTAGGCCCATTTTTGGTACAGAAATTGCTTTGTTTGCCCTGTATGATGACCTCTGTTGAGGGGGGGGGGGGATGTGTACTTGTTAATTCTCCTCCACTTCTCAGTGGTTTTCAGTACCATCGACCATGGAGAGGGTGTCCAAGTTAGGCGTGGGTGTCACTGCTTTGCAGTGGTTCTACTTGGATAGCCATTTCGAGATGGTGATGCTTAGGGAATGCTCTTTGGTCCTGTAGAGCTTTCAGTTTCTGAACCCTTTAAAAATATGTGCTCTCTCTCTCTCTCTCTCTCTCTTTCTCATCATCATCATCATCCAGAACTTGTTGGCATCTGTCTGTCTCAAGAGAAAATGGAATGCCTTACAGTAAGAGATGTTTGACAGTGGAACAGTCTCCCTTGGGAGGTTGTGGGCTCTCCTTCCTTGGAGGTTTTTAAGCAGAGGTTGGATGGCCATCTGTCATGGATGCTTCAGATGAGATTCGTGCATTGCAGGTGGTTGGACTAGATGACTCGTTTGGTCCCTTCTACAATTCTATGATTCTATGACTCTGAGGAGCCAACGTGGCTCTTTCCAGTGGATTACAAATTCGATCATCCATCACAACTTCAGGCCACGGTGGCTGTGACTGACAGGAGTTGTAATCCAAAACATCCTGTGGGAGGTGGGAGTCCTGCATTAGCTGTTCCTGCCCTCAGAATCTCAATGTGGTCAAAGATTGCCATAGCACTGGGAAAGCCACTTCCGACATAAGGAGGAGGTGGTGTTGCGGGCTCAGGCCCCCAACAATTGTGTGGGGCTGGCTGCGGCCCCGCACGATCAGGGGAATCCTCAGGCCGCGTCAGCCCAGAGCCAGCCAATCAGCTGCCTCTGGGGGCGTGGCCTGGGTCGTTTAAGGCCGGCGCGACCCCGAGATCTCAACTTTTCATGCAAGCTCCAGATTCGGTCTAGAACGGTTGAAACTGGTTCAGACTGGTTGAAACCGGTAAAGACCGGTTGGAACTGGTTATGACTGGTTGGAACCAGTTGAAGCCCGTTTGAACCAGTCCAAGCTTGTTGGAACCGGTCTGGACTGGTTCGAACCGGTTCAGACTGCTTTGAACCGGTCGAAGCCAGTTAGAATCGGTCCAGACCGGTTTGAACCAGTCCATGCCGGTTTGAACCGGTCTAGACAGGTTTGAACTGGTTGAAGACAGTTTGAACCGGTCCAAGCTGGTTGGAACTGGTCTAGACTGGTTGGAATGGGTTTAGACCGGTTGGAACCGGTACAGACCGATTGACCTGGTTTGAACCAGTTGGAACCAGTTGACGCCGGTGTGAAGCGGTTTACACGAGTTAGAACAGGTCCAAGCTGGTTGGAACCAGTCTAGATTGGTTGTAACCAGTCCAAGCTCATTGGAACCGGTCCACACTGGTTTGAACCTGTTTACACCAGTTTGAACCGGTCAAAGCAGGTTGGAACCGGTCCAGACCAGTTGGGACTAGTTCAGACCGGTTGGAACCAGTTCAGAGTGCTTGGAACCGGATAAAGCCGGTGTGAACCTGCTGAAGCCATTTGGAACCGGTTGAAGCCAGTTTGAAACGGTTTAGACCAGTTGGAACCATTCCAAGCTGATTAGAACTGGTCTAGACTTGTTGGAACCGGTCCAAGCTGGTTGGAACTACTCCAGACCAGTTTGAACTGGTTGAAGACAGTTAGAAGTGGTCCAGACCGGTTTGAACCAGTCCAAGCCGGCTGGAAGCGGTCCAGACAGGTTTAAACCGGTTCAAGCCAGTTTGAACCAGTCCAATCAGGTTGCAAATGGTCTAGACCAATTGGAACTGCTTCAGTCCAGTTGGAACCGGTTCAGAACGCTTGGAAGCAGTTGAAGCTGGTTTTAAATGATCAAAATTCGTAAGTCCCGGGGAAACAATTTCAGCAAAAATCTGATTTTCTGCAATTCACTCAAAAATGGTGCCAAACGGTTGCAACTGCTCCCCTGAGAGGTTTGGAGGTCGAAACAGAAGGTTTTTTATCACAGGACAACAAATCAGCTCTTGACAACGTAACCGGGGAAAAAAAATTGTCTCAAAAAATCCCTAAGCCCCGGGGTCACAATTTCAGGAAAAATCTGACTTTCGCCAATTCACTCAAAAGTGGTGCCAAACGGTTGTAACTGCTCCCCTGAGAGGTTTGGCGGTCGAAACAGAAGGCTTTTATCACAGGACAAGAAATAAGCCCTCGACAACTTAACCGGCGGAAAAATATTTTTTTGAAAAAATTCCTACGCTCCGGGAGGGTCACAATTTCATCAAAAATCTGACTTACGCCAATTCAATCAAAAATGATGCCAAACGGTTGCAAATGCTCCCCTGAGAGGTTTGGCAGTCGAAACAGAAGGCTTTTTATCACAGGACAAGAAATCAGCCCTCGACAACTTAAAAGGTGGAAATTATTTATTTTTGAAAAAATCCCAATACTCGAGGTCACAATTTCAGGAAAAATCTGACTTTAGGCAATTCACTCAAAAATGGTGCCAAACGGTTGCAACTGGTCCCCTGAGATGTTTGGCAGTCGAAACAGAAGGCTTTTTATGACAGGACAAGAAATCAGCCCTTAACAACTTAACTGGAGGGGAGAAAATTGTCTCAAAAAATCCCTAAGCCCCGGGGTCACAATTTCATCAAAAATCTGACTTACGCCAATTCACTCAAAAGTGGTGCCAAACGGTTGCAAATGCTCCCCTGAGAGGTTTGGCGGTCGAAACAGAAGGCTTTTTATCACAGGACAAGAAATCATCCTTCGACAACTCAACCGGTGGAAAAATATTTTTTTGAAAAAATCCCAATACCCGGGGTCACAATTTCAGGAAAAATCTGACTTTAGGCAATACACTCAAAAATGGTGCCAAACGGTTGCAAATGAGCACCTGAGATGTTTGGCAGTCGAAACAGAAGGCTTTTTAATCACAGGACAAGAAATCAGCCCTCGACAACTTAACAGGTGGAAATTATTTTTTTTAAAAAAAAATCCCAATACCCGTGGTCACAATTTCAGGAAAAATCTGACTTTCGGCAATTCACTCAAAAATGGTGCCAAACGGTTGCAACTGCTCCCCTGAGATGTTTGGCGGTCGAAACAGAAGGCTTTTTATCACAGGACAAGAAAATAGCCCTTGACAACTTAACTGGAGGAAAAAAAATTGTCTCAAAAATTCCCTAAGCCCCGGGGTCACAATTTCATCAAAAATCTGACTTTCGCTAATTCACTCAAAAGTGTGCCAAACGGTTGCAAATGCTCCCCTGAGAGGTTTGGCGGTCGAAACAGAAAGGCTTTTTATCACAGGACAAGAAATCAGCCCTCAACAACTTCACCGGCGGAAAAAGATTTTTTTGAAAAAATCCCAATACCCGGGGTCAGAATTTCAGGAAAAATCTGACTTTAGGCAATTCACTCAAAAATGGTGCCAAACGGTTGCAAATGCTCCAGTGAGAGGTTTGGCGGACGAAACAGAAGGCTTTTTATCACAGAACAAGAAATCAGCCCTTGACAACTTAACCGGCGGAAAAAGATTTTTTTGAAAAAATCACAATACCCAGGGTCAGAATTTCAGGAAAAATCTGACTTTCGCCAATTAACTCAAAAATGATGCCAAACGGTTGCAAATGCTCCCCTGAAAGGTTTGGAGTTCGAAACAGAAGGCCTTTTATCAAAGGACAAGAAATCAGCCCTCGACAACTTAACAGGCGGAAATTTTTTTTTTATTTTTTTTTGAAAAAATCCCAATACCCGGGGTAACAATTTCAGGAAAAATCTGACTTTATGCAATACACTCAAAAATGGTGCCAAACGGTTGCAAATGCTCCCCTGAGAGGTTTGGCGGTCGAAACAGAAGGCTTTTTATCACAGGACAAGAAATCAGCCGTCGACAACTTAACCGTCGGAAAAATATTTTTTTGAAAAAAAACCAATACCCGGGGTCAGAATTTCAGGAAACATCTGACTTTAGGCAATTCACTCAAAAAAGGATCCAAACGGTTGTAAATGCTCCCCTGAGATGTTTGGCGGTCGAAACAGGAGGCTTTTTATCACAGGACAAGAAATCGGCCCTCGACAACTTAACCGGCGGAAAAATTATTTTTTTGAAAAAATCCCAATTCCCGGGGTCAGAATTTCAGGAAAAATCTCACTTTAGGGAATTCACTCAAAAATGGTGCCAAACGGTTGCAAATGCTCCCCTTAGAGGTTTCGCGGTCGAAACAGAAGGCTTTTTATCACAGGACACGAAATCGGCCCTCGACAACTTAACCGGCGGAAAAATAATTTTTTGAAAAAATCCCAATACCCGGGGTCAGAATTTCATCAAAAATCTGACTTTAGGGAATTCACTCAAAAATGGTGCCAAACGGTTGCAAATGCTCCCTTGAGAGGTTTCACGGTCGAAACAGAAGGCTTTTTATCACAGGACAAGAAATCAGCCCTCGACAACTTAACCAACGGAAAAAATCCCAATACCCAGGGTCAGAATTTCAGGAAAAATCTGACTTTAGGCAATTCACTCAAAAATGGTGCCAAACGGTTGCAAATGCTCCCCTGAGAGGTTTGGCGGTCGAAACAGAAGGCTTTTTATCACAGGACAAGAAATCGGCCCTCGACAACTCAACCGGCTGAAAAATAATTTTTTGAAAAAATCCCAATACCAAGGGTCAGAATTTCAGGAAAAATTTGACTTTAGGCAATTCACTCAAAAATGGTGCCAAACGGTTAGAAATGGTCCCCTGAGATGTTTGGAGGTCGAAACAGAAGGCTTTTTATCACAGGACAAGAAATGAGCCCTCGACAACTTAACGGGCGGAAAAAAGATTTTTTTGAAAAATTCCCAATACCAGGGGTCAGAATTTCATCAAAAATCTGACTTTAGGCAATTCACTCAAAAATGGTGCCAAACGGTTGTAAATGCTCCCCTGAGAGGTTTGGCGGGCGAAACAGAAGGCTTTTTATCACAGGACAAGAAATCGGCCCTCGACAACTTAACCGGCGGAAAAATTATTTTTTTGAAAAAATCCCAATTCCCGGGGTCAGAATTTCAGGAAAAATCTCACTTTAGGCAATTCACTCAAAAATGGTGCCAAACGGTTGCAAATGCTCCCCTGAGAGGTTTGGCGGTCGAAACAGAAGGCTTTTTATCACAGGACAAGAAATCGGCCCTCGACAACTCAACCGGCTGAAAAATAATTTTTTGAAAAAATCCCAATACCAAGGGTCAGAATTTCAGGAAAAATTTGACTTTAGGCAATTCACTCAAAAATGGTGCCAAACGGTTAGAAATGGTCCCCTGAGATGTTTGGAGGTCGAAACAGAAGGCTTTTTATCACAGGACAAGAAATGAGCCCTCGACAACTTAACGGGCGGAAAAAAGATTTTTTTGAAAAATTCCCAATACCAGGGGTCAGAATTTCATCAAAAATCTGACTTTAGGCAATTCACTCAAAAATGGTGCCAAACGGTTGTAAATGCTCCCCTGAGAGGTTTGGCGGGCGAAACAGAAGGCTTTTTATCACAGGACAAGAAATCGGCCCTCGACAACTTAACCGGCGGAAAAATTATTTTTTTGAAAAAATCCCAATTCCCGGGGTCAGAATTTCAGGAAAAATCTCACTTTAGGGAATTCACTCAAAAATGGTGCCAAACGGTTGCAAATGCTCCCCTTAGAGGTTTCGCGGTCGAAACAGAAGGCTTTTTATCACAGGACACGAAATCGGCCCTCGACAACTTAACCGGCGGAAAAATAATTTTTTGAAAAAATCCCAATACCCGGGGTCAGAATTTCATCAAAAATCTGACTTTAGGGAATTCACTCAAAAATGGTGCCAAACGGTTGCAAATGCTCCCTTGAGAGGTTTCACGGTCGAAACAGAAGGCTTTTTATCACAGGACAAGAAATCAGCCCTCGACAACTTAACCGGCGGAAAAAGATTTTTTTGAAAAAATCCCAATACCCGGGGTCAGAATTTCAGGAAAAATCTGACTTTAGGGAATTCACTCAAAAATGGTGCCAAACGGTTGCAAATGCTCCCCTTAGAGGTTTTGCGGTCGAAACAGAAGGCTTTTTATCACAGGACATGAAATCGGCCCTCGACAACTTAACCGGCGGAAAAAGATTTTTTTGAAAAAATCCCAATACCCGGGGTCAGAATTTCAGGAAAAATCTGACTTTAGGGAATTCACTCAAAAATGGTGCCAAATGGTTGCAAATGCTCCCCTGAGAGGTTTGGCGGTCGAAACAGAAGGCTTTTTATCACAGGACAAGAAATCAGCCCTCGACAACTTAACCAACGGAAAAAATCCCAATACACAAGGTCAGAATTTCAGGAAAAATCTGACTTTAGGCAATTCACTCAAAAATGGTGCCAAACGGTTGCAAATGCTCCCCTGAGAGGTTTGGCGGTCGAAACAGAAGGCTTTTTATCACAGGACAAGAAATCGGCCCTCGACAACTCAACCGGCTGAAAAATAATTTTTTGAAAAAATCCCAATACCAAGGGTCAGAATTTCAGGAAAAATTTGACTTTAGGCAATTCACTCAAAAATGGTGCCAAACGGTTGGAAATGGTCCCCTGAGATGTTTGGAGGTCGAAACAGAAGGCTTTTTATCACAGGACAAGAAATGAGCCCTCGACAACTTAACGGGCGGAAAAAAGATTTTTTTGAAAAGTTCCCAATACCCGGGGTCAGAATTTCAGGAAAAATCAGACTTTAGGCAATTCACTCAAAAATGGTGCCAAACGGTTGCAAATGCTCCCCTGAGAGGTTTGGTGGTGGAAACAGAAGGCTTTTTATCACAGGACAAGAAATCAGCCCTCGACAACTTAACCGGCTGAAAAATAATTTTTTGAAAAAATCCCAATACCCGGGGTCAGAATTTCAGGAAAAATCTGACTTTAGGCAATTCACTCAAAAATGGTGCCAAACGATTGTAAATGCTCCCCTGAGATGTTTGGCGGTCGAAACAGAAGGCTTTTTATCACAGGACAAGAAATCAGCCCTCGACAAGTTAACCGGCGGAAAAAGATTCTTTGAAAAAAACCCAATACCCGGGGTCAGAATTTCAGGAAAAATCTGACTTTCGGCAATTCACTCAAAAATGGTGCCAAACGGTTGCAAATGCTCCCCTGAGAGGTTTGGAGGTCGAAACAGAAGGCTTTTTCTCAGCCCTCGACAACTTAACCGGCTGAAAAATAATTTTTTGAAAAAAATCCCAATACCCGGGGTCAGAATTTCAGGAAATATCTGATTTTAAGCAATTCACTCAAAAATGGTGCCAAACGGTTGTAAATGCTCCCCTGAGAAGTTTGGAGGTCGAAACAGAAGGCTTTTTATCAGCCCTCGACAACTTAACTGGCTGAAAAATAATTTTTTAAAAAAATCCCAATACCCGGGGTCAGAATTTCATCAAAAATCTGACTTTAGGCAATTCACTCAAAAATGGTGCCAAACGGTTGCAAATGCTCCCCTGAGAGGTTTGGTGGTCGAAACAGAAGGCTTTTTATTACAGGACAAGAAATCAGCCCTCGACAACTTAACCGGCTGAAAAATAATTTTTTGAAAAAATCCCAATACCCGGGGTCAGAATTTCAGGAAAAATCTGACTTTCGGCAATTCAAACAAAAATTGTGCCAAACGGTTGCAAATGCTCCCATGAGAGCTTTTGCGGTCGAAACAGAAGGCCTTTTATCAGAGAACAAGAAATCAGCCCTCGACAACTTAATCGGCGGAAAAAGATTTTTTTGAAAAAATCCCAATATCTGAGTTTAGGCAATTCACTCAAAAATGGTGCCAAACGGCTGCAAATGCTCCCCTGAGAGGTTTGGAGGTCGAAACAGAAGGCTTTTTATCACAGGACAAGAAATCAGCCCTCGACAACTTAACCGGCGGAAAAGGATTTTTGTGAAAAAATCCCAATACCAGGGGTCCGAATTTGAGGAAAAATCTGACTTTAGGCAATTCACTCAAAAATGGTGCCAAACGGTTGTAAATGCTCCCCTGAGAGGTTTGGTGGTCGAAACAGAAGGCTTTTTATCACAGGACAAGAAATCAGCCCTCGACAACTTAACCGGCTGAAAAATTAATTTTTGAAAAAATCCCAATACCCGGGATCAGAATTTCAGGAGAAATATGACTTTCCGCAATTCACTCAAAAATGGTGCCAAACGGTTGCAAATGCTCCCCTGAGATGTTTGGCGGTCGAAACAGAAGGCTTTTTATCACAGGACAAGAAATCAGCCCTCGACAACTTAACCGGCGGAAAAAGATTTTTTTGAAAAAATCCCAATACCCGGGAACAGAATTTCAGGAAAAATCTGACTTTAGGCAATTCACTCAAAAATGGTGCCAAACGGTTGTAAATGCTCCCCTGAGAGGTTTGGTGGTCGAAACAGAAGGCTTTTTATCACAGGACAAGAAATCAGCCCTCGACAACTTAACCGGCTGAAAAATAATTTTTTGAAAAAATCCCAATACCCGGGGTCAGAATTTCTGGAAAAATCTGACTTTAGGCAATTCACTCAAAAATGGTGCCAAACGGTTGCAAATGCTCCCCTGAGAGGTTTGGCGGTCGAAACAGAAGGCTTTTTATCACAGGACAAGAAATCAGCCCTCGACAACTTAACCGGCGGAAAAAGATTTTTTTGAAAAAATCCCAATACCCGGGGTCAGAATTTCAGGAAAAATCTCACTTTAGGCAATTCACTCAAAAATGGTGCCAAACGGTTGCAAATGCTCCCCTGAGAGGTTTGGTGGTCAAAAGAGAAGGCTTTTTATCACAGGACAAGAAATCAGCCCTCGACAACTTAACCGGCTGAAAAATAATTTTTTGAAAAAATCCCAATACCCGGGGTCAGAATTTCTGGAAAAATCTGACTTTAGGCAATTCACTCAAAAATGGTGCCAAACGGTTGTAAATGCTCCCCTGAGATGTTTGGCGGTCGAAACAGAAGGCTTTTTATCACAGGACAAGAAATCAGCCCTCGACAACTTAACCGGCTGAAAAATAATTTTTTGAAAAAATCCCAATACCCGAGGTCAGAATTTCTGGAAAAATCTGACTTTAGGCAATTCACTCAAAAATGGTGTGAAACGGTTGTAAATGCTCCCCTGAGAGCTTTGGTGGTCGAAACAGAAGGCTTTTTATCACAGGACAAGAAATCAGCCCTCGACAACTTAACCGGCGGAAAAAGATTTTTTTGAAAAAATCCCAATAACCGGGGTCAGAATTTCAGGAAAATTCTGACTTTAGGCAATTCACTCAAAAATAGTGCCAAACGGCTGCAAATGCTCCCCTGAGAGGTTTGGAGGTCGAAACAGAAGGCTTTTTATCACAGGACAAGAAATCAGCCCTCGACAACTTAACCGGCTGAAAAATATTTTTTTGAACAAATCCCAATACCCGGGGTCAGAATTTCAGGAAAAATCTGACTTTAGGCAATTCACTCAAAAATGGTGCCAAACGGTTGTAAATGCTCCCCTGAGAGGTTTGGAGTTCGATACAGAAGGCTTTTTATCACAGGACAAGAAATCAGCCCTCGACAATTTAAACGGCGGAAAAAGATTTTTTTGAAAAAATCCCAATTCCCGGGGTCCGAATTTCAAGAAAAATCTGACTTTAGGCAATTCACTCAAAAATGGTGCCAAACGGTTGCAAATGCTCCCCTGAGGGGTTTGGTGTTCGAAACAGAAGGCTTTTTACCACAGGACAAGAAATCAGCCGTCGACAACTTAACCGGCGGAAAAATAATTTGTTGAAAAAAATCCCAATACCCGGGGTCAGAATTTCAGGAAAAATCTGACTTTAGGGAATTCACTCAAAAATGGTGCCAAATGGTTGTAAATGCTCCCCTGAGAGGTTTGGCGGTCGTAACAGAAGGCGTTTTATCACAGGACAAGAAATCAGCCCTCGACAACTTAACCGGCGGAAAAAGATTCTTTGAAAAAAACCCAATACCCAGGGTCAGAATTTCAGGAAAAATCTGACTTTCGGCAATTCACTCAAAAATGGTGCCAAACGGTTGCAAATGCTCCCCTGAGAGGTTTGGTGGTCGAAACAGAAGGCTTTTTATCACAGGACAAGAAATCAGCCCTCGACAACTTAACCGGCTGAAAAATAATTTTTTGAAAAAATCCCAATACCCGGGGTCAGAATTTCATCAAAAATCTGACTTTAGGCAATTCACTCAAAAATGGTGCCAAATGGTTGTAAATGCTCCCCTGAGATGTTTGGTGGTCGAAACAGAAGGCTTTTTATCACAGGACAAGAAATCAGCCCTCGACAACTTAACCGGCTGAAAAATATTTTTTTGAAAAAATCCCAATACCCGGGGTCAGAATTTCAGGAAAAATCTGACTTTAGGCAATTCACTCAAAAATGGTGCCAAATGGTTGTAAATGCTCCCCTGAGATGTTTGGCGGTCGAAACAGAAGGCTTTTTATCACAGCACAAGAAATCAGCCCTCGACAACTTAACCGGCGGAAAAAGATTTTTTTGAAAAAATCCCAATACCCGGGGTCAGAATTTCAGGAAAAATCGGACTTTCGGCAATTCACTCAAAAATGGTGCCAAACGGTTGCAAATGCTCACCTGAGAGGTTTGGAGGTCGAAACAGAAGGCTTTTTCTCAGCCCTCGACAACTTAACCGGCTGAAAAATAATTTTTTGAAAAAAATCCCAATACCCGGGTTAAGAATTTCAGGAAAAATCTGATTTTAAGCAATTCACTCAAAAATGGTGCCAAACGGTTGTAAATGCTCCCCTGAGAAGTTTGGAGGTCGAAACAGAAGGCTTTTTATCAGCCCTCGACAACTTAACTGGCTGAAAAATAATTTTTTGAAAAAATCCCAATACCCGGGGTCAGAATTTCAGGAAAAATCTGACTTTAGGCAATTCACTCAAAAATGGTGCCAAACGGTTGTAAATGCTCCCCTGAGATGTTTGGCGGTCGAAACAGAAGGCTTTTTATCACAGCACAAGAAATCAGCCCTCGACAACTTAACCGGCGGAAAAAGATTTTTTTGAAAAAATCCCAATACCCGGGGTCAGAATTTCAGGAAAAATCTGACTTTAGGCAATTCACTCAAAAATGGTGCCAAACGGTTGTAAATGCTCCCCTGAGAGGTTTGGAGTTCGAAACAGAAGGCTTTTTATCACAGCACAAGAAATCAGCCCTCGACAAGTTAAACGGCGGAAATAGATTTTTTTGAAAAAATCCCAATTCCCGGGGTCCGAATTTCAAGAAAAATCTGACTTTAGGCAATTCACTCAAAAATGGTGCCAAACGGTTGCAAATGCTCCCCTGAGGGGTTTGGTGTTCGAAACAGAAGGCTTTTTACCACAGGACAAGAAATCAGCCGTCGACAACTTAACCGGCGGAAAAATAATTTGTTGAAAAAATCCCAATACCCGGGGTCAGAATTTCAGGAAAAATCTGACTTTAGGGAATTCACTCAAAAATGGTGCCAAATGGTTGTAAATGCTCCCCTGAGAGGTTTGGCGGTCGTAACAGAAGGCTTTTTATCACAGGACAAGAAATCAGCCCTCGACAACTTAACCGGCGGAAAAAGATTCTTTGAAAAAAACCCAATACCCAGAGTCAGAATTTAAGGAAAAATCTGACTTTCGGCAATTCACTCAAAAATGGTGCCAAACGGTTGCAAATGCTCCCCTGAGAGGTTTGGAGGTCGAAACAGAAGGCTTTTTCTCAGCCCTCGACAACTTAACCGGCTGAAAAATAATTTTTTGAAAAAAATCCCAATACCCGGGTTAAGAATTTCAGGAAAAATCTGATTTTAAGCAATTCACTCAAAAATGGTGCCAAACGGTTGTAAATGCTCCCCTGAGAAGTTTGGAGGTCGAAACAGAAGGCTTTTTATCACAGGACAAGAAATCAGCCCTCGACAACTTAACCGGCTGAAAAATAATTTTTTGAAAAAATCCCAATACCCGGGGTCAGAATTTCATCAAAAATCTGACTTTAGGCAATTCACTCAAAAATGGTGCCAAATGGTTGTAAATGCTCCCCTGAGATGTTTGGTGGTCGAAACAGAAGGCTTTTTATCACAGGACAAGAAATCAGCCCTCGACAACTTAAACGGCTGAGAAATATTTTTTTGAAAAAATCCCAATACCCGGGGTCAGAATTTCAGGAAAAATCTGACTTTAGGCAATTCACTCAAAAATGCTGCAAAACGGTTGCAAATGCTCCCCTGAGAGGTTTGGTGGTCGAAACAGAAGGCTTTTTATCACAGGACAAGAAATCAGCCCTCGACAACTTAACCGGCTGAAAAATTAATTTTTGAAAAAATCCCAATACCCGGGTTCAGAATTTCAGGAGAAATATGACTTTCCGCAATTCACTCAAAAATGGTGCCAAACGGTTGCAAATGCTCCCCTGAGATGTTTGGCGGTCGAAACAGAAGGCTTTTTATCACAGGACAAGAAATCAGCCCTCGACAACTTAACCGGCGGAAAAAGATTTTTTTGAAAAAATCCCAATACCCGGGAACAGAATTTCAGGAAAAATCTGACTTTAGGCAATTCACTCAAAAATGGTGCCAAACGGTTGTAAATGCTCCCCTGAGAGGTTTGGTGGTCGAAACAGAAGGCTTTTTATCACAGGACAAGAAATCAGCCCTCGACAACTTAACCGGCTGAAAAATATTTTTTTGAAAAAATCCCAATACCCGGGGTCAGAATTTCTGGAAAAATCTGACTTTAGGCAATTCACTCAAAAATGGTGCCAAACGGTTGCAAATGCTCCCCTGAGAGGTTTGGCGGTCAAAACAGAAGGCTTTTTATCACAGGACAAGAAATCAGCCCTCGACAACTTAACCGGCGGAAAAAGATTTTTTTGAAAAAATCCCAATACCCGGGGTCAGAATTTCAGGAAAAATCTCACTTTAGGCAATTCACTCAAAAATGGTGCCAAACGGTTGCAAATGCTCCCCTGAGAGGTTTGGTGGTCGAAAGAGAAGGCTTTTTATCACAGGACAAGAAATCAGCCCTCGACAACTTAACCGGCTGAAAAATAATTTTTTGAAAAAATCCCAATACCCGGGGTCAGAATTTCTGGAAAAATCTGACTTTAGGCAATTCACTCAAAAATGGTGCCAAACGGTTGTAAATGCTCCCCTGAGATGTTTGGCGGTCGAAACAGAAGGCTTTTTATCACAGGACAAGAAATCAGCCCTCGACAACTTAACCGGCTGAAAAATAATTTTTTGAAAAAATCCCAATACCCGGGGTCAGAATTTCTGGAAAAATCTGACTTTAGGCAATTCACTCAAAAATGGTGCCAAACGGTTGTAAATGCTCCCCTGAGAGCTTTGGTGGTCGAAACAGAAGGCTTTTTATCACAGGACAAGAAATCAGCCCTCGACAACTTAACCGGCGGAAAAAGATTTTTTTGAAAAAATCCCAATAACCGGGGTCAGAATTTCAGGAAAATTCTGACTTTAGGCAATTCACTCAAAAATAGTGCCAAACGGCTGCAAATGCTCCCCTGAGAGGTTTGGAGGTCGAAACAGAAGGCTTTTTATCACAGGACAAGAAATCAGCCCTCGACAACTTAACCGGCTGAAAAATATTTTTTTGAAAAAATCCCAATACCCGGGGTCAGAATTTCAGGAAAATCTGACTTTAGGCAATTCACTCAAAAATGGTGCCAAACGGTTGTAAATGCTCCCCTGAGATGTTTGGCGGTCGAAACAGAAGGCTTTTTATCACAGGACAAGAAATCAGCCCTCGACAACTTAACCGGCTGAAAAATAATTTTTTGAAAAAATCCCAATACCCGGGGTCAGAATTTCAGGAAAAATCTGACTTTAGGCAATTCACCCAAAAATGGTGCCAAATGGTTGTAAATGCTCCCCTGAGAAGTTTGGCGGTCGAAACAGAAGGCTTTTTATCACAGGACAAGAAATCAGCCCTCGACAACTTAACCGGCGGAAAAAGATTTTTTTGAAAAAATCCCAATACCTGGGGTCAGAATTTCAGGAAAAATCTGACTTTAGGCAATTCACTCAAAAATGGTGCCAAACGGTTGTAAATGCTCCCCTGAGAGGTTTGGAGTTCGAAACAGAAGGCTTTTTATCACAGCACAAGAAATCAGCCCTCGACAAGTTAAACGGCGGAAATAGATTTTTTTGAAAAAATCCCAATTCCCGGGGTCCGAATTTCAAGAAAAATCTGACTTTAGGCAATTCACTCAAAAATGGTGCCAAACGGTTGCAAATGCTCCCCTGAGGGATTTGGTGTTCGAAACAGAAGGCTTTTTACCACAGGACAAGAAATCAGCCGTCGACAACTTAACCGGCGGAAAAATAATTTGTTGAAAAAATCCCAATACCCGGGGTCAGAATTTCAGGAAAAATCTGACTTTCGGCAATTCACTCAAAAATGGTGCCAAACGGTTGCAAATGCTCCCCTGAGAGGTTTGGAGGTCGAAACAGAAGGCTTTTTCTCAGCCCTCAACAACTTAACCGGCTGAAAAATAATTTTTTGAAAAAAATCCCAATACCCGGGTTAAGAATTTCAGGAAAAATCTGATTTTAAGCAATTCACTCAAAAATAGTGCCAAACGGTTGTAAATGCTCCCCTGAGAAGTTTGGAGGTCGAAACAGAAGGCTTTTTATCACAGGACAAGAAATCAGCCCTCGACAACTTAACCGGCTGAAAAATAATTTTTTGAAAAAATCCCAATACCCGGGGTCAGAATTTCATCAAAAATCTGACTTTAGGCAATTCACTCAAAAATGGTGCCAAATGGTTGTAAATGCTCCCCTGAGATGTTTGGTGGTCGAAACAGAAGGCTTTTTATCACAGGACAAGAAATCAGCCCTCGACAACTTAACCGGCTGAGAAATATTTTTTTGAAAAAATCCCAATACCCGGGGTCAGAATTTCAGGAAAAATCTGACTGTAGGCAATTCACTCAAAAATGGTGCCAAACGGTTGTAAATGCTCCCCTGAGATGTTTGGCGGTCGAAACAGAAGGCTTTTTATCACAGCACAAGAAATCAGCCCTCGACAACTTAACCGGCTGAAAAAGATTTTTTTGAAAAAATCCCAATACCCGGGGTCACAATTTCAGGAAAAATCTGACTTTAGGCAACTCACTCAAAAATGGTGCCAAACGATTGTAAATGCTCCCCTGAGATGTTTGGCGGTCGAAACAGAAGGCTTTTTATCACAGGACAAGAAATCAGCCCTCGACAACTTAACCGGCGGAAAAAGATTTTTTTGAAAAAATCCCAATACCCGGGCTCAGAATTTCAGGAAAAATCTGACTTTAGGCAATTCACTCAAAAATGGTGCCAAACGGTTGCAAATGCTCCCCTGAGAGGTTTGGAGGTCGAAACAGAAGGCTTTTTATCACAGGACATGAAATCAGCCCTCGACAACTTAACCGGTGGAAAAAGATTTTTTTGAAAAAATCCCAATACCCGGGGTCAGAATTTCAGGAAAAATCTGACTTTCGGCAATTCACTCAAAAATGGTGCCAAACGGTTGCAAATGCTCCCCTGAGAGGTTTGGAGGTCGATACAGAAGGCTTTTTATCACAGGACAAGAAATCAGCCCTCGACAACTTAACCGGCGGAAAAAGATTTTTTTGAAAAAATCCCAATACCCGGGGTCAGAATTTCAGGAAAAATCTGACTTTAGGCAATTCACTCAAAAATGGTGCCAAACGGTTGTAAATGCTCCCCTGAGAGGTTTGGAGGTCAAAACAGAAGGCTTTTTATCACAGGACAAGAAATCAGCCCTCGACAACTTAACCGGCGGAAAAAGATTTTTTTGAAAAAATCCCAATACCCGGGGTCAGAATTTCAGGAAAAATCTGACTTTAGGCAACTCACTCAAAAATGGTGCCAAACGGTTGCAAATGCTCCCCTGAGAGGTCTGGAGGTCGAAACAGAAGGCTTTTTATCACAGGACAAGAAATCAGCCCTCGACAACTTAACCGGCGGAAAAAGATTTTTTTGAAAAAATCCCAATACCCGGGGTCAGAATTTCAGGAAAAATCTGACTTTAGGCAACTCACTCAAAAATGGTGCCAAACGGTTGAAAATGCTCCCCTGAGAGGTCTGGAGGTCGAAACAGAAGGCTTTTTATCACAGGACAAGAAATCAGCCCTCGACAACTTAACCGGCGGAAAAAGAATTTTTTGAAAAAATCCCAATTTTTCAGGAAAAATCTGACTTTAGGCAATTCACTCAAAAATGGTGCCAAACGGTTGTAAATGCTCCCCTGAGAGGTTTGGTGGTAGAAACAGAAGGCTTTTTATCACAGGACAAGAAATCAGCCCTCGACAACTTAACCGGCTGAAAAATAATTTTTTGAAAAAATCCCAATACCCGGGGTCAGAATTTCATCAAAAATCTGACTTTAGGCAATTCACTCAAAAGTGGTGCCAAACGGTTGTAAATGCTCCCCTGATAGGTTTGGCGGTCGAAACAGAAGGCTTTTTATCACAGGACAAGAAATCAGCCCTCGACAACTTAACCGGCGGAAAAAGATTTTTTTGAAAAAATCCCAATACCCGGGGTCAGAATTTCAGGAAAAATCTGACTTTAGGCAATTCACTCAAAAATGGTACCAAAAGGTTGTAAATGATCCCCTGAGAAGTTTGGTGGTCGAAACAGAAGGCTTTTTATCACAGGACAAGAAATCAGCCCTCGACAACTTAACCGGCTGAAAAATAATTTTTTGAAAAAATCCCAATACCCGGGGTCAGAATTTCAGGAAAAATCTGACTTTCGGCAATTCACTCAAAAATGGTGCCAAACGGTTGTAAATGCTCCCCTGAGAAGTTTGGAGGTCGAAACAGAAGGCTTTTTATCACAGGACAAGAAATCAGCCCTCGACAACTTAACCGGCGGAAAAAGATTTTTTTGAAAAAATCCCAATACCCGGGGTCAGAATTTCAGGAAAAATCTGACTTTAGGCAATTCACTCAAAAATGGTGCAAAACGGTTGCAAATGCTCCCCTGAGAGGTTTGGCGGTCGAAACAGAAGGCTTTTTATCACAGGACAAGAAATCAAACCTCGACAACTTAACCGGCGGAAAAAGATTTTTTTGAAAAAATACCAATACCCGGGCTCAGAATTTCAGGAAAAATCTGACTTTAGGCAATTCACTCAAAAATGGTGCCAAACGGTTGTAAATGCTCCCCTGAGATGTTTGGCGCTCGAAACAGAAGGCTTTTTATCACAGGACAAGAAATCAGCCCTCGACAACTTAACCGGCGGAAAAAGATTTTTTTGAAAAAATCCCAATACCCGGGGTCAGAATTTCAGGAAAAATCTGAATTCACTCAAAAATGGTGCCAAAAGGTTGTAAATGATCCCCTGAGAGGTTTGGTGGTCGAAACAGAAGGCTTTTTATCACAGGACAAGAAATCAGCCCTCAACAACTTAACCGGCTGAAGAATAATTTTTTGAAAAAATCCCAATACCCGGGGTCAGAATTTCAGGAAAAATCTGACTTTCGGCAATTCACTCAAAAATGGTGCCAAACGGTTGCAAATGCTCCCCTGAGGGGTCTGGAGGTCGAAACAGAAAGCTTTTTATCACAGGACAAGAAATCAGCCCTCGACAACTTAACCGGCGGAAAAAGATTTTTTTGAAAAAATCCCAATTTTTCAGGAAAAATCTGACTTTAGGCAATTCACTCAAAAATGGTTCCAAACGGTTGTAAATGCTCCCCTGAGAGGTTTGGTGGTCGAAACAGAAGGCTTTTTATCACAGGACAAGAAATCAACCCTCGACAACTTAACCGGCAGAAAAAGATATTTTTGAAAAAATCCCAATACCCGGGCTCAGAATTTCAGGAAAAATCTGACTTTAGGCAATTCACTCAAAAATGGTGCCAAACGGTTGCAAATGCTCCCCTGAGAGGTTTGGAGGTCGAAACAGAAGGCTTTTTATCACAGGACAAGAAATCCGCCCTCGACAACTTAACCGCCGGAAAAATAATTTTTTGAAAAAATCCCAATACCCGGGGTCAGAATTTCAGGAAAAATCTGACTTTAGGCAATTCACTCAAAAATGGTGCCAAACGGTTGCAAATGCTCCCCTGAGAGGTTTGGTGGTCGAAACAGAAGGCTTTTTATCACAGGACAAGAAATCAGCCCTAGACAACTTAACCGGCTGAAAAATAATTTTTTGAAAAAATCCCAATACCCGGGGTCAGAATTTCAGGAAAAATCTGACTTTAGGCAACTCACTCAAAAATGGTGCCAAACGATTGTAAATGCTCCCCTGAGATGTTTGGCGCTCGAAACAGAAGGCTTTTTATCACAGGACAAGAAATCAGCCCTCGACAACTTAACCGGCTGAAAAATAATTTTTTGAAAAAATCCCAATACCCGGGGTCAGAATTTCATCAAAAATCTGACTTTAGGCAATTCACTCAAAAATGTTGCCAAACGGTTGCAAATGCTCCCCTGAGATGTTTGGCGGTTGAAACAGAAGGCTTTTTATCACAGGACAAGAAATCAGCCCTCGACAACTTAACCGGCAGAAAAAGATTTTTTTGAAAAAATCCCAATACCCGGGGTCAGAATTTCAGGAAAAATCTGACTTTAGGCAATTCACTCAAAAATGGTGCCAAAAGGTTGTAAATGATCCCCTGAGAGGTTTGGTGGTCGAAACAGAAGGCTTTTTATCACAGGACAAGAAATCAGCCCTCAACAACTTAACCGGCTGAAAAATAATTTTTTGAAAAAATCCCAATACCCGGGGTCAGAATTTCAGGAAAAATCTGACTTTAGGCAATTCACTCAAAAATGGTGCCAAACGGTTGCAAATGCTCCCCTGAGAGGTTTGGAGGTCGAAACAGAAGGCTTTTTATCACAGGACAAGAAATCCGCCCTCGACAACTTAACCGCCGGAAAAATAATTTTTTGAAAAAATCCCAATACCCGGGGTCAGAATTTCATCAAAAATCTGACTTTAGGCAATTCACTCAAAAATGGTGCCAAACGGTTGTAAATGCTCCCCTGAGGGTTTGGTGGTCGAAACAGAAGGCTTTTTATCACAGGACAAGAAATCAGCCCTCGACAACTTAACCGGCGGAAAAAGATTTTTTTGAAAAAATCCCAATACCCGGGGTCAGAATTTCAGGAAAAATCTGACTTTAGGCAATTCACTCAAAAATGGTGCAAAACGGTTACAAATGCTCCCCTGAGAGGTTTGGAGGTCGAAACAGAAGGCTTTTTATCAAAGGACAAGAAATCAGCCCTCGACAACTTAACCGGCGGAAAAAGATTTTTTTGAAAAAATCCCAATACCCGGGGTCAGAATTTCAGGAAAAATCTTACTTTAGGCAATTCACTCAAAAATGGTGCCAAACGGTTGCAAATGCTCCCCTGAGAGGTTTGGTGGTCAAAACAGAAGGCTTTTTATCACAGGACAAGAAATCAGCCCTCGACAACTTAACCGGCTGAAAATTAATTTTTTGAAAAAATCCCAATACCCGGGGTCAGAATTTCAGGAAAAATCTGACTTTAGGCAACTCACTCAAAAATGGTGCCAAACGATTGTAAATGCTCCCCTGAGATGTTTGGCGCTCGAAACAGAAGGCTTTTTATCACAGGACAAGAAATCAGCCCTCGACAACTTAACCGGCTGAAAAATAATTTTTTGAAAAAATCCCAATACCCGGGGTCAGAATTTCATCAA
The DNA here is from genome assembly GCF_951804945.1 of Podarcis cretensis. Classification (NCBI taxonomy): domain Eukaryota; kingdom Metazoa; phylum Chordata; class Lepidosauria; order Squamata; family Lacertidae; genus Podarcis; species Podarcis cretensis. The sequence goes on from NC_137173.1 coordinate 91,377,530, forward strand.
AAATCTGACTTTAGGCAATTCACTCAAAAATGTTGCCAAACGGTTGAAAATACTCCCCTGAGATGTTTGGCGATTGAAACAGAAGGCTTTTTATCACAGGACAAGAAATCAGCCCTCGACAACTTAACCGGCAGAAAAAGATTTTTTTGAAAAAATCCCAATACCCGGGGTCAGAATTTCAGGAAAAATCTGACTTTAGGCAATTCACTCAAAAATGGTGCCAAAAGGTTGTAAATGATCCCCTGAGAGGTTTGGTGGTCGAAACAGAAGGCTTTTTATCACAGGACAAGAAATCAGCCCTCAACAACTTAACCGGCTGAAACATAATTTTTTGAAAAAATCCCAATACCCGGGGTCAGAATTTCAGGAAAAATCTGACTTTCGGCAATTCACTCAAAAATGGTGCCAAACGGTTGCAAATGCTCCCCTGAGAGGTCTGGAGGTCGAAACAGAAGGCTTTTTATCACAGGACAAGAAATCAGCCCTCGACAACTTAACCGGCGGAAAAAGATTTTTTTGAAAAAATCCCAATTTTTCAGGAAAAATCTGACTTTAGGCAATTCACTCAAAAATGGTGCCAAACGGTTGTAAATGCTCCCCTGAGAGGTTTGGTGGTCGAAACAGAAGGCTTTTTATCACAGGACAAGAAATCAACCCTCGACAACTTAACCGGCAGAAAAAGATTTTTTTGAAAAAATCCCAATACCCGGGCTCAGAATTTCAGGAAAAATCTGACTTTAGGCAATTCACTCAAAAATGGTGCCAAACGGTTGTAAATGCTCCCCTGAGAGGTTTGGTGGTCGAAACAGAAGGCTTTTTATCACAGGACAAGTAATCAGCCCTCGACAACTTAACCGGCTGAAAAATAATTTTTTGAAAAAATCCCAATACCCGGGGTCAGAATTTCAGGAAAAATCTGACTTTAGGCAATTCACTCAAAAATGGTGCCAAACGGTTGTAAATGCTCCCCTGAGATGTTTGGCGGTCGAAACAGAAGGCTTTTTATCGCAGGACAAGAAATCAGCCCTCGACAACTTAACCGGTGGAAAAAGATTTTTTTGAAAAAATCCCAATACCCGGGGTCAGAATTTCAGGAAAAATCTGACTTTAGGCAATTCACCCAAAAATGGTCCCAAACGGTTGCAAATGCTCCCCTGAGAGGTTTGGAGGTCGATACAGAAGGCTTTTTATCACAGGACAAGAAATCAGCCCTCGACAACTTAACCGGCGGAAAAAGATTTTTTTGAAAAAATCCCAATACCCGGGGTCAGAATTTCAGGAAAAATCTGACTTTAGGCAATTCACTCAAAAATGGTGCCAAACGGTTGCAAATGCTCCCCTGAGAGGTTTGGAGATCGAAACAGAAGGCTTTTTATCACAGGACAAGAAATCAGCCCTCGACAACTTAACCGGCGGAAAAAATATTTTTTTGAAAAAATCCCAATTTTTCAGGAAAAATCTGACTTTAGGCAATTCACTGAAAAATGGTGCCAAACGGTTGTAAATGCTCCCCTGAGAGGTTTGGAGGTCGAAACAGAAGGCTTTTTATCACAGGACAAGAAATCAGCCCTCGACAACTTAACCGGCGGAAAAAGATTTTTTTGAAAAAATCCCAATTTTTCAGGAAAAATCTGACTTTAGGCAATTCACTCAAAAATGGTGCCAAACGGTTGTAAATGCTCCCCTGAGAGGTTTGGTGGTCGAAACAGAAGGCTTTTTATCACAGGACAAGAAATCAGCCCTCGACAACTTAACCGGCTGAAAAATAATTTTTTGAAAAAATCCCAATACCCGGGGTCAGAATTTCAGGAAAAATCTGACTTTAGGCAATTCACTCAAAAGTTTAGCCAAACGGTTGTAAATGCTCCCCTGGGATGTTTGGCGGTCGAAACAGAAGGCTTTTTATCACAGGACAAGAAATCAGCCCTCGACAACTTAACCGGCGGAAAAAGATTTTTTTGAAAAAATCCCAATACCCGGGGTCAGAATTTCAGGAAAAATCTGACTTTAGGCAATTCACTCAAAAATGGTGCCAAACGGTTGCAAATGCTCCCCTGAGAGGTTTGGAGGTCGAAACAGAAGGCTTTTTATCACAGGACAAGAAATCCGCCCTCGACAACTTAACCGCCGGAAAAATAATTTTTTGAAAAAATCCCAATACCCGGGGTCAGAATTTCAGGAAAAATCTGACTTTAGGCAATTCACTCAAAAGTGTGGCCAAACGGTTGTAAATGCTCCCCTGGGATGTTTGGCGGTCGAAACAGAAGGCTTTTTATCACAGGACAAGAAATCAGCCCTCGACAACTTAACCGGCGGAAAAATATTTTTTTGAAAAAATCCCAATACCCGGGGTCAGAATTTCATCAAAAATCTGACTTTAGGCAATTCACTCAAAAATGGTGCCAAACGGTTGCAAATGCTCCCCTGAGAGGTTTGGAGGTCGAAACAGAAGGCTTTTTATCACAGGACAAGAAATCAGCCCTCGACAACTTAACCGGCGGAAAAAGATTTTTTTGAAAAAATCCCAATTTTTCAGGAAAAATCTGACTTTAGGCAATTCACTCAAAAATGGTGCCAAACGGTTGTAAATGCTCCCCTGAGAGGTTTGGTGGTCGAAACAGAAGGCTTTTTATCACAGGACAAGAAATCAGCCCTCGACAACTTAACCGGCTGAAAAATAATTTTTTGAAAAAATCCCAATACCTGGGGTCAGAATTTCAGGAAAAATCTGACTTTAGGCAATTCACTCAAAAGTGTGGCCAAACGGTTGTAAATGCTCCCCTGGGATGTTTGGCGGTCGAAACAGAAGGCTTTTTATCACAGGACAAGAAATCAGCCCTCGACAACTTAACCGGCTGAAAAATAATTTTTTGAAAAAATCCCAATCAAAGGGGTCAGAATTTCATCAAAAATCTGACTTTAGGCAATTCACTCAAAAATGGTGCCAAATGGTTGTAAATGCTCCCCTGAGGGGTTTGGTGTTCGAAACAGAAGGCTTTTTACCACAGGACAAGAAATCAGCCGTCGACAACTTAACCGGCGGAAAAATAATTTGTTGAAAAAATCCCAATACCCGGGGTCAGAATTTCAGGAAAAATCTGACTTTAGGCAATTCACCCAAAAATGGTGCCAAACGGTTGTAAATGCTCCCCTGAGAGGTTTGGAGGTCGAAACAGAAGGCTTTTTATCACAGGACAAGAAATCTGCCCTCGACAACTTAACCGCCGGAAAAATAATTTTTTGAAAAAATCCCAATACCCGGGGTCAGAATTTCATCAAAAATCTGACTTTAGGCAATTCACTCAAAAATGGTGCCAAACGGTTGTAAATGCTCCCCTGAGGGTTTGGTGGTCGAAACAGAAGGCTTTTTATCACAGGACAAGAAATCAGCCCTCGACAACATAACCGGCTGAAAAATAATTTTTTGAAAAAATCCCAATACCCGGGGTCAGAATTTCATCAAAAATCTGACTTTAGGCAATTCACTCAAAAATGTTGCCAAACGGTTGCAAATGCTCCCCTGAGATGTTTGGCGGTTGAAACAGAAGGCTTTTTATCACAGGACAAGAAATCAGCCCTCGACAACTTAACCGGCGGAAAAAGATTTTTTTGAAAAAATCCCAATACCCGGGGTCAGAATTTCAGGAAAAATCTGACTTTAGGCAATTCACTCAAAAATGGTGCCAAAAGGTTGTAAATGATCCCCTGAGAGGTTTGGTGGTCGAAACAGAAGGCTTTTTATCACAGGACAAGAAATCAGCCCTCAACAACTTAACCGGCTGAAAAATAATTTTTTGAAAAAATCCCAATACCAGGGGTCAGAATTTCAGGAAAAATCTGACTTTCGGCAATTCACTCAAAAATGGGGCCAAACGGTTGCAAATGCTCCCCTGAGAGGTCTGGAGGTCGAAACAGAAGGCTTTTTATCACAGGACAAGAAATCAGCCCTCGACAACTTAACCGGCGGAAAAAGATTTTTTTGAAAAAATCCCAATTTTTCAGGAAAAATCTGACTTTAGGCAATTCACTCAAAAATGGTTCCAAACGGTTGTAAATGCTCCCCTGAGAGGTTTGGTGGTCGAAACAGAAGGCTTTTTATCACAGGACAAGAAATCAACCCTCGACAACTTAACCGGCAGAAAAAGATTTTTTTGAAAAAATCCCAATACCCGGGCTCAGAATTTCAGGAAAAATCTGACTTTAGGCAATTCACTCAAAAATGGTGCCAAACGGTTGTAAATGCTCCCCTGAGAGGTTTGGTGGTCGAAACAGAAGGCTTTTTATTACAGGACAAGAAATCAGCCCTCGACAACTTAACCGGCTGAAAAATAATTTTTTGAAAAAATCCCAATACCCGGGGTCAGAATTTCAGGAAAAATCTGACTTTAGGCAACTCACTCAAAAATGGTGCCAAACGATTGTAAATGCTCCCCTGAGATGTTTGGCGCTCGAAACAGAAGGCTTTTTATCACAGGACAAGAAATCAGCCCTCGACAACTTAACCGGCAGAAAAAGATTTTTTTGAAAAAATCCCAATACCCGGGGTCAGAATTTCAGGAAAAATCTGACTTTAGGCAATTCACTCAAAAATGGTGCCAAAAGGTTGTAAATGATCCCCTGAGAGGTTTGGTGGTCGAAACAGAAGGCTTTTTATCACAGGACAAGAAATCAGCCCTCAACAACTTAACCGGCTGAAAAATAATTTTTTGAAAAAATCCCAATACCCGGGGTCAGAATTTCAGGAAAAATCTGACTTTCGGCAATTCACTCAAAAATGGTGCCAAACGGTTGCAAATGCTCCCCTGAGAGGTCTGGCTGTCGAAACAGAAGGCTTTTTATCACAGGACAAGAAATCAGCCCTCGACAACTTAACCGGCGGAAAAAGATTTTTTTGAAAAAATCCCAATACCCGGGGTCAGAATTTCAGGAAAAATCTGACTTTAGGCAATTCACTCAAAAATGGTGCCAAACGGTTGCAAATGCTCCCCTGAGAGGTTTGGAGGTCGAAACAGAAGGCTTTTTATCACAGGACAAGAAATCCGCCCTCGACAACTTAACCGCCGGAAAAATAATTTTTTGAAAAAATCCCAATACCCGGGGTCAGAATTTCATCAAAAATCTGACTTTAGGCAATTCACTCAAAAATGGTGCCAAACGGTTGTAAATGCTCCCCTGAGGGTTTGGTGGTCGAAACAGAAGGCTTTTTATCACAGGACAAGAAATCAGCCCTCGACAACTTAACCGGCTGAAAAATAATTTTTTGAAAAAATCCCAATACCCGGGGTCAGAATTTCATCAAAAATCTGACTTTAGGCAATTCACTCAAAAATGTTGCCAAACGGTTGCAAATGCTCCCCTGAGATGTTTGGCGGTTGAAACAGAAGGCTTTTTATCACAGGACAAGAAATCAGCCCTCGACAACTTAACCGGCGGAAAAAGATTTTTTTGAAAAAATCCCAATACCCGGGGTCAGAATTTCAGGAAAAATCTGACTTTAGGCAATTCACTCAAAAATGGTGCCAAAAGGTTGTAAATGATCCCCTGAGAGGTTTGGTGGTCGAAACAGAAGGCTTTTTATCACAGGACAAGAAATCAGCCCTCAACAACTTAACCGGCTGAAAAATAATTTTTTGAAAAAATCCCAATACGAGGGGTCAGAATTTCAGGAAAAATCTGACTTTCGGCAATTCACTCAAAAATGGTGCCAAACGGTTGCAAATGCTCCCCTGAGAGGTCTGGAGGTCGAAACAGAAGGCTTTTTATCACAGGACAAGAAATCAGCCCTCGACAACTTAACCGGCGGAAAAAGATTTTTTTGAAAAAATCCCAATTTTTCAGGAAAAATCTGACTTTAGGCAATTCACTCAAAAATGGTTCCAAACGGTTGTAAATGCTCCCCTGAGAGGTTTGGTGGTCGAAACAGAAGGCTTTTTATCACAGGACAAGAAATCAACCCTCGACAACTTAACCGGCGGAAAAAGATTTTTTTGAAAAAATCCCAATACCCGGGGTCAGAATTTCAGGAAAAATCTGACTTTAGGCAATTCACTCAAAAATGGTGCCAAACGGTTGCAAATGCTCCCCTGAGAGGTTTGGAGGTCGAAACAGAAGGCTTTTTATCACAGGACAAGAAATCCGCCCTCGACAACTTAACCGCCGGAAAAATAATTTTTTGAAAAAATCCCAATACCCGGGGTCAGAATTTCAGGAAAAATCTGACTTTAGGCAATTCACTCAAAAATGGTGCCAAACGGTTGCAAATGCTCCCCTGAGAGGTTTGGTGGTCGAAACAGAAGGCTTTTTATCACAGGACAAGAAATCAGCCCTAGACAACTTAACCGGCTGAAAAATAATTTTTTGAAAAAATCCCAATACCCGGGGTCAGAATTTCAGGAAAAATCTGACTTTAGGCAACTCACTCAAAAATGGTGCCAAACGATTGTAAATGCTCCCCTGAGATGTTTGGCGCTCGAAACAGAAGGCTTTTTATCACAGGACAAGAAATCAGCCCTCGACAACTTAACCGGCTGAAAAATAATTTTTTGAAAAAATCCCAATACCCGGGGTCAGAATTTCATCAAAAATCTGACTTTAGGCAATTCACTCAAAAATGTTGCCAAACGGTTGCAAATGCTCCCCTGAGATGTTTGGCGGTTGAAACAGAAGGCTTTTTATCACAGGACAAGAAATCAGCCCTCGACAACTTAACCGGCAGAAAAAGATTTTTTTGAAAAAATCCCAATACCCGGGGTCAGAATTTCAGGAAAAATCTGACTTTAGGCAATTCACTCAAAAATGGTGCCAAAAGGTTGTAAATGATCCCCTGAGAGGTTTGGTGGTCGAAACAGAAGGCTTTTTATCACAGGACAAGAAATCAGCCCTCAACAACTTAACCGGCTGAAAAATAATTTTTTGAAAAAATCCCAATACCCGGGGTCAGAATTTCAGGAAAAATTTGACTTTCGGCAATTCACTCAAAAATGGTGCCAAACGGTTGCAAATGCTCCCCTGAGAGGTCTGGAGGTCGAAACAAAAGGTTTTTTATCACAGGACAAGAAATCAGCCCTCGACAACTTAACCGGCGGAAAAAGATTTTTTTGAAAAAATCCCAATACCCGGGGTCAGAATTTCAGGAAAAATCTGACTTTAGGCAATTCACTCAAAAATGGTGCCAAACGGTTGCAAATGCTCCCCTGAGAGGTTTGGAGGTCGAAACAGAAGGCTTTTTATCACAGGACAAGAAATCCGCCCTCGACAACTTAACCGCCGGAAAAATAATTTTTTGAAAAAATCCCAATACCCGGGGTCAGAATTTCATCAAAAATCTGACTTTAGGCAATTCACTCAAAAATGGTGCCAAACGGTTGTAAATGCTCCCCTGAGGGTTTGGTGGTCGAAACAGAAGGCTTTTTATCACAGGACAAGAAATCAGCCCTCGACAACTTAACCGGCGGAAAAAGATTTTTTTGAAAAAATCCCAATACCCGGGGTCAGAATTTCAGGAAAAATCTGACTTTAGGCAATTCACTCAAAAATGGTGCAAAACGGTTACAAATGCTCCCCTGAGAGGTTTGGAGGTCGAAACAGAAGGCTTTTTATCAAAGGACAAGAAATCAGCCCTCGACAACTTAACCGGCGGAAAAAGATTTTTTTGAAAAAATCCCAATACCCGGGGTCAGAATTTCAGGAAAAATCTTACTTTAGGCAATTCACTCAAAAATGGTGCCAAACGGTTGCAAATGCTCCCCTGAGAGGTTTGGTGGTCAAAACAGAAGGCTTTTTATCACAGGACAAGAAATCAGCCCTCGACAACTTAACCGGCTGAAAATTAATTTTTTGAAAAAATCCCAATACCCGGGGTCAGAATTTCAGGAAAAATCTGACTTTAGGCAACTCACTCAAAAATGGTGCCAAACGATTGTAAATGCTCCCCTGAGATGTTTGGCGCTCGAAACAGAAGGCTTTTTATCACAGGACAAGAAATCAGCCCTCGACAACTTAACCGGCTGAAAAATAATTTTTTGAAAAAATCCCAATACCCGGGGTCAGAATTTCATCAAAAATCTGACTTTAGGCAATTCACTCAAAAATGTTGCCAAACGGTTGAAAATACTCCCCTGAGATGTTTGGCGATTGAAACAGAAGGCTTTTTATCACAGGACAAGAAATCAGCCCTCGACAACTTAACCGGCAGAAAAAGATTTTTTTGAAAAAATCCCAATACCCGGGGTCAGAATTTCAGGAAAAATCTGACTTTAGGCAATTCACTCAAAAATGGTGCCAAAAGGTTGTAAATGATCCCCTGAGAGGTTTGGTGGTCGAAACAGAAGGCTTTTTATCACAGGACAAGAAATCAGCCCTCAACAACTTAACCGGCTGAAACATAATTTTTTGAAAAAATCCCAATACCCGGGGTCAGAATTTCAGGAAAAATCTGACTTTCGGCAATTCACTCAAAAATGGTGCCAAACGGTTGCAAATGCTCCCCTGAGAGGTCTGGAGGTCGAAACAGAAGGCTTTTTATCACAGGACAAGAAATCAGCCCTCGACAACTTAACCGGCGGAAAAAGATTTTTTTGAAAAAATCCCAATTTTTCAGGAAAAATCTGACTTTAGGCAATTCACTCAAAAATGGTGCCAAACGGTTGTAAATGCTCCCCTGAGAGGTTTGGTGGTCGAAACAGAAGGCTTTTTATCACAGGACAAGAAATCAACCCTCGACAACTTAACCGGCAGAAAAAGATTTTTTTGAAAAAATCCCAATACCCGGGCTCAGAATTTCAGGAAAAATCTGACTTTAGGCAATTCACTCAAAAATGGTGCCAAACGGTTGTAAATGCTCCCCTGAGAGGTTTGGTGGTCGAAACAGAAGGCTTTTTATCACAGGACAAGTAATCAGCCCTCGACAACTTAACCGGCTGAAAAATAATTTTTTGAAAAAATCCCAATACCCGGGGTCAGAATTTCAGGAAAAATCTGACTTTAGGCAATTCACTCAAAAATGGTGCCAAACGGTTGTAAATGCTCCCCTGAGATGTTTGGCGGTCGAAACAGAAGGCTTTTTATCGCAGGACAAGAAATCAGCCCTCGACAACTTAACCGGTGGAAAAAGATTTTTTTGAAAAAATCCCAATACCCGGGGTCAGAATTTCAGGAAAAATCTGACTTTAGGCAATTCACCCAAAAATGGTCCCAAACGGTTGCAAATGCTCCCCTGAGAGGTTTGGAGGTCGATACAGAAGGCTTTTTATCACAGGACAAGAAATCAGCCCTCGACAACTTAACCGGCGGAAAAAGATTTTTTTGAAAAAATCCCAATACCCGGGGTCAGAATTTCAGGAAAAATCTGACTTTAGGCAATTCACTCAAAAATGGTGCCAAACGGTTGCAAATGCTCCCCTGAGAGGTTTGGAGATCGAAACAGAAGGCTTTTTATCACAGGACAAGAAATCAGCCCTCGACAACTTAACCGGCGGAAAAAATATTTTTTTGAAAAAATCCCAATTTTTCAGGAAAAATCTGACTTTAGGCAATTCACTGAAAAATGGTGCCAAACGGTTGTAAATGCTCCCCTGAGAGGTTTGGAGGTCGAAACAGAAGGCTTTTTATCACAGGACAAGAAATCAGCCCTCGACAACTTAACCGGCGGAAAAAGATTTTTTTGAAAAAATCCCAATTTTTCAGGAAAAATCTGACTTTAGGCAATTCACTCAAAAATGGTGCCAAACGGTTGTAAATGCTCCCCTGAGAGGTTTGGTGGTCGAAACAGAAGGCTTTTTATCACAGGACAAGAAATCAGCCCTCGACAACTTAACCGGCTGAAAAATAATTTTTTGAAAAAATCCCAATACCCGGGGTCAGAATTTCAGGAAAAATCTGACTTTAGGCAATTCACTCAAAAGTTTAGCCAAACGGTTGTAAATGCTCCCCTGGGATGTTTGGCGGTCGAAACAGAAGGCTTTTTATCACAGGACAAGAAATCAGCCCTCGACAACTTAACCGGCGGAAAAAGATTTTTTTGAAAAAATCCCAATACCCGGGGTCAGAATTTCAGGAAAAATCTGACTTTAGGCAATTCACTCAAAAATGGTGCCAAACGGTTGCAAATGCTCCCCTGAGAGGTTTGGAGGTCGAAACAGAAGGCTTTTTATCACAGGACAAGAAATCCGCCCTCGACAACTTAACCGCCGGAAAAATAATTTTTTGAAAAAATCCCAATACCCGGGGTCAGAATTTCAGGAAAAATCTGACTTTAGGCAATTCACTCAAAAGTGTGGCCAAACGGTTGTAAATGCTCCCCTGGGATGTTTGGCGGTCGAAACAGAAGGCTTTTTATCACAGGACAAGAAATCAGCCCTCGACAACTTAACCGGCGGAAAAATATTTTTTTGAAAAAATCCCAATTTTTCAGGAAAAATCTGACTTTAGGCAATTCACTCAAAAATGGTGCCAAACGGTTGTAAATGCTCCTCTGAGAGGTTTGGTGGTCGAAACAGAAGGCTTTTTATCACAGGACAAGAAATCAGCCCTCGACAACTTAACCGGCTGAAAAATAATTTTTTGAAAAAATCCCAATACCTGGGGTCAGAATTTCAGGAAAAATCTGACTTTAGGCAATTCACTCAAAAGTGTGGCCAAACGGTTGTAAATGCTCCCCTGGGATGTTTGGCGGTCGAAACAGAAGGCTTTTTATTACAGGACAAGAAATCAGCCCTCGACAACTTAACCGGCTGAAAAATAATTTTTTGAAAAAATCCCAATCAAAGGGGTCAGAATTTCATCAAAAATCTGACTTTAGGCAATTCACTCAAAAATGGTGCCAAATGGTTGTAAATGCTCCCCTGAGGGGTTTGGTGTTCGAAACAGAAGGCTTTTTACCACAGGACAAGAAATCAGCCGTCGACAACTTAACCGGCGGAAAAATAATTTGTTGAAAAAATCCCAATACCCGGGGTCAGAATTTCAGGAAAAATCTGACTTTAGGCAATTCACCCAAAAATGGTGCCAAACGGTTGTAAATGCTCCCCTGAGAGGTTTGGAGGTCGAAACAGAAGGCTTTTTATCACAGGACAAGAAATCTGCCCTCGACAACTTAACCGCCGGAAAAATAATTTTTTGAAAAAATCCCAATACCCGGGGTCAGAATTTCATCAAAAATCTGACTTTAGGCAATTCACTCATAAATGGTGCCAAACGGTTGTAAATGCTCCCCTGAGGGTTTGGTGGTCGAAACAGAAGGCTTTTTATCACAGGACAAGAAATCAGCCCTCGACAACATAACCGGCTGAAAAATAATTTTTTGAAAAAATACCAATACCCGGGGTCAGAATTTCATCAAAAATCTGACTTTAGGCAATTCACTCAAAAATGTTGCCAAACGGTTGCAAATGCTCCCCTGAGATGTTTGGCGGTTGAAACAGAAGGCTTTTTATCACAGGACAAGAAATCAGCCCTCGACAACTTAACCGGCGGAAAAAGATTTTTTTGAAAAAATCCCAATACCCGGGGTCAGAATTTCAGGAAAAATCTGACTTTAGGCAATTCACTCAAAAATGGTGCCAAAAGGTTGTAAATGATCCCCTGAGAGGTTTGGTGGTCGAAACAGAAGGCTTTTTATCACAGGACAAGAAATCAGCCCTCAACAACTTAACCGGCTGAAAAATAATTTTTTGAAAAAATCCCAATACCAGGGGTCAGAATTTCAGGAAAAATCTGACTTTCGGCAATTCACTCAAAAATGGTGCCAAACGGTTGCAAATGCTCCCCTGAGAGGTCTGGAGGTCGAAACAGAAGGCTTTTTATCACAGGACAAGAAATCAGCCCTCGACAACTTAACCGGCGGAAAAAGATTTTTTTGAAAAAATCCCAATTTTTCAGGAAAAATCTGACTTTAGGCAATTCACTCAAAAATGGTTCCAAACGGTTGTAAATGCTCCCCTGAGAGGTTTGGTGGTCGAAACAGAAGGCTTTTTATCACAGGACAAGAAATCAACCCTCGACAACTTAACCGGCAGAAAAAGATTTTTTTGAAAAAATCCCAATACCCGGGCTCAGAATTTCAGGAAAAATCTGACTTTAGGCAATTCACTCAAAAATGGTGCCAAACGGTTGTAAATGCTCCCCTGAGAGGTTTGGTGGTCGAAACAGAAGGCTTTTTATTACAGGACAAGAAATCAGCCCTCGACAACTTAACCGGCTGAAAAATAATTTTTTGAAAAAATCCCAATACCCGGGGTCAGAATTTCAGGAAAAATCTGACTTTAGGCAATTCACCCAAAAATGGTGCCAAATGGTTGTAAATGCTCCCCTGAGAAGTTTGGCGGTCGAAACAGAAGGCTTTTTATCACAGGACAAGAAATCAGCCCTCGACAACTTAACCGGCGGAAAAAGATTTTTTTGAAAAAATCCCAATACCCGGGGTCAGAATTTCAGGAAAAATCTGACTTTAGGCAATTCACTCAAAAATGGTGCAAAACGGTTGCAAATGCTCCCCTGAGAGGTTTGGAGGTCGAAACAGAAGGCTTTTTATCAAAGGACAAGAAATCAGCCCTCGACAACTTAACCGGCGGAAAAAGATTTTTTTGAAAAAATCCCAATACCCGGGGTCAGAATTTCAGGAAAAATCTGACTTTAGGCAATTCACTCAAAAATGGTGCCAAACGGTTGCAAATGCTCCCCTGAGAGGTTTGGTGGTCAAAACAGAAGGCTTTTTATCACAGGACAAGAAATCAGCCCTCGACAACTTAACCGGCTGAAAATTAATTTTTTGAAAAAATCCCAATACCCGGGGTCAGAATTTCAGGAAAAATCTGACTTTAGGCAACTCACTCAAAAATGGTGCCAAACGATTGTAAATGCTCCCCTGAGATGTTTGGCGCTCGAAACAGAAGGCTTTTTATCACAGGACAAGAAATCAGCCCTCGACAACTTAACCGGTTGAAAAATAATTTTTTGAAAAAATCCCAATACCCGGGGTCAGAATTTCATCAAAAATCTGACTTTCGGCAATTCACTCAAAAATGGTGCCAAACGGTTGCAAATGCTCCCCTGAGAGGTCTGGAGGTCGAAACAGAAGGCTTTTTATCACAGGACAAGAAATCAGCCCTCGACAACTTAACCGGCGGAAAAAGATTTTTTTGAAAAAATCCCAATTTTTCAGGAAAAATCTGACTTTAGGCAATTCACTCAAAAATGGTTCCAAACGGTTGTAAATGCTCCCCTGAGAGGTTTGGTGGTCGAAACAGAAGGCTTTTTATCACAGGACAAGAAATCAACCCTCGACAACTTAACCGGCAGAAAAAGATTTTTTTGAAAAAATCCCAATACCCGGGCTCAGAATTTCAGGAAAAATCTGACTTTAGGCAATTCACTCAAAAATGGTGCCAAACGGTTGTAAATGCTCCCCTGAGAGGTTTGGTGGTCGAAACAGAAGGCTTTTTATTACAGGACAAGAAATCAGCCCTCGACAACTTAACCGGCTGAAAAATAATTTTTTGAAAAAATCCCAATACCCGGGGTCAGAATTTCATCAAAAATCTGACTTTAGGCAATTCACTCAAAAATGTTGCCAAACGGTTGAAAATACTCCCCTGAGATGTTTGGCGGTTGAAACAGAAGGCTTTTTATCACAGGACAAGAAATCAGCCCTCGACAACTTAACCGGCAGAAAAAGATTTTTTTGAAAAAATCCCAATACCCGGGGTCAGAATTTCAGGAAAAATCTGACTTTAGGCAATTCACTCAAAAATGGTGCCAAAAGGTTGTAAATGATCCCCTGAGAGGTTTGGTGGTCGAAACAGAAGGCTTTTTATCACAGGACAAGAAATCAGCCCTCAACAACTTAACCGGCTGAAACATAATTTTTTGAAAAAATCCCAATACCTGGGGTCAGAATTTCAGGAAAAATCTGACTTTCGGCAATTCACTCAAAAATGGTGCCAAACGGTTGCAAATGCTCCCCTGAGAGGTCTGGAGGTCGAAACAGAAGGCTTTTTATCACAGGACAAGAAATCAGCCCTCGACAACTTAACCGGCGGAAAAAGATTTTTTTGAAAAAATCCCAATTTTTCAGGAAAAATCTGACTTTAGGCAATTCACTCAAAAATGGTGCCAAACGGTTGTAAATGCTCCCCTGAGAGGTTTGGTGGTCGAAACAGAAGGCTTTTTATCACAGGACAAGAAATCAACCCTCGACAACTTAACCGGCAGAAAAAGATTTTTTTGAAAAAATCCCAATACCCGGGCTCAGAATTTCAGGAAAAATCTGACTTTAGGCAATTCACTCAAAAATGGTGCCAAACGGTTGTAAATGCTCCCCTGAGAGGTTTGGTGGTCGAAACAGAAGGCTTTTTATCACAGGACAAGTAATCAGCCCTCGACAACTTAACCGGCTGAAAAATAATTTTTTGAAAAAATCCCAATACCCGGGGTCAGAATTTCAGGAAAAATCTGACTTTAGGCAATTCACTCAAAAATGGTGCCAAACGGTTGTAAATGCTCCCCTGAGATGTTTGGCGGTCGAAACAGAAGGCTTTTTATCGCAGGACAAGAAATCAGCCCTCGACAACTTAACCGGTGGAAAAAGATTTTTTTGAAAAAATCCCAATACCCGGGGTCAGAATTTCAGGAAAAATCTGACTTTCGGCAATTCACTCAAAAATGGTCCCAAACGGTTGCAAATGCTCCCCTGAGAGGTTTGGAGGTCGATACAGAAGGCTTTTTATCACAGGACAAGAAATCAGCCCTCGACAACTTAACCGGCAGAAAAAGATTTTTTTGAAAAAATCCCAATACCCGGGGTCAGAATTTCAGGAAAAATCTGACTTTAGGCAATTCACTCAAAAATGGTGCCAAACGGTTGCAAATGCTCCCCTGAGAGGTTTGGAGATCGAAACAGAAGGCTTTTTATCACAGGACAAGAAATCAGCCCTCGACAACTTAACCGGCGGAAAAAATATTTTTTTGAAAAAATCCCAATTTTTCAGGAAAAATCTGACTTTAGGCAATTCACTGAAAAATGGTGCCAAACGGTTGTAAATGCTCCCCTGAGAGGTTTGGAGGTCGAAACAGAAGGCTTTTTATCACAGGACAAGAAATCAGCCCTCGACAACTTAACCGGCGGAAAAAGATTTTTTTGAAAAAATCCCAATTTTTCAGGAAAAATCTGACTTTAGGCAATTCACTCAAAAATGGTGCCAAACGGTTGTAAATGCTCCCCTGAGAGGTTTGGTGGTCGAAACAGAAGGCTTTTTATCACAGGACAAGAAATCAGCCCTCGACAACTTAACCGGCTGAAAAATAATTTTTTGAAAAAATCCCAATACCCGGGGTCAGAATTTCATCAAAAATCTGACTTTAGGCAATTCACTCAAAAGTTTAGCCAAACGGTTGTAAATGCTCCCCTGGGATGTTTGGCGGTCGAAACAGAAGGCTTTTTATTACAGGACAAGAAATCCACCCTCGACAACTTAACCGGCGGAAAAAGATTTTTTTGAAAAAATCCCAATACCCGGGGTCAGAATTTCAGGAAAAATCTGACTTTAGGCAATTCACTCAAAAATGGTGCCAAACGGTTGCAAATGCTCCCCTGAGAGGTTTGGAGGTCGAAACAGAAGGCTTTTTATCACAGGACAAGAAATCCGCCCTCGACAACTTAACCGCCGGAAAAATAATTTTTTGAAAAAATCCCAATACCCGGGCTCAGAATTTCATCAAAAATCTGACTTTAGGCAATTCACTCAAAAATGGTGCCAAACGGTTGTAAATGCTCCCCTGAGGGTTTGGTGGTCGAAACAGAAGGCTTTTTATCACAGGACAAGAAATCAGCCCTCGACAACTTAACCGGCGGAAAAAGATATTTTTTGAAAAAATCCCAATACCCGGGGTCAGAATTTCAGGAAATATCTGACGTTAGGCAATTCACTCAAAAATGGTGCCAAACGGTTGCAAATGCTCCCCTGAGAGGTTTGGAGGTCGAAACAGAAGGCTTTTTATCACAGGACAAGAAATCAGCCCTCGACAACTTAACCGGCGGAAAAATAATTTTTTGAAAAAATCCCAATACCCGGCGTCAGAATTTCAGGAAAAATCTGACTTTAGGCAATTCACCCAAAATTGGTGCCAAACGGTTGTAAATGCTCCCCTGAGATGTTTGGCGGTCGAAACAGAAGGCTTTTTATCATAGGACAAGAAATCAGCCCTCGACAACTTAACCGGCTGAAAAAGATATTTTTTGAAAAAATCCCAATACCCGGGGTCAGAATTTCAGGAAAAATCTGACTTTAGGCAATTCACTCAAAAATGGTGCAAAACGGTTGCAAATGCTCCCCTGAGAGGTTTGGAGGTCGAAACAGAAGGCTTTTTATCAAAGGACAAGAAATCAGCCCTCAACAACTTAACCGGCGGAAAAAGATTTTTTTGAAAAAATCCCAATACCCGGGGTCAGAATTTCAAGAAAAATCTGACTTTAGGCAATTCACTCAAAAATGGTGCCAAACGGTTGCAAATGCTCCCCTGAGAGGTTTGGTGGTCAAAACAGAAGGCTTTTTATCACAGGACAAGAAATCAGCCCTCGACAACTTAACCGGCTGAAAATTAATTTTTTGAAAAAATCCCAATACCCGGGGTCAGAATTTCAGGAAAAATCTGACTTTAGGCAACTCACTCAAAAATGGTGCCAAACGATTGTAAATGCTCCCCTGAGATGTTTGGCGCTCGAAACAGAAGGCTTTTTATCACAGGACAAGAAATCAGCCCTCGACAACTTAACCGGTTGAAAAATCATTTTTTGAAAAAATCCCAATACCCGGGGTCAGAATTTCATCAAAAATCTGACTTTAGGCAATTTACTCAAAAATGTTGCCAAACGGTTGCAAATGCTCCCCTGAGATGTTTGGCGGTTGAAACAGAAGGCTTTTTATCACAGGACAAGAAATCAGCCCTCAACAACTTAACCGGCAGAAAAAGATTTTTTTGAAAAAATCCCAATACCCGGGGTCAGAATTTCAGGAAAAATCTGACTTTAGGCAATTCACTCAAAAATGGTGCAAAAAGGTTGTAAATGATCCCCTGAGAGGTTTGGTGGTCGAAACAGAAGGCTTTTTATCACAGGACATGAAATCAGCCCTCAACAACTTAACCGGCTGAAACATAATTTTTTGAAAAAATCCCAATACCCGGGGTCAGAATTTCAGGAAAAATCTGACTTTCGGCAATTCACTCAAAAATGGTGCCAAACGGTTGCAAATGCTCCCCTGAGAGGTCTGGAGGTCGAAACAGAAGGCTTTTTATCACAGGACAAGAAATCAGCCCTCGACAACTTAACCGGCGGAAAAAGATTTTTTTGAAAAAATCCCAATTTTTCAGGAAAAATCTGACTTTAGGCAATTCACTCAAAAATGGTGCCAAACGGTTGTAAATGCTCCCCTGAGAGGTTTGGTGGTCGAAACAGAAGGCTTTTTATCACAGGACAAGAAATCAACCCTCGACAACTTAACCGGCAGAAAAAGATTTTTTTGAAAAAAATCCCAATACCGGGGGTCAGAATTTCAGGAAAAATCTGACTTTAGGCAATTCACTCAAAAATGGTGCCAAACGGTTGTAAATGCTCCCCTGAGATGTTTGGCGGTCGAAACAGAAGGCTTTTTATCGCAGGACAAGAAATCAGCCCTCGACAACTTAACCGGTGGAAAAAGATTTTTTTGAAAAAATCCCAATACCCGGGGTCAGAATTTCAGGAAAAATCTGACTTTCGGCAATTCACTCAAAAATGGTCCCAAACGGTTGCAAATGCTCCCCTGAGAGGTTTGGAGGTCGATACAGAAGGCTTTTTATCACAGGACAAGAAATCAGCCCTCGACAACTTAACCGGCGGAAAAAGATTTTTTTGAAAAAATCCCAATACCCGGGGTCAGAATTTCAGGAAAAATCTGACTTTAGGCAATTCACTCAAAAATGGTGCCAAACGGTTGCAAATGCTCCCCTGAGAGGTTTGGAGGTCGAAACAGAAGGCTTTTTATCACAGGACAAGAAATCAGCCCTCGACAACTTAACCGGCGGAAAAAATATTTTTTTGAAAAAATCCCAATTTTTCAGGAAAAATCTGACTTTAGGCAATTCACTGAAAAATGGTGCCAAACGGTTGTAAATGCTCCCCTGAGAGGTTTGGAGGTCGAAACAGAAGGCTTTTTATCACAGGACAAGAAATCAGCCCTCGACAACTTAACCGGCGGAAAAAGATTTTTTTGAAAAAATCCCAATTTTTCAGGAAAAATCTGACTTTAGGCAATTCACTCAAAAATGGTGCCAAACGGTTGTAAATGCTCCCCTGAGAGGTTTGGTGGTCGAAACAGAAGGCTTTTTATCACAGGACAAGAAATCAGCCCTCGACAACTTAACCGGCTGAAAAATAATTTTTTGAAAAAATCCCAATACCCGGGGTCAGAATTTCAGGAAAAATCTGACTTTAGGCAATTCACTCAAAAGTTTAGCCAAACGGTTGTAAATGCTCCCCTGGGATGTTTGGCGGTCGAAACAGAAGGCTTTTTATCACAGGACAAGAAATCAGCCCTCGACAACTTAACCGGCGGAAAAAGATTTTTTTGAAAAAATCCCAATACCCGGGGTCAGAATTTCAGGAAAAATCTGACTTTAGGCAATTCACTCAAAAATGGTGCCAAACGGTTGCAAATGCTCCCCTGAGAGGTTTGGAGGTCGAAACAGAAGGCTTTTTATCACAGGACAAGAAATCCGCCCTCGACAACTTAACCGGCGGAAAAAGATTTTTTTGAAAAAATCCCAATACCCCGGGTCAGAATTTCAAGAAAAATCTGACTTTAGGCAATTCACTCAAAAATGGTGCCAAACGGTTGCAAATGCTCCCCTGAGAGGTTTGGTGGTCAAAACAGAAGGCTTTTTATCACAGGACAAGAAATCAGCCCTCGACAACTTAACCGGCTGAAAATTAATTTTTTGAAAAAATCCCAATACCCGGGGTCAGAATTTCAGGAAAAATCTGACTTTAGGCAACTCACTCAAAAATGGTGCCAAACGATTGTAAATGCTCCCCTGAGATGTTTGGCGCTCGAAACAGAAGGCTTTTTATCACAGGACAAGAAATCAGCCCTCGACAACTTAACCGGTTGAAAAATAATTTTTTGAAAAAATCCCAATACCCGGGGTCAGAATTTCATCAAAAATCTGACTTTAGGCAATTTACTCAAAAATGTTGCCAAACGGTTGCAAATGCTCCCCTGAGATGTTTGGCGGTTGAAACAGAAGGCTTTTTATCACAGGACAAGAAATCAGCCCTCAACAACTTAACCGGCAGAAAAAGATTTTTTTGAAAAAATCCCAATACCCGGGGTCAGAATTTCAGGAAAAATCTGACTTTAGGCAATTCACTCAAAAATGGTGCCAAAAGGTTGTAAATGATCCCCTGAGAGGTTTGGTGGTCGAAACAGAAGGCTTTTTATCACAGGACATGAAATCAGCCCTCAACAACTTAACCGGCTGAAACATAATTTTTTGAAAAAATCCCAATACCCGGGGTCAGAATTTCAGGAAAAATCTGACTTTCGGCAATTCACTCAAAAATGGTGCCAAACGGTTGCAAATGCTCCCCTGAGAGGTCTGGAGGTCGAAACAGAAGGCTTTTTATCACAGGACAAGAAATCAGCCCTCGACAACTTAACCGGCGGAAAAAGATTTTTTTGAAAAAATCCCAATTTTTCAGGAAAAATCTGACTTTAGGCAATTCACTCAAAAATGGTGCCAAACGGTTGTAAATGCTCCCCTGAGAGGTTTGGTGGTCGAAACAGAAGGCTTTTTATCACAGGACAAGAAATCAACCCTCGACAACTTAACCGGCAGAAAAAGATTTTTTTGAAAAAAATCCCAATACCCGGGGTCAGAATTTCAGGAAAAATCTGACTTTAGGCAATTCACTCAAAAATGGTGCCAAACGGTTGTAAATGCTCCCCTGAGATGTTTGGCGGTCGAAACAGAAGGCTTTTTATCGCAGGACAAGAAATCAGCCCTCGACAACTTAACCGGTGGAAAAAGATTTTTTTGAAAAAATCCCAATACCCGGGGTCAGAATTTCAGGAAAAATCTGACTTTCGGCAATTCACTCAAAAATGGTCCCAAACGGTTGCAAATGCTCCCCTGAGAGGTTTGGAGGTCGATACAGAAGGCTTTTTATCACAGGACAAGAAATCAGTCCTCGACAACTTAACCGGCGGAAAAAGATTTTTTTGAAAAAATCCCAATACCCGGGGTCAGAATTTCAGGAAAAATCTGACTTTAGGCAATTCACTCAAAAATGGTGCCAAACGGTTGCAAATGCTCCCCTGAGAGGTTTGGAGGTCGAAACAGAAGGCTTTTTATCACAGGACAAGAAATCAGCCCTCGACAACTTAACCGGCGGAAAAAATATTTTTTTGAAAAAATCCCAATTTTTCAGGAAAAATCTGACTTTAGGCAATTCACTGAAAAATGGTGCCAAACGGTTGTAAATGCTCCCCTGAGAGGTTTGGAGGTCGAAACAGAAGGCTTTTTATCACAGGACAAGAAATCAGCCCTCGACAACTTAACCGGCGGAAAAAGATTTTTTTGAAAAAATCCCAATTTTTCAGGAAAAATCTGACTTTAGGCAATTCACTCAAAAATGGTGCCAAACGGTTGTAAATGCTCCCCTGAGAGGTTTGGTGGTCGAAACAGAAGGCTTTTTATCACAGGACAAGAAATCAGCCCTCGACAACTTAACCGGCTGAAAAATAATTTTTTGAAAAAATCCCAATACCCGGGGTCAGAATTTCAGGAAAAATCTGACTTTAGGCAATTCACTCAAAAGTTTAGCCAAACGGTTGTAAATGCTCCCCTGGGATGTTTGGCGGTCGAAACAGAAGGCTTTTTATCACAGGACAAGAAATCAGCCCTCGACAACTTAACCGGCGGAAAAAGATTTTTTTAAAAAATCCCAATACCCGGGGTCAGAATTTCAGGAAAAATCTGACTTTAGGCAATTCACTCAAAAATGGTGCCAAACGGTTGCAAATGCTCCCCTGAGAGGTTTGGAGGTCGAAACAGAAGGCTTTTTATCACAGGACAAGAAATCCGCCCTCGACAACTTAACCGCCGGAAAAATAATTTTCTGAAAAAATCCCAATACCCGGGGTCAGGATTTCATCAAAAATCTGACTTTAGGCAATTCACTCAAAAATGGTGCCAAACGGTTGTAAATGCTCCCCTGAGGGTTTGGTGGTCGAAACAGAAGGCTTTTTATCACAGGACAAGAAATCAGCCCTCGACAACTTAACCGGCTGAAAAATAATTTTTTGAAAAAATCCCAATACCCGGCGTCAGAATTTCAGGAAAAATCTGACTTTAGGCAATTCACCCAAAAATGGTGCCAAACGGTTGTAAATGCTCCCCTGAGAAGTTTGGCGGTCGAAACAGAAGGCTTTTTATCATAGGACAAGAAATCAGCCCTCGACAACTTAACCGGCGGAAAAAGATTTTTTTGAAAAAATCCCAATACCCGGGGTCAGAATTTCAGGAAAAATCTGACGTTAGGCAATTCACTCAAAAATGGTGCCAAACGGTTGCAAATGCTCCCCTGAGAGGTTTGGAGGTCGAAACAGAAGGCCTTTTATCACAGGACAAGAAATCAGCCCTCGACAACTTAACCGGCGGAAAAAGATTTTTTTGAAAAAATCCCAATACCCGGGGTCAGAATTTCAGGAAAAATCTGACTTTAGGCAATTCACTCAAAAGTGTGGCCAAACAGGTTGTAAATGCTCCCCTGGGATGTTTGGCGGTCGAAACAGAAGGCTTTTTATCACAGGACAAGAAATCAGCCCTCGACAACTTAACCGGCGGAAAAATATTTTTTTGAAAAAATCCCAATACCCGGGGTCAGAATTTCATCAAAAATCTGACTTTAGGCAATTCACCCAAAAATGGTGCCAAACGGTTGTAAATGCTCCCCTGAGAAGTTTGGCGGTTGAAACAGAAGGCTTTTTATCACAGGACAAGAAATCAGCCCTCGACAAGTTAACCGGCTGAAAATTAATTTTTTGAAAAAATCCCAATACCCGGGGTCAGAATTTCAGGAAAAATCTGACTTTAGGCAACTCATTCAAAAATGGTGCCAAACGATTGTAAATGCTCCCCTGAGATGTTTGGCGCTCGAAACAGAAGGCTTTTTATCACAGGATAAGAAATCAGCCCTCGACAACTTAACCGGCGGAAAAAGATTTTTTTGAAAAAATCCCAATTTTTCAGGAAAAATCTGACTTTAGGCAATTCACTCAAAAATGGTGCCAAACGGTTGCAAATGCTCCCCTGAGAGGTTTGGTGGTCGAAACAGAAGGCTTTTTATCACAGGACAAGAAATCAGCCCTCGACAACTTAACCGGCTGAAAAATAATTTTTTGAAAAAATCCCAATACCTGGGGTCAGAATTTCAGGAAAAATCTGACTTTAGGCAATTCACTCAAAAGTGTGGCCAAACGGTTGTAAATGCTCCCCTGGGATGTTTGGCGCTCGAAACAGAAGGCTTTTTATCACAGGACAAGAAATCAGCCCTCGACAACTTAACCGGCTGAAAAATAATTTTTTGAAAAAATCCCAATACCCGGGGTCAGAATTTCAGGAAAAATCTGACTTTAGGCAATTCACTCAAAAATGGTGCAAAACGGTTGCAAATGCTCCCCTGGGATGTTTGGCGGTCGAAACAGAAGGCTTTTTATCACAGGACAAGAAATCAGCCCTCGACAACTTAACCGGCGGAAAAAGATTTTTTTGAAAAAATCCCAATACCCGGGGTCAGAATTTCAGGAAAAATCTGACTTTAGGCAATTCACTCAAAAATGGTGCCAAACGGTTGCAAATGCTCCCCTGAGAGGTTTGGAGGTCGAAACAGAAGGCTTTTTATCACAGGACAAGAAATCCGCCCTCGACAACTTAACCGGCGGAAAAATAATTTTTTGAAAAAATCCCAATACCCGGGGTCAGAATTTCATCAAAAATCTGACTTTAGGCAATTCACCCAAAAATGGTGCCAAACGGTTGTAAATGCTCCCCTGAGAGGTTTGGTGGTCGAAACAGAAGGCTTTTTATCACAGGACAAGAAATCAGCCCTCGACAACTTAACCGGCTGAAAAATAATTTTTTGAAAAAATCCCAATACCCGGGGTCAGAATTTCAGGAAAAATCTGACTTTAGGCAATTCACTCAAAAATGGTGCAAAACGGTTGCAGATGCTCCCCTGGGATGTTTGGCGGTCGAAACAGAAGGCTTTTTATCACAGGACAAGAAATCAGCCCTCGACAACTTAACCGGCGGAAAAAGATTTTTTTGAAAAAATCCCAATACCCGGGGTCAGAATTTCAGGAAAAATCTGACTTTAGGCAATTAACTCAAAAATGGTGCCAAACGGTTGCAAATGCTCCCCTGAGAGGTTTGGCGGTCGAAACAGAAGGCTTTTTATCACAGGACAAGAAATCAGCCCTCGACAACTTAACCGGCGGAAAAAGATTTTTTTGAAAAAATCCCAATACCCGGGGTCAGAATTTCAGGAAAAATCTGACTTTAGGCAATTCACCCAAAAATGGTGCCAAACAGTTGTAAATGCTCCCCTGGGATGTTTGGCGGTCGAAACAGAAGGCTTTTTATCACAGGACAAGAAATCAGCCCTCGACAACTTAACCGGGGGAAAAATAATTTTTTGAAAAAATCCCAATACCCGGGGTCAGAATTTCAGGAAAAATCTGACTTTAGGCAATTCACCCAAAAATGGTGCCAAACGGTTGTAAATGCTCCCCTGAGAAGTTTGGCGGTCGAAACAGAAGGCTTTTTATCACAGGACAAGAAATCAGCCCTCGACAACTTAACCGGCGGAAAAAGATTTTTTTGAAAAAATCCCAATACCCGGGGTCAGAATTTCAGGAAAAATCTGACTTTAGGCAATTCACCCAAAAATGGTGCCAAACGGTTGTAAATGCTCCCCTGAGAAATTTGGCGGTCGAAACAGAAGGCTTTTTATCACAGGACAAGAAATCAGCCCTCGACAACTTAACCGGCGGAAAAAGATTTTTTTGAAAAAATCCCAATACCCGGGGTCAGAATTTCAGGAAAAATCTGACTTTAGGCAATTAACTCAAAAATGGTGCCAAACGGTTGCAAATGCTCCCCTGAGAGGTTTGGAGGTCGAAACAGAAGGCTTTTTATCACAGGACAAGAAATCCGCCCTCGACAACTTAACCGGCGGAAAAATAATTTTTTGAAAAAATCCCAATACCCGGGGTCAGAATTTCATCAAAAATCTGACTTTAGGCAATTCACCCAAAAATGGTGCCAAACGGTTGTAAATGCTCCCCTGAGAGGTTTGGTGGTCGAAACAGAAGGCTTTTTATCACAGGACAAGAAATCAGCCCTCGACAACTTAACCGGCTGAAAAATAATTTTTTGAAAAAATCCCAATACCCGGGGTCAGAATTTCAGGAAAAATCTGACTTTAGGCAATTCACCCAAAAATGTTGCCAAACGGTTGTAAATGCTCCCCTGAGAAGTTTGGCGGTCGAAACAGAAGGCTTTTTATCACAGGACAAGAAATCAGCCCTCGACAACTTAACCAGCGGAAAAAGATTTTTTTGAAAAAATCCCAATACCCCGGGTCATAATTTCAGGAAAAATCTGACTTTAGGCAATTCACTCAAAAATGGTGCCAAACGGTTGCAAATGCTCCCCTGAGAGGTTTGGAGGTCGAAACAGAAGGCTTTTTATCACAGGACAAGAAATCCGCCCTCGACAACTTAACCGGCGGAAAAATAATTTTTTTCAAAAAATCCCAATACCCGGGGTCAGAATTTCATCAAAAATCTGACTTTAGGCAATTCACCCCAAAATGGTGCCAAACGGTTGTAAATGCTCCCCTGAGAGGTTTGGTGGTCGAAACAGAAGGCTTTTTATCACAGGACAAGAAATCAGCCCTCGACAACTTAACCGGCTGAAAAATAATTTTTTGAAAAAATCCCAATACCCGGGGTCAGAATTTCAGGAAAAATCTGACTTTAGGCAATTCACTCAAAAATGGTGCAAAACGGTTGCAAATGCTCCCCTGGGATGTTTGGCGGTCGAAACAGAAGGCTTTTTATCACAGGACAAGAAATCAGCCCTCGACAACTTAACCGGCGGAAAAAGATTTTTTTGAAAAAATCCCAATACCCGGGGTCAGAATTTCAGGAAAAATCTGACTTTAGGCAATTCACTCAAAAATGGTGCCAAACGGTTGCAAATGCTCCCCTGAGAGGTTTGGAGGTCGAAACAGAAGGCTTTTTATCACAGGACAAGAAATCCGCCCTCGACAACTTAACCGGCGGAAAAATAATTTTTTGAAAAAATCCCAATACCCGGGGTCAGAATTTCATCAAAAATCTGACTTTAGGCAATTCACCCAAAAATGGTGCCAAACGGTTGTAAATGCTCCCCTGAGAGGTTTGGTGGTCGAAACAGAAGGCTTTTTATCACAGGACAAGAAATCAGCCCTCGACAACTTAACCGGCTGAAAAATAATTTTTTGAAAAAATCCCAATACCCGGGGTCAGAATTTCAGGAAAAATCTGACTTTAGGCAATTCACCCAAAAATGGTGCCAAACGGTTGTAAATGCTCCCCTGAGAAGTTTGGCGGTCGAAACAGAAGGCTTTTTATCACAGGACAAGAAATCAGCCCTCGACAACTTAACCAGCGGAAAAAGATTTTTTTGAAAAAATCCCAATACCCGGGGTCAGAATTTCAGGAAAAATCTGACTTTAGGCAATTCACTCAAAAATGGTGCAAAACGGTTGCAAATGCTCCCCTGAGAGGTTTGGAGGTCGAAACAGAAGGCTTTTTATCACAGGACAAGAAATCAGACCTCGACAACTTAACCGGCGGAAAAAAATTTTTTTGAAAAAATCCCAATACCCGGGGGCAGAATTTCAGGAAAAATCTGACTTTAGGCACCTCACTCAAAAATGGTGCCAAACGATTGTAAATGCTCCCCTGAGATGTTTGGCGCTCGAAACAGAAGGCTTTTTATCACAGGACAAGAAATCAGCCCTCGACAACTTAACCAGCTGAAAAATAATTTTTTGAAAAAATCCCAATACCCGGGGTCAGAATTTCATCAAAAATCTGACTTTAGGCAATTCACTCAAAAATGGTGCCAAACGGTTGCAAATGCTCCCCTGAGATGTTTGGCGGTCGAAACAGAAGGCTTTTTATCACAGGACAAGAAATCAGCCCTCGACAACTTAACCGGCGGAAAAAGATTTTTTTGAAAAAATCCCAATATCCGGGGTCAGAATTTCAGGAAAAATCTGACTTTAGGCAATTCACCCAAAAATGGTGCCAAACGGTTGTAAATGCTCCCCTGGGATGTTTGGCGGTCGAAACAGAAGGCTTTTTATCACAGGACAAGAAATCAGCCCTCGACAACTTAACCGGGGGAAAAATAATTTTTTGAAAAAATCCCAATACCCGGGGTCAGAATTTCAGGAAAAATCTGACTTTAGGCAATTCACCCAAAAATGTTGCCAAACGGTTGTAAATGCTCCCCTGAGAAGTTTGGCGGTCGAAACAGAAGGCTTTTTATCACAGGACAAGAAATCAGCCCTCGACAACTTAACCGGCGGAAAAAGATTTTTTTGAAAAAATCCCAATACCCGGGGTCATAATTTCAGGAAAAATCTGACTTTAGGCAATTCACTCAAAAATGGTGCCAAACGGTTGCAAATGCTCCCCTGAGAGGTTTGGAGGTCGAAACAGAAGGCTTTTTATCACAGGACAAGAAATCCGCCCTCGACAACTTAACCGGCGGAAAAATAATTTTTTGAAAAAATCCCAATACCCGGGGTCAGAATTTCATCAAAAATCTGACTTTAGGCAATTCACCCCAAAATGGTGCCAAACGGTTGTAAATGCTCCCCTGAGAGGTTTGGTGGTCGAAACAGAAGGCTTTTTATCACAGGACAAGAAATCAGCCCTCGACAACTTAACCGGCTGAAAAATAATTTTTTGAAAAAATCCCAATACCCGGGGTCAGAATTTCAGGAAAAATCTGACTTTAGGCAATTCACTCAAAAATGGTGCAAAACGGTTGCAAATGCTCCCCTGGGATGTTTGGCGGTCGAAACAGAAGGCTTTTTATCACAGGACAAGAAATCAGCCCTCGACAACTTAACCGGCGGAAAAAGATTTTTTTGAAAAAATCCCAATACCCGGGGTCAGAATTTCAGGAAAAATCTGACTTTAGGCAATTCACTCAAAAATGGTGCCAAATGGTTGCAAATGCTCCCCTGAGAGGTTTGGAGGTCGAAACAGAAGGCTTTTTATCACAGGACAAGAAATCCGCCCTCGACAACTTAACCGGCGGAAAAATAATTTTTTGAAAAAATCCCAATACCCGGGGTCAGAATTTCATCAAAAATCTGAGTTTAGGCAATTCACCCAAAAATGGTGCCAAACGGTTGTAAATGCTCCCCTGAGAGGTTTGGTGGTCGAAACAGAAGGCTTTTTATCACAGGACAAGAAATCAGCCCTCGACAACTTAACCGGCTGAAAAATAATTTTTTGAAAAAATCCCAATACCCGGGGTCAGAATTTCAGGAAAAATCTGACTTTAGGCAATTCACCCAAAAATGGTGCCAAACGGTTGTAAATGCTCCCCTGAGAAGTTTGGCGGTCGAAACAGAAGGCTTTTTATCACAGGACAAGAAATCAGCCCTCGACAACTTAACCAGCGGAAAAAGATTTTTTTGAAAAAATCCCAATACCCGGGGTCAGAATTTCAGGAAAAATCTGACTTTAGGCAATTCACTCAAAAATGGTGCAAAACGGTTGCAAATGCTCCCCTGAGAGGTTTGGAGGTCGAAACAGAAGGCTTTTTATCACAGGACAAGAAATCAGACCTCGACAACTTAACCGGCGGAAAAAATTTTTTTTGAAAAAATCCCAATACCCGGGGGCAGAATTTCAGGAAAAATCTGACTTTAGGCACCTCACTCAAAAATGGTGCCAAACGATTGTAAATGCTCCCCTGAGATGTTTGGCGCTCGAAACAGAAGGCTTTTTATCACAGGACAAGAAATCAGCCCTCGACGACTTAACCAGCTGAAAAATAATTTTTTGAAAAAATCCCAATACCCGGGGTCAGAATTTCATCAAAAATCTGACTTTAGGCAATTCACTCAAAAATGGTGCCAAACGGTTGCAAATGCTCCCCTGAGATGTTTGGCGGTCGAAACAGAAGGCTTTTTATCACAGGACAAGAAATCAGCCCTCGACAACTTAACCGGCGGAAAAAGATTTTTTTGAAAAAATCCCAATATCCGGGGTCAGAATTTCAGGAAAAATCTGACTTTAGGCAATTCACTCAAAAATGGTGCCAAACGGTTGCAAATGCTCCCCTGAGAGGTTTGGTGGTCAAAACAGAAGGCTTTTTATCACAGGACAAGAAATCAGCCCTCGACAACTTAACCGGCTGAAAATTAATTTTTTGAAAAAATCCCAATATCCGGGGTCAGAATTTCAGGAAAAATCTGACTTTAGGCAATTCACCCAAAAATGGTGCCAAACGGTTGTAAATGCTCCCCTGAGAAGTTTGGCGGTCGAAACAGAAGGCTTTTTATCACAGGACAAGAAATCAGCCCTCGACAACTTAACCGGCGGAAAAAGATTTTTTTGAAAAAATCCCAATACCCGGGGTCAGAATTTCAGGAAAAATCTGACTTTAGGCAATTCACCCAAAAATGGTGCCAAACGGTTGTAAATGCTCCCCTGAGAAATTTGGCGGTCGAAACAGAAGGCTTTTTATCACAGGACAAGAAATCAGCCCTCGACAACTTAACCGGCGGAAAAAGATTTTTTTGAAAAAATCCCAATACCCGGGGTCAGAATTTCAGGAAAAATCTGACTTTAGGCAATTAACTCAAAAATGGTGCCAAACGGTTGCAAATGCTCCCCTGAGAGGTTTGGAGGTCGAAACAGAAGGCTTTTTATCACAGGACAAGAAATCCGCCCTCGACAACTTAACCGGCGGAAAAATAATTTTTTGAAAAAATCCCAATACCCGGGGTCAGAATTTCATCAAAAATCTGACTTTAGGCAATTCACCCAAAAATGGTGCCAAACGGTTGTAAATGCTCCCCTGAGAGGTTTGGTGGTCGAAACAGAAGGCTTTTTATCACAGGACAAGAAATCAGCCCTCGACAACTTAACCGGCTGAAAAATAATTTTTTGAAAAAATCCCAATACCCGGGGTCAGAATTTCAGGAAAAATCTGACTTTAGGCAATTCACCCAAAAATGTTGCCAAACGGTTGTAAATGCTCCCCTGAGAAGTTTGGCGGTCGAAACAGAAGGCTTTTTATCACAGGACAAGAAATCAGCCCTCGACAACTTAACCAGCGGAAAAAGATTTTTTTGAAAAAATCCCAATACCCGGGGTCATAATTTCAGGAAAAATCTGACTTTAGGCAATTCACTCAAAAATGGTGCCAAACGGTTGCAAATGCTCCCCTGAGAGGTTTGGAGGTCGAAACAGAAGGCTTTTTATCACAGGACAAGAAATCCGCCCTCGACAACTTAACCGGCGGAAAAATAATTTTTTTCAAAAAATCCCAATACCCGGGGTCAGAATTTCATCAAAAATCTGACTTTAGGCAATTCACCCCAAAATGGTGCCAAACGGTTGTAAATGCTCCCCTGAGAGGTTTGGTGGTCGAAACAGAAGGCTTTTTATCACAGGACAAGAAATCAGCCCTCGACAACTTAACCGGCTGAAAAATAATTTTTTGAAAAAATCCCAATACCCGGGGTCAGAATTTCAGGAAAAATCTGACTTTAGGCAATTCACTCAAAAATGGTGCAAAACGGTTGCAAATGCTCCCCTGGGATGTTTGGCGGTCGAAACAGAAGGCTTTTTATCACAGGACAAGAAATCAGCCCTCGACAACTTAACCGGCGGAAAAAGATTTTTTTGAAAAAATCCCAATACCCGGGGTCAGAATTTCAGGAAAAATCTGACTTTAGGCAATTCACTCAAAAATGGTGCCAAACGGTTGCAAATGCTCCCCTGAGAGGTTTGGAGGTCGAAACAGAAGGCTTTTTATCACAGGACAAGAAATCCGCCCTCGACAACTTAACCGGCGGAAAAATAATTTTTTGAAAAAATCCCAATACCCGGGGTCAGAATTTCATCAAAAATCTGACTTTAGGCAATTCACCCAAAAATGGTGCCAAACGGTTGTAAATGCTCCCCTGAGAGGTTTGGTGGTCGAAACAGAAGGCTTTTTATCACAGGACAAGAAATCAGCCCTCGACAACTTAACCGGCTGAAAAATAATTTTTTGAAAAAATCCCAATACCCGGGGTCAGAATTTCAGGAAAAATCTGACTTTAGGCAATTCACCCAAAAATGGTGCCAAACGGTTGTAAATGCTCCCCTGAGAAGTTTGGCGGTCGAAACAGAAGGCTTTTTATCACAGGACAAGAAATCAGCCCTCGACAACTTAACCAGCGGAAAAAGATTTTTTTGAAAAAATCCCAATACCCGGGGTCAGAATTTCAGGAAAAATCTGACTTTAGGCAATTCACTCAAAAATGGTGCAAAACGGTTGCAAATGCTCCCCTGAGAGGTTTGGAGGTCGAAACAGAAGGCTTTTTATCACAGGACAAGAAATCAGACCTCGACAACTTAACCGGCGGAAAAAAATTTTTTTGAAAAAATCCCAATACCCGGGGGCAGAATTTCAGGAAAAATCTGACTTTAGGCACCTCACTCAAAAATGGTGCCAAACGATTGTAAATGCTCCCCTGAGATGTTTGGCGCTCGAAACAGAAGGCTTTTTATCACAGGACAAGAAATCAGCCCTCGACAACTTAACCAGCTGAAAAATAATTTTTTGAAAAAATCCCAATACCCGGGGTCAGAATTTCATCAAAAATCTGACTTTAGGCAATTCACTCAAAAATGGTGCCAAACGGTTGCAAATGCTCCCCTGAGATGTTTGGCGGTCGAAACAGAAGGCTTTTTATCACAGGACAAGAAATCAGCCCTCGACAACTTAACCGGCGGAAAAAGATTTTTTTGAAAAAATCCCAATATCCGGGGTCAGAATTTCAGGAAAAATCTGACTTTAGGCAATTCACCCAAAAATGGTGCCAAACGGTTGTAAATGCTCCCCTGGGATGTTTGGCGGTCGAAACAGAAGGCTTTTTATCACAGGACAAGAAATCAGCCCTCGACAACTTAACCGGGGGAAAAATAATTTTTTGAAAAAATCCCAATACCCGGGGTCAGAATTTCAGGAAAAATCTGACTTTAGGCAATTCACCCAAAAATGTTGCCAAACGGTTGTAAATGCTCCCCTGAGAAGTTTGGCGGTCGAAACAGAAGGCTTTTTATCACAGGACAAGAAATCAGCCCTCGACAACTTAACCGGCGGAAAAAGATTTTTTTGAAAAAATCCCAATACCCGGGGTCATAATTTCAGGAAAAATCTGACTTTAGGCAATTCACTCAAAAATGGTGCCAAACGGTTGCAAATGCTCCCCTGAGAGGTTTGGAGGTCGAAACAGAAGGCTTTTTATCACAGGACAAGAAATCCGCCCTCGACAACTTAACCGGCGGAAAAATAATTTTTTGAAAAAATCCCAATACCCGGGGTCAGAATTTCATCAAAAATCTGACTTTAGGCAATTCACCCCAAAATGGTGCCAAACGGTTGTAAATGCTCCCCTGAGAGGTTTGGTGGTCGAAACAGAAGGCTTTTTATCACAGGACAAGAAATCAGCCCTCGACAACTTAACCGGCTGAAAAATAATTTTTTGAAAAAATCCCAATACCCGGGGTCAGAATTTCAGGAAAAATCTGACTTTAGGCAATTCACTCAAAAATGGTGCAAAACGGTTGCAAATGCTCCCCTGGGATGTTTGGCGGTCGAAACAGAAGGCTTTTTATCACAGGACAAGAAATCAGCCCTCGACAACTTAACCGGCGGAAAAAGATTTTTTTGAAAAAATCCCAATACCCGGGGTCAGAATTTCAGGAAAAATCTGACTTTAGGCAATTCACTCAAAAATGGTGCCAAATGGTTGCAAATGCTCCCCTGAGAGGTTTGGAGGTCGAAACAGAAGGCTTTTTATCACAGGACAAGAAATCCGCCCTCGACAACTTAACCGGCGGAAAAATAATTTTTTGAAAAAATCCCAATACCCGGGGTCAGAATTTCATCAAAAATCTGAGTTTAGGCAATTCACCCAAAAATGGTGCCAAACGGTTGTAAATGCTCCCCTGAGAGGTTTGGTGGTCGAAACAGAAGGCTTTTTATCACAGGACAAGAAATCAGCCCTCGACAACTTAACCGGCTGAAAAATAATTTTTTGAAAAAATCCCAATACCCGGGGTCAGAATTTCAGGAAAAATCTGACTTTAGGCAATTCACCCAAAAATGGTGCCAAACGGTTGTAAATGCTCCCCTGAGAAGTTTGGCGGTCGAAACAGAAGGCTTTTTATCACAGGACAAGAAATCAGCCCTCGACAACTTAACCAGCGGAAAAAGATTTTTTTGAAAAAATCCCAATACCCGGGGTCAGAATTTCAGGAAAAATCTGACTTTAGGCAATTCACTCAAAAATGGTGCAAAACGGTTGCAAATGCTCCCCTGAGAGGTTTGGAGGTCGAAACAGAAGGCTTTTTATCACAGGACAAGAAATCAGACCTCGACAACTTAACCGGCGGAAAAAATTTTTTTTGAAAAAATCCCAATACCCGGGGGCAGAATTTCAGGAAAAATCTGACTTTAGGCACCTCACTCAAAAATGGTGCCAAACGATTGTAAATGCTCCCCTGAGATGTTTGGCGCTCGAAACAGAAGGCTTTTTATCACAGGACAAGAAATCAGCCCTCGACGACTTAACCAGCTGAAAAATAATTTTTTGAAAAAATCCCAATACCCGGGGTCAGAATTTCATCAAAAATCTGACTTTAGGCAATTCACTCAAAAATGGTGCCAAACGGTTGCAAATGCTCCCCTGAGATGTTTGGCGGTCGAAACAGAAGGCTTTTTATCACAGGACAAGAAATCAGCCCTCGACAACTTAACCGGCGGAAAAAGATTTTTTTGAAAAAATCCCAATATCCGGGGTCAGAATTTCAGGAAAAATCTGCCTTTAGGCAATTCACTCAAAAATGGTGCCAAACGGTTGTAAATGCTCCCCTGAGATGTTTGGCGGTCGAAACAGAAGGCTTTTTATCGCAGGACAAGAAATCAGCCCTCGACAACTTAACCGGCGGAAAAAGATTTTTTTGAAAAAATCCCAATACCCGGGGTCAGAATTTCAGGAAAAATCTGACTTTCGGCAATTCACTCAAAAATGGTGCCAAACGGTTGCAAATGCTCCCCTGAGAGGTTTGGAGGTCGAAACAGAAGGCTTTTTATCACAGGACAAGAAATCAGCCCTCGACAACTTAACCGGCGGAAAAAGATTTTTTTGAAAAAATCCCAATACCCGGGGTCAGAATTTCAGGAAAAATCTGACTTTAGGCAATTCACTCAAATATGGTGCCAAACGGTTGCAAATGCTCCCCTGAGAGGTTTGGCGGTCGAAACAGAAGGCTTTTTATCACAGGACAAGAAATCAGCCCTCGACAACTTAACCGGCGGAAAAAGATTTTTTTGAAAAAATCCCAATTTTTCAGGAAAAATCTGACTTTAGGCAATTCACTCAAAAATGGTGCCAAACTGTTGTAAATGCTCCCCTGAGAAGTTTGGCGGTCGAAACAGAAGGCTTTTTATCACAGGACAAGAAATCAGCCCTCGACAACTTAACCGGCGGAAAAAGATTTTTTTGAAAAAATCCCAATACCCGGGGTCAGAATTTCAGGAAAAATCTGACTTTAGGCAATTCACTCAAAAGTGTGGCCAAACGGTTGTAAATGCTCCCCTGGGATGTTTGGCGGTCGAAACAGAAGGCTTTTTATCACAGGACAAGAAATCAGCCCTCGACAACTTAACCAGCTGAAAAATAATTTTTTGAAAAAATCCCAATACCCGGGGTCAGAATTTCAGGAAAAATCTGACTTTAGGCAATTCACCCAAAAATGGTGCCAAACGGTTGTAAATGCTCCCCTGAGAGGTTTGGAGGTCGAAACAGAAGGCTTTTTATCACAGGACAAGAAATCCGCCCTCGAAAACTTAACCGGCGGAAAAATAATTTTTTGAAAAAATCCCAATACCCGGGGTCAGAATTTCATCAAAAATCTGACTTTAGGCAATTCACCCAAAAATGGTGCCAAACGGTTGTAAATGCTCCCCTGAGAGGTTTGGTGGTCGAAACAGAAGGCTTTTTATCACAGGACAAGAAATCAGCCCTCGACAACATAACCGGCTGAAAAATAATTTTTTGAAAAAATCCCAATACCCGGGGTCAGAATTTCAGGAAAAATCTGACTTTTGGCAATTCACCCAAAAATGGTGCCAAACGGTTGTAAATGCTCCCCTGAGAAGTTTGGCGGTCGAAACAGAAGGCTTTTTATCACAGGACAAGAAATCAGCCCTCGACAACTTAACCGGCGGAAAAAGATTTTTTTGAAAAAATCCCAATATCCGGGGTCAGAATTTCAGGAAAAATCTGACTTTAGGCAATTCACTCAAAAATGGTGCCAAACGGTTGTAAATGCTCCCCTGAGATGTTTGGCGGTCGAAACAGAAGGCTTTTTATCGCAGGACAAGAAATCAGCCCTCGACAACTTAACCGGCGGAAAAAGATTTTTTTGAAAAAATCCCAATACCCGGGGTCAGAATTTCAGGAAAAATCTGACTTTCGGCAATTCACTCAAAAATGGTGCCAAACGGTTGCAAATGCTCCCCTGAGAGGTTTGGAGGTCGAAACAGAAGGCTTTTTATCACAGGACAAGAAATCAGCCCTCGACAACTTAACCGGCGGAAAAAGATTTTTTTGAAAAAATCCCAATACCCGGGGTCAGAATTTCAGGAAAAATCTGACTTTAGGCAATTCACTCAAATATGGTGCCAAACGGTTGCAAATGCTCCCCTGAGAGGTTTGGCGGTCGAAACAGAAGGCTTTTTATCACAGGACAAGAAATCAGCCCTCGACAACTTAACCGGCGGAAAAAGATTTTTTTGAAAAAATCCCAATTTTTCAGGAAAAATCTGACTTTAGGCAATTCACTCAAAAATGGTGCCAAACTGTTGTAAATGCTCCCCTGAGAAGTTTGGCGGTCGAAACAGAAGGCTTTTTATCACAGGACAAGAAATCAGCCCTCGACAACTTAACCGGCGGAAAAAGATTTTTTTGAAAAAATCCCAATACCCGGGGTCAGAATTTCAGGAAAAATCTGACTTTAGGCAATTCACTCAAAAATGGTGCCAAACGGTTGTAAATGCTCCCCTGAGATGTTTGGCGGTCGAAACAGAAGGCTTTTTATCGCAGGACAAGAAATCAGCCCTCGACAACTTAACCGGCGGAAAAAGATTTTTTTGAAAAAATCCCAATACCCGGGGTCAGAATTTCAGGAAAAATCTGACTTTCGGCAATTCACTCAAAAATGGTGCCAAACGGTTGCAAATGCTCCCCTGAGAGGTTTGGAGGTCGAAACAGAAGGCTTTTTATCACAGGACAAGAAATCAGCCCTCGACAACTTAACCGGCGGAAAAAGATTTTTTTGAAAAAATCCCAATACCCGGGGTCAGAATTTCAGGAAAAATCTGACTTTAGGCAATTCACTCAAATATGGTGCCAAACGGTTGCAAATGCTCCCCTGAGAGGTTTGGCGGTCGAAACAGAAGGCTTTTTATCACAGGACAAGAAATCAGCCCTCGACAACTTAACCGGCGGAAAAAGATTTTTTTGAAAAAATCCCAATTTTTCAGGAAAAATCTGACTTTAGGCAATTCACTCAAAAATGGTGCCAAACTGTTGTAAATGCTCCCCTGAGAAGTTTGGCGGTCGAAACAGAAGGCTTTTTATCACAGGACAAGAAATCAGCCCTCGACAACTTAACCGGCGGAAAAAGATTTTTTTGAAAAAATCCCAATACCCGGGGTCAGAATTTCAGGAAAAATCTGACTTTAGGCAATTCACTCAAAAGTGTGGCCAAACGGTTGTAAATGCTCCCCTGGGATGTTTGGCGGTCGAAACAGAAGGCTTTTTATCACAGGACAAGAAATCAGCCCTCGACAACTTAACCAGCTGAAAAATAATTTTTTGAAAAAATCCCAATACCCGGGGTCAGAATTTCAGGAAAAATCTGACTTTAGGCAATTCACCCAAAAATGGTGCCAAACGGTTGTAAATGCTCCCCTGAGAGGTTTGGAGGTCGAAACAGAAGGCTTTTTATCACAGGACAAGAAATCCGCCCTCGAAAACTTAACCGGCGGAAAAATAATTTTTTGAAAAAATCCCAATACCCGGGGTCAGAATTTCATCAAAAATCTGACTTTAGGCAATTCACCCAAAAATGGTGCCAAACGGTTGTAAATGCTCCCCTGAGAGGTTTGGTGGTCGAAACAGAAGGCTTTTTATCACAGGACAAGAAATCAGCCCTCGACAACATAACCGGCTGAAAAATAATTTTTTGAAAAAATCCCAATACCCGGGGTCAGAATTTCAGGAAAAATCTGACTTTTGGCAATTCACCCAAAAATGGTGCCAAACGGTTGTAAATGCTCCCCTGAGAAGTTTGGCGGTCGAAACAGAAGGCTTTTTATCACAGGACAAGAAATCAGCCCTCGACAACTTAACCGGCGGAAAAAGATTTTTTTGAAAAAATCCCAATACCCGGGGTCAGAATTTCAGGAAAAATCTGACTTTAGGCAATTCACTCAAAAATGGTGCCAAACGGTTGTAAATGCTCCCCTGAGATGTTTGGCGGTCGAAACAGAAGGCTTTTTATCGCAGGACAAGAAATCAGCCCTCGACAACTTAACCGGCGGAAAAAGATTTTTTTGAAAAAATCCCAATACCCGGGGTCAGAATTTCAGGAAAAATCTGACTTTAGGCAATTCACTCAAAAATGGTGCCAAACGGTTGTAAATGCTCCCCTGAGATGTTTGGCGGTCGAAACAGAAGGCTTTTTATCGCAGGACAAGAAATCAGCCCTCGACAACTTAACCGGCGGAAAAAGATTTTTTTGAAAAAATCCCAATACCCGGGGTCAGAATTTCAGGAAAAATCTGACTTTCGGCAATTCACTCAAAAATGGTGCCAAACGGTTGCAAATGCTCCCCTGAGAGGTTTGGAGGTCGAAACAGAAGGCTTTTTATCACAGGACAAGAAATCAGCCCTCGACAACTTAACCGGCGGAAAAAGATTTTTTTGAAAAAATCCCAATACCCGGGGTCAGAATTTCAGGAAAAATCTGACTTTAGGCAATTCACTCAAAAATGGTGCCAAACGGTTGCAAATGCTCCCCTGAGAGGTTTGGAGGTCGAAACAGAAGGCTTTTTATCACAGGACAAGAAATCAGCCCTCAACAACTTAACCGGCGGAAAAAGATTTTTTTGAAAAAATCCCAATTTTTCAGGAAAAATCTGACTTTAGGCAATTCACTCAAAAATGGTGCCAAACGGTTGTAAATGCTCCCCTGAGAGGTCTGGGGGTCGAAACAGAAGGCTTTTTATCACAGGACAAGAAATCAGCCCTCGACAAATTAACCGGCTGAAAAATAATTTTTTGAAAAAATCCCAATACCCGGGGTCAGAATTTCAGGAAAAATCTGACTTTAGGCAATTAACTCAAAAGTGTGGCCAAACGGTTGTAAATGCTCCCCTGGGATGTTTGGCGGTCGAAACAGAAGGCTTTTTATCACAGGACAAGAAATCAGCCCTCGACAACTTAACCGGCGGAAAAATATTTTTTTGAAAAAATCCCAATTTTTCAGGAAAAATCTGACTTTAGGCAATTCACTCAAAAATGGTGCCAAACGGTTGTAAATGCTCCCCTGAGAGGTTTGGTGGTCGAAACAGAAGGCTTTTTATCACAGGACAAGAAATCAGCCCTCGACAACTTAACCGGCTGAAAAAAAATTTTTTTGAAAAAATCCCAATACCCGGGGTCAGAATTTCAGGAAAAATCTGACTTTAGGCAATTCACTCAAAAGTGTGGCCAAACGGTTGTAAATGCTCCCCTGGGATGTTTGGCGGTCGAAACAGAAGGCTTTTTATCACAGGACAAGAAATCAGCCCTCGACAACTTAACCGGCGGAAAAATAATTTTTTGAAAAAATCCCAATACCCGGGGTCAGAATTTCATCAAAAATCTGACTTTAGGCAATTCACTCAAAAATGGTGCCAAACGGTTATAAATGCTCCCCTGAGAGGTTTGGTGGTCGAAACAGAAGGCTTTTTATCACAGGACAAGAAATCCGCCCTCGACAACTTAACCGGCGGAAAAATAATTTTTTGAAAAAATCCCAATACCCGGGGTCAGAATTTCAGGAAAAATCTGACTTTAGGCAATTCACCCAAAAATGGTGCCAAACGGTTGTAAATGCTCCCCTGAGAAGTTTGGCGGTCGAAACAGAAGGCTTTTTGTCACAGGACAAGAAATCAGCCCTCGACAACTTAACCGGCGGAAAAAGATTTTTTTGAAAAAATCCCAATACCCGGGGTCAGAATTTCAGGAAAAATCTGACTTTAGGCAATTCACTCAAAAATGGTGCCAAACGGTTGCAAATGCTCCCCTGAGAGGTTTGGCGCTCGAAACAGAAGGCTTTTTATCACAGGACAAGAAATCAGCCCTCGACAACTTAACCGGCTGAAAACGAATTTTTTGAAAAAATCCCAATACCCGGGGTCAGAATTTCATCAAAAATC
The DNA here is from genome assembly GCF_951804945.1 of Podarcis cretensis. Taxonomy (NCBI): domain Eukaryota; kingdom Metazoa; phylum Chordata; class Lepidosauria; order Squamata; family Lacertidae; genus Podarcis; species Podarcis cretensis. Next base: position 91,416,410 of record NC_137173.1, read on the forward strand.
TGACTTTAGGCAATTCACTCAAAAATGGTGCCAAACGGTTGCAAATGCTCCCCTGAGATGATTGGCGGTCGAAACAGAAGGCTTTTTATCACAGGACAAGAAATCAGCCCTCGACAACTTAACCGGCGTAAAAAGCTTTTTTTGAAAAAATCCCAATACCCGGGGTCAGAATTTCATCAAAAATCTGACTTTAGGCAATTCACTCAAAAATGGTGCCAAACGGTTGCAAATGCTCCCCTGAGAGGTCTGGAGGTCGAAACAGAAGGCTTTTTATCACAGGACAAGAAATCAGCCCTCGACAACTTAACCGGCGGAAAAAGATTTTTTTGAAAAAATCCCAATTTTTCAGGAAAAATCTGACTTTAGGCAATTCACTCAAAAGTGTGGCCAAACGGTTGTAAATGCTCCCCTGGGATGTTTGGCGGTCGAAACAGAAGGCTTTTTATCACAGGACAAGAAATCAGCCCTCGACAACTTAACCGGCGGAAAAAGATTTTTTTGAAAAAATCCCAATTTTTCAGGAAAAATCTGACTTTAGGCAATTCACTCAAAAATGGTGCCAAACGGTTGTAAATGCTCCCCTGAGAGGTCTGGTGGTCGAAACAGAAGGCTTTTTATCACAGGACAAGAAATCAGCCCTCGACAAATTAACCGGCTGAAAAATAATTTTTTGAAAAAATCCCAATACCCGGGGTCAGAATTTCAGGAAAAATCTGACTTTAGGCAATTAACTCAAAAGTGTGGCCAAACGGTTGTAAATGCTCCCCTGGGATGTTTGGCGGTCGAAACAGAAGGCTTTTTATCACAGGACAAGAAATCAGCCCTCGACAACTTAACCGGCGGAAAAATATTTTTTTGAAAAAATCCCAATTTTTCAGGAAAAATCTGACTTTAGGCAATTCACTCAAAAATGGTGCCAAACGGTTGTAAATGCTCCCCTGAGAGGTTTGGTGGTCGAAACAGAAGGCTTTTTATCACAGGACAAGAAATCAGCCCTCGACAACTTAACCGGCTGAAAAAAAATTTTTTTGAAAAAATCCCAATACCCGGGGTCAGAATTTCAGGAAAAATCTGACTTTAGGCAATTCACTCAAAAGTGTGGCCAAACGGTTGTAAATGCTCCCCTGGGATGTTTGGCGGTCGAAACAGAAGGCTTTTTATCACAGGACAAGAAATCAGCCCTCGACAACTTAACCGGCGGAAAAATAATTTTTTGAAAAAATCCCAATACCCGGGGTCAGAATTTCAGGAAAAATCTGACTTTAGGCAATTCACCCAAAAATGGTGCCAAACGGTTGTAAATGCTCCCCTGAGAAGTTTGGCGGTCGAAACAGAAGGCTTTTTGTCACAGGACAAGAAATCAGCCCTCGACAACTTAACCGGCGGAAAAAGATTTTTTTGAAAAAATCCCAATACCCGGGGTCAGAATTTCAGGAAAAATCTGACTTTCGGCAATTCACTCAAAAATGGTGCAAAACGGTTGCAAATGCTCCCCTGAGAGGTTTGGAGGTCGAAACAGAAGGCTTTTTATCACAGGACAAGAAATCAGCCCTCGACAACTTAACCGGCGGAAAAAGATTTTTTTGAAAAAATCCCAATACCCGGGGTCAGAATTTCAGGAAAAATCTGACTTTAGGCAATTCACTCAAAAATGGTGCCAAACGGTTGCAAATGCTCCCCTGAGAGGTTTGGCGCTCGAAACAGAAGGCTTTTTATCACAGGACAAGAAATCAGCCCTCGACAACTTAACCGGCTGAAAACGAATTTTTTGAAAAAATCCCAATACCCGGGGTCAGAATTTCATCAAAAATCTGACTTTAGGCAATTCACTCAAAAATGGTGCCAAACGGTTGCAAATGCTCCCCTGAGATGATTGGCGGTCGAAACAGAAGGCTTTTTATCACAGGACAAGAAATCAGCCCTCGACAACTTAACCGGCGTAAAAAGCTTTTTTTGAAAAAATCCCAATACCCGGGGTCAGAATTTCAGGAAAAATCTGACATTAGGCAATTCACTCAAAAATGGTGCCAAACGGTTGTAAATGATCCCCTGGGAGGTTTGGTGGTCGAAACAGAAGGCTTTTTATCACAGGACAAGAAATCAGCCCTCAACAACTTAACCGGCTGAAAAATAATTTTTTGAAAAAATCCCAATACCCGGGGTCAGAATGTCAGGAAAAATCTGACTTTCGGCAATTCACTCAAAAATGGTGCCAAACGGTTGCAAATGCTCCCCTGAGAGGTCTGGAGGTCGAAACAGAAGGCTTTTTATCACAGGACAAGAAATCAGCCCTCGACAACTTAACCGGCGGAAAAAGATTTTTTTGAAAAAATCCCAATTTTTCAGGAAAAATCTGACTTTAGGCAATTCACTCAAAAGTGTGGCCAAACGGTTGTAAATGCTCCCCTGGGATGTTTGGCGGTCGAAACAGAAGGCTTTTTATCACAGGACAAGAAATCAGCCCTCGACAACTTAACCGGCGGAAAAATAATTTTTTGAAAAAATCCCAATACCCGGGGTCAGAATTTCATCAAAAATCTGACTTTAGGCAATTCACTCAAAAATGGTGCCAAACGGTTGTAAATGCTCCCCTGAGAGGTTTGGTGGTCGAAACAGAAGGCTTTTTATCACAGGACAAGAAATCCGCCCTCGACAACTTAACCGGCGGAAAAATAATTTTTTGAAAAAATCCCAATACCCGGGGTCAGAATTTCAGGAAAAATCTGACTTTAGGCAATTCACCCAAAAATGGTGCCAAACGGTTGTAAATGCTCCCCTGAGAAGTTTGGCGGTCGAAACAGAAGGCTTTTTGTCACAGGACAAGAAATCAGCCCTCGACAACTTAACCGGCGGAAAAAGATTTTTTTGAAAAAATCCCAATACCCGGGGTCAGAATTTCAGGAAAAATCTGACTTTCGGCAATTCACTCAAAAATGGTGCAAAACGGTTGCAAATGCTCCCCTGAGAGGTTTGGAGGTCGAAACAGAAGGCTTTTTATCACAGGACAAGAAATCAGCCCTCGACAACTTAACCGGCGGAAAAAGATTTTTTTGAAAAAATCCCAATACCCGGGGTCAGAATTTCAGGAAAAATCTGACTTTCGGCAATTCACTCAAAAATGGTGCCAAACGGTTGCAAATGCTCCCCTGAGAGGTTTGGAGGTGTGAAACAGAAGGCTTTTTATCACAGGACAAGAAATCAGCCCTCGACAACTTAACCGGCGGAAAAAGATTTTTTTGAAAAAATCCCAATTTTTCAGGAAAAATCTGACTTTACGCAATTCACTCAAAAATGGTGCCAAACGGTTGTAAATGCTCCCCTGAGAGGTTTGGTGGTCGAAACAGAAGGCTTTTTATCACAGGACAAGAAATCAGCCCTCGACAACTTAACCGGTTGAAAAATAATTTTTTGAAAAAATCCCAATACCCGGGGTCAGAATTTCAGGAAAAATCTGACTTTAGGCAATTCACTCAAAAGTGTAGCCAAACGGTTGTAAATGCTCCCCTGGGATGTTTGGCGGTCGAAACAGAAGGCTTTTTATCACAGGACAAGAAATCAGCCCTCGACAACTTAACCGGCGGAAAAAGATTTTTTTGAAAAAATCCCAATACCCGGGGTCAGAATTTCAGGAAAAATCTGACTTTAGGCAATTCACTCAAAAATGGTGCCAAACGGTTGCAAATGCTCCCCTGAGAGGTTTGGAGGTCGAAACAGAAGGCTTTTTATCACAGGACAAGAAATCAGCCCTCGACAACTTAACCGGCGGAAAAATAATTTTTTGAAAAAATCCCAATACCCGGGGTCAGAATTTCATCAAAAATCTGACTTTAGGCAATTCACTCAAAAATGGTGCCAAGCGGTTGTAAATGCTCCCCTGAGGGTTTGGTGGTCGAAACAGAAGGCTTTTTATCACAGGACAAGAAATCAGCCCTCGACAACTTAACCGGCTGAAAAATAATTTTTAGAAAAAATCCCAATACCCGGGGTCAGAATTTCAGGAAAAATCTGACTTTAGGCAATTCACCCAAAAATGGTGCCAAACGGTTGTAAATGCTCCCCTGAGAAGTTTGGCGGTCGAAACAGAAGGCTTTTTATCACAGGACAAGAAATCAGCCCTCGACAACTTAACCGGCTGAAAAATTAATTTTTGAAAAAATCCCAATACCCGGGGTCAGAATTTCAGGAAAAATCTGACTTTAGGTAATTCACTCAAAAATGGTGCAAAACGGTTGCAAATGCTCCCCTGAGAGGTTTGGAGGTCGAAACAGAAGGCTTTTTATCACAGGACAAGAAATCAGCCCTCGACAACTTAACCGGCGGAAAAAGATTTTTTTGAAAAAATCCCAATACCCGGGGTCAGAATTTCAGGAAAAATCTGACTTTAGGCAATTCACTCAAAAATGGTGCCAAACGGTTGCAAATGCTCCCCTGAGAGGTTTGGCGCTCGAAACAGAAGGCTTTTTATCACAGGACAAGAAATCAGCCCTCGACAACTTAACCGGCTGAAAAATAATTTTTTGAAAAAATCCCAATACCCGGGGTCAGAATTTCAGGAAAAATCTGACTTTAGGCAATTCACCCAAAAATGGTGCCAAACGGTTGTAAATGCTCCCCTGAGAAGTTTGGCGGTCGAAACAGAAGGCTTTTTATCACAGGACAAGAAATCAGCCCTCGACAACTTAACCGGCGGAAAAAGATTTTTTTGAAAAAATCCCAATACCCGGGGTCAGAATTTCAGGAAAAATCAGACTTTAGGCAATTCACTCAAAAATGGTGCAAAACGGTTGCAAATGCTCCCCTGAGAGGTTTGGAGGTCGAAACAGAAGGCTTTTTATCACAGGACAAGAAATCAGCCCTCGACAACTTAACCGGCGGAAAAAGATTTTTTTGAAAAAATCCCAACACCCGGGGTCAGAATTTCAGGAAAAATCTGACTTTAGGCAATTCACTCAAAAATGGTGCCAAACGGTTGCAAATGCTCCCCTGAGAGGTTTGGTGGTCAAAACAGAAGGCTTTTTATCACAGGACAAGAAATCAGCCCTCGACAACTTAACCGGCTGAAAATTAATTTTTGAAAAAATCCCAATACCCGGGGTCAGAATTTCAGGAAAAATCTGACTTTAGGCAACTCATTCAAAAATGGTGCCAAACGATTGTAAATGCTCCCCTAAGATGTTTGGCGCTCGAAACAGAAGGCTTTTTATCACAGGACAAGAAATCAGCCCTCGACAACTTAACCGGCTGAAAAATAATTTTTTGAAAAAATCCCAATACCCGGGGTCAGAATTTCATCAAAAATCTGACTTTAGGCAATTCACTCAAAAATGGTGCCAAACGGTTGCAAATGCTCCCCTGAGAGGTTTGGTGGTCGAAACAGAAGGCTTTTTATCACAGGACAAGAAATCAGCCCTCGACAACTTAACCGGCGGAGAAAGATTTTTTTGAAAAAATCCCAATACCCGGGGTCAGAATTTCATCAAAAATCTGACTTTAGGCAATTCACTCAAAAATGGTGCCAAACGGTTGTAAATGCTCCCCGGAGATGTTTGGCGGTCGAAAGAGAAGGCTTTTTATCGTAGGACAAGAAATCAGCCCTCGACAACTTAACCGGCGGAAAAAGATTTTTTTGAAAAAATCCCAATACCCGGGGTCAGAATTTCAGGAAAAATCTGACTTTCGGCAATTCACTCAAAAATGGTGCCAAACGGTTGCAAATGCTCCCCTGAGAGGTTTGGAGGTCGATACAGAAGGCTTTTTATCACAGGACAAGAAATCAGCCCTCGACAACTTAACCGGCGGAAAAAGATTTTTTTGAAAAAATCCCAATACCCGGGGTCAGAATTTCAGGAAAAATCTGACTTTAGGCAATTCACTCAAAAATGGTGCCAAACGGTTGTAAATGCTCCCCTGAGAGGTTTGGTGGTCGAAACAGAAGGCTTTTTATCACAGGACAAGAAATCAGCCCTCGACAACTTAACCGGCTGAAAAATAATTTTTTGAAAAAATCCCAATACCCGGGGTCAGAATTTCAGGAAAAATCTGACTTTAGGCAATTCACCCAAAAATGGTGCCAAACGGTTGTAAATGCTCCCCTGAGAAGTTTGGCGGTCGAAACAGAAGGCTTTTTATCACAGGACAAGAAATCAGCCCTCGACAACTTAACCGGCGGAAAAAGATTTTTTTGAAAAAATCCCAATACCCGGGGTCAGAATTTCAGGAAAAATCTGACTTTAGGCAATTCACTCAAAAATGCTGCAAAACGGTTGCAAATGCTCCCCTGAGAGGTTTGGAGGTCGAAACAGAAGGCTTTTTATCACAGGACAAGAAATCAGCCCTCGACAACTTAACCGGCGGAAAAAGATTTTTTTGAAAAAATCCCAATACCCGGGGTCAGAATTTCAGGAAAAATCTGACTTTAGGCAATTCACTCAAAAATGGTGCCAAACGGTTGCAAATGCTCCCCTGAGAGGTTTGGTGGTCAAAACAGAAGGCTTTTTATCACAGGACAAGAAATCAGCCCTCGACAACTTAACCGGCTGAAAAATAATTTTTTGAAAAAATCCCAATACCCGGGGTCAGAATTTCATCAAAAATCTGACTTTAGGCAATTCACTCAAAAATGGTGCCAAACGGTTGCAAATGCTCCCCTGAGATGTTTGGCGGTCGAAACAGAAGGCTTTTTATCACAGGACAAGAAATCAGCCCTCGACAACTTAACCGGCGGAAAAAGATTTTTTTGAAAAAATCCCAATACCCGAGGTCAGAATTTCAGGAAAAATCTGACTTTCGGCAATTCACTCAAAAATGGTGCCAAACGGTTGCAAATGCTCCCCTGAGAGGTTTGGCGGTCGAAACAGAAGGCTTTTTATCACAGGACAAGAAATCAGCCCTCGACAACTTAACCGGCGGAAAAAGATTTTTTTGAAAAAATCCCAATACCCGGGGTCAGAATTTCAGGAAAAATCTGACTTTAGGCAATTCACTCAAAAGTGTGGCCAAACGGTTGTAAATGCTCCCCTGGGATGTTTGGCGGTCGAAACAGAAGGCTTTTTATCACAGGACAAGAAATCAGCCCTCGACAACTTAACCGGCGGAAAAAGATTTTTTTGAAAAAATCCCAATACCCGGGGTCAGAATTTCAGGAAAAATCTGACTTTAGGCAATTCACTCAAAAATGCTGCAAAACGGTTGCAAATGCTCCCCTGAGAGGTTTGGAGGTCGAAACAGAAGGCTTTTTATCACAGGACAAGAAATCAGCCCTCGACAACTTAACCGGCGGAAAAAGATTTTTTTGAAAAAATCCCAATACCCGGGGTCAGAATTTCAGGAAAAATCTGACTTTAGGCAATTCACTCAAAAATGGTGCCAAACGGTTGCAAATGCTCCCCTGAGAGGTTTGGTGGTCAAAACAGAAGGCTTTTTATCACAGGACAAGAAATCAGCCCTCGACAACTTAACCGGCTGAAAATTAATTTTTTGAAAAAATCCCAATACCCGGGGTCAGAATTTCAGGAAAAATCTGACTTTAGGCAACTCATTCAAAAATGGTGCCAAACGATTGTAAATGCTCCCCTGAGATGTTTGGCGCTCGAAACAGAAGGCTTTTTATCACAGGACAAGAAATCAGCCCTCGACAACTTAACCGGCTGAAAAATAATTTTTTGAAAAAATCCCAATACCCGGGGTCAGAATTTCATCAAAAATCTGACTTTAGGCAATTCACTCAAAAATGGTGCCAAACGGTTGCAAATGCTCCCTTGAGAGGTTTCACGGTCGAAACAGAAGGCTTTTTATCACAGGACAAGAAATCAGCCCTCGACAACTTAACCGGCGGAAAAATATTTTTTTGAAAAAATCCCAATACCCGGGGTCAGAATTTCAGGAAAAATCTGACTTTCGGCAATTCACTCAAAAATGGTGCCAAACAGTTGCAAATGCTCCCCTGAGAGGTTTGGAGGTCGATACAGAAGGCTTTTTATCACAGGACAAGAAATCAGCCCTCGACAACTTAACCGGCGGAAAAAGATTTTTTTGAAAAAATCCCAATACCCGGGGTCAGAATTTCAGGAAAAATCTGACTTTAGGCAATTCACTCAAAAATGGTGCCAAACGGCTGCAAATGCTCCCCTGAGAGGTTTGGCGGTCGAAACAGAAGGCTTTTTATCACAGGACAAGAAATCAGCCCTCAACAACTTAACCGGCTGAAAAATAATTTTTTCAAAAAATCCCAATACCCGGGGTCAGAATTTCAGGAAAAATCTGACTTTCGGCAATTCACTCAAAAATGGTGCCAAACGGTTGCAAATGCTCCCCTGAGAGGTCTGGAGGTCGAAACAGAAGGCTTTTTATCACAGGACAAGAAATCAGCCCTTGACAACTTAACCGGCGGAAAAAGATTTATTTGAAAAAATCCCAATTTTTCAGGAAAAATCTGACTTTAGGCAATTCACTCAAAAATGGTGCCAAACGGTTGTAAATGCTCCCCTGAGAGGTTTGGTGGTCGAAACAGAAGGCTTTTTATCACAGGACAAGAAATCAGCCCTCGACAACTTAACCGGCTGAAAAATAATTTTTTGAAAAAATCCCAATACCCGGGGTCAGAATTTCAGGAAAAATCTGACTTTAGGCAATTCACCCAAAAATGGTGCCAAACGGTTGTAAATGCTCCCCTGAGAAGTTTGGCGGTCGAAACAGAAGGCTTTTTATCACAGGACAAGAAATCAGCCCTCGACAACTTAACCGGCGGAAAAAGATTTTTTTGAAAAAATCCCAATACCCGGGGTCAGAATTTCAGGAAAAATCTGACTTTAGGCAATTCACTCAAAAATGGTGCAAAACGGTTGCAAATGCTCCCCTGAGAGGTTTGGAGGTCGAAACAGAAGGCTTTTTATCACAGGACAAGAAATCAGCCCTCGACAACTTAACCGGCGGAAAAAGATTTTTTTGAAAAAATCCCAATACCCGGGGTCAGAATTTCAGGAAAAATCTGACTTTAGGCAATTCACTCAAAAATGGTGCCAAACGGTTGCAAATGCTCCCCTGAGAGGTTTGGTGGTCAAAACAGAAGGCTTTTTATCACAGGACAAGAAATCAGCCCTCGACAACTTAACCGGCTGAAAAATAATTTTTTGAAAAAATCCCAATACCCGGGGTCAGAATTTCAGGAAAAATCTGACTTTAGGCAATTCACTCAAAAATGGTGCCAAACGGTTGCAAATGCTCCCCTGAGATGTTTGGCGGTCGAAACAGAAGGCTTTTTATCACAGGACAAGAAATCAGCCCTCGACAACTTAACCGGCGGAAAAAGATTTTTTTGAAAAAATCCCAATACCCGAGGTCAGAATTTCAGGAAAAATCTGACTTTCGGCAATTCACTCAAAAATGGTGCCAAACGGTTGCAAATGCTCCCCTGAGAGGTTTGGCGGTCGAAACAGAAGGCTTTTTATCACAGGACAAGAAATCAGCCCTCGACAACTTAACCGGCGGAAAAAGATTTTTTTGAAAAAATCCCAATACCCGGGGTCAGAATTTCAGGAAAAATCTGACTTTAGGCAATTCACTCAAAAGTGTGGCCAAACGGTTGTAAATGCTCCCCTGGGATGTTTGGCGGTCGAAACAGAAGGCTTTTTATCACAGGACAAGAAATCAGCCCTCGACAACTTAACCGGCGGAAAAAGATTTTTTTGAAAAAATCCCAATACCCGGGGTCAGAATTTCAGGAAAAATCTGACTTTAGGCAATTCACTCAAAAATGGTTCCAAACGGTTGCAAATGCTCCCCTGAGAGGTTTGGAGGTCGAAACAGAAGGCTTTTTATCACAGGACAAGAAATCCGCCCTCGACAACTTAACCGGCGGAAAAATAATTTTTTGAAAAAATCCCAATACCCGGGGTCAGAATTTCATCAAAAATCTGACTTTCGGCAATTCACTCAAAAATGGTGCCAAACGGTTGCAAATGCTCCCCTGAGAGGTTTGGAGGTCGATATAGAAGGCTTTTTATCACAGGACAAGAAATCAGCCCTCGACAACTTAACCGGCGGAAAAAGATTTTTTTGAAAAAATCCCAATACCCGGGGTCAGAATTTCAGGAAAAATCTGACTTTAGGCAATTCACTCAAAAATGGTGCCAAACGGTTGCAAATGCTCCCCTGAGAGGTTTGGAGGTCGAAACAGAAGGCTTTTTATCACAGGACAAGAAATCAGCCCTCGACAACTTAACCGGCGGAAAAAGATTTTTTTGAAAAAATCCCAATTTTTCAGGAAAAATCTGACTTTAGGCAATTCACTCAAAAATGGTGCCAAACGGTTGTAAATGCTCCCCTGAGAGGTTTGGTGGTCGAAACAGAAGGCTTTTTATCACAGGACAAGAAATCAGCCCTCGACAACTTAACCGGCTGAAAAATAATTTTTTGAAAAAATCCCAATACCCGGGGTCAGAATTTCAGGAAAAATATGACTTTAGGCAATTCACTCAAAAATGGTGCCAAACGGTTGTAAATGCTCCCCTGAGAAGTTTGGCGGTCGAAACAGAAGGCTTTTTATCGCAGGACAAGAAATCAGCCCTCGACAACTTAACCGGCTGAAAATTAATTTTTTGAAAAAATCCCAATACCCGGGGTCAGAATTTCAGGAAAAATCTGACTTTAGGCAATTCACTCAAAAATGGTGCCAAACGGTTGTAAATGCTCCCCTGAGAAGTTTGGCGGTCGAAACAGAAGGCTTTTTATCACAGGACAAGAAATCAGCCCTCGACAACTTAACCGGCGGAAAAAGATTTTTTTGAAAAAATCCCAATACCCGGGGTCAGAATTTCAGGAAAAATCTGACTTTAGGCAATTCACTCAAAAATGGTGCCAAACGGTTGCAAATGCTCCCCTGAGAGGTTTGGTGGTCAAAACAGAAGGCTTTTTATCACAGGACAAGAAATCAGCCCTCGACAACTTAACCGGCGGAAAAAGATTTTTTTGAAAAAATCCCAATACCCGGGGTCAGAATTTCAGGAAAAATCTGACTTTAGGCAATTCACTCAAAAATGGTGCCAAACGGTTGCAAATGCTCCCCTGAGAGGTTTGGTGGTCAAAACAGAAGGCTTTTTATCACAGGACAAGAAATCAGCCCTCGACAACTTAACCGGCTGAAAAATAATTTTTTGAAAAAATCCCAATACCCGGGGTCAGAATTTCATCAAAAATCTGACTTTAGGCAATTCACTCAAAAATGGTGCCAAACGGTAGCAAATGCTCCCCTGAGATGTTTGGCGGTCGAAACAGAAGGCTTTTTATCACAGGACAAGAAATCAGCCCTCGACAACTTAACCGGCGGAAAAAGATTTTTTTGAAAAAATCCCAATACCCGGGGTCAGAATTTCAGGAAAAATCTGACTTTCGGCAATTCACTCAAAAATGGTGCCAAACGGTTGCAAATGCTCCCCTGAGAGGTTTGGCGGTCGAAACAGAAGGCTTTTTATCACAGGACAAGAAATCAGCCCTCGACAACTTAACCGGCGGAAAAAGATTTTTTTGAAAAAATCCCAATACCCGGGGTCAGAATTTCAGGAAAAATCTGACTTTAGGCAATTCACTCAAAAGTGTGGCCAAACGGTTGTAAATGCTCCCCTGGGATGTTTGGCGGTCGAAACAGAAGGCTTTTTATCACAGGACAAGAAATCAGCCCTCGACAACTTAACCGGCGGAAAAAGATTTTTTTGAAAAAATCCCAATACCCGGGGTCAGAATTTCAGGAAAAATCTGACTTTAGGCAATTCACTCAAAAATGGTTCCAAACGGTTGCAAATGCTCCCCTGAGAGGTTTGGAGGTCGAAACAGAAGGCTTTTTATCACAGGACAAGAAATCCGCCCTCGACAACTTAACCGGCGGAAAAATAATTTTTTGAAAAAATCCCAATACCCGGGGTCAGAATTTCATCAAAAATCTGACTTTCGGCAATTCACTCAAAAATGGTGCCAAACGGTTGCAAATGCTCCCCTGAGAGGTTTGGCGGTCGAAACAGAAGGCTTTTTATCACAGGACAAGAAATCAGCCCTCGACAACTTAACCGGCGGAAAAAGATTTTTTTGAAAAAATCCCAATACCCGAGGTCAGAATTTCAGGAAAAATCTGACTTTCGGCAATTCACTCAAAAATGGTGCCAAACGGTTGCAAATGCTCCCCTGAGAGGTTTGGCGGTCGAAACAGAAGGCTTTTTATCACAGGACAAGAAATCAGCCCTCGACAACTTAACCGGCGGAAAAAGATTTTTTTGAAAAAATCCCAATACCCGGGGTCAGAATTTCAGGAAAAATCTGACTTTAGGCAATTCACTCAAAAGTGTGGCCAAACGGTTGTAAATGCTCCCCTGGGATGTTTGGCGGTCGAAACAGAAGGCTTTTTATCACAGGACAAGAAATCAGCCCTCGACAACTTAACCGGCGGAAAAAGATTTTTTTGAAAAAATCCCAATACCCGGGGTCAGAATTTCAGGAAAAATCTGACTTTAGGCAATTCACTCAAAAATGGTTCCAAACGGTTGCAAATGCTCCCCTGAGAGGTTTGGAGGTCGAAACAGAAGGCTTTTTATCACAGGACAAGAAATCCGCCCTCGACAACTTAACCGGCGGAAAAATAATTTTTTGAAAAAATCCCAATACCCGGGGTCAGAATTTCATCAAAAATCTGACTTTCGGCAATTCACTCAAAAATGGTGCCAAACGGTTGCAAATGCTCCCCTGAGAGGTTTGGAGGTCGATATAGAAGGCTTTTTATCACAGGACAAGAAATCAGCCCTCGACAACTTAACCGGCGGAAAAAGATTTTTTTGAAAAAATCCCAATACCCGGGGTCAGAATTTCAGGAAAAATCTGACTTTAGGCAATTCACTCAAAAATGGTGCCAAACGGTTGCAAATGCTCCCCTGAGAGGTTTGGAGGTCGAAACAGAAGGCTTTTTATCACAGGACAAGAAATCAGCCCTCGACAACTTAACCGGCGGAAAAAGATTTTTTTGAAAAAATCCCAATTTTTCAGGAAAAATCTGACTTTAGGCAATTCACTCAAAAATGGTGCCAAACGGTTGTAAATGCTCCCCTGAGAGGTTTGGTGGTCGAAACAGAAGGCTTTTTATCACAGGACAAGAAATCAGCCCTCGACAACTTAACCGGCTGAAAAATAATTTTTTGAAAAAATCCCAATACCCGGGGTCAGAATTTCAGGAAAAATATGACTTTAGGCAATTCACTCAAAAATGGTGCCAAACGGTTGTAAATGCTCCCCTGAGAAGTTTGGCGGTCGAAACAGAAGGCTTTTTATCGCAGGACAAGAAATCAGCCCTCGACAACTTAACCGGCTGAAAATTAATTTTTTGAAAAAATCCCAATACCCGGGGTCAGAATTTCAGGAAAAATCTGACTTTAGGCAATTCACTCAAAAATGGTGCCAAACGGTTGTAAATGCTCCCCTGAGAAGTTTGGCGGTCGAAACAGAAGGCTTTTTATCACAGGACAAGAAATCAGCCCTCGACAACTTAACCGGCGGAAAAAGATTTTTTTGAAAAAATCCCAATACCCGGGGTCAGAATTTCAGGAAAAATCTGACTTTAGGCAATTCACTCAAAAATGGTGCCAAACGGTTGCAAATGCTCCCCTGAGAGGTTTGGTGGTCAAAACAGAAGGCTTTTTATCACAGGACAAGAAATCAGCCCTCGACAACTTAACCGGCGGAAAAAGATTTTTTTGAAAAAATCCCAATACCCGGGGTCAGAATTTCAGGAAAAATCTGACTTTAGGCAATTCACTCAAAAATGGTGCCAAACGGTTGCAAATGCTCCCCTGAGAGGTTTGGTGGTCAAAACAGAAGGCTTTTTATCACAGGACAAGAAATCAGCCCTCGACAACTTAACCGGCTGAAAAATAATTTTTTGAAAAAATCCCAATACCCGGGGTCAGAATTTCATCAAAAATCTGACTTTAGGCAATTCACTCAAAAATGGTGCCAAACGGTAGCAAATGCTCCCCTGAGATGTTTGGCGGTCGAAACAGAAGGCTTTTTATCACAGGACAAGAAATCAGCCCTCGACAACTTAACCGGCGGAAAAAGATTTTTTTGAAAAAATCCCAATACCCGGGGTCAGAATTTCAGGAAAAATCTGACTTTCGGCAATTCACTCAAAAATGGTGCCAAACGGTTGCAAATGCTCCCCTGAGAGGTTTGGCGGTCGAAACAGAAGGCTTTTTATCACAGGACAAGAAATCAGCCCTCGACAACTTAACCGGCGGAAAAAGATTTTTTTGAAAAAATCCCAATACCCGGGGTCAGAATTTCAGGAAAAATCTGACTTTAGGCAATTCACTCAAAAGTGTGGCCAAACGGTTGTAAATGCTCCCCTGGGATGTTTGGCGGTCGAAACAGAAGGCTTTTTATCACAGGACAAGAAATCAGCCCTCGACAACTTAACCGGCGGAAAAAGATTTTTTTGAAAAAATCCCAATACCCGGGGTCAGAATTTCAGGAAAAATCTGACTTTAGGCAATTCACTCAAAAATGGTTCCAAACGGTTGCAAATGCTCCCCTGAGAGGTTTGGAGGTCGAAACAGAAGGCTTTTTATCACAGGACAAGAAATCCGCCCTCGACAACTTAACCGGCGGAAAAATAATTTTTTGAAAAAATCCCAATACCCGGGGTCAGAATTTCATCAAAAATCTGACTTTCGGCAATTCACTCAAAAATGGTGCCAAACGGTTGCAAATGCTCCCCTGAGAGGTTTGGAGGTCGATATAGAAGGCTTTTTATCACAGGACAAGAAATCAGCCCTCGACAACTTAACCGGCGGAAAAAGATTTTTTTGAAAAAATCCCAATACCCGGGGTCAGAATTTCAGGAAAAATCTGACTTTAGGCAATTCACTCAAAAATGGTGCCAAACGGTTGCAAATGCTCCCCTGAGAGGTTTGTAGGTCGAAACAGAAGGCTTTTTATCACAGGACAAGAAATCAGCCCTCGACAACTTAACCGGCGGAAAAAGATTTTTTTGAAAAAATCCCAATTTTTCAGGAAAAATCTGACTTTAGGCAATT
Organism: Podarcis cretensis; assembly: GCF_951804945.1. Lineage (NCBI taxonomy): Eukaryota > Metazoa > Chordata > Lepidosauria > Squamata > Lacertidae > Podarcis > Podarcis cretensis. Next base: position 91,431,478 of record NC_137173.1, read on the forward strand.
CACTCAAAAATGGTGCCAAACGGTTGTAAATGCTCCCCTGAGAGGTTTGGTGGTCGAAACAGAAGGCTTTTTATCACAGGACAAGAAATCAGCCCTCGACAACTTAACCGGCTGAAAAATAATTTTTTGAAAAAATCCCAATACCCGGGGTCAGAATTTCAGGAAAAATATGACTTTAGGCAATTCACTCAAAAATGGTGCAAAACGGTTGCAAATGCTCCCCTGAGAGGTTTGGAGGTCGAAACAGAAGGCTTTTTATCACAGGACAAGAAATCAGCCCTCGACAACTTAACCGGCTGAAAATTAATTTTTTGAAAAAATCCCAATACCCGGGGTCAGAATTTCAGGAAAAATCTGACTTTAAGCAACTCATTCAAAAATGGTGCCAAACGATTGTAAATGCTCCCCTGAGATGTTTGGCGCTCGAAACAGAAGGCTTTTTATCACAGGACAAGAAATCAGCCCTCGACAACTTAACCGGCTGAAAAATAATTTTTTGAAAAAATCCCAATACCCGGGGTCAGAATTTCATCAAAAATCTGACTTTAGGCAATTCACTCAAAAATGGTGCCAAACGGTTGCAAATGCTCCCCTGAGATGTTTGGCGGTCGAAACAGAAGGCTTTTTATCACAGGACGAGAAATCAGCCCTCGACAACTTAACCGGCGGAAAAAGATTTTTTTGAAAAAATCCCAATACGCGGGGTCAGAATTTCATCAAAAATCTGACTTTAGGCAATTCACTCAAAAATGGTGCCAAACGGTTGTAAATGCTCCCCTGAGATGTTTGGCGGTCGAAACAGAAGGCTTTTTATCGTAGGACAAGAAATCAGCCCTCGACAACTTAACCGGCGGAAAAAGATTTTTTTGAAAAAATCCCAATACCCGGGGTCAGAATTTCAGGAAAAATCTGACTTTCGGCAATTCACTCAAAAATGGTGCCAAACGGTTGCAATTGCTCCCCTGAGAGGTTTGGAGGTCGATACAGAAGGCTTTTTATCACAGGACAAGAAATCAGCCCTCGACAACTTAACCGGCGGAAAAAGATTTTTTTGAAAAAATCCCAATACCCGGGGTCAGAATTTCAGGAAAAATCTGACTTTAGGCAATTCACTCAAAAATGGTGCCAAACGGTTGCAAATGCTCCCCTGAGAGGTTTGGAGGTCGAAACAGAAGGCTTTTTATCACAGGAGAAGAAATCAGCCCTCGACAACTTAACCGTCTGAAAAATAATTTTTTGAAAAAATCCCAATACCCGGGGTCAGAATTTCAGGAAAAATCTGACTTTAGGCAATTCACTCAAAAGTGTGGCCAAACGGTTGTAAATGCTCCCCTGGGATGTTTGGCGGTCGAAACAGAACGCTTTTTATCACAGGACAAGAAATCAGCCCTCGACAACTTAACCGGCGGAAAAAGATTTTTTTGAAAAAATCCCAATACCCGGGGTCAGAATTTCAGGAAAAATCTGACTTTAGGCAATTCACCCCAAAATGGTGCCAAACGGTTGTAAATGCTCCCCTGAGAAGTTTGGCGGTCGAAACAGAAGGCTTTTTATCACAGGACAAGAAATCAGCCCTCGACAACTTAACCGGCGGAAAAAGATTTTTTTGAAAAAATCCCAATACCCGGGGTCAGAATTTCAGGAAAAATCTGACTTTAGGTAATTCACTCAAAAATGGTGCAAAACGGTTGCAAATGCTCCCCTGAGAGGTTTGGAGGTCGAAACAGAAGGCTTTTTATCACAGGACAAGAAATCAGCCCTCGACAACTTAACCGGCGGAAAAAGATTTTTTTGAAAAAATCCCAATACCCAGGGTCAGAATTTCAGGAAAAATCTGACTTTAGGCAATTCACTCAAAAATGGTGCCAAACGGTTGCAAATGCTCCCCTGAGAGGTTTGGTGGTCAAAACAGAAGGCTTTTTATCACAGGACAAGAAATCAGCCCTCGACAACTTAACCGGCTGAAAATTAATTTTTTGAAAAAATCCCAATACCCGGGGTCAGAATTTCAGGAAAAATCTGACTTAGGCAACTCACTCAAAAATGGTGCCAAACGATTGTAAATGCTCCCCTGAGATGTTTGGCGCTCGAAACAGAAGGCTTTTTATCACAGGACAAGAAATCAGCCCTCGACAACTTAACCGGCTGAAAAATAATTTTTTGAAAAAATCCCAATACCCGGGGTCAGAATTTCATCAAAAATCTGACTTTAGGCAATTCACTCAAAAGTGTTGCCAAACGGTTGTAAATGCTCCCCTTGGATGTTTGGCGGTCGAAACAGAAGGCTTTTTATCACAGGACAAGAAATCAGCCCTCGACAACTTAACCGGCAGAAAAAGATTTTTTTGAAAAAATCCCAATACCCGGGGTCAGAATTTCAGGAAAAATCTGACTTTAGGCAATTCACTCAAAAATGGTGCCAAACGGTTGTAAATGCTCCCCTGTGAGGTTTGGAGGTCGAAACAGAAGGCTTTTTATCACAGGACAAGAAATCCACCCTCGACAACTTACCCGGCGGAAAAATAATTTTTTGAAAAAATCCCAATACCCGGGGTCAGAATTTCATCAAAAATCTGACTTTCGGCAATTCACTCAAAAATGGTGCCAAACGGTTGTAAATGCTCCCCTGAGAGGTTTGGAGGTCGATACAGAAGGCTTTTTATCACAGGACAAGAAATCAGCCCTCGACAACTTAACCGGCAGAAAAAGATTTTTTTGAAAAAATCCCAATACCCGGGGTCAGAATTTCAGGAAAAATCTGACTTTAGGCAATTCACTCAAAAATGGTGCCAAACGGTTGCAAATGCTCCCCTGAGAGGTTTGGAGGTCGAAACAGAAGGCTTTTTATCACAGGACAAGAAATCAGCCCTCGACAACTTAACCGGCGGAAAAAGATTTTTTTGAAAAAATCCCAATACCCGGGGTCAGACTTTCAGGAAAAATCTGACTTTAGGCAATTCACTCAAAAATGGTGCCAAACGGTTGCAAATGCTCCCCTGAGAGGTTTGGTGGTCAAAACAGAAGGCTTTTTATCACAGGACAAGAAATCAGCCCTCGACAACTTAACCGGCGGAAAAAGATTTTTTTGAAAAAATCCCAATACCCGGGGTCAGAATTTCAGGAAAAATCTGACTTTAGGCAACTCATTCAAAAATGGTGCCAAACGATTGTAAATGCTCCCCTGAGATGTTTGGCGCTCGAAACAGAAGGCTTTTTATCACAGGACAAGAAATCAGCCCTCGACAACTTAACCGGCTGAAAAATAATTTTTTGAAAAAATCCCAATACCCGGGGTCAGAATTTCATCAAAAATCTGACATTAGGCAATTCACTCAAAAATGGTGCCAAACGGTTGCAAATGCTCCCCTGAGATGTTTGGCGGTCGAAACAGAAGGCTTTTTATCACAGGACAAGAAATCAGCCCTCGACAACTTAACCGGCGGAAAAAGATTTTTTTGAAAAAATCCCAATACCCGGGGTCAGAATTTCAGGAAAAATCTGACTTTAGGCAATTCACTCAAAAATGGTGCCAAACGGTTGCAAATACTCCCCTGAGAGGTTTGGTGGTCGAAACAGAAGGCTTTTTATCACAGGACAAGAAATCAGCCCTCGACAACTTAACCGGCGGAAAAAGATTTTTTTGAAAAAATCCCAATTTTTCAGGAAAAATCTGACTTTAGGCAATTCACTCAAAAGTGTGGCCAAACGGTTGTAAATGCTCCCCTGGGATGTTTGGTGGTCGAAACAGAAGGCTTTTTATCACAGGACAAGAAATCAGCCCTCAACAACTTAACCGGCGGAAAAAGATTTTTTTGAAAAAATCCCAATACCCGGGGTCAGAATTTCAGGAAAAATCTGACTTTAGGCAATTCACTCAAAAATGGTGCCAAACGGTTGCAAATGCTCCCCTGAGAGGTTTGGAGGTCGAAACAGAAGGCTTTTTATCACAGGACAAGAAATCCGCCCTCGACAACTTAACCGGCGGAAAAATAATTTTTTGAAAAAATCCCAATACCCGGGGTCAGAATTTCATCAAAAATCTGACTTTAGGCAATTCACTCAAAAATGGTGCCAAACGGTTGTAAATGCTCCCCTGAGAGGTTTGGTGGTCGAAACAGAAGGCTTTTTATCACAGGACAAGAAATCAGCCCTCGACAACTTAACCGGCTGAAAAATAATTTTTTGAAAAAATCCCAATACCCGGGGTCAGAATTTCAGGAAAAATCTGACTTTAGGCAATTCACCCAAAAATGGTGCCAAACGGTTGTAAATGCTCCCCTGAGAAGTTTGGCGGTCGAAACAGAAGGCTTTTTATCACAGGACAAGAAATCAGCCCTCGACAACTTAACCGGGGGAAAAAGATTTTTTTGAAAAAATCCCAATACCCGGGGTCAGAATTTCAGGAAAAATCTGACTTTCGGCAATTCACTCAAAAATGGTGCAAAACGGTTGCAAATGCTCCCCTGAGAGGTTTGGAGGTCGAAACAGAAGGCTTTTTATCACAGGACAAGAAATCAGCCCTCGACAACTTAACCGGCGGAAAAAGATTTTTTTGAAAAAATCCCAATACCCGGGGTCACAATTTCAGGAAATATCTGACTTTAGGCAATTCACTCAAAAATGGTGCCAAACGGTTGCAAATGCTCCCCTGAGAGGTTTGGAGGTCGAAACAGAAGGCTTTTTATCACAGGACAAGAAATCAGCCCTCGACAACTTAACCGGCGGAAAAAGATTTTTTTGAAAAAATCCCAATTTTTCAGGAAAAATCTGACTTTAGGCAATTCACTCAAAAATGGTGCCAAACGGTTGCAAATGCTCCCCTGAGAGGTTTGGTGGTCAAAACAGAAGGCTTTTTATCACAGGACAAGAAATCAGCCCTCGACAACTTAACCGGCGGAAAAAGATTTTTTTGAAAAAATCCCAATACCCGGGGTCAGAATTTCAGGAAAAATCTGACTTTAGGCAATTCACTCAAAAATGGTGCCAAACGGTTGCAAATGCTCCCCTGAGAAGTTTGGCGGTCGAAACAGAAGGCTTTTTATCACAGGACAAGAAATCAGCCCTCGACAACTTAACCGGCGGAAAAAGATTTTTTTGAAAAAATCCCAATACCCGGGGTCAGAATTTCAGGAAAAATCTGACTTTAGGTAATTCACTCAAAAATGGTGCAAAACGGTTGCAAATGCTCCCCTGAGAGGTTTGGAGGTCGAAACAGAAGGCTTTTTATCACAGGACAAGAAATCAGCCCTCGACAACTTAACCGGCGGAAAAAGATTTTTTTGAAAAAATCCCAATACCCGGGGTCAGAATTTCAGGAAAAATCTGACTTTAGGCAATTCACTCAAAAATGGTGCCAAACGGTTGCAAATGCTCCCCTGAGAGGTTTGGTGGTCAAAACAGAAGGCTTTTTGTCACAGGACAAGAAATCAGCCCTCGACAACTTAACCTGCTGAAAATTAATTTTTTGAAAAAATCCCAATACCCGGGGTCAGAATTTCAGGAAAAATCTGACTTTAGGCAACTCACTCAAAAATGGTGCCAAACGATTGTAAATGCTCCCCTGAGATGTTTGGCGCTCGAAACAGAAGGCTTTTTATCACAGGACAAGAAATCAGCCCTCAACAACTTAACCGGCTGAAAAATAATTTTTTGAAAAAATCCCAATACCCGGGGTCAGAATTTCAGGAAAAATCTGACTTTCGGCAATTCACTCAGAAATGGTGCCAAACGGTTGCAAATGCTCCCTTGAGAGGTCTGGAGGTTGAAACAGAAGGCTTTTTATAACAGGACAAGAAATCAGCCCTCGACAACTTAACCGGCGGAAAAAGATTTTTTTGAAAAAATCCCAATTTTTCAGGAAAAATCTGACTTTAGGCAATTCACTCAAAAATGGTGTCAAACGGTTGTAAATGCTCCCCTGAGAGGTTTGGTGGTCGAAACAGAAGGCTTTTTATCACAGGACAAGAAATCAGCCCTCGACAACTTAACCGGCTGAAAAATAATTTTTTGAAAAAATCCCAATTTTTCAGGAAAAATCTGACTTTAGGCAATTCACTCAAAAATGGTGTCAAACGGTTGTAAATGCTCCCCTGAGAGGTTTGGTGGTCGAAACAGAAGGCTTTTTATCACAGGACAAGAAATCAGCCCTCGACAACTTAACCGGCTGAAAAATAATTTTTTGAAAAAATCCCAATACCCGGGGTCAGAATTTCAGGAAAAATCTGACTTTAGGCAATTCACTCAAAAGTGTGGCCAAACGGTTGTAAATGCTCCCCTTGGATGTTTGGCGGTCGAAACAGAAGGCTTTTTATCACAGGACAAGAAATCAGCCCTCGACAACTTAACCGGCATAAAAAGATTTTTTTGAAAAAATCCCAATACCCGGGGTCAGAATTTCAGGAAAAATCTGACTTTAGGCAATTCACTCAAAAATGGTGCCAAACGGTTGTAAATGCTCCCCTGTGAGGTTTGGAGGTCGAAACAGAAGGCTTTTTATCACAGGACAAGAAATCCACCCTCGACAACTTACCCGGCGGAAAAATATTATTTTGAAAAAATCCCAATACCCGGGGTCAGAATTTCATCAAAAATCTGACTTTCGGCAATTCACTCAAAAATGGTGCCAAACGGTTGCAAATGCTCCCCTGAGAGGTTTGGAGGTCGATACAGAAGGCTTTTTATAACAGGACAAGAAATCAGCCCTCGACAACTTAACCGGCGGAAAAAGATTTTTTTGAAAAAATCCCAATTTTTCAGGAAAAATCTGACTTTAGGCAATTCACTCAAAAATGGTGTCAAACGGTTGTAAATGCTCCCCTGAGAGGTTTGGTGGTCGAAACAGAAGGCTTTTTATCACAGGACAAGAAATCAGCCCTCGACAACTTAACCGGCTGAAAAATAATTTTTTGAAAAAATCCCAATACCCGGGGTCAGAATTTCAGGAAAAATCTGACTTTAGGCAATTCACTCAAAAGTGTGGCCAAACGGTTGTAAATGCTCCCCTTGGATGTTTGGCGGTCGAAACAGAAGGCTTTTTATCACAGGACAAGAAATCAGCCCTCGACAACTTAACCGGCATAAAAAGATTTTTTTGAAAAAATCCCAATACCCGGGGTCAGAATTTCAGGAAAAATCTGACTTTAGGCAATTCACTCAAAAATGGTGCCAAACGGTTGTAAATGCTCCCCTGTGAGGTTTGGAGGTCGAAACAGAAGGCTTTTTATCACAGGACAAGAAATCCACCCTCGACAACTTACCCGGCGGAAAAATATTATTTTGAAAAAATCCCAATACCCGGGGTCAGAATTTCATCAAAAATCTGACTTTCGGCAATTCACTCAAAAATGGTGCCAAACGGTTGCAAATGCTCCCCTGAGAGGTTTGGAGGTCGATACAGAAGGCTTTTTATCACAGGACAAGAAATCAGCCCTCGACAACTTAACCGGCGGAAAAAGATTTTTTTGAAAAAATCCCAATACCCGGGGTCAGAATTTCAGGAAAAATCTGACTTTAGGCAATTCACTCAAAAATGGTGCCAAACGGTTGCAAATGCTCCCCTGAGAGGTTTGGTGGTCGAAACAGAAGGCTTTTTATCACAGGACAAGAAATCAGCCCTCGACAACTTAACCGGCGGAAAAAGATTTTTTTGAAAAAATCCCAATTTTTCAGAAAAAATCTGACTTTAGGCAACTCACTCAAAAATGGTGCCAAACGATTGTAAATGCTCCCCTGAGATGTTTGGCGCTCGAAACAGAAGGCTTTTTATCACAGGACAAGAAATCAGCCCTCAACAACTTAACCGGCTGAAAAATAATTTTTTGAAAAAATCCCAATACCCGGGGTCAGAATTTCAGGAAAAATCTGACTTTCGGCAATTCACTCAGAAATGGTGCCAAACGGTTGCAAATGCTCCCTTGAGAGGTCTGGAGGTTGAAACAGAAGGCTTTTTATAACAGGACAAGAAATCAGCCCTCGACAACTTAACCGGCGGAAAAAGATTTTTTTGAAAAAATCCCAATTTTTCAGGAAAAATCTGACTTTAGGCAATTCACTCAAAAATGGTGTCAAACGGATGTAAATGCTCCCCTGAGAGGTTTGGTGGTCGAAACAGAAGGCTTTTTATCACAGGACAAGAAATCAGCCCTCGACAACTTAACAGGCTGAAAAATAATTTTTTGAAAAAATCCCAATACCCGGGGTCAGAATTTCAGGAAAAATCTGACTTTAGGCAATTCACTCAAAAGTGTGGCCAAACGGTTGTAAATGCTCCCCTTGGATGTTTGGCGGTCGAAACAGAAGGCTTTTTATCACAGGACAAGAAATCAGCCCTCGACAACTTAACCGGCATAAAAAGATTTTTTTGAAAAAATCCCAATACCCGGGGTCAGAATTTCAGGAAAAATCTGACTTTAGGCAATTCACTCAAAAATGGTGCCAAACGGTTGTAAATGCTCCCCTGTGAGGTTTGGAGGTCGAAACAGAAGGCTTTTTATCACAGGACAAGAAATCCACCCTCGACAACTTACCCGGCGGAAAAATATTATTTTGAAAAAATCCCAATACCCGGGGTCAGAATTTCATCAAAAATCTGACTTTCGGCAATTCACTCAAAAATGGTGCCAAACGGTTGCAAATGCTCCCCTGAGAGGTTTGGAGGTCGATACAGAAGGCTTTTTATCACAGGACAAGAAATCAGCCCTCGACAACTTAACCGGCGGAAAAAGATTTTTTTGAAAAAATCCCAATACCCGGGGTCAGAATTTCAGGAAAAATCTGACTTTAGGCAATTCACTCAAAAATGGTGCCAAACGGTTGCAAATGCTCCCCTGAGAGGTTTGGTGGTCGAAACAGAAGGCTTTTTATCACAGGACAAGAAATCAGCCCTCGACAACTTAACCGGCGGAAAAAGATTTTTTTGAAAAAATCCCAATTTTTCAGGAAAAATCTGACTTTAGGCAATTCACTCAAAAATGGTGCCAAACGGTTGTAAATGCTCCCCTGAGAGGTTTGGTGGTCGAAACAGAAGGCTTTTTATCACAGGACAAGAAATCAGCCCTCGACAACTTAACCGGCGGAAAAAGATTTTTTTGAAAAAATCCCAATACCCGGGGTCAGAATTTCAGGAAAAATCTGACTTTAGGCAATTCACTCAAAAATGGTGCAAAACGGTTGCAAATGCTCCCCTGAGAGGTTTGGAGGTCGAAACAGAAGGCTTTTTATCACAGGACAAGAAATCAGCCCTCGACAACTTAACCGGCGGAAAAAGATTTTTTTGAAAAAATCCCAATACCCGGGGTCAGAATTTCAGGAAAAATCTGACTTTAGGCAATTCACTCAAAAATGGTGCCAAACGGTTGCAAATGCTCCCCTGAGAGGTTTGGTGGTCAAAACAGAAGGCTTTTTATCACAGGACAAGAAATCAGCCCTCGACAATTTAACCGGCTGAAAAATAATTTTTTGAAAAAATCCCAATACCCGGGGTCAGAATTTCAGGAAAAATTTTACTTTAGGCAACTCATTCAAAAATGGTGCCAAACGATTGTAAATGCTCCCCTGAGATGTTTGGCGCTCGAAACAGAAGGCTTTTTATCACAGGACAAGAAATCAGCCCTTGACAACTTAACCGGCTGAAAAATAATTTTTTGAAAAAATCCCAATACCCGGGGTCAGAATTTCATCAAAAATCTGACTTTAGGCAATTCACTCAAAAATGGTGCCAAACGGTTGCAAATGCTCCCCTGAGATGTTTGGCGGTCGAAACAGAAGGCTTTTTATCACAGGACAAGAAATCAGCCCTCGACAACTTAACCGGCGGAAAAAGATTTTTTTTAAAAAAATCCCAATACCCGGGGTCAGAATTTCAGGAAAAATCTGACTTTAGGCAATTCACTCAAAAATGGTGCCAAACGGTTGCAAATACTCCCCTGAGAGGTTTGGTGGTCGAAACAGAAGGCTTTTTATCACAGGACAAGAAATCAGCCCTCGACAACTTAACCGGCGGAAAAAGATTTTTTTGAAAAAATCCCAATTTTTCAGGAAAAATCTGACTTTAGGCAATTCACTCAAAAGTGTGGCCAAACGGTTGTAAATGCTCCCCTGGGATGTTTGGCGGTCGAAACAGAAGGCTTTTTATCACAGGACAAGAAATCAGCCCTCGACAACTTAACCGGCGGAAAAAGATTTTTTTGAAAAAATCCCAATACCCGGGGTCAGAATTTCAGGAAAAATCTGACTTTAGGCAATTCACTCAAAAATGGTGCCAAACGGTTGCAAATGCTCCCCTGAGAGGTTTGGAGGTCGAAACAGAAGGCTTTTTATCACAGGACAAGAAATCAGCCCTCGACAACTTAACCGGCGGAAAAATAATTTTTTGAAAAAATCCCAATACCCGGGGTCAGAATTTCAGGAAAAATCTGACTTTAGGCAATTCACCCAAAAATGGTGCCAAACGGTTGTAAATGCTCCCCTGAGAAGTTTGGTGGTCGAAACAGAAGGCTTTTTATCACAGGACAAGAAATCAGCCCTTGACAACTTAACCGGCGGAAAAAGATTTTTTTGAAAAAATCCCAATACCCGGGGTCAGAATTTCAGGAAAAATCTGACTTTCGGCAACTCATTCAAAAATGGTGCCAAACGATTGCAAATGCTCCCCTGAGATGTTTGGCGCTCGAAACAGAAGGCTTTTTATCACAGGACAAGAAATCAGCCCTCGACAACTTAACCGGCTGAAAAATAATTTTTTGAAAAAATCCCAATACCCGGGGTCAGAATTTCATCAAAAATCTGACTTTAGGCAATTCACTCAAAAATGGTCCCAAACGGTTGTAAATGCTCCCCTGAGAGGTTTGGTGGTCGAAACAGAAGGCTTTTTGTCACAGGACAAGAAAACAGCCCTCGACAACTTAACCGGCTGAAAAATATTTTTTTGAAAAAATCCCAATACCCGGGGTCAGAATTTCAGGAAAAATCTGACTTTAGGCAATTCACTCAAAAGTGTGGCCAAACGGTTGTAAATGCTCCCCTGGGATGTTTGGCGGTCGAAACAGAAGGCTTTTTATCACAGGACAAGAAATCAGCCCTCGACAACTTAACCGGCGGAAAAAGATTTTTTTGAAAAAATCCCAATACCCGGGGTCAGAATTTCAGGAAAAATCTGACTTTAGGCAATTCACTCAAAAATGGTGCCAAACGGTTGCAAATGCTCCCCTGAGAGGTTTGGAGGTCGAAACAGAAGGCTTTTTATCACAGGACAAGAAATCAGCCCTCGACAACTTAACCGGCGGAAAAATAATTTTTTGAAAAAATCCCAATACCCGGGGTCAGAATTTCAGGAAAAATCTGACTTTAGGCAATTCACCCAAAAATGGTGCCAAACGGTTGTAAATGCTCCCCTGAGAAGTTTGGTGGTCGAAACAGAAGGCTTTTTATCACAGGACAAGAAATCAGCCCTCGACAACTTAACCGGCGGAAAAAGATTTTTTTGAAAAAATCCCAATACCCGGGGTCAGAATTTCAGGAAAAATCTGACTTTCGGCAACTCATTCAAAAATGGTGCCAAACGATTGCAAATGCTCCCCTGAGATGTTTGGCGCTCGAAACAGAAGGCTTTTTATCACAGGACAAGAAATCAGCCCTCGACAACTTAACCGGCTGAAAAATAATTTTTTGAAAAAATCCCAATACCCGGGGTCAGAATTTCATCAAAAATCTGACTTTAGGCAATTCACTCAAAAATGGTGCCAAACGGTTGCAAATGCTCCCCTGAGATGTTTGGCGGTCGATACAGAAGGCTTTTTATCACAGGACAAGAAATCAGCCCTCGACAACTTAACCGGCGGAAAAAGATTTTTTTGAAAAAATCCCAATACCCGGGGTCAGAATTTCAGGAAAAATCTGACTTTAGGCAATTCACTCAAAAATGGTGCCAAACGGTTGCAAATACTCCCCTGAGAGGTTTGGTGGTCGAAACAGAAGGCTTTTTATCACAGGACAAGAAATCAGCCCTCGACAACTTAACCGGCGGAAAAAGATTTTTTTGAAAAAATCCCAATACCCGGGGTCAGAATTTCATCAAAAATCTGACTTTCGGCAATTCACTCAAAAATGGTGCCAAACGGTTGCAAATGCTCCCCTGAGAGGTTTGGAGGTCGATACAGAAGGCTTTTTATCACAGGACAAGAAATCAGCCCTCGACAACTTAACCGGCGGAAAAAGATTTTTTTGAAAAAATCCCAATACCCGGGGTCAGAATTTCAGGAAAAATCTGACTTTAGGCAATTCACTCAAAAATGGTGCCAAACGGTTGCAAATACTCCCCTGAGAGGTTTGGTGGTCGAAACAGAAGGCTTTTTATCACAGGACAAGAAATCAGCCCTCGACAACTTAACCGGAGGAAAAAGATTTTTTTGAAAAAATCCCAATTTTTCAGGAAAAATCTGACTTTAGGCAATTCACTCAAAAATGGTGCCAAACGGTTGTAAATGCTCCCCTGAGAGGTTTGGTGGTCGAAACAGAAGGCTTTTTATCACAGGACAAGAAAACAGCCCTCGACAACTTAACCGGCTGAAAAATAATTTTTTGAAAAAATCCCAATACCCGGGGTCAGAATTTCAGGAAAAATCTGACTTTAGGCAATTCACTCAAAAGTGTGGCCAAACGGTTGTAAATGCTCCCCTGGGATGTTTGACGGTCGAAACAGAAGGCTTTTTATCACAGGACAAGAAATCAGCCCTCGACAACTTAACCGGCGGAAAAAGATTTTTTTGAAAAAATCCCAATACCCGGGGTCAGAATTTCAGGAAAAATCTGACTTTAGGCAATTCACTCAAAAATGGTGCCAAACGGTTGCAAATGCTCCCCTGAGAGGTTTGGAGGTCGAAACAGAAGGCTTTTTATCACAGGACAAGAAATCCGCCCTCGACAACTTAACCGGCTGAAAAATAATTTTTTGAAAAAATCCCAATACCCGGGGTCAGAATTTCAGGAAAAATCTGACTTTAGGCAATTCACCCAAAAATGGTGCCAAACGGTTGTAAATGCTCCCCTGAGAAGTTTGGCGGTCGAAACAGAAGGCTTTTTATCACAGGACAAGAAATCAGCCCTCGACAACTTAACCGGCGGAAAAAGATTTTTTTGAAAAAATCCCAATACCCGGGGTCAGAATTTCAGGAAAAATCTGACTTTCGGCAATTCACTCAAAAATGGTGCAAAACGGTTGCAAATGCTCCCCTGAGAGGTTTGGAGGTCGAAACAGAAGGCTTTTTATCACAGGACAAGAAATCAGCCCTCGACAACTTAACCGGCTGAAAAATAATTTTTTGAAAAAATCCCAATACCCGGGGTCAGAATTTCAGGAAAAATCTGACTTTAGGCAATTCACTCAAAAGTGTGGGCAAACGGTTGTAAATGCTCCCCTGGGATGTTTGGCGGTCGAAACCGAAGGCTTTTTATCACAGGACAAGAAATCAGCCCTCGACAACTTAACCGGCTGAAAAATAATTTTTTGAAAAAATCCCAATACCCGGGGTCAGAATTTCAGGAAAAATCTGACTTTAGGCAATTCACCCAAAAATGGTGCCAAACGGTTGTAAATGCTCCCCTGGGATGTTTGGCGGTCGAAACAGAAGGCTTTTTATCACAGGACAAGAAATCAGCCCTCGACAACTTAACCGGCGGAAAAAGATTTTTTTGAAAAAATCCCAATTTTTCAGGAAAAATCTGACTTTAGGCAATTCACTCAAAAATGGTGCCAAACGGTTGTAAATGCTCCCCTGAGAGGTTTGGTGGTCGAAACAGAAGGCTTTTTATCACAGGACAAGAAATCAGCCCTCGACAACTTAACCGGCTGAAAAATAATTTTTTGAAAAAATCCCAATACCCGGGGTCAGAATTTCAGGAAAAATCTGACTTGCGGCAATTCACTCAAAAATGGTGCCAAACGGTTGCAAATGCTCCCCTGAGAGGTTTGGTGGTCGAAACAGAAGGCTTTTTATCACAGGACAAGAAATCAGCCCTCGACAACTTAACCGGCGGAAAAAGATTTTTTTGAAAAAATCCCAATTTTTCAGGAAAAATCTGACTTTAGGCAATTCACTCAAAAATGGTGCCAAACGGTTGTAAATGCTCCCCTGAGAGGTTTGGTGGTCGAAACAGAAGGCTTTTTATCACAGGACAAGAAATCAGCCCTCGACAACTTAACCGGCTGAAAAATAATTTTTTGAAAAAATCCCAATACCCGGGGTCAGAATTTCAGGAAAAATCTGACTTTAGGCAATTCACTCAAAAATGGTGCAAAACGGTTGCAAATGCTCCCCTGAGAGGTTTGGCGGTCGAAACAGCAGGCTTTTTATCAAAGGACAAGAAATCAGCCCTCGACAACTTAACCGGCGGAAAAATAATTTTTTGAAAAAATCCCAATACCCGGGGTCAGAATTTCAGGAAAAAACTGACTTCAGGCAATTCACCCAAAAATGGTGCCAAACGGTTGTAAATGCTCCCCTGGGATGTTTGGCGGTCGAAACAGAAGGCTTTTTATCACAGGACAAGAAATCAGCCCTCGACAACTTAACCGGCGGAAAAAGATTTTTTTGAAAAAATCCCAATTTTTCAGGAAAAATCTGACTTTAGGCAATTCACTCAAAAATGGTGCCAAACGGTTGTAAATGCTCCCCTGAGAGGTTTGGTGGTCGAAACAGAAGGCTTTTTATCACAGGACAAGAAATCAGCCCTCGACAACTTAACCGGCTGAAAAATAATTTTTTGAAAAAATCCCAATACCCGGGGTCAGAATTTCAGGAAAAATCTGACTTTAGGCAATTCACTCAAAAATGGTGCCAAACGGTTGCAAATGCTCCCCTGAGAGGTTTGGAGGTCGAAACAGAAGGCTTTTTATCACAGGACAAGAAATCCGCCCTCGACAACTTAACCGGCGGAAAAATAATTTTTTGAAAAAATCCCAATACCCGGGGTCAGAATTTCAGGAAAAATCTGACTTGCGGCAATTCACTCAAAAATGGTGCCAAACGGTTGCAAATGCTCCCCTGAGAGGTTTGGTGGTCGAAACAGAAGGCTTTTTATCACAGGACAAGAAATCAGCCCTCGACAACTTAACCGGCGGAAAAAGATTTTTTTGAAAAAATCCCAATTTTTCAGGAAAAATCTGACTTTAGGCAATTCACTCAAAAATGGTGCCAAACGGTTGTAAATGCTCCCCTGAGAGGTTTGGTGGTCGAAACAGAAGGCTTTTTATCACAGGACAAGAAATCAGCCCTCGACAACTTAACCGGCTGAAAAATAATTTTTTGAAAAAATCCCAATACCCGGGGTCAGAATTTCAGGAAAAATCTGACTTTAGGCAATTCACTCAAAAATGGTGCAAAACGGTTGCAAATGCTCCCCTGAGAGGTTTGGCGGTCGAAACAGCAGGCTTTTTATCAAAGGACAAGAAATCAGCCCTCGACAACTTAACCGGCGGAAAAATAATTTTTTGAAAAAATCCCAATACCCGGGGTCAGAATTTCAGGAAAAAACTGACTTCAGGCAATTCACCCAAAAATGGTGCCAAACGGTTGTAAATGCTCCCCTGAGAAGTTTGGCGGTCGAAACAGAAGGCTTTTTATCACAGGACAAGAAATCAGCCCTCGACAACTTAACCGGCGGAAAAAGATTTTTTTGAAAAAATCCCAATACCCGGGGTCAGAATTTCAGGAAAAATCTGACTTTAGGCAATTCACTCAAAAATGGTGCCAAACGGTTGCAAATACTCCCCTGAGAGGTTTGGTGGTCGAAACAGAAGGCTTTTTATCACAGGACAAGAAATCAGCCCTCGACAACTTAACCGGCGGAAAAAGATTTTTTTGAAAAAAGCCCAATTTTTCAGGAAAAATCTGACTTTAGGCAATTCACTCAAAAATGGTGCCAAACGGTTGTAAATGCTCCCCTGAGAGGTTTGGTGGTCGAAACAGAAGGCTTTTTATCACAGGACAAGAAAACAGCCCTCGACAACTTAACCGGCTGAAAAATAATTTTTTGAAAAAATCCCAATACCCGGGGTCAGAATTTCAGGAAAAATCTGACTTTAGGCAATTCACTCAAAAGTGTGGGCAAACGGTTGTAAATGCTCCCCTGGGATGTTTGGCGGTCGAAACAGAAGGCTTTTTATCACAGGACAAGAAATCAGCCCTCGACAACTTAACCGGCTGAAAAATAATTTTTTGAAAAAATCCCAATACCCGGGGTCAGAATTTCAGGAAAAATCTGACTTTAGGCAATTCACCCAAAAATGGTGCCAAACGGTTGTAAATGCTCCCCTGGGATGTTTGGCGGTCGAAACAGAAGGCTTTTTATCACAGGATAAGAAATCAGCCCTCGACAACTTAACCGGCGGAAAAAGATTTTTTTGAAAAAATCCCAATTTTTCAGGAAAAATCTGACTTTAGGCAATTAACTCAAAAATGGTGCCAAACGGTTGTAAATGCTCCCCTGAGAGGTTTGGTGGTCGAAACAGAAGGCTTTTTATCACAGGACAAGAAATCAGCCCTCGACAACTTAACCGGCTGAAAAATAATTTTTTGAAAAAATCCCAATACCCGGGGTCAGAATTTCAGGAAAAATCTGACTTTAGGCAATTCACTCAAAAATGGTGCCAAACGGTTGCAAATGCTCCCCTGAGAGGTTTGGAGGTCGAAACAGAAGGCTTTTTATCACAGGACAAGAAATCCGCCCTCGACAACTTAACCGGCGGAAAAATAATTTTTTGAAAAAATCCCAATACCCGGGGTCAGAATTTCAGGAAAAATCTGACTTGCGGCAATTCACTCAAAAATGGTGCCAAACGGTTGCAAATGCTCCCCTGAGAGGTTTGGTGGTCGAAACAGAAGGCTTTTTATCACAGGACAAGAAATCAGCCCTCGACAACTTAACCGGCGGAAAAAGATTTTTTTGAAAAAATCCCAATTTTTCAGGAAAAATCTGACTTTCGGCAATTCACTCAAAAATGGTGCCAAACGGTTGTAAATGCTCCCCTGAGAGGTTTGGTGGTCGAAACAGAAGGCTTTTTATCACAGGACAAGAAATCAGCCCTCGACAACTTAACCGGCTGAAAAATAATTTTTTGAAAAAATCCCAATACCCGGGGTCAGAATTTCAGGAAAAATCTGACTTTAGGCAATTCACTCAAAAATGGTGCAAAACGGTTGCAAATGCTCCCCTGAGAGGTTTGGCGGTCGAAACAGCAGGCTTTTTATCAAAGGACAAGAAATCAGCCCTCGACAACTTAACCGGCGGAAAAATAATTTTTTGAAAAAATCCCAATACCCGGGGTCAGAATTTCAGGAAAAAACTGACTTCAGGCAATTCACCCAAAAATGGTGCCAAACGGTTGTAAATGCTCCCCTGAGAAGTTTGGCGGTCGAAACAGAAGGCTTTTTATCACAGGACAAGAAATCAGCCCTCGACAACTTAACCGGCTGAAAAATAATTTTTTTAAAAAATCCCAATACCCGGGGTCAGAATTTCAGGAAAAATCTGACTTTAGGCAATTCACTCAAAAATGGTGCCAAACGGTTGCAAATGCTCCCCTGAGAGGTTTGGAGGTCGAAACAGAAGGCTTTTTATCACAGGACAAGAAATCAGCCCTCGACAACTTAACCGACGGAAAAAGATTTTTTTGAAAAAATCCCAATACCCGGGGTCAGAATTTCAGGAAAAATCTGACTTTAGGCAATTCACTCAAAAATGGTGCCAAACGGTTGCAAATACTCCCCTGAGAGGTTTGGTGGTCGAAACAGAAGGCTTTTTATCACAGGACAAGAAATCAGCCCTCGACAACTTAACCGGCGGAAAAAGATTTTTTTGAAAAAATCCCAATACCCGGGGTCAGAATTTCAGGAAAAATCTGACTTTCGGCAATTCACTCAAAAATGGTGCAAAACGGTTGCAAATGCTCCCCTGAGAGGTTTGGAGGTCTAAACAGAAGGCTTTTTATCACAGGACAAGAAATCAGCCCTCGACAACTTAACCGGCTGAAAAATAATTTTTTGAAAAAATCCCAATACCCGGGGTCAGAATTTCAGGAAAAATCTGACTTTAGGCAATTCACTCAAAAGTGTGGGCAAACGGTTGTAAATGCTCCCCTGGGATGTTTGGCGGTCGAAACAGAAGGCTTTTTATCACAGGACAAGAAATCAGCCCTCGACAACTTAACCGGCTGAAAAATAATTTTTTGAAAAAATCCCAATACCCGGGGTCAGAATTTCAGGAAAAATCTGACTTTAGGCAATTCACCCAAAAATGGTGCCAAACGGTTGTAAATGCTCCCCTGGGATGTTTGGCGGTCGAAACAGAAGGCTTTTTATCACAGGACAAGAAATCAGCCCTCGACAACTTAACCGGCGGAAAAAGATTTTTTTGAAAAAATCCCAATTTTTCAGGAAAAATCTGACTTTAGGCAATTCACTCAAAAATGGTGCCAAACGGTTGTAAATGCTCCCCTGAGAGGTTTGGTGGTCGAAACAGAAGGCTTTTTATCACAGGACAAGAAATCAGCCCTCGACAACTTAACCGGCTGAAAAATAATTTTTTGAAAAAATCCCAATACCCGGGGTCAGAATTTCAGGAAAAATCTGACTTTAGGCAATTCACTCAAAAGTGTGGCCAAATGGTTGTAAATGCTCCCCTGGGATGTTTGGCGGTCGAAACAGAAGGCTTTTTATCACAGGACAAGAAATCAGCCCTCGACAACTTAACCGGCGGAAAAAGATTTTTTTGAAAAAATCCCAATACCCGGGGTCATAATTTCAGGAAAAATCTGACTTTAGGCAATTCACTCAAAAATGGTGCCAAACGGTTGCAAATGCTCCCCTGAGAGGTTTGGAGGTCGAAACAGAAGGCTTTTTATCACAGGACAAGAAATCCGCCCTCGACAACTTAACCTGCGGAAAAATAATTTTTTGAAAAAATCCCAATACCCGGGGTCAGAATTTCAGGAAAAATCTGACTTGCGGCAATTCACTCAAAAATGGTGCCAAACGGTTGCAAATGCTCCCCTGAGAGGTTTGGTGGTCGAAACAGAAGGCTTTTTATCACAGGACAAGAAATCAGCCCTCGACAACTTAACCGGCGGAAAAAGATTTTTTTGAAAAAATCCCAATTTTTCAGGAAAAATCTGACTTTAGGCAATTCACTCAAAAATGGTGCCAAACGGTTGTAAATGCTCCCCTGAGAGGTTTGGTGGTCGAAACAGAAGGCTTTTTATCACAGGACAAGAAATCAGCCCTCGACAACTTAACCGGCGGAAAAATAATTTTTTGAAAAAATCCCAATACCCGGGGTCAGAATTTCAGGAAAAATCTGACTCTAGGCAATTCACTCAAAAGTGTGGCCAAACGGTTGTAAATGCTCCCCTGGGATGTTTGGCGGTCGAAACAGAAGGCTTTTTATCACAGGACAAGAAATCAGCCCTCGACAACTTAACCGGCGGAAAAAGATTTTTTTGAAAAAATCCCAATACCCGGGGTCAGAATTTCAGGAAAAATCTGACTTTAGGCAATTCACTCAAAAATGGTGCCAAACGGTTGCAAATGCTCCCCTGAGAGGTTTGGAGGTCGAAACAGAAGGCTTTTTATCACAGGACAAGAAATCCGCCCTCGACAACTTAACCGGCGGAAAAATAATTTTTTGAAAAAATCCCAATACCCGGGATCAGAATTTCATCAAAAATCTGACTTTAGGCAATTCACTCAAAAATGGTGCCAAACGGTTGTAAATGCTCCCCTGAGAGGTTTGGTGGTCGAAAAAGAAGGCTTTTTATCACAGGACAAGAAATCAGCCCTCGACAACTTAACCGGCTGAAAAATAATTTTTTGAAAAAATCCCAATACCCGGGGTCAGAATTTCAGGAAAAATCTGACTTTAGGCAATTCACCCAAAAATGGTGCCAAACGGTTGTAAATGCTCCCCTGAGAAGTTTGGCGGTCGAAACAGAAGGCTTTTTATCACAGGACAAGAAATCAGCCCTCGACAACTTAACCGGCGGAAAAAGATTTTTTTGAAAAAATCCCAATACCCGGGGTCAGAATTTCAGGAAAAATCTGACTTTCGGCAATTCACTCAAAAATGGTGCAAAACGGTAGCAAATGCTCCCCTGAGAGGTTTGGAGGTCGAAACAGAAGGCTTTTTATCACAGGACAAGAAATCAGCCCTTGACAACTTAACCGGCGGAAAAAGATTTTTTTGAAAAAATCCCAATACCCGGGGTCACAATTTCAGGAAATATCTGACTTTAGGCAATTCACTCAAAAATGGTGCCAAACGGTTGCAAATGCTCCCCTGAGAGGTTTGGAGGTCGAAACAGAAGGCTTTTTGTCACAGGACAAGAAATCAGCCCTCGACAACTTAACCGGCGGAAAAAGATTTTTTTGAAAAAATCCCAATTTTTCAGGAAAAATCTGACTTTAGGCAATTCACTCAAAAATGGTGCCAAACGGTTGTAAATGCTCCCCTGAGAGGTTTGGTGGTCGAAACAGAAGGCTTTTTATCACAGGACAAGAAATCAGCCCTCGAAAACTTAACCGGCTGAAAAATAATTTTTTGAAAAAATCCCAATACCCGGGGTCAGAATTTCAGGAAAAATCTGACTTTAGGCAATTCACTCAAAAGTGTAGCCAAACGGTTGTAAATGCTCCCCTGGGATGTTTGGCGGTCGAAACAGAACGATTTTTATCACAGGACAAGAAATCAGCCCTCGACAACTTAACCGGCGGAAAAAGATTTTTTTGAAAAAATCCCAATACCCGGGGTCAGAATTTCAGGAAAAATCTGACTTTAGGCAATTCACCCAAAAATGGTGCCAAACGGTTGTAAATGCTCCCCTGAGAAGTTTGGCGGTCGAAATAGAAGGCTTTTTATCACAGGACAAGAAATCAGCCCTCGACAACTTAACCGGCGGAAAAAGATTTTTTTGAAAAAATCCCAATACCCGGGGTCACAATTTCAGGAAATATCTGACTTTCGGCAATTCACTCAAAAATGGTGCAAAACAGTTGCAAATGCTCCCCTGAGAGGTTTGGAGGTCGAAACAGAAGGCTTTTTATCACAGGACAAGAAATCAGCCCTCGACAACTTAACCGGCGGAAAAAGATTTTTTTGAAAAAATCCCAATACCCGGGGTCACAATTTCAGGAAATATCTGACTTTAGGCAATTCACTCAAAAATGGTGCCAAACGGTTGCAAATGCTCCCCTGAGAGGTTTGGAGGTCGAAACAGAAGGCTTTTTGTCACAGGACAAGAAATCAGCCCTCGACAACTTAACCGGCGGAAAAAGATTTTTTTGAAAAAATCCCAATTTTTCAGGAAAAATCTGACTTTAGGCAATTCACTCAAAAATGGTGCCAAACGGTTGCAAATGCTCCCCTGAGAGGTTTGGTGGTCAAAACAGAAGGCTTTTTATCACAGGACAAGAAATCAGCCCTCGACAACTTAACCGGCTGAAAATTAATTTTTTGAAAAAATCCCAATACCCGGGGTCAGAATTTCAGGAAAAATCTGACTTTAGGCAACTCACTCAAAAATGGTGCCAAACGATTGTAAATGCTCCCCTGAGATGTTTGGCGCTCGAAACAGAAGGCTTTTTATCACAGGACAAGAAATCAGCCCTCGACAACTTAACCGGCTGAAAAATAATTTTTTGAAAAAATCCCAATACCCGGGGTCAGAATTTCAGGAAAAATCTGACTTTCGGCAATTCACTCAAAAATGGTGCAAAACGGTAGCAAATGCTCCCCTGAGAGGTTTGGAGGTCGAAACAGAAGGCTTTTTATCACAGGACAAGAAATCAGCCCTTGACAACTTAACCGGCGGAAAAAGATTTTTTTGAAAAAATCCCAATACCCGGGGTCACAATTTCAGGAAATATCTGACTTTAGGCAATTCACTCAAAAATGGTGCCAAACGGTTGCAAATGCTCCCCTGAGAGGTTTGGAGGTCGAAACAGAAGGCTTTTTGTCACAGGACAAGAAATCAGCCCTCGACAACTTAACCGGCGGAAAAAGATTTTTTTGAAAAAATCCCAATTTTTCAGGAAAAATCTGACTTTAGGCAATTCACTCAAAAATGGTGCCAAACGGTTGTAAATGCTCCCCTGAGAGGTTTGGTGGTCGAAACAGAAGGCTTTTTATCACAGGACAAGAAATCAGCCCTCGAAAACTTAACCGGCTGAAAAATAATTTTTTGAAAAAATCCCAATACCCGGGGTCAGAATTTCAGGAAAAATCTGACTTTAGGCAATTCACTCAAAAGTGTAGCCAAACGGTTGTAAATGCTCCCCTGGGATGTTTGGCGGTCGAAACAGAACGATTTTTATCACAGGACAAGAAATCAGCCCTCGACAACTTAACCGGCGGAAAAAGATTTTTTTGAAAAAATCCCAATACCCGGGGTCAGAATTTCAGGAAAAATCTGACTTTAGGCAATTCACCCAAAAATGGTGCCAAACGGTTGTAAATGCTCCCCTGAGAAGTTTGGCGGTCGAAATAGAAGGCTTTTTATCACAGGACAAGAAATCAGCCCTCGACAACTTAACCGGCGGAAAAAGATTTTTTTGAAAAAATCCCAATACCCGGGGTCACAATTTCAGGAAATATCTGACTTTCGGCAATTCACTCAAAAATGGTGCAAAACAGTTGCAAATGCTCCCCTGAGAGGTTTGGAGGTCGAAACAGAAGGCTTTTTATCACAGGACAAGAAATCAGCCCTCGACAACTTAACCGGCGGAAAAAGATTTTTTTGAAAAAATCCCAATACCCGGGGTCACAATTTCAGGAAATATCTGACTTTAGGCAATTCACTCAAAAATGGTGCCAAACGGTTGCAAATGCTCCCCTGAGAGGTTTGGAGGTCGAAACAGAAGGCTTTTTGTCACAGGACAAGAAATCAGCCCTCGACAACTTAACCGGCGGAAAAAGATTTTTTTGAAAAAATCCCAATTTTTCAGGAAAAATCTGACTTTAGGCAATTCACTCAAAAATGGTGCCAAACGGTTGCAAATGCTCCCCTGAGAGGTTTGGTGGTCAAAACAGAAGGCTTTTTATCACAGGACAAGAAATCAGCCCTCGACAACTTAACCGGCTGAAAATTAATTTTTTGAAAAAATCCCAATACCCGGGGTCAGAATTTCAGGAAAAATCTGACTTTAGGCAACTCACTCAAAAATGGTGCCAAACGATTGTAAATGCTCCCCTGAGATGTTTGGCGCTCGAAACAGAAGGCTTTTTATCACAGGACAAGAAATCAGCCCTCGACAACTTAACCGGCTGAAAAATAATTTTTTGAAAAAATCCCAATACCCGGGGTCAGAATTTCATCAAAAATCTGACTTTAGGCAATTCACTCAAAAGTGTGGCCAAACGGTTGTAAATGCTCCCCTTGGATGTTTGGCGGTCGAAACAGAAGGCTTTTTATCACAGGACAAGAAATCAGCCCTCGACAACTTAACCGGCAGAAAAAGATTCTTTTGAAAAAATCCCAATACCCGGGGTCAGAATTTCAGGAAAAATCTGACTTTAGGCAATTCACTCAAAAATGGTGCCAAACGGTTGTAAATGCTCCCCTGTGAGGTTTGGAGGTCGAAACAGAAGGCTTTTTATCACAGGACAAGAAATCCACCCTCGACAACTTACCCGGCGGAAAAATAATTTTTTGAAAAAATCCCAATACCCGGGGTCAGAATTTCATCAAAAATCTGACTTTCGGCAATTCACTCAAAAATGGTGCCAAACGGTTGCAAATGCTCCCCTGAGAGGTTTGGAGGTCGATACAGAAGGCTTTTTATCACAGGACAAGAAATCAGCCCTCGACAACTTAACCGGCGGAAAAAGATTTTTTTGAAAAAATCCCAATACCCGGGGTCAGAATTTCAGGAAAAATCTGACTTTAGGCAATTCACTCAAAAATGGTGCCAAACGGTTGCAAATGCTCCCCTGAGAGGTTTGGTGGTCAAAACAGAAGGCTTTTTATCACAGGACAAGAAATCAGCCCTCGACAACTTAACCGGCTGAAAATTAATTTTTTGAAAAAATCCCAATACCCGGGGTCAGAATTTCAGGAAAAATCTGACTTTAGGCAATTCACTCAAAAATGGTGCCAAACGGTTGCAAATGCTCCCCTGAGAGGTTTGGTGGTCAAAACAGAAGGCTTTTTATCACAGGACAAGAAATCAGCCCTCGACAACTTAACCGGCTGAAAATTAATTTTTTGAAAAAATCCCAATACCCGGGGTCAGAATTTCAGGAAAAATCTGACTTTCGGCAATTCACTCAAAAATGGTGCCAAACGGTTGCAAATGCTCCCCTGAGAGGTTTGGAGGTCGATACAGAAGGCTTTTTATCACAGGACAAGAAATCAGCCCTCGACAACTTAACCGGCGGAAAAAGATTTTTTTGAAAAAATCCCAATACCCGGGGTCAGAATTTCAGGAAAAATCTGACTTTAGGCAATTCACTCAAAAATGGTGCCAAACGGTTGCAAATGCTCCCCTGAGAGGTTTGGTGGTCAAAACAGAAGGCTTTTTATCACAGGACAAGAAATCAGCCCTCGACAACTTAACCGGCTGAAAATTAATTTTTTGAAAAAATCCCAATACCCGGGGTCAGAATTTCAGGAAAAATCTGACTTTAGGCAACTCACTCAAAAATGGTGCCAAACGATTGTAAATGCTCCCCTGAGATGTTTGGCGCTCGAAACAGAAGGCTTTTTATCACAGGACAAGAAATCAGCCCTCGACAACTTAACCGGCTGAAAAATAATTTTTTGAAAAAATCCCAATACCCGGGGTCAGAATTTCATCAAAAATCTGACTTTAGGCAATTCACTCAAAAGTGTGGCCAAACGGTTGTAAATGCTCCCCTTGGATGTTTGGCGGTCGAAACAGAAGGCTTTTTATCACAGGACAAGAAATCAGCCCTCGACAACTTAACCGGCAGAAAAAGATTTTTTTGAAAAAATCCCAATACCCGGGGTCAGAATTTCAGGAAAAATCTGACTTTAGGCAATTCACTCAAAAATGGTGCCAAACGGTTGTAAATGCTCCCCTGTGAGGTTTGGAGGTCGAAACAGAAGGCTTTTTATCACAGGACAAGAAATCCACCCTCGACAAGTTACCCGGCGGAAAAATAATTTTTTGAAAAAATCCCAATACCCGGGGTCAGAATTTCATCAAAAATCTGACTTTCGGCAATTCACTCAAAAATGGTGCCAAACGGTTGCAAATGCTCCCCTGAGAGGTTTGGAGGTCGATACAGAAGGCTTTTTATCACAGGACAAGAAATCAGCCCTCGACAACTTAACCGGCGGAAAAAGATTTTTTTGAAAAAATCCCAATACCCGGGGTCAGAATTTCAGGAAAAATCTGACTTTAGGCAATTCACTCAAAAATGGTGCCAAACGGTTGCAAATGCTCCCCTGAGAGGTTTGGTGGTCAAAACAGAAGGCTTTTTATCACAGGACAAGAAATCAGCCCTCGACAACTTAACCGGCTGAAAATTAATTTTTTGAAAAAATCCCAATACCCGGGGTCAGAATTTCAGGAAAAATCTGACTTTCGGCAATTCACTCAAAAATGGTGCCAAACGGTTGCAAATGCTCCCCTGAGAGGTTTGGAGGTCGATACAGAAGGCTTTTTATCACAGGACAAGAAATCAGCCCTCGACAACTTAACCGGCGGAAAAAGATTTTTTTGAAAAAATCCCAATACCCGGGGTCAGAATTTCAGGAAAAATCTGACTTTAGGCAATTCACTCAAAAATGGTGCCAAACGGTTGCAAATGCTCCCCTGAGAGGTTTGGTGGTCAAAACAGAAGGCTTTTTATCACAGGACAAGAAATCAGCCCTCGACAACTTAACCGGCTGAAAATTAATTTTTTGAAAAAATCCCAATACCCGGGGTCAGAATTTCAGGAAAAATCTGACTTTAGGCAACTCACTCAAAAATGGTGCCAAACGATTGTAAATGCTCCCCTGAGATGTTTGGCGCTCGAAACAGAAGGCTTTTTATCACAGGACAAGAAATCAGCCCTCGACAACTTAACCGGCTGAAAAATAATTTTTTGAAAAAATCCCAATACCCGGGGTCAGAATTTCATCAAAAATCTGACTTTAGGCAATTCACTCAAAAGTGTGGCCAAACGGTTGTAAATGCTCCCCTTGGATGTTTGGCGGTCGAAACAGAAGGCTTTTTATCACAGGACAAGAAATCAGCCCTCGACAACTTAACCGGCAGAAAAAGATTTTTTTGAAAAAATCCCAATACCCGGGGTCAGAATTTCAGGAAAAATCTGACTTTAGGCAATTCACTCAAAAATGGTGCCAAACGGTTGTAAATGCTCCCCTGTGAGGTTTGGAGGTCGAAACAGAAGGCTTTTTATCACAGGACAAGAATTCCACCCTCGACAACTTACCCGGCGGAAAAATAAATTTTTGAAAAAATCCCAATACCCGGGGTCAGAATTTCATCAAAAATCTGACTTTCGGCAATTCACTCAAAAATGGTGCCAAACGGTTGCAAATGCTCCCCTGAGAGGTTTGGAGGTCGATACAGAAGGCTTTTTATCACAGGACAAGAAATCAGCCCTCGACAACTTAACCGGCGGAAAAAGATTTTTTTGAAAAAATCCCAATTTTTCAGGAAAAATCTGACTTTAGGCAATTCACTCAAAAATGGTGCCAAACGGTTGTAAATGCTCCCCTGAGAGGTTTGGTGGTCAAAACAGAAGGCTTTTTATCACAGGACAAGAAATCAGCCCTCGACAACTTAACCGGCAGAAAAAGATTTTTTTGAAAAAATCCCAATACCCGGGGTCAGAATTTCAGGAAAAATCTGACTTTAGGCAATTCACTCAAAAATGCTGCAAAACGGTTGCAAATGCTCCCCTGAGAGGTTTGGAGGTCGAAACAGAAGGCTTTTTATCACAGGACAAGAAATCAGCCCTCGACAACTTAACCGGCGGAAAAAGATTTTTTTGAAAAAATCCCAATACCCGGGGTCACAATTTCAGGAAATATCTGACTTTAGGCAATTCACTCAAAAATGGTGCCAAACGGTTGCAAATGCTCCCCTGAGAGGTTTGGAGGTCGAAACAGAAGGCTTTTTGTCACAGGACAAGAAATCAGCCCTCGACAACTTAACCGGCGGAAAAAGATTTTTTTGAAAAAATCCCAATTTTTCAGGAAAAATCTGACTTTAGGCAATTCACTCAAAAATGGTGCCAAACGGTTGCAAATGCTCCCCTGAGAGGTTTGGTGGTCAAAACAGAAGGCTTTTTATCACAGGACAAGAAATCAGCCCTCGACAACTTAACCGGCTGAAAATTAATTTTTTGAAAAAATCCCAATACCCGGGGTCAGAATTTCAGGAAAAATCTGACTTTAGGCAACTCACTCAAAAATGGTGCCAAACGATTGTAAATGCTCCCCTGAGATGTTTGGCGCTCGAAACAGAAGGCTTTTTATCACAGGACAAGAAATCAGCCCTCGACAACTTAACCGGCTGAAAAATAATTTTTTGAAAAAATCCCAATACCCGGGGTCAGAATTTCATCAAAAATCTGACTTTAGGCAATTCACTCAAAAGTGTGGCCAAACGGTTGTAAATGCTCCCCTTGGATGTTTGGCGGTCGAAACAGAAGGCTTTTTATCACAGGACAAGAAATCAGCCCTCGACAACTTAACCGGCAGAAAAAGATTCTTTTGAAAAAATCCCAATACCCGGGGTCAGAATTTCAGGAAAAATCTGACTTTAGGCAATTCACTCAAAAATGGTGCCAAACGGTTGTAAATGCTCCCCTGTGAGGTTTGGAGGTCGAAACAGAAGGCTTTTTATCACAGGACAAGAAATCCACCCTCGACAACTTACCCGGCGGAAAAATAATTTTTTGAAAAAATCCCAATACCCGGGGTCAGAATTTCATCAAAAATCTGACTTTCGGCAATTCACTCAAAAATGGTGCCAAACGGTTGCAAATGCTCCCCTGAGAGGTTTGGAGGTCGATACAGAAGGCTTTTTATCACAGGACAAGAAATCAGCCCTCGACAACTTAACCGGCGGAAAAAGATTTTTTTGAAAAAATCCCAATACCCGGGGTCAGAATTTCAGGAAAAATCTGACTTTAGGCAATTCACTCAAAAATGGTGCCAAACGGTTGCAAATGCTCCCCTGAGAGGTTTGGTGGTCAAAACAGAAGGCTTTTTATCACAGGACAAGAAATCAGCCCTCGACAACTTAACCGGCTGAAAATTAATTTTTTGAAAAAATCCCAATACCCGGGGTCAGAATTTCAGGAAAAATCTGACTTTAGGCAATTCACTCAAAAATGGTGCCAAACGGTTGCAAATGCTCCCCTGAGAGGTTTGGTGGTCAAAACAGAAGGCTTTTTATCACAGGACAAGAAATCAGCCCTCGACAACTTAACCGGCTGAAAATTAATTTTTTGAAAAAATCCCAATACCCGGGGTCAGAATTTCAGGAAAAATCTGACTTTCGGCAATTCACTCAAAAATGGTGCCAAACGGTTGCAAATGCTCCCCTGAGAGGTTTGGAGGTCGATACAGAAGGCTTTTTATCACAGGACAAGAAATCAGCCCTCGACAACTTAACCGGCGGAAAAAGATTTTTTTGAAAAAATCCCAATACCCGGGGTCAGAATTTCAGGAAAAATCTGACTTTAGGCAATTCACTCAAAAATGGTGCCAAACGGTTGCAAATGCTCCCCTGAGAGGTTTGGTGGTCAAAACAGAAGGCTTTTTATCACAGGACAAGAAATCAGCCCTCGACAACTTAACCGGCTGAAAATTAATTTTTTGAAAAAATCCCAATACCCGGGGTCAGAATTTCAGGAAAAATCTGACTTTAGGCAACTCACTCAAAAATGGTGCCAAACGATTGTAAATGCTCCCCTGAGATGTTTGGCGCTCGAAACAGAAGGCTTTTTATCACAGGACAAGAAATCAGCCCTCGACAACTTAACCGGCTGAAAAATAATTTTTTGAAAAAATCCCAATACCCGGGGTCAGAATTTCATCAAAAATCTGACTTTAGGCAATTCACTCAAAAGTGTGGCCAAACGGTTGTAAATGCTCCCCTTGGATGTTTGGCGGTCGAAACAGAAGGCTTTTTATCACAGGACAAGAAATCAGCCCTCGACAACTTAACCGGCAGAAAAAGATTTTTTTGAAAAAATCCCAATACCCGGGGTCAGAATTTCAGGAAAAATCTGACTTTAGGCAATTCACTCAAAAATGGTGCCAAACGGTTGTAAATGCTCCCCTGTGAGGTTTGGAGGTCGAAACAGAAGGCTTTTTATCACAGGACAAGAAATCCACCCTCGACAAGTTACCCGGCGGAAAAATAATTTTTTGAAAAAATCCCAATACCCGGGGTCAGAATTTCATCAAAAATCTGACTTTCGGCAATTCACTCAAAAATGGTGCCAAACGGTTGCAAATGCTCCCCTGAGAGGTTTGGAGGTCGATACAGAAGGCTTTTTATCACAGGACAAGAAATCAGCCCTCGACAACTTAACCGGCGGAAAAAGATTTTTTTGAAAAAATCCCAATACCCGGGGTCAGAATTTCAGGAAAAATCTGACTTTAGGCAATTCACTCAAAAATGGTGCCAAACGGTTGCAAATGCTCCCCTGAGAGGTTTGGTGGTCAAAACAGAAGGCTTTTTATCACAGGACAAGAAATCAGCCCTCGACAACTTAACCGGCTGAAAATTAATTTTTTGAAAAAATCCCAATACCCGGGGTCAGAATTTCAGGAAAAATCTGACTTTCGGCAATTCACTCAAAAATGGTGCCAAACGGTTGCAAATGCTCCCCTGAGAGGTTTGGAGGTCGATACAGAAGGCTTTTTATCACAGGACAAGAAATCAGCCCTCGACAACTTAACCGGCGGAAAAAGATTTTTTTGAAAAAATCCCAATACCCGGGGTCAGAATTTCAGGAAAAATCTGACTTTAGGCAATTCACTCAAAAATGGTGCCAAACGGTTGCAAATGCTCCCCTGAGAGGTTTGGTGGTCAAAACAGAAGGCTTTTTATCACAGGACAAGAAATCAGCCCTCGACAACTTAACCGGCTGAAAATTAATTTTTTGAAAAAATCCCAATACCCGGGGTCAGAATTTCAGGAAAAATCTGACTTTAGGCAACTCACTCAAAAATGGTGCCAAACGATTGTAAATGCTCCCCTGAGATGTTTGGCGCTCGAAACAGAAGGCTTTTTATCACAGGACAAGAAATCAGCCCTCGACAACTTAACCGGCTGAAAAATAATTTTTTGAAAAAATCCCAATACCCGGGGTCAGAATTTCATCAAAAATCTGACTTTAGGCAATTCACTCAAAAGTGTGGCCAAACGGTTGTAAATGCTCCCCTTGGATGTTTGGCGGTCGAAACAGAAGGCTTTTTATCACAGGACAAGAAATCAGCCCTCGACAACTTAACCGGCAGAAAAAGATTTTTTTGAAAAAATCCCAATACCCGGGGTCAGAATTTCAGGAAAAATCTGACTTTAGGCAATTCACTCAAAAATGGTGCCAAACGGTTGTAAATGCTCCCCTGTGAGGTTTGGAGGTCGAAACAGAAGGCTTTTTATCACAGGACAAGAATTCCACCCTCGACAACTTACCCGGCGGAAAAATAAATTTTTGAAAAAATCCCAATACCCGGGGTCAGAATTTCATCAAAAATCTGACTTTCGGCAATTCACTCAAAAATGGTGCCAAACGGTTGCAAATGCTCCCCTGAGAGGTTTGGAGGTCGATACAGAAGGCTTTTTATCACAGGACAAGAAATCAGCCCTCGACAACTTAACCGGCGGAAAAAGATTTTTTTGAAAAAATCCCAATTTTTCAGGAAAAATCTGACTTTAGGCAATTCACTCAAAAATGGTGCCAAACGGTTGTAAATGCTCCCCTGAGAGGTTTGGTGGTCAAAACAGAAGGCTTTTTATCACAGGACAAGAAATCAGCCCTCGACAACTTAACCGGCAGAAAAAGATTTTTTTGAAAAAATCCCAATACCCGGGGTCAGAATTTCAGGAAAAATCTGACTTTAGGCAATTCACTCAAAAATGGTGCAAAACGGTTGCAAATGCTCCCCTGAGAGGTTTGGAGGTCGAAACAGAAGGCTTTTTATCACAGGACAAGAAATCAGCCCTCGACAACTTAACCGGCGGAAAAAGATTTTTTTGAAAAAATCCCAATACCCGGGGTCAGAATTTCAGGAAAAATCTGACTTTAGGCAATTCACTCAAAAATGGTGCCAAACGGTTGCAAATGCTCCCCTGAGAGGTTTGGTGGTCAAAACAGAAGGCTTTTTATCACAGGACAAGAAATCAGCCCTCGACAATTTAACCGGCTGAAAATTAATTTTTTGAAAAAATCCCAACACCCGGGGTCAGAATTTCAGGAAAAATCTGACTTTAGGCAACTCATTCAAAAATGGTGCCAAACGATTGTAATTGCTCCCCTGAGATGTTTGGCGCTCGAAACAGAAGGCTTTTTATCACAGGACAAGAAATCAGCCCTCGACAACTTAACCGGCTGAAAAATAATTTTTTGAAAAAATCCCAATACCCGGGGTCAGAATTTCATCAAAAATCTGACATTAGGCAATTCACTCAAAAATTGTGCCAAACGGTTGCAAATGCTCCCCTGAGATGTTTGGCGGTCGAAACAGAAGGCTTTTTATCACAGGACAAGAAATCAGCCCTCGACAACTTAACCGGCGGAAAAAGATTTTTTTGAAAAAATCCCAATACCCGGGGTCAGAATTTCAGGAAAAATCTGACTAGGCAATTCACTCAAAAATGGTGCCAAACGGTTGCAAATACTCCCCTGAGAGGTTTGGTGGTCGAAACAGAAGGCTTTTTATCACAGGACAAGAAATCAGCCCTCGACAACTTAACCGGCGGAAAAAGATTTTTTTGAAAAAATCCCAATTTTTCAGGAAAAATCTGACTTTAGGCAATTCACTCAAAAGTGTGGCCAAACGGTTGTAAATGCTCCCCTGGGATGTTTGGCGGTCGAAACAGAAGGCTTTTTATCACAGGACAAGAAATCAGCTCTCGACAACTTAACCGGCGGAAAAAGATTTTTTTGAAAAAATCCCAATACCCGGGGTCAGAATTTCAGGAAAAATCTGACTTTAGGCAATTCACTCAAAAATGGTGCCAAACGGTTGCAAATGCTCCCCTGAGAGGTTTGGAGGTCGAAACAGAAGGCTTTTTATCACAGGACAAGAAATCCGCCCTCGACAACTTAACCGGCGGAAAAATAATTTTTTGAAAAAATCCCAATACCCGGGGTCAGAATTTCATCAAAAATCTGACTTTAGGCAATTCACTCAAAAATGGTGCCAAACGGTTGTAAATGCTCCCCTGAGAGGTTTGGTGGTCGAAACAGAAGGCTTTTTATCACAGGACAAGAAATCAGCCCTCGACAACTTAACCGGCTGAAAAATAATTTTTTGAAAAAATCCCAATACCCGGGGTCAGAATTTCAGGAAAAATCTGACTTTAGGCAATTCACCCAAAAATGGTGCCAAACGGTTGTAAATGCTCCCCTGAGAAGTTTGGCGGTCGAAACAGAAGGCTTTTTATCACAGGACAAGAAATCAGCCCTCGACAACTTAACCGGCGGAAAAAGATTTTTTTGAAAAAATCCCAATACCCGGGGTCAGAATTTCAGGAAAAATCTGACTTTCGGCAATTCACTCAAAAATGGTGCAAAACGGTTGCAAATGCTCCCCTGAGAGGTTTGGAGGTCGAAACAGAAGGCTTTTTATCACAGGACAAGAAATCAGCCCTCGACAACTTAACCGGCGGAAAAAGATTTTTTTGAAAAAATCCCAATACCCGGGGTCACAATTTCAGGAAATATCTGACTTTAGGCAATTCACTCAAAAATGGTGCCAAACGGTTGCAAATGCTCCCCTGAGAGGTTTGGAGGTCGAAACAGAAGGCTTTTTATCACAGGACAAGAAATCAGCCCTCGACAACTTAACCGGCGGAAAAAGATTTTTTTGAAAAAATCCCAATTTTTCAGGAAAAATCTGACTTTAGGCAATTCACTCAAAAATGGTGCCAAACGGTTGTAAATGCTCCCCTGAGAGGTTTGGTGGTCGAAACAGAAGGCTTTTTATCACAGGACAAGAAATCAGCCCTCGACAACTTAACCGGCTGAAAAATAATTTTTTGAAAAAATCCCAATACCCGGGGTCAGAATTTCAGGAAAAATCTGACTTTAGGCAATTCACTCAAAAGTGTAGCCAAACGGTTGTAAATGCTCCCCTGGGATGTTTGGCGGTCGAAACAGAACGCTTTTTATCACAGGACAAGAAATCAGCCCTCGACAACTTAACCGGCGGAAAAAGATTTTTTTGAAAAAATCCCAATACCCGGGGTCAGAATTTCAGGAAAAATCTGACTTTAGGCAATTCACCCAAAAATGGTGCCAAACGGTTGTAAATGCTCCCCTGAGAAGTTTGGCGGTCGAAACAGAAGGCTTTTTATCACAGGACAAGAAATCAGCCCTCGACAACTTAACCGGCGGAAAAAGATTTTTTTGAAAAAATCCCAATACCCGGGGTCAGAATTTCAGGAAAAATCTCACTTTAGGCAATTAACTCAAAATTGGTGTCAAACGGTTGTAAATGCTCCCCTGAGAGGTTTGGTGGTCGAAACAGAAGGCTTTTTATCACAGGACAAGAAATCAGCCCTCGACAACTTAACCGGCGGAAAAAGATTTTTTTGAAAAAATCCCAATACCCGGGGTCAGAATTTCAGGAAAAATCTGACTTTCGGCAATTCACTCAAAAATGGTGCCAAACGCTTGCAAATGCTCCCCTGAGAGGTTTGGAGGTCGAAACAGAAGGCTTTTTAACACAGGACAAGAAATCAGCCCTCAACAACTTAACTGGCGGAAAAAGATTTTTTTGAAAAAATCCCAATACCCGGGGTCAGAATTTCAGGAAAAATCTGACTTTCGGCAATTCACTCAAAAATGGTGCCAAACCGTTGTAAATGCTCCCCTGAGATGTTTGGCGGTCGAAACAGAAGGCTTTTTATCGCAGGACAAGAAATCAGCCCTCGACAACTTAACCGGCGGAAAAAGATTTTTTTGAAAAAATCCCAATACCCTGGGTCAGAATTTCAGGAAAAATCTGACTTTAGGCAATTCACTCAAAAATGGTGCCAAACGGTTGCAAATGCTCCCCTGAGAGGTTTGGAGGTCGAAACAGAAGGCTTTTTATCACAGGACAAGAAATCAGCCCTCGACAACTTAACCGGCGGAAAAAGATTTTTTTGAAAAAATCCCAATTTTTCAGGAAAAATCTGACTTTAGGCAATTCACTCAAAAATGGTGCCAAACGGTTGTAAATGCTCCCCTGAGAGGTTTGGTGGTCGAAACAGAAGGCTTTTTATCACAGGACAAGAAATCAGCCCTCGACAACTTAACCGGCTGAAAAATAATTTTTTGAAAAAATCCCAATACCCGGGGTCAGAATTTCAGGAAAAATCTGACTTTAGGCAATTCACTCAAAAGTGTAGCCAAACGGTTGTAAATGCTCCCCTGGGATGTTTGGCGGTCGAAACAGAACGCTTTTTATCACAGGACAAGAAATCAGCCCTCGACAACTTAACCGGCGGAAAAAGATTTTTTTGAAAAAATCCCAATACCCGGGGTCAGAATTTCAGGAAAAATCTGACTTTAGGCAATTCACCCAAAAATGGTGCCAAACGGTTGTAAATGCTCCCCTGAGAAGTTTGGCGGTCGAAACAGAAGGCTTTTTATCACAGGACAAGAAATCAGCCCTCGACAACTTAACCGGCGGAAAAAGATTTTTTTGAAAAAATCCCAATACCCGGGGTCAGAATTTCAGGAAAAATCTCACTTTAGGCAATTAACTCAAAATTGGTGTCAAACGGTTGTAAATGCTCCCCTGAGAGGTTTGGTGGTCGAAACAGAAGGCTTTTTATCACAGGACAAGAAATCAGCCCTCGACAACTTAACCGGCGGAAAAAGATTTTTTTGAAAAAATCCCAATACCCGGGGTCAGAATTTCAGGAAAAATCTGACTTTCGGCAATTCACTCAAAAATGGTGCCAAACGGTTGCAAATGCTCCCCTGAGAGGTTTGGAGGTCGAAACAGAAGGCTTTTTAACACAGGACAAGAAATCAGCCCTCAACAACTTAACTGGCGGAAAAAGATTTTTTTGAAAAAATCCCAATACCCGGGGTCAGAATTTCAGGAAAAATCTGACTTTCGGCAATTCACTCAAAAATGGTGCCAAACCGTTGTAAATGCTCCCCTGAGATGTTTGGCGGTCGAAACAGAAGGCTTTTTATCGCAGGACAAGAAATCAGCCCTCGACAACTTAACCGGCGGAAAAAGATTTTTTTGAAAAAATCCCAATACCCTGGGTCAGAATTTCAGGAAAAATCTGACTTTAGGCAATTCACTCAAAAATGGTGCCAAACGGTTGTAAATGCTCCCCTGAGAGGTTTGGTGGTCGAAACAGAAGACTTTTTATCACAGGACAAGAAATCAGCCCTCAACAACTTAACCGGCTGAAAAATAATTTTTTGAAAAAATCCCAATACCCGGGGTCAGAATTTCAGGAAAAATCTGACTTTAGGCAATTCACTCAAAAATGGTGCAAAACGGTTGCAAATGCTCCCCTGAGAGGTTTGGCGGTCGAAACAGAAGGCTTTTTATTACAGGACAAGAAATCAGCCCTTGACAACTTAACCGGCGGAAAAAGATTTTTTTGAAAAAATCCCAATACCCGGGGTCAGAATTTCAGGAAAAATCTGACTTTAGGCAATTCACTCAAAAATGGTGCCAAACGGTTGTAAATGCTCCCCTGAGAGGTTTGGTGGTCGAAACAGAAGACTTTTTATCACAGGACAAGAAATCAGCCCTCAACAACTTAACCGGCTGAAAAATAATTTTTTGAAAAAATACCAATACCCGGGGTCAGAATTTCAGGAAAAATCTGACTTTAGGCAATTCACTCAAAAATGGTGCAAAACGGTTGTAAATGCTCCCCTTGGATGTTTGGCGGTCGAAACAGAAGGCTTTTTATCACAGGACAAGAAATCAGCCCTCGACAACTTAACCGGCTGAAAAATAATTTTTTGAAAAAATCCCAATACCCGGGGTCAGGATTTCAGGAAAAATCTGACTTTAGGCAATTCACCCAAAAATGGTGCCAAACGGTTGTAAATGCTCCCCTGAGAAGTTTGGCGGTCGAAACAGAAGGCTTTTTATCACAGGACAAGAAATCAGCCCTCGACAACTTAACCGGCGGAAAAAGATTTTTTTGAAAAAATCCCAATACCCGGGGTCAGAATTTCAGGAAAAATCTGACTTTAGGCAATTCACTCAAAAATGGTGCCAAACGGTTGCAAATACTCCCCTGAGAGGTTTGGTGGTCGAAACAGAAGGCTTTTTATCACAGGACAAGAAATCAGCCCTCGACAACTTAACCGGCGGAAAAAGATTTTTTTGAAAAAATCCCAATTTTTCAGGAAAAATCTGACTTTAGGCAATTCACTCAAAAGTGTGGCCAAACGGTTGTAAATGCTCCCCTGGGATGTTTGGCGGTCGAAACAGAAGGCTTTTTATCACAGGACAAGAAATCAGCCCTCGACAACTTAACCGGCGGAAAAAGATTTTTTTGAAAAAATCCCAATACCCGGGGTCAGAATTTCAGGAAAAATCTGACTTTAGGCAATTCACTCAAAAATGGTGCCAAACGGTTGCAAATGCTCCCCTGAGAGGTTTGGAGGTCGAAACAGAAGGCTTTTTATCACAGGACAAGAAATCCGCCCTCGACAACTTAACCGGCGGAAAAATAATTTTTTGAAAAAATCCCAATACCCGGGGTCAGAATTTCATCAAAAATCTGACTTTAGGCAATTCACTCAAAAATGGTGCCAAACGGTTGTAAATGCTCCCCTGAGAGGTTTGGTGGTCGAAACAGAAGGCTTTTTATCACAGGACAAGAAATCAGCCCTCGACAACTTAACCGGCTGAAAAATAATTTTTTGAAAAAATCCCAATACCCGGGGTCAGAATTTCAGGAAAAATCTGACTTTCGGCAATTCACTCAAAAATGGTGCCAAACGGTTGCAAATGCTCCCCTGAGAGGTTTGGAGGTCGAAACAGAAGGCTTTTTAACACAGGACAAGAAATCAGCCCTCAACAACTTAACTGGCGGAAAAAGATTTTTTTGAAAAAATCCCAATACCCGGGGTCAGAATTTCAGGAAAAATCTGACTTTCGGCAATTCACTCAAAAATGGTGCCAAACCGTTGTAAATGCTCCCCTGAGATGTTTGGCGGTCGAAACAGAAGGCTTTTTATCGCAGGACAAGAAATCAGCCCTCGACAACTTAACCGGCGGAAAAAGATTTTTTTGAAAAAATCCCAATACCCTGGGTCAGAATTTCAGGAAAAATCTGACTTTAGGCAATTCACTCAAAAATGGTGCCAAACGGTTGTAAATGCTCCCCTGAGAGGTTTGGTGGTCGAAACAGAAGACTTTTTATCACAGGACAAGAAATCAGCCCTCAACAACTTAACCGGCTGAAAAATAATTTTTTGAAAAAATCCCAATACCCGGGGTCAGAATTTCAGGAAAAATCTGACTTTAGGCAATTCACTCAAAAATGGTGCAAAACGGTTGCAAATGCTCCCCTGAGAGGTTTGGCGGTCGAAACAGAAGGCTTTTTATTACAGGACAAGAAATCAGCCCTTGACAACTTAACCGGCGGAAAAAGATTTTTTTGAAAAAATCCCAATACCCGGGGTCAGAATTTCAGGAAAAATCTGACTTTAGGCAATTCACTCAAAAATGGTGCCAAACGGTTGTAAATGCTCCCCTGAGAGGTTTGGTGGTCGAAACAGAAGACTTTTTATCACAGGACAAGAAATCAGCCCTCAACAACTTAACCGGCTGAAAAATAATTTTTTGAAAAAATACCAATACCCGGGGTCAGAATTTCAGGAAAAATCTGACTTTAGGCAATTCACTCAAAAATGGTGCAAAACGGTTGTAAATGCTCCCCTTGGATGTTTGGCGGTCGAAACAGAAGGCTTTTTATCACAGGACAAGAAATCAGCCCTCGACAACTTAACCGGCTGAAAAATAATTTTTTGAAAAAATCCCAATACCCGGGGTCAGGATTTCAGGAAAAATCTGACTTTAGGCAATTCACCCAAAAATGGTGCCAAACGGTTGTAAATGCTCCCCTGAGAAGTTTGGCGGTCGAAACAGAAGGCTTTTTATCACAGGACAAGAAATCAGCCCTCGACAACTTAACCGGCGGAAAAAGATTTTTTTGAAAAAATCCCAATACCCGGGGTCAGAATTTCAGGAAAAATCTGACTTTAGGCAATTCACTCAAAAATGGTGCCAAACGGTTGCAAATACTCCCCTGAGAGGTTTGGTGGTCGAAACAGAAGGCTTTTTATCACAGGACAAGAAATCAGCCCTCGACAACTTAACCGGCGGAAAAAGATTTTTTTGAAAAAATCCCAATTTTTCAGGAAAAATCTGACTTTAGGCAATTCACTCAAAAGTGTGGCCAAACGGTTGTAAATGCTCCCCTGGGATGTTTGGCGGTCGAAACAGAAGGCTTTTTATCACAGGACAAGAAATCAGCCCTCGACAACTTAACCGGCGGAAAAAGATTTTTTTGAAAAAATCCCAATACCCGGGGTCAGAATTTCAGGAAAAATCTGACTTTAGGCAATTCACTCAAAAATGGTGCCAAACGGTTGCAAATGCTCCCCTGAGAGGTTTGGAGGTCGAAACAGAAGGCTTTTTATCACAGGACAAG
The DNA here is from genome assembly GCF_951804945.1 of Podarcis cretensis. Classification (NCBI taxonomy): domain Eukaryota; kingdom Metazoa; phylum Chordata; class Lepidosauria; order Squamata; family Lacertidae; genus Podarcis; species Podarcis cretensis. The sequence continues at coordinate 91,470,378 of NC_137173.1, forward strand.
AAATCCGCCCTCGACAACTTAACCGGCGGAAAAATAATTTTTTGAAAAAATCCCAATACCCGGGGTCAGAATTTCATCAAAAATCTGACTTTAGGCAATTCACTCAAAAATGGTGCCAAACGGTTGTAAATGCTCCCCTGAGAGGTTTGGTGGTCGAAACAGAAGGCTTTTTATCACAGGACAAGAAATCAGCCCTCGACAACTTAACCGGCTGAAAAATAATTTTTTGAAAAAATCCCAATACCCGGGGTCAGAATTTCAGGAAAAATCTGACTTTCGGCAATTCACTCAAAAATGGTGCAAAACGGTTGCAAATGCTCCCCTGAGAGGTTTGGAGGTCGAAACAGAAGGCTTTTTATCACAGGACAAGAAATCAGCCCTCGACAACTTAACTGGCGGAAAAAGATTTTTTTGAAAAAATCCCAATACCCGGGGTCACAATTTCAGGAAATATCTGACTTTAGGCAATTCACTCAAAAATGGTGCCAAACGGTTGCAAATGCTCCCCTGAGAGGTTTGGAGGTCGAAACAGAAGGCTTTTTATCACAGGACAAGAAATCAGCCCTCGACAACTTAACCGGCGGAAAAAGATTTTTTTGAAAAAATCCCAATTTTTCAGGAAAAATCTGACTTTAGGCAATTCACTCAAAAATGGTGCCAAACGGTTGTAAATGCTCCCCTGAGAGGTTTGGTGGTCGAAACAGAAGGCTTTTTATCACAGGACAAGAAATCAGCCCTCGACAACTTAACCGGCTGAAAAATAATTTTTTGAAAAAATCCCAATACCCGGGGTCAGAATTTCAGGAAAAATCTGACTTTAGGCAATTCACACAAAAGTGTAGCCAAACGGTTGTAAATGCTCCCCTGGGATGTTTGGCGGTCGAAACAGAACGCTTTTTATCACAGGACAAGAAATCAGCCCTCGACAACTTAACCGGCGGAAAAAGATTTTTTTGAAAAAATCCCAATACCCGGGGTCAGAATTTCAGGAAAAATCTGACTTTAGGCAATTCACCCAAAAATGGTGCCAAACGGTTGTAAATGCTCCCCTGAGAAGTTTGGCGGTCGAAACAGAAGGCTTTTTATCACAGGACAAGAAATCAGCCCTCGACAACTTAACCGGCGGAAAAAGATTTTTTTGAAAAAATCCCAATACCCGGGGTCAGAATTTCAGGAAAAATCTGACTTTCGGCAATTCACTCAAAAATGGTGCAAAACGGTTGCAAATGCTCCCCTGAGAGGTTTGGAGGTCGAAACAGAAGGCTTTTTATCACAGGACAAGAAATCAGCCCTCGACAACTTAACCGGCGGAAAAAGATTTTTTTGAAAAAATCCCAATACCCGGGGTCAGAATTTCAGGAAAAATCTGACTTTAGGCAATTCACTCAAAAATGGTGCCAAACGGTTGCAAATGCTCCCCTGAGAGGTTTGGTGGTCAAAACAGAAGGCTTTTTATCACAGGACAAGAAATCAGCCCTCGACAACTTAACCGGCTGAAAATTAATTTTTTGAAAAAATCCCAATACCCGGGGTCAGAATTTCAGGAAAAATCTGACTTTAGGCAACTCACTCAAAAATGGTGCCAAACGATTGTAAATGCTCCCCTGAGATGTTTGGCGCTCGAAACAGAAGGCTTTTTATCACAGGACAAGAAATCAGCCCTCAACAACTTAACCGGCTGAAAAATAATTTTTTGAAAAAATCCCAATACCCGGGGTCAGAATTTCAGGAAAAATCTAACTTTCGGCAATTCACTCAAAAATGGTGCCAAACGGTTGCAAATGCTCCCTTGAGAGGTCTGGAGGTTGAAACAGAAGGCTTTTTATAACAGGACAAGAAATCAGCCCTCGACAACTTAACCGGCGGAAAAAGATTTTTTTGAAAAAATCCCAATTTTTCAGGAAAAATCTGACTTTAGGCAATTCACTCAAAAATGGTGCCAAACGGTTGTAAATGCTCCCCTGAGAGGTTTGGTGGTCGAAACAGAAGGCTTTTTATCACAGGACAAGAAATCAGCCCTCGACAACTTAACCGGCTGAAAAATAATTTTTTGAAAAAATCCCAATACCCGGGGTCAGAATTTCAGGAAAAATCTGACTTTAGGCAATTCACTCAAAAGTGTGGCCAAACGGTTGTAAATGCTCCCCTTGGATGTTTGGCGGTCGAAACAGAAGGCTTTTTATCACAGGACAAGAAATCAGCCCTCGACAACTTAACCGGCAGAAAAAGATTTTTTTGAAAAAATCCCAATACCCGGGGTCAGAATTTCAGGAAAAATCTGACTTTAGGCAATTCACTCAAAAATGGTGCCAAACGGTTGCAAATGCTCCCCTGAGAGGTTTGGTGGCCGAAACAGAAGGCTTTTTATCACAGGACAAGAAATCAGCCCTCGACAACTGAACCGGCGGAAAAAGATTTTTTTGAAAAAATCCCAATTTTTCAGGAAAAATCTGACTTTAGGCAATTCACTCAAAAATGGTGCCAAACGGTTGTAAATGCTCCCCTGAGAGGTTTGGTGGTCGAAACAGAAGGCTTTTTATCACAGGACAAGAAATCAGCCCTCGACAACTTAACCGGCGGAAAAAGATTTTTTTGAAAAAATCCCAATACCCGGGGTCAGAATTTCAGGAAAAATCTGACTTTCGGCAATTCACTCAAAAATGGTGCAAAACGGTTGCAAATGCTCCCCTGAGAGGTTTGGAGGTCGAAACAGAAGGCTTTTTATCACAGGACAAGAAATCAGCCCTCGACAACTTAACCGGCGGAAAAAGATTTTTTTGAAAAAATCCCAATACCCGGGGTCAGAATTTCAGGAAAAATCTGACTTTAGGCAATTCACTCAAAAATGGTGCCAAACGGTTGCAAATGCTCCCCTGAGAGGTTTGGTGGTCAAAACAGAAGGCTTTTTATCACAGGACAAGAAATCAGCCCTCGACAATTTAACCGGCTGAAAATTAATTTTTTGAAAAAATCCCAATACCCGGGGTCAGAATTTCAGGAAAAATCTGACTTTAGGCAACTCATTCAAAAATGGTGCCAAACGATTGTAAATGCTCCCCTGAGATGTTTGGCGCTCGAAACAGAAGGCTTTTTATCACAGGACAAGAAATCAGCCCTCGACAACTTAACCGGCTGAAAAATAATTTTTTGAAAAAATCCCAATACCCGGGGTCAGAATTTCATCAAAAATCTGACTTTAGGCAATTCACTCAAAAATGGTGCCAAACGGTTGCAAATGCTCCCCTGAGATGTTTGGCGGTCGAAACAGAAGGCTTTTTATCACAGGACAAGAAATCAGCCCTCGACAACTTAACCGGCGGAAAAAGATTTTTTTTGAAAAAATCCCAATACCCGGGGTCAGAATTTCAGGAGAAATCTGACTTTAGGCAATTCACTCAAAAATGGAGCCAAACGGTTGCAAATAATCCCCTGAGAGCTTTGGTGGTCGAAACAGAAGGCTTTTTATCACAGGACAAGAAATCAGCCCTCGACAACTTAACCGGCGGAAAAAGATTTTTTTGAAAAAATCCCAATTTTTCAGGAAAAATCTGACTTTAGGCAATTCACTCAAAAATGGTGCCAAACGGTTGTAAATGCTCCCCTGAGAGGTTTGGTGGTCGAAACAGAAGGCTTTTTATCACAGGACAAGAAAACAGCCCTCGACAACTTAACCGGCGGAAAAAGATTTTTTTGAAAAAATCCCAATACCCGGGGTCAGAATTTCAGGAAAAATCTGACTTTCGGCAATTCACTCAAAAATGGTGCAAAACGGTTGCAAATGCTCCCCTGAGAGGTTTGGTGGTCAAAACAGAAGGCTTTTTATCACAGGACAAGAAATCAGCCCTCGACAACTTAACCGGCGGAAAAAGATTTTTTTGAAAAAATCCCAATTTTTCAGGAAAAATCTGACTTTAGGCAATTCACCCAAAAATGGTGCCAAACGGTTGTAAATGCTCCCCTGAGAAGTTTGGTGGTCGAAACAGAAGGCTTTTTATCACAGGACAAGAAATCAGCCCTCGACAACTTAACCGGCGGAAAAAGATTTTTTTGAAAAAATCCCAATACCCGGGGTCAGAATTTCAGGAAAAATCTGACTTTCGGCAACTCATTCAAAAATGGTGCCAAACGATTGCAAATGCTCCCCTGAGATGTTTGGCGCTCGAAACAGAAGGCTTTTTATCACAGGACAAGAAATCAGCCCTCGACAACTTAACCGGCTGAAAAATAATTTTTTGAAAAAATCCCAATACCCGGGGTCAGAATTTCATCAAAAATCTGACTTTAGGCAATTCACTCAAAAATGGTGCCAAACGGTTGCAAATGCTCCCCTGAGATGTTTGGCGGTCGATACAGAAGGCTTTTTATCACAGGACAAGAAATCTGCCCTCGACAACTTTACCGGCGGAAAAAGATTTTTTTGAAAAAATCCCAATACCCGGGGTCAGAATTTCAGGAAAAATCTGACTTTAGGCAATTCACTCAAAAATGGTGCCAAACGGTTGCAAATACTCCCCTGAGAGGTTTGGTGGTCGAAACAGAAGGCTTTTTATCACAGGACAAGAAATCAGCCCTCGACAACTTAACCGGCGGAAAAAGATTTTTTTGAAAAAATCCCAATACCCGGGGTCAGAATTTCATCAAAAATCTGACTTTCGGCAATTCACTCAAAAATGGTGCCAAACGGTTGCAAATGCTCCCCTGAGAGGTTTGGAGGTCGATACAGAAGGCTTTTTATCACAGGACAAGAAATCAGCCCTCGACAACTTAACCGGCGGAAAAAGATTTTTTTGAAAAAATCCCAATACCCGGGGTCAGAATTTCAGGAAAAATCTGACTTTAGGCAATTCACTCAAAAATGGTGCCAAACGGTTGCAAATACTCCCCTGAGAGGTTTGGTGGTCGAAACAGAAGGCTTTTTATCACAGGACAAGAAATCAGCCCTCGACAACTTAACCGGCGGAAAAAGATTTTTTTGAAAAAATCCCAATTTTTCAGGAAAAATCTGACTTTAGGCAATTCACTCAAAAATGGTGCCAAACGGTTGTAAATGCTCCCCTGAGAGGTTTGGAGGTCGAAACAGAAGGCTTTTTATCACAGGACAAGAAATCCGCCCTCGACAACTTAACCGGCGGAAAAATAATTTTTTGAAAAAATCCCAATACCCGGGGTCAGAATTTCATCAAAAATCTGACTTTAGGCAATTCACTCAAAAATGGTGCCAAACGGTTGTAAATGCTCCCCTGAGAGGTTTGGTGGTCGAAACAGAAGGCTTTTTATCACAGGACAAGAAATCAGCCCTCGACAACTTAACCGGCTGAAAAATAATTTTTTGAAAAAATCCCAATACCCGGGGTCAGAATTTCAGGAAAAATCTGACTTTAGGCAATTCACCCAAAAATGGTGCCAAACGGTTGTAAATGCTCCCCTGGGATGTTTGGCGGTCGAAACAGAAGGCTTTTTATCACAGGACAAGAAATCAGCCCTCGACAACTTAACCGGCGGTAAAAGATTTTTTTGAAAAAATCCCAATTTTTCAGGAAAAATCTGACTTTAGGCAATTCACTCAAAAATGGTGCCAAACGGTTGTAAATGCTCCCCTGAGAGGTTTGGTGGTCGAAACAGAAGGCTTTTTATCACAGGACAAGAAATCAGCCCTCGACAACTTAACCGGCGGAAAAAGATTTTTTTGAAAAAATCCCAATACCCGGGGTCAGAATTTCAGGAAAAATCTGACTTTCGGCAATTCACTCAAAAATGGTGCAAAACGGTTGCAAATGCTCCCCTGAGAGGTTTGGAGGTCGAAACAGAAGGCTTTTTATCACAGGACAAGAAATCAGCCCTCGACAACTTAACCGGCGGAAAAAGATTTTTTTGAAAAAATCCCAATACCCGGGGTCAGAATTTCAGGAAAAATCTGACTTTAGGCAATTCACTCAAAAATGGTGCCAAACGGTTGCAAATGCTCCCCTGAGAGGTTTGGTGGTCAAAACAGAAGGCTTTTTATCACAGGACAAGAAATCAGCCCTCGACAATTTAACCGGCTGAAAATTAATTTTTTGAAAAAATCCCAATACCCGGGGTCAGAATTTCAGGAAAAATCTGACTTTAGGCAACTCATTCAAAAATGGTGCCAAACGATTGTAAATGCTCCCCTGAGAGGTTTGGCGCTCGAAACAGAAGGCTTTTTATCACAGGACAAGAAATCAGCCCTCGACAACTTAACCGGCTGAAAAATAATTTTTTGAAAAAATCCCAATACCCGGGGTCAGAATTTCATCAAAAATCTGACTTTAGGCAATTCACTCAAAAATGGTGCCAAACGGTTGCAAATGCTCCCCTGAGATGTTTGGCGGTCGAAACAGAAGGCTTTTTATCACAGGACAAGAAATCAGCCCTCGACAACTTAACCGGCGGAAAAAGATTTTTTTGAAAAAATCCCAATACCCGGGGTCAGAATTTCATCAAAAATCTGACTTTCGGCAATTCACTCAAAAATGGTGCCAAACGGTTGCAAATGCTCCCCTGAGAGGTTTGGAGGTCGATACAGAAGGCTTTTTATCACAGGACAAGAAATCAGCCCTCGACAACTTAACCGGCGGAAAAAGATTTTTTTGAAAAAATCCCAATACCCGGGGTCAGAATTTCAGGAAAAATCTGACTTTAGGCAATTCACTCAAAAATGGTGCCAAACGGTTGCAAATGCTCCCCTGAGAGGTTTGGTGGTCAAAACAGAAGGCTTTTTATCACAGGACAAGAAATCAGCCCTCGACAACTTAACCGGCTGAAAATTAATTTTTTGAAAAAATCCCAATACCCGGGGTCAGAATTTCAGGAAAAATCTGACTTTCGGCAATTCACTCAAAAATGGTGCCAAACGGTTGCAAATGCTCCCCTGAGAGGTTTGGAGGTCGATACAGAAGGCTTTTTATCACAGGACAAGAAATCAGCCCTCGACAACTTAACCGGCGGAAAAAGATTTTTTTGAAAAAATCCCAATACCCGGGGTCAGAATTTCAGGAAAAATCTGACTTTAGGCAATTCACTCAAAAATGGTGCCAAACGGTTGCAAATGCTCCCCTGAGAGGTTTGGTGGTCAAAACAGAAGGCTTTTTATCACAGGACAAGAAATCAGCCCTCGACAACTTAACCGGCTGAAAATTAATTTTTTGAAAAAATCCCAATACCCGGGGTCAGAATTTCAGGAAAAATCTGACTTTAGGCAACTCACTCAAAAATGGTGCCAAACGATTGTAAATGCTCCCCTGAGATGTTTGGCGCTCGAAACAGAAGGCTTTTTATCACAGGACAAGAAATCAGCCCTCGACAACTTAACCGGCTGAAAAATAATTTTTTGAAAAAATCCCAATACCCGGGGTCAGAATTTCATCAAAAATCTGACTTTAGGCAATTCACTCAAAAGTGTGGCCAAACGGTTGTAAATGCTCCCCTTGGATGTTTGGCGGTCGAAACAGAAGGCTTTTTATCACAGGACAAGAAATCAGCCCTCGACAACTTAACCGGCAGAAAAAGATTTTTTTGAAAAAATCCCAATACCCGGGGTCAGAATTTCAGGAAAAATCTGACTTTAGGCAATTCACTCAAAAATGGTGCCAAACGGTTGTAAATGCTCCCCTGTGAGGTTTGGAGGTCGAAACAGAAGGCTTTTTATCACAGGACAAGAATTCCACCCTCGACAACTTACCCGGCGGAAAAATAAATTTTTGAAAAAATCCCAATACCCGGGGTCAGAATTTCATCAAAAATCTGACTTTCGGCAATTCACTCAAAAATGGTGCCAAACGGTTGCAAATGCTCCCCTGAGAGGTTTGGAGGTCGATACAGAAGGCTTTTTATCACAGGACAAGAAATCAGCCCTCGACAACTTAACCGGCGGAAAAAGATTTTTTTGAAAAAATCCCAATTTTTCAGGAAAAATCTGACTTTAGGCAATTCACTCAAAAATGGTGCCAAACGGTTGTAAATGCTCCCCTGAGAGGTTTGGTGGTCAAAACAGAAGGCTTTTTATCACAGGACAAGAAATCAGCCCTCGACAACTTAACCGGCAGAAAAAGATTTTTTTGAAAAAATCCCAATACCCGGGGTCAGAATTTCAGGAAAAATCTGACTTTAGGCAATTCACTCAAAAATGGTGCAAAACGGTTGCAAATGCTCCCCTGAGAGGTTTGGAGGTCGAAACAGAAGGCTTTTTATCACAGGACAAGAAATCAGCCCTCGACAACTTAACCGGCGGAAAAAGATTTTTTTGAAAAAATCCCAATACCCGGGGTCAGAATTTCAGGAAAAATCTGACTTTAGGCAATTCACTCAAAAATGGTGCCAAACGGTTGCAAATGCTCCCCTGAGAGGTTTGGTGGTCAAAACAGAAGGCTTTTTATCACAGGACAAGAAATCAGCCCTCGACAATTTAACCGGCTGAAAATTAATTTTTTGAAAAAATCCCAACACCCGGGGTCAGAATTTCAGGAAAAATCTGACTTTAGGCAACTCATTCAAAAATGGTGCCAAACGATTGTAATTGCTCCCCTGAGATGTTTGGCGCTCGAAACAGAAGGCTTTTTATCACAGGACAAGAAATCAGCCCTCGACAACTTAACCGGCTGAAAAATAATTTTTTGAAAAAATCCCAATACCCGGGGTCAGAATTTCATCAAAAATCTGACATTAGGCAATTCACTCAAAAATTGTGCCAAACGGTTGCAAATGCTCCCCTGAGATGTTTGGCGGTCGAAACAGAAGGCTTTTTATCACAGGACAAGAAATCAGCCCTCGACAACTTAACCGGCGAAAAAGATTTTTTTGAAAAAATCCCAATACCCGGGGTCAGAATTTCAGGAAAAATCTGACTAGGCAATTCACTCAAAAATGGTGCCAAACGGTTGCAAATACTCCCCTGAGAGGTTTGGTGGTCGAAACAGAAGGCTTTTTATCACAGGACAAGAAATCAGCCCTCGACAACTTAACCGGCGGAAAAAGATTTTTTTGAAAAAATCCCAATTTTTCAGGAAAAATCTGACTTTAGGCAATTCACTCAAAAGTGTGGCCAAACGGTTGTAAATGCTCCCCTGGGATGTTTGGCGGTCGAAACAGAAGGCTTTTTATCACAGGACAAGAAATCAGCTCTCGACAACTTAACCGGCGGAAAAAGATTTTTTTGAAAAAATCCCAATACCCGGGGTCAGAATTTCAGGAAAAATCTGACTTTAGGCAATTCACTCAAAAATGGTGCCAAACGGTTGCAAATGCTCCCCTGAGAGGTTTGGAGGTCGAAACAGAAGGCTTTTTATCACAGGACAAGAAATCCGCCCTCGACAACTTAACCGGCGGAAAAATAATTTTTTGAAAAAATCCCAATACCCGGGGTCAGAATTTCATCAAAAATCTGACTTTAGGCAATTCACTCAAAAATGGTGCCAAACGGTTGTAAATGCTCCCCTGAGAGGTTTGGTGGTCGAAACAGAAGGCTTTTTATCACAGGACAAGAAATCAGCCCTCGACAACTTAACCGGCTGAAAAATAATTTTTTGAAAAAATCCCAATACCCGGGGTCAGAATTTCAGGAAAAATCTGACTTTAGGCAATTCACCCAAAAATGGTGCCAAACGGTTGTAAATGCTCCCCTGAGAAGTTTGGCGGTCGAAACAGAAGGCTTTTTATCACAGGACAAGAAATCAGCCCTCGACAACTTAACCGGCGGAAAAAGATTTTTTTGAAAAAATCCCAATACCCGGGGTCAGAATTTCAGGAAAAATCTGACTTTCGGCAATTCACTCAAAAATGGTGCAAAACGGTTGCAAATGCTCCCCTGAGAGGTTTGGAGGTCGAAACAGAAGGCTTTTTATCACAGGACAAGAAATCAGCCCTCGACAACTTAACCGGCGGAAAAAGATTTTTTTGAAAAAATCCCAATACCCGGGGTCACAATTTCAGGAAATATCTGACTTTAGGCAATTCACTCAAAAATGGTGCCAAACGGTTGCAAATGCTCCCCTGAGAGGTTTGGAGGTCGAAACAGAAGGCTTTTTATCACAGGACAAGAAATCAGCCCTCGACAACTTAACCGGCGGAAAAAGATTTTTTTGAAAAAATCCCAATTTTTCAGGAAAAATCTGACTTTAGGCAATTCACTCAAAAATGGTGCCAAACGGTTGTAAATGCTCCCCTGAGAGGTTTGGTGGTCGAAACAGAAGGCTTTTTATCACAGGACAAGAAATCAGCCCTCGACAACTTAACCGGCTGAAAAATAATTTTTTGAAAAAATCCCAATACCCGGGGTCAGAATTTCAGGAAAAATCTGACTTTAGGCAATTCACTCAAAAGTGTAGCCAAACGGTTGTAAATGCTCCCCTGGGATGTTTGGCGGTCGAAACAGAACGCTTTTTATCACAGGACAAGAAATCAGCCCTCGACAACTTAACCGGCGGAAAAAGATTTTTTTGAAAAAATCCCAATACCCGGGGTCAGAATTTCAGGAAAAATCTGACTTTAGGCAATTCACCCAAAAATGGTGCCAAACGGTTGTAAATGCTCCCCTGAGAAGTTTGGCGGTCGAAACAGAAGGCTTTTTATCACAGGACAAGAAATCAGCCCTCGACAACTTAACCGGCGGAAAAAGATTTTTTTGAAAAAATCCAATACCCGGGGTCAGAATTTCAGGAAAAATCTCACTTTAGGCAATTAACTCAAAATTGGTGTCAAACGGTTGTAAATGCTCCCCTGAGAGGTTTGGTGGTCGAAACAGAAGGCTTTTTATCACAGGACAAGAAATCAGCCCTCGACAACTTAACCGGCGGAAAAAGATTTTTTTGAAAAAATCCCAATACCCGGGGTCAGAATTTCAGGAAAAATCTGACTTTCGGCAATTCACTCAAAAATGGTGCCAAACGCTTGCAAATGCTCCCCTGAGAGGTTTGGAGGTCGAAACAGAAGGCTTTTTAACACAGGACAAGAAATCAGCCCTCAACAACTTAACTGGCGGAAAAAGATTTTTTTGAAAAAATCCCAATACCCGGGGTCAGAATTTCAGGAAAAATCTGACTTTCGGCAATTCACTCAAAAATGGTGCCAAACCGTTGTAAATGCTCCCCTGAGATGTTTGGCGGTCGAAACAGAAGGCTTTTTATCGCAGGACAAGAAATCAGCCCTCGACAACTTAACCGGCGGAAAAAGATTTTTTTGAAAAAATCCCAATACCCTGGGTCAGAATTTCAGGAAAAATCTGACTTTAGGCAATTCACTCAAAAATGGTGCCAAACGGTTGCAAATGCTCCCCTGAGAGGTTTGGAGGTCGAAACAGAAGGCTTTTTATCACAGGACAAGAAATCAGCCCTCGACAACTTAACCGGCGGAAAAAGATTTTTTTGAAAAATCCCAATTTTTCAGGAAAAATCTGACTTTAGGCAATTCACTCAAAAATGGTGCCAAACGGTTGTAAATGCTCCCCTGAGAGGTTTGGTGGTCGAAACAGAAGGCTTTTTATCACAGGACAAGAAATCAGCCCTCGACAACTTAACCGGCTGAAAAATAATTTTTTGAAAAAATCCCAATACCCGGGGTCAGAATTTCAGGAAAAATCTGACTTTAGGCAATTCACTCAAAAGTGTAGCCAAACGGTTGTAAATGCTCCCCTGGGATGTTTGGCGGTCGAAACAGAACGCTTTTTATCACAGGACAAGAAATCAGCCCTCGACAACTTAACCGGCGGAAAAAGATTTTTTGAAAAAATATCCCAATACCCGGGGTCAGAATTTCAGGAAAAATCTGACTTTAGGCAATTCACCCAAAAATGGTGCCAAACGGTTGTAAATGCTCCCCTGAGAAGTTTGGCGGTCGAAACAGAAGGCTTTTTATCACAGGACAAGAAATCAGCCCTCGACAACTTAACCGGCGGAAAAAGATTTTTTTGAAAAAATCCCAATACCCGGGGTCAGAATTTCAGGAAAAATCTCACTTTAGGCAATTAACTCAAAATTGGTGTCAAACGGTTGTAAATGCTCCCCTGAGAGGTTTGGTGGTCGAAACAGAAGGCTTTTTATCACAGGACAAGAAATCAGCCCTCGACAACTTAACCGGCGGAAAAAGATTTTTTTGAAAAAATCCCAATACCCGGGGTCAGAATTTCAGGAAAAATCTGACTTTCGGCAATTCACTCAAAAATGGTGCCAAACGGTTGCAAATGCTCCCCTGAGAGGTTTGGAGGTCGAAACAGAAGGCTTTTTAACACAGGACAAGAAATCAGCCCTCAACAACTTAACTGGCGGAAAAAGATTTTTTTGAAAAAATCCCAATACCCGGGGTCAGAATTTCAGGAAAAATCTGACTTTCGGCAATTCACTCAAAAATGGTGCCAAACCGTTGTAAATGCTCCCCTGAGATGTTTGGCGGTCGAAACAGAAGGCTTTTTATCGCAGGACAAGAAATCAGCCCTCGACAACTTAACCGGCGGAAAAAGATTTTTTTGAAAAAATCCCAATACCCTGGGTCAGAATTTCAGGAAAAATCTGACTTTAGGCAATTCACTCAAAAATGGTGCCAAACGGTTGTAAATGCTCCCCTGAGAGGTTTGGTGGTCGAAACAGAAGACTTTTTATCACAGGACAAGAAATCAGCCCTCAACAACTTAACCGGCTGAAAAATAATTTTTTGAAAAAATCCCAATACCCGGGGTCAGAATTTCAGGAAAAATCTGACTTTAGGCAATTCACTCAAAAATGGTGCAAAACGGTTGCAAATGCTCCCCTGAGAGGTTTGGCGGTCGAAACAGAAGGCTTTTTATTACAGGACAAGAAATCAGCCCTTGACAACTTAACCGGCGGAAAAAGATTTTTTTGAAAAAATCCCAATACCCGGGGTCAGAATTTCAGGAAAAATCTGACTTTAGGCAATTCACTCAAAAATGGTGCCAAACGGTTGTAAATGCTCCCCTGAGAGGTTTGGTGGTCGAAACAGAAGACTTTTTATCACAGGACAAGAAATCAGCCCTCAACAACTTAACCGGCTGAAAAATAATTTTTTGAAAAAATACCAATACCCGGGGTCAGAATTTCAGGAAAAATCTGACTTTAGGCAATTCACTCAAAAATGGTGCAAAACGGTTGTAAATGCTCCCCTTGGATGTTTGGCGGTCGAAACAGAAGGCTTTTTATCACAGGACAAGAAATCAGCCCTCGACAACTTAACCGGCTGAAAAATAATTTTTTGAAAAAATCCCAATACCCGGGGTCAGGATTTCAGGAAAAATCTGACTTTAGGCAATTCACCCAAAAATGGTGCCAAACGGTTGTAAATGCTCCCCTGAGAAGTTTGGCGGTCGAAACAGAAGGCTTTTTATCACAGGACAAGAAATCAGCCCTCGACAACTTAACCGGCGGAAAAAGATTTTTTTGAAAAAATCCCAATACCCGGGGTCAGAATTTCAGGAAAAATCTGACTTTAGGCAATTCACTCAAAAATGGTGCCAAACGGTTGCAAATACTCCCCTGAGAGGTTTGGTGGTCGAAACAGAAGGCTTTTTATCACAGGACAAGAAATCAGCCCTCGACAACTTAACCGGCGGAAAAAGATTTTTTTGAAAAAATCCCAATTTTTCAGGAAAAATCTGACTTTAGGCAATTCACTCAAAAGTGTGGCCAAACGGTTGTAAATGCTCCCCTGGGATGTTTGGCGGTCGAAACAGAAGGCTTTTTATCACAGGACAAGAAATCAGCCCTCGACAACTTAACCGGCGGAAAAAGATTTTTTTGAAAAAATCCCAATACCCGGGGTCAGAATTTCAGGAAAAATCTGACTTTAGGCAATTCACTCAAAAATGGTGCCAAACGGTTGCAAATGCTCCCCTGAGAGGTTTGGAGGTCGAAACAGAAGGCTTTTTATCACAGGACAAGAAATCCGCCCTCGACAACTTAACCGGCGGAAAAATAATTTTTTGAAAAAATCCCAATACCCGGGGTCAGAATTTCATCAAAAATCTGACTTTAGGCAATTCACTCAAAAATGGTGCCAAACGGTTGTAAATGCTCCCCTGAGAGGTTTGGTGGTCGAAACAGAAGGCTTTTTATCACAGGACAAGAAATCAGCCCTCGACAACTTAACCGGCTGAAAAATAATTTTTTGAAAAAATCCCAATACCCGGGGTCAGAATTTCAGGAAAAATCTGACTTTCGGCAATTCACTCAAAAATGGTGCCAAACGGTTGCAAATGCTCCCCTGAGAGGTTTGGAGGTCGAAACAGAAGGCTTTTTAACACAGGACAAGAAATCAGCCCTCAACAACTTAACTGGCGGAAAAAGATTTTTTTGAAAAAATCCCAATACCCGGGGTCAGAATTTCAGGAAAAATCTGACTTTCGGCAATTCACTCAAAAATGGTGCCAAACCGTTGTAAATGCTCCCCTGAGATGTTTGGCGGTCGAAACAGAAGGCTTTTTATCGCAGGACAAGAAATCAGCCCTCGACAACTTAACCGGCGGAAAAAGATTTTTTTGAAAAAATCCCAATACCCTGGGTCAGAATTTCAGGAAAAATCTGACTTTAGGCAATTCACTCAAAAATGGTGCCAAACGGTTGTAAATGCTCCCCTGAGAGGTTTGGTGGTCGAAACAGAAGACTTTTTATCACAGGACAAGAAATCAGCCCTCAACAACTTAACCGGCTGAAAAATAATTTTTTGAAAAAATCCCAATACCCGGGGTCAGAATTTCAGGAAAAATCTGACTTTAGGCAATTCACTCAAAAATGGTGCAAAACGGTTGCAAATGCTCCCCTGAGAGGTTTGGCGGTCGAAACAGAAGGCTTTTTATTACAGGACAAGAAATCAGCCCTTGACAACTTAACCGGCGGAAAAAGATTTTTTTGAAAAAATCCCAATACCCGGGGTCAGAATTTCAGGAAAAATCTGACTTTAGGCAATTCACTCAAAAATGGTGCCAAACGGTTGTAAATGCTCCCCTGAGAGGTTTGGTGGTCGAAACAGAAGACTTTTTATCACAGGACAAGAAATCAGCCCTCAACAACTTAACCGGCTGAAAAATAATTTTTTGAAAAAATACCAATACCCGGGGTCAGAATTTCAGGAAAAATCTGACTTTAGGCAATTCACTCAAAAATGGTGCAAAACGGTTGTAAATGCTCCCCTTGGATGTTTGGCGGTCGAAACAGAAGGCTTTTTATCACAGGACAAGAAATCAGCCCTCGACAACTTAACCGGCTGAAAAATAATTTTTTGAAAAAATCCCAATACCCGGGGTCAGGATTTCAGGAAAAATCTGACTTTAGGCAATTCACCCAAAAATGGTGCCAAACGGTTGTAAATGCTCCCCTGAGAAGTTTGGCGGTCGAAACAGAAGGCTTTTTATCACAGGACAAGAAATCAGCCCTCGACAACTTAACCGGCGGAAAAAGATTTTTTTGAAAAAATCCCAATACCCGGGGTCAGAATTTCAGGAAAAATCTGACTTTAGGCAATTCACTCAAAAATGGTGCCAAACGGTTGCAAATACTCCCCTGAGAGGTTTGGTGGTCGAAACAGAAGGCTTTTTATCACAGGACAAGAAATCAGCCCTCGACAACTTAACCGGCGGAAAAAGATTTTTTTGAAAAAATCCCAATTTTTCAGGAAAAATCTGACTTTAGGCAATTCACTCAAAAGTGTGGCCAAACGGTTGTAAATGCTCCCCTGGGATGTTTGGCGGTCGAAACAGAAGGCTTTTTATCACAGGACAAGAAATCAGCCCTCGACAACTTAACCGGCGGAAAAAGATTTTTTTGAAAAAATCCCAATACCCGGGGTCAGAATTTCAGGAAAAATCTGACTTTAGGCAATTCACTCAAAAATGGTGCCAAACGGTTGCAAATGCTCCCCTGAGAGGTTTGGAGGTCGAAACAGAAGGCTTTTTATCACAGGACAAGAAATCCGCCCTCGACAACTTAACCGGCGGAAAAATAATTTTTTGAAAAAATCCCAATACCCGGGGTCAGAATTTCATCAAAAATCTGACTTTAGGCAATTCACTCAAAAATGGTGCCAAACGGTTGTAAATGCTCCCCTGAGAGGTTTGGTGGTCGAAACAGAAGGCTTTTTATCACAGGACAAGAAATCAGCCCTCGACAACTTAACCGGCTGAAAAATAATTTTTTGAAAAAATCCCAATACCCGGGGTCAGAATTTCAGGAAAAATCTGACTTTCGGCAATTCACTCAAAAATGGTGCAAAACGGTTGCAAATGCTCCCCTGAGAGGTTTGGAGGTCGAAACAGAAGGCTTTTTATCACAGGACAAGAAATCAGCCCTCGACAACTTAACTGGCGGAAAAAGATTTTTTTGAAAAAATCCCAATACCCGGGGTCACAATTTCAGGAAATATCTGACTTTAGGCAATTCACTCAAAAATGGTGCCAAACGGTTGCAAATGCTCCCCTGAGAGGTTTGGAGGTCGAAACAGAAGGCTTTTTATCACAGGACAAGAAATCAGCCCTCGACAACTTAACCGGCGGAAAAAGATTTTTTTGAAAAAATCCCAATTTTTCAGGAAAAATCTGACTTTAGGCAATTCACTCAAAAATGGTGCCAAACGGTTGTAAATGCTCCCCTGAGAGGTTTGGTGGTCGAAACAGAAGGCTTTTTATCACAGGACAAGAAATCAGCCCTCGACAACTTAACCGGCTGAAAAATAATTTTTTGAAAAAATCCCAATACCCGGGGTCAGAATTTCAGGAAAAATCTGACTTTAGGCAATTCACACAAAAGTGTAGCCAAACGGTTGTAAATGCTCCCCTGGGATGTTTGGCGGTCGAAACAGAACGCTTTTTATCACAGGACAAGAAATCAGCCCTCGACAACTTAACCGGCGGAAAAAGATTTTTTTGAAAAAATCCCAATACCCGGGGTCAGAATTTCAGGAAAAATCTGACTTTAGGCAATTCACCCAAAAATGGTGCCAAACGGTTGTAAATGCTCCCCTGAGAAGTTTGGCGGTCGAAACAGAAGGCTTTTTATCACAGGACAAGAAATCAGCCCTCGACAACTTAACCGGCGGAAAAAGATTTTTTTGAAAAAATCCCAATACCCGGGGTCAGAATTTCAGGAAAAATCTGACTTTCGGCAATTCACTCAAAAATGGTGCAAAACGGTTGCAAATGCTCCCCTGAGAGGTTTGGAGGTCGAAACAGAAGGCTTTTTATCACAGGACAAGAAATCAGCCCTCGACAACTTAACCGGCGGAAAAAGATTTTTTTGAAAAAATCCCAATACCCGGGGTCAGAATTTCAGGAAAAATCTGACTTTAGGCAATTCACTCAAAAATGGTGCCAAACGGTTGCAAATGCTCCCCTGAGAGGTTTGGTGGTCAAAACAGAAGGCTTTTTATCACAGGACAAGAAATCAGCCCTCGACAACTTAACCGGCTGAAAATTAATTTTTTGAAAAAATCCCAATACCCGGGGTCAGAATTTCAGGAAAAATCTGACTTTAGGCAACTCACTCAAAAATGGTGCCAAACGATTGTAAATGCTCCCCTGAGATGTTTGGCGCTCGAAACAGAAGGCTTTTTATCACAGGACAAGAAATCAGCCCTCAACAACTTAACCGGCTGAAAAATAATTTTTTGAAAAAATCCCAATACCCGGGGTCAGAATTTCAGGAAAAATCTAACTTTCGGCAATTCACTCAAAAATGGTGCCAAACGGTTGCAAATGCTCCCTTGAGAGGTCTGGAGGTTGAAACAGAAGGCTTTTTATAACAGGACAAGAAATCAGCCCTCGACAACTTAACCGGCGGAAAAAGATTTTTTTGAAAAAATCCCAATTTTTCAGGAAAAATCTGACTTTAGGCAATTCACTCAAAAATGGTGCCAAACGGTTGTAAATGCTCCCCTGAGAGGTTTGGTGGTCGAAACAGAAGGCTTTTTATCACAGGACAAGAAATCAGCCCTCGACAACTTAACCGGCTGAAAAATAATTTTTTGAAAAAATCCCAATACCCGGGGTCAGAATTTCAGGAAAAATCTGACTTTAGGCAATTCACTCAAAAGTGTGGCCAAACGGTTGTAAATGCTCCCCTTGGATGTTTGGCGGTCGAAACAGAAGGCTTTTTATCACAGGACAAGAAATCAGCCCTCGACAACTTAACCGGCAGAAAAAGATTTTTTTGAAAAAATCCCAATACCCGGGGTCAGAATTTCAGGAAAAATCTGACTTTAGGCAATTCACTCAAAAATGGTGCCAAACGGTTGCAAATGCTCCCCTGAGAGGTTTGGTGGCCGAAACAGAAGGCTTTTTATCACAGGACAAGAAATCAGCCCTCGACAACTGAACCGGCGGAAAAAGATTTTTTTGAAAAAATCCCAATTTTTCAGGAAAAATCTGACTTTAGGCAATTCACTCAAAAATGGTGCCAAACGGTTGTAAATGCTCCCCTGAGAGGTTTGGTGGTCGAAACAGAAGGCTTTTTATCACAGGACAAGAAATCAGCCCTCGACAACTTAACCGGCGGAAAAAGATTTTTTTGAAAAAATCCCAATACCCGGGGTCAGAATTTCAGGAAAAATCTGACTTTCGGCAATTCACTCAAAAATGGTGCAAAACGGTTGCAAATGCTCCCCTGAGAGGTTTGGAGGTCGAAACAGAAGGCTTTTTATCACAGGACAAGAAATCAGCCCTCGACAACTTAACCGGCGGAAAAAGATTTTTTTGAAAAAATCCCAATACCCGGGGTCAGAATTTCAGGAAAAATCTGACTTTAGGCAATTCACTCAAAAATGGTGCCAAACGGTTGCAAATGCTCCCCTGAGAGGTTTGGTGGTCAAAACAGAAGGCTTTTTATCACAGGACAAGAAATCAGCCCTCGACAATTTAACCGGCTGAAAATTAATTTTTTGAAAAAATCCCAATACCCGGGGTCAGAATTTCAGGAAAAATCTGACTTTAGGCAACTCATTCAAAAATGGTGCCAAACGATTGTAAATGCTCCCCTGAGATGTTTGGCGCTCGAAACAGAAGGCTTTTTATCACAGGACAAGAAATCAGCCCTCGACAACTTAACCGGCTGAAAAATAATTTTTTGAAAAAATCCCAATACCCGGGGTCAGAATTTCATCAAAAATCTGACTTTAGGCAATTCACTCAAAAATGGTGCCAAACGGTTGCAAATGCTCCCCTGAGATGTTTGGCGGTCGAAACAGAAGGCTTTTTATCACAGGACAAGAAATCAGCCCTCGACAACTTAACCGGCGGAAAAAGATTTTTTTTGAAAAAATCCCAATACCCGGGGTCAGAATTTCAGGAAAAATCTGACTTTAGGCAATTCACTCAAAAATGGAGCCAAACGGTTGCAAATAATCCCCTGAGAGCTTTGGTGGTCGAAACAGAAGGCTTTTTATCACAGGACAAGAAATCAGCCCTCGACAACTTAACCGGCGGAAAAAGATTTTTTTGAAAAAATCCCAATTTTTCAGGAAAAATCTGACTTTAGGCAATTCACTCAAAAATGGTGCCAAACGGTTGTAAATGCTCCCCTGAGAGGTTTGGTGGTCGAAACAGAAGGCTTTTTATCACAGGACAAGAAAACAGCCCTCGACAACTTAACCGGCTGAAAAATATTTTTTTGAAAAAATCCCAATACCCGGGGTCAGAATTTCAGGAAAAATCTGACTTTAGGCAATTCACTCAAAAGTGTGGCCAAACGGTTGTAAATGCTCCCCTGGGATGTTTGGCGGTCGAAACAGAAGGCTTTTTATCACAGGACAAGAAATCAGCCCTCGACAACTTAACCGGCGGAAAAAGATTTTTTTGAAAAAATCCCAATACCCGGGGTCAGAATTTCAGGAAAAATCTGACTTTAGGCAATTCACTCAAAAATGGTGCCAAACGGTTGCAAATGCTCCCCTGAGAGGTTTGGAGGTCGAAACAGAAGGCTTTTTATCACAGGACAAGAAATCCGCCCTCGACAACTTAACCGGCGGAAAAAGCTTTTTTTGAAAAAATCCCAATACCCGGGGTCAGAATTTCAGGAAAAATCTGACTTTCGGCAATTCACTCAAAAATGGTGCCAAACGGTTGCAAATGCTCCCCTGAGAGGTTTGGAGGTCGAAACAGAAGGCTTTTTATCACAGGACAAGAAATCAGCCCTCGACAACTTAACCGGCGGAAAAAGATTTTTTTGAAAAAATCCCAATACCCGGGGTCAGAATTTCAGGAAAAATCAGACTTTAGGCAATTCACTCAAAAATGGTGCCAAACGGTTGCAAATGCTCCCCTGAGAGGTTTGGAGGTCGAAACAGAAGGCTTTTTATCACAGGACAAGAAATCCGCCCTCGACAACTTAACCGGCGGAAAAATAATTTTTTGAAAAAATCCCAATACCCGGGGTCAGAATTTCAGGAAAAATCTGACTTGCGGCAATTCACTCAAAAATGGTGCCAAACGGTTGCAAATGCTCCCCTGAGAGGTTTGGTGGTCGAAACAGAAGGCTTTTTATCACAGGACAAGAAATCAGCCCTCGACAACTTAACCGGCGGAAAAAGATTTTTTTGAAAAAATCCCAATTTTTCAGGAAAAATCTGACTTTAGGCAATTCACTCAAAAATGGTGCCAAACGGTTGTAAATGCTCCCCTGAGAGGTTTGGTGGTCGAAACAGAAGGCTTTTTATCACAGGACAAGAAATCAGCCCTCGACAACTTAACCGGCTGAAAAATAATTTTTTGAAAAAATCCCAATACCCGGGGTCAGAATTTCAGGAAAAATCTGACTTTAGGCAATTCACTCAAAAATGGTGCAAAACGGTTGCAAATGCTCCCCTGAGAGGTTTGGCGGTCGAAACAGCAGGCTTTTTATCAAAGGACAAGAAATCAGCCCTCGAAAACTTAACCGGCGGAAAAATAATTTTTTGAAAAAATCCCAATACCCGGGGTCAGAATTTCAGGAAAAAACTGACTTCAGGCAATTCACCCAAAAATGGTGCCAAACGGTTGTAAATGCTCCCCTGAGAAGTTTGGCGGTCGAAACAGAAGGCTTTTTATCACAGGACAAGAAATCAGCCCTCGACAACTTAACCGGCGGAAAAAGATTTTTTTGAAAAAATCCCAATACCCGGGGTCAGAATTTCAGGAAAAATCTGACTTTAGGCAATTCACTCAAAAATGGTGCCAAACGGTTGCAAATGCTCCCCTGAGAGGTTTGGAGGTCGAAACAGAAGGCTTTTTATCACAGGACAAGAAATCAGCCCTCGACAACTTAACCGACGGAAAAAGATTTTTTTGAAAAAATCCCAATACCCGGGGTCAGAATTTCAGGAAAAATCTGACTTTAGGCAATTCACTCAAAAATGGTGCCAAACGGTTGTAAATGCTCCCCTGAGAGGTTTGTTGGTCAAAACAGAAGGCTTTTTATCACAGGGCAAGAAATCAGCCCTCGACAACTTAATCGGCTGAAAATTAATTTTTTGAAAAAATCCCCATACCCGGGGTCAGAATTTCAGGAAAAATCTGACTTTAGGCAACTCACTCAAAAATGGTGCCAAACGATTGTAAATGCTCCCCTGAGATGTTTGGCGGTCGAAACAGAAGGCTTTTTATCACAGGACAAGAAATCAGCCCTCGACAACTTAACCGGCTGAAAAATAATTTTTTGAAAAAATCCCAATACCCGGGGTCAGAATTTCAGGAAAAATCTGACTTTCGGCAATTCACTCAAAAGTGTGGCCAAACGGTTGTAAATGCTCCCCTGGGATGTTTGGCGGTCGAAACAGAAGGCTTTTTATCACAGGACAAGAAATCAGCCCTCGACAAATTAACCGGCGGAAAAAGATTTTTTTGAAAAAATCCCAATACCCGGGGTCAGAATTTCAGGAAAAATCTGACTTTCGGCAATTCACTCAAAAATGGTGCCAAACGGTTGCAAATGCTCCCCTGAGAGGTTTGGTGGTCGAAACAGAAGGCTTTTTATCACAGGACAAGAAATCAGCCCTCGACAACTTAACCGGCTGAAAAATAATTTTTTGAAAAAATCCCAATACCCGGGGTCAGAATTTCATAAAAAATCTGACTTTAGGCAATTCACTCAAAAATGGAGCCAAACGGTAGCAAATGCTCACCTGAGATGTTTGGCGGTCGAAACAGAAGGCTTTTTATCACAGGACAAGAAATCAGCCCTCGACAACTTAACCGGCGGAAAAAGATTTTTTTGAAAAAAATCCCAATACCCGGGGTCAGAATTTGAGGAAAAATCTGACTTTAGGCAATTCACTCAAAAATGGTGCCAAACGGTTGAAAATGCTCCCCTGAGATGTTTGGCGGTCGAAACAGAAGGCTTTTTATCGCAGGACAAGAAATCAGCCCTCGACAACTTAACCGGCAGAAAAAGATTTTTTTGAAAAAATCCCAATACCCGGGGTCAGAATTTCAGGAAAAATCTGACTTTCGGCAATTCACTCAAAAATGGTGCCAAACCGTTGTAAATGCTCCCCTGAGATGTTTGGCGGTTGAAACAGAAGGCTTTTTATCGCAGGACAAGAAATCAGCCCTCGACAACTTAACCGGCGGAAAAAGATTTTTTTGAAAAAATCCCAATTTTTCAGGAAAAATCTGACTTTAGGCAATTCACTCAAAAATGGTGCCAAACGGTTGTAAATGCTCCCCTGAGAGGTTTGGTGGTCGAAACAGAAGGCTTTTTATCACAGGACAAGAAATCAGCCCTCGACAACTTAACCGGCTGAAAAATAATTTTTTGAAAAAATCCCAATACCCGGGGTCAGAATTTCAGGAAAAATCTGACTTTAGGCAATTCACTCAAAAGTGTGGCCAAACGGTTGTAAATGCTCCCCTTGGATGTTTGGCGGTCGAAACAGAAGGCTTTTTATCACAGGACAAGAAATCAGCCCTCGACAACTTAACCGGCAGAAAAAGATTTTTTTGAAAAAATCCCAATACCCGGGGTCAGAATTTCAGGAAAAATCTGACTTTAGGCAATTCACTCAAAAATGGTGCCAAACGGTTGTAAATGCTCCCCTGTGAGGTTTGGAGGTCGAAACAGAAGGCTTTTTATCACAGGACAAGAAATCCACCCTCGACAACTTACCCGGCGGAAAAATATTTTTTTGAAAAAATCCCAATACCCGGGGTCAGAATTTCATCAAAAATCTGACTTTCGGCAATTCACTCAAAAATGGTGCCAAACGGTTGCAAATGCTCCCCTGAGAGGTTTGGAGGTCGATACAGAAGGCTTTTTATCACAGGACAAGAAATCAGCCCTCGACAACTTAACCGGCGGAAAAAGATTTTTTTGAAAAAATCCCAATACCCGGGGTCAGAATTTCAGGAAAAATCTGACTTTAGGCAATTCACTCAAAAATGGTGCCAAACGGTTGCAAATGCTCCCCTGAGAGGTTTGGTGGTCGAAACAGAAGGCTTTTTATCACAGGACAAGAAATCAGCCCTCGACAACTTAACCGGCGGAAAAAGATTTTTTTGAAAAAATCCCAATACCCGGGGTCAGAATTTCAGGAAAAATCTGACTTTCGGCAATTCACTCAAAAATGGTGCAAAACGGTTGCAAATGCTCCCCTGAGAGGTTTGGAGGTCAAAACAGAAGGCTTTTTATCACAGGACAAGAAATCAGCCCTCGACAACTTAACCGGCGGAAAAAGATTTTTTTGAAAAAATCCCAATTTTTCAGGAAAAATCTGACTTTAGGCAATTCACCCAAAAATGGTGCCAAACGGTTGTAAATGCTCCCCTGAGAAGTTTGGTGGTCGAAACAGAAGGCTTTTTATCACAGGACAAGAAATCAGCCCTCGACAACTTAACCGGCGGAAAAAGATTTTTTTGA
This sequence comes from Podarcis cretensis, assembly GCF_951804945.1. Taxonomy (NCBI): domain Eukaryota; kingdom Metazoa; phylum Chordata; class Lepidosauria; order Squamata; family Lacertidae; genus Podarcis; species Podarcis cretensis. The sequence goes on from NC_137173.1 coordinate 91,494,212, forward strand.
AAAAATCCCAATACCCGGGGTCAGAATTTCAGGAAAAATCTGACTTTCGGCAACTCATTCAAAAATGGTGCCAAACGATTGCAAATGCTCCCCTGAGATGTTTGGCGCTCGAAACAGAAGGCTTTTTATCACAGGACAAGAAATCAGCCCTCGACAACTTAACCGGCTGAAAAATAATTTTTTGAAAAAATCCCAATACCCGGGGTCAGAATTTCATCAAAAATCTGACTTTAGGCAATTCACTCAAAAATGGTGCCAAACGGTTGCAAATGCTCCCCTGAGATGTTTGGCGGTCGATACAGAAGGCTTTTTATCACAGGACAAGAAATCTGCCCTCGACAACTTTACCGGCGGAAAAAGATTTTTTTGAAAAAATCCCAATACCCGGGGTCAGAATTTCAGGAAAAATCTGACTTTAGGCAATTCACTCAAAAATGGTGCCAAACGGTTGCAAATACTCCCCTGAGAGGTTTGGTGGTCGAAACAGAAGGCTTTTTATCACAGGACAAGAAATCAGCCCTCGACAACTTAACCGGCGGAAAAAGATTTTTTTGAAAAAATCCCAATACCCGGGGTCAGAATTTCATCAAAAATCTGACTTTCGGCAATTCACTCAAAAATGGTGCCAAACGGTTGCAAATGCTCCCCTGAGAGGTTTGGAGGTCGATACAGAAGGCTTTTTATCACAGGACAAGAAATCAGCCCTCGACAACTTAACCGGCGGAAAAAGATTTTTTTGAAAAAATCCCAATACCCGGGGTCAGAATTTCAGGAAAAATCTGACTTTAGGCAATTCACTCAAAAATGGTGCCAAACGGTTGCAAATACTCCCCTGAGAGGTTTGGTGGTCGAAACAGAAGGCTTTTTATCACAGGACAAGAAATCAGCCCTCGACAACTTAACCGGCGGAAAAAGATTTTTTTGAAAAAATCCCAATTTTTCAGGAAAAATCTGACTTTAGGCAATTCACTCAAAAATGGTGCCAAACGGTTGTAAATGCTCCCCTGAGAGGTTTGGAGGTCGAAACAGAAGGCTTTTTATCACAGGACAAGAAATCCGCCCTCGACAACTTAACCGGCGGAAAAATAATTTTTTGAAAAAATCCCAATACCCGGGGTCAGAATTTCATCAAAAATCTGACTTTAGGCAATTCACTCAAAAATGGTGCCAAACGGTTGTAAATGCTCCCCTGAGAGGTTTGGTGGTCGAAACAGAAGGCTTTTTATCACAGGACAAGAAATCAGCCCTCGACAACTTAACCGGCTGAAAAATAATTTTTTGAAAAAATCCCAATACCCGGGGTCAGAATTTCAGGAAAAATCTGACTTTAGGCAATTCACCCAAAAATGGTGCCAAACGGTTGTAAATGCTCCCCTGGGATGTTTGGCGGTCGAAACAGAAGGCTTTTTATCACAGGACAAGAAATCAGCCCTCGACAACTTAACCGGCGGTAAAAGATTTTTTTGAAAAAATCCCAATTTTTCAGGAAAAATCTGACTTTAGGCAATTCACTCAAAAATGGTGCCAAACGGTTGTAAATGCTCCCCTGAGAGGTTTGGTGGTCGAAACAGAAGGCTTTTTATCACAGGACAAGAAATCAGCCCTCGACAACTTAACCGGCGGAAAAAGATTTTTTTGAAAAAATCCCAATACCCGGGGTCAGAATTTCAGGAAAAATCTGACTTTCGGCAATTCACTCAAAAATGGTGCAAAACGGTTGCAAATGCTCCCCTGAGAGGTTTGGAGGTCGAAACAGAAGGCTTTTTATCACAGGACAAGAAATCAGCCCTCGACAACTTAACCGGCGGAAAAAGATTTTTTTGAAAAAATCCCAATACCCGGGGTCAGAATTTCAGGAAAAATCTGACTTTAGGCAATTCACTCAAAAATGGTGCCAAACGGTTGCAAATGCTCCCCTGAGAGGTTTGGTGGTCAAAACAGAAGGCTTTTTATCACAGGACAAGAAATCAGCCCTCGACAATTTAACCGGCTGAAAATTAATTTTTTGAAAAAATCCCAATACCCGGGGTCAGAATTTCAGGAAAAATCTGACTTTAGGCAACTCATTCAAAAATGGTGCCAAACGATTGTAAATGCTCCCCTGAGAGGTTTGGCGCTCGAAACAGAAGGCTTTTTATCACAGGACAAGAAATCAGCCCTCGACAACTTAACCGGCTGAAAAATAATTTTTTGAAAAAATCCCAATACCCGGGGTCAGAATTTCATCAAAAATCTGACTTTAGGCAATTCACTCAAAAATGGTGCCAAACGGTTGCAAATGCTCCCCTGAGATGTTTGGCGGTCGAAACAGAAGGCTTTTTATCACAGGACAAGAAATCAGCCCTCGACAACTTAACCGGCGGAAAAAGATTTTTTTGAAAAAATCCCAATACCCGGGGTCAGAATTTCATCAAAAATCTGACTTTCGGCAATTCACTCAAAAATGGTGCCAAACGGTTGCAAATGCTCCCCTGAGAGGTTTGGAGGTCGATACAGAAGGCTTTTTATCACAGGACAAGAAATCAGCCCTCGACAACTTAACCGGCGGAAAAAGATTTTTTTGAAAAAATCCCAATACCCGGGGTCAGAATTTCAGGAAAAATCTGACTTTAGGCAATTCACTCAAAAATGGTGCCAAACGGTTGCAAATACTCCCCTGAGAGGTTTGGTGGTCGAAACAGAAGGCTTTTTATCACAGGACAAGAAATCAGCCCTCGACAACTTAACCGGCGGAAAAAGATTTTTTTGAAAAAATCCCAATTTTTCAGGAAAAATCTGACTTTAGGCAATTCACTCAAAAATGGTGCCAAACGGTTGTAAATGCTCCCCTGAGAGGTTTGGTGGTCGAAACAGAAGGCTTTTTATCACAGGACAAGAAAACAGCCCTCGACAACTTAACCGGCTGAAAAATAATTTTTTGAAAAAATCCCAATACCCGGGGTCAGAATTTCAGGAAAAATCTGACTTTAGGCAATTCACTCAAAAGTGTGGCCAAACGGTTGTAAATGCTCCCCTGGGATGTTTGGCGGTCGAAACAGAAGGCTTTTTATCACAGGACAAGAAATCAGCCCTCGACAACTTAACCGGCGGAAAAAGATTTTTTTGAAAAAATCCCAATACCCGGGGTCAGAATTTCAGGAAAAATCTGACTTTAGGCAATTCACTCAAAAATGGTGCCAAACGGTTGCAAATGCTCCCCTGAGAGGTTTGGAGGTCGAAACAGAAGGCTTTTTATCACAGGACAAGAAATCCGCCCTCGACAACTTAACCGGCGGAAAAATAATTTTTTGAAAAAATCCCAATACCCGGGGTCAGAATTTCATCAAAAATCTGACTTTAGGCAATTCACTCAAAAATGGTGCCAAACGGTTGTAAATGCTCCCCTGAGAGGTTTGGTGGTCGAAACAGAAGGCTTTTTATCACAGGACAAGAAATCAGCCCTCGACAACTTAACCGGCTGAAAAATAATTTTTTGAAAAAATCCCAATACCCGGGGTCAGAATTTCAGGAAAAATCTGACTTTAGGCAATTCACCCAAAAATGGTGCCAAACGGTTGTAAATGCTCCCCTGAGAAGTTTGGCGGTCGAAACAGAAGGCTTTTTATCACAGGACAAGAAATCAGCCCTCGACAACTTAACCGGCGGAAAAAGCTTTTTTTGAAAAAATCCCAATACCCGGGGTCAGAATTTCAGGAAAAATCTGACTTTCGGCAATTCACTCAAAAATGGTGCAAAACGGTTGCAAATGCTCCCCTGAGAGGTTTGGAGGTCGAAACAGAAGGCTTTTTATCACAGGACAAGAAATCAGCCCTCGACAACTTAACCGGCTGAAAAATAATTTTTTGAAAAAATCCCAATACCCGGGGTCAGAATTTCAGGAAAAATCTGACTTTAGGCAATTCACCCAAAAATGGTGCCAAACGGTTGTAAATGCTCCCCTGGGATGTTTGGCGGTCGAAACAGAAGGCTTTTTATCACAGGACAAGAAATCAGCCCTCGACAACTTAACCGGCGGAAAAAGATTTTTTTGAAAAAATCCCAATTTTTCAGGAAAAATCTGACTTTAGGCAATTCACTCAAAAATGGTGCCAAACGGTTGTAAATGCTCCCCTGAGAGGTTTGGTGGTCGAAACAGAAGGCTTTTTATCACAGGACAAGAAATCAGCCCTCGACAACTTAACCGGCGGAAAAATAATTTTTTGAAAAAATCCCAATACCCGGGGTCAGAATTTCAGGAAAAATCTGACTTTAGGCAATTCACTCAAAAGTGTGGCCAAATGGTTGTAAATGCTCCCCTGGGATGTTTGGCGGTCGAAACAGAAGGCTTTTTATCACAGGACAAGAAATCAGCCCTCGACAACTTAACCGGCGGAAAAAGATTTTTTTGAAAAAATCCCAATACCCGGGGTCATAATTTCAGGAAAAATCTGACTTTAGGCAATTCACTCAAAAATGGTGCCAAACGGTTGCAAATGCTCCCCTGAGAGGTTTGGAGGTCGAAACAGAAGGCTTTTTATCACAGGACAAGAAATCCGCCCTCGACAACTTAACCGGCGGAAAAATAATTTTTTGAAAAAATCCCAATACCCAGGGTCAGAATTTCAGGAAAAATCTGACTTGCGGCAATTCACTCAAAAATGGTGCCAAACGGTTGCAAATGCTCCCCTGAGAGGTTTGGTGGTCGAAACAGAAGGCTTTTTATCATAGGACAAGAAATCAGCCCTCGACAACTTAACCGGCGGAAAAAGATTTTTTTGAAAAAATCCCAATTTTTCAGGAAAAATCTGACTTTAGGCAATTCACTCAAAAATGGTGCGAAACGGTTGTAAATGCTCCCCTGAGAGGTTTGGTGGTCGAAACAGAAGGCATTTTATCACAGGACAAGAAATCAGCCCTCGACAACTTAACCGGCTGAAAAATAATTTTTTGAAAAAATCCCAATACCCGGGGTCAGAATTTCAGGAAAAATCTGACTTTAGGCAATTCACTCAAAAATGGTGCAAAACGGTTGCAAATGCTCCCCTGAGAGGTTTGGCGGTCGAAACAGCAGGCTTTTTATCAAAGGACAAGAAATCAGCCCTCGACAACTTAACCGGCGGAAAAATAATTTTTTGAAAAAATCCCAATACCCGGGGTCAGAATTTCAGGAAAAAACTGACTTCAGGCAATTCACCCAAAAATGGTGCCAAACGGTTGTAAATGCTCCCCTGAGAAGTTTGGCGGTCGAAACAGAAGGCTTTTTATCACAGGACAAGAAATCAGCCCTCGACAACTTAACCGGCGGAAAAAGATTTTTTTGAAAAAATCCCAATACCCGGGGTCAGAATTTCAGGAAAAATCTGACTTTAGGCAATTCACTCAAAAATGGTGCCAAACGGTTGCAAATGCTCCCCTGAGAGGTTTGGAGGTCGAAACAGAAGGCTTTTTATCACAGGACAAGAAATCAGCCCTCGACAACTTAACCGACGGAAAAAGATTTTTTTGAAAAAATCCAAATACCCGGGGTCAGAATTTCAGGAAAAATCTGACTTTAGGCAATTCACTCAAAAATGGTGCCAAACGGTTGTAAATGCTCCCCTGAGAGGTTTGTTGGTCAAAACAGAAGGCTTTTTATCACAGGGCAAGAAATCAGCCCTCGACAACTTAATCGGCTGAAAATTAATTTTTTGAAAAAATCCCCATACCCGGGGTCAGAATTTCAGGAAAAATCTGACTTTAGGCAACTCACTCAAAAATGGTGCCAAACGATTGTAAATGCTCCCCTGAGATGTTTGGCGGTCGAAACAGAAGGCTTTTTATCACAGGACAAGAAATCAGCCCTCGACAACTTAACCGGCGGAAAAATAATTTTTTGAAAAAATCCCAATACCCGGGGTCAGAATTTCAGGAAAAATCTGACTTACGGCAATTCACTCAAAAATGGTGCAAAACGGTTGTAAATGCTCCCCTGAGAGGTTTGGTGGTCGAAACAGAAGGCTTTTTATCACAGGACAAGAAATCAGCCCTCGACAACTTAACCGGCTGAAAAATAATTTTTTGAAAAAATCCCAATACCCGGGGTCAGAATTTCAGGAAAAATCTGACTTTCGGCAATTCACTCAAAAGTGTGGCCAAACGGTTGTAAATGCTCCCCTGGGATGTTTGGCGGTCGAAACAGAAGGCTTTTTATCACAGGACAAGAAATCAGCCCTCGACAACTTAACCGGCGGAAAAAGATTTTTTTGAAAAAATCCCAATACCCGGGGTCAGAATTTCAGGAAAAATCTGACTTTCGGCAATTCACTCAAAAATGGTGCCAAACGGTTGCAAATGCTCCCCTGAGAGGTTTGGTGGTCGAAACATAAGGCTTTTTATCACAGGACAAGAAATCAGCCCTCGACAACTTAACCGGCTGAAAAATAATTTTTTGAAAAAATCCCAATACCCGGGGTCAGAATTTCATAAAAAATCTGACTTTAGGCAATTCACTCAAAAATGGAGCCAAACGGTAGCAAATGCTCCCCTGAGATGTTTGGCGGTCGAAACAGAAGGCTTTTTATCACAGGACAAGAAATCAGCCCTCGACAACTTAACCGGCGGAAAAAGATTTTTTTGAAAAAATCCCAATACCCGGGGTCAGAATTTGAGGAAAAATCTGACTTTAGGCAATTCACTCAAAAATGGTGCCAAACGGTTGAAAATGCTCCCCTGAGATGTTTGGCGGTCGAAACAGAAGGCTTTTTATCGCAGGACAAGAAATCAGCCCTCGACAACTTAACCGGCGGAAAAAGATTTTTTTGAAAAAATCCCAATACCCGGGGTCAGAATTTCAGGAAAAATCTGACTTTCGGCAATTCACTCAAAAATGGTGCCAAACCGTTGTAAATGCTCCCCTGAGATGTTTGGCGGTTGAAACAGAAGGCTTTTTATCGCAGGACAAGAAATCAGCCCTCGACAACTTAACCGGCGGAAAAAGATTTTTTTGAAAAAATCCCAATACCCTGGGTCAGAATTTCAGGAAAAATCTGACTTTAGGCAATTCACTCAAAAATGGTGCCAAACGGTTGTAAATGCTCCCCTGAGAGATTTGGTGGTCGAAACAGAAGACTTTTTATCACAGGACAAGAAATCAGCCCTCAACAACTTAACCGGCTGAAAAATAATTTTTTGAAAAAATCCCAATACCCGGGGTCAGAATTTCAGGAAAAATCTGACTTTAGGCAATTCACTCAAAAATGGTGCAAAACGGTTGCAAATGCTCCCCTGAGAGGTTTGGCGGTCGAAACAGAAGGCTTTTTATTACAGGACAAGAAATCAGCCCTTGACAACTTAACCGGCGGAAAAAGATTTTTTTGAAAAAATCCCAATACCCGGGGTCAGAATTTCAGGAAAAATCTGACTTTAGGCAATTCACTCAAAAATGGTGCCAAACGGTTGTAAATGCTCCCCTGAGAGGTTTGGTGGTCGAAACAGAAGACTTTTTATCACAGGACAAGAAATCAGCCCTCAACAACTTAACCGGCTGAAAAATAATTTTTTGAAAAAATCCCAATACCCGGGGTCAGAATTTCAGGAAAAATCTGACTTTAGGCAATTCACTCAAAAATGGTGCAAAACGGTTGCAAATGCTCCCCTGAGAGGTTTGGCGGTCGAAACAGAAGGCTTTTTATCACAGGACAAGAAATCAGCCCTCGACAACTTAACCGGCTGAAAAATATTTTTTTGAAAAAATCCCAATACCCGGGGTCAGGATTTCAGGAAAAATCTGACTTTAGGCAATTCACTCAAAAGTGGTGCCAAACGGTTGTAAATGCTCCCCTGAGATGTTTGGCGGTCTAAACAGAAGGCTTTTTATCATAGGACAAGAAATCAGCCCTCGACAACTTAACCGGCGGAAAAAGATTTTTTTGAAAAAATCCCAATACCCGGGGTCGGAATTTCAGGAAAAATCTGACTTTAGGCAATTCACTCAAAAATGGTGCCAAACGGTTGTAAATGCTCCCCTGAGAGGTTTGGTGGTCGAAACAGAAGGCTTTTTATCACAGGACAAGAAATCAGCCCTCGACAACTTAACCGGCGGAAAAATAATTTTTTGAAAAAATCCCAATACCCGGGGTCAGAATTTCAGGAAAAATCTGACTTTAGGCAATTCACTCAAAAATGGTGCCAAACGGTTGTAAATGCTCCCCTGAGATGTTTGGCGGTCGAAACAGAAGGCTTTTTATCGCAGGACAAGAAATCAGCCCTCGACAACTTAACCGGCGGAAAAAGATTTTTTTGAAAAAATCCCAATACCCGGGGTCAGAATTTCAGGAAAAATCTCACTTTAGGCAATTAACTCAAAATTGGTGTCAAACGGTTGTAAATGCTCCCCTGAGAGGTTTGGTGGTCGAAACAGAAGGCTTTTTATCACAGGACAAGAAATCAGCCCTCGACAACTTAACCGGCGGAAAAAGATTTTTTTGAAAAAATCCCAATACCCGGGGTCAGAATTTCAGGAAAAATCTGACTTTAGGCAATTCACTCAAAAATGGTGCAAAAACGGTTGCAAATGCTCCCCTGAGAGGTTTGGCGGTCGAAACAGAAGGCTTTTTATCACAGGACAAGAAATCAGCCCTCGACAACTTAACGGCTGAAAAATAATTTTTTGAAAAAATCTCAATACCCGGGGTCAGGATTTCAGGAAAAATCTGACTTTAGGCAATTCACTCAAAAGTGGTGCCAAACGGTTGTAAATGCTCCCCTGAGATGTTTGGCGGTCTAAACAGAAGGCTTTTTATCACAGGACAAGAAATCAGCCCTCGACAACTTAACCGGCGGAAAAAGATTTTTTTGAAAAAATCCAATACCCGGGGTCAGAATTTCAGGAAAAATCTGACTTTAGGCAATTCACTCAAAAATGGTGCCAAACGGTTGTAAATGCTCCCCTGAGAGGTTTGGTGGTCGAAACAGAAGACTTTTTATCACAGGACAAGAAATCAGCCCTCAACAACTTAACCGCTGAAAAATAATTTTTTGAAAAAATCCCAATACCCGGGGTCAGAATTTCAGTAAAAATCTGACTTTAGGCAATTCACTCAAAAGTGGTGCCAAACGGTTGTAAATGCTCCCCTGAGATGTTTGGCGGTCTAAACAGAAGGCTTTTTATCACAGGACAAGAAATCAGCCCTCGACAACTTAACCGGCGGAAAAAGATTTTTTGAAAAAATCCCAATACCCGGGGTCAGAATTTCAGGAAAAATCTGACTTTAGGCAATTCACTCAAAAATGGTGCCAAACGGTTGTAAATGCTCCCCTGAGAGGTTTTGTGGTCGAAACAGAAGGCTTTTTATCACAGGACAAGAAATCAGCCCTCGACAACTTAACCGGCGGAAAAATAATTTTTTGAAAAAATCCCAATACCCGGGGTCAGAATTTCAGGAAAAATCTGACTTTCGGCAATTCACTCAAAAATGGTGCCAAACGGTTGCAAATGCTCCCCTGAGAGGTTTGGAGGTCGAAACAGAAGGCTTTTTAACACAGGACAAGAAATCAGCCCTCAACAACTTAACTGGCGGAAAAAGATTTTTTTGAAAAAATCCCAATACCCGGGGTCAGAATTTCAG